>NW_024609857.1:24529481-25248676 GCF_016920785.2 Ixodes scapularis
GCAGGCGCAACATGAAGCCCGACCTTCCTGCTTGTTGCGAACTATGCACAAACTTGACGCAACAACGAAGTTCTTAACCAGGTTTGAGGTCACACGGGGTAACTAACGTGCGGGGAAGTCGCGATACCTATTTACATTTTCCCGGACTTGATTTATGGCGCGACCCTTCGATTTCGCATCGGTATACAAACGGATACGAGCGTTCTGACTCCGTTTGAAAAACTTAACAACAACAATAGGAAAAAAGAAAAACAAAATAAAACAGGAAGGATTAATTCTAGTTATTATTATTTTTAAAAACTCTCTATACTTCATCACATATTCCTACGTAGATCCAGTCATGAGGGTAAATCTTGCGAACACCTTAAAAACGAACACACACATAAAAAGCTAATGAAACATTGCACCGTCTAGACGCAAGCGAGCAGGCACAATGGCAAGCGTATCAGAGGCGATTAGAAGTTAGAATAAAAGCAGACCGCCGTCCTTTTTACAGAAAAGAAGAAACGAAGTTTTAGGCAAATTCCAACTTCTTGATTTACCTAAGTTCCAGGGGAAGCGAAGTTGCCGCACCACCAAAAGGAATTTGGTCAGCGGCGGTCGCGAGCCGAAGCAGCGCGCATCCGATGTTCCTGGCGCTCGTTCTAGGGCGCCTCTAAAGACGGTCGCCCTTCCGACGCTTCGGAAGAGTCCACAGTGATTCATCGACTCATTCTTGTCGACTATAGTCGTTCGAGAGGGTTAGCCTCCGGACCGCGGAGGTTAACCATCGCGGCGAGGTCGCCCTGCCTCTAAGGACGAAATTGCCGATCTTTTCGTACGTACGGGACGGGACAGCCGACTGCGGTCAGTTGGCGTGAATAACTCTCGGTGTGGGGGGGCGCCATGAATCTCGGCCGCCATCAACGCGATGGTCGAGCATTCGATTGTTCCGGAGCGCACCTCGAGAGCGATTGCCATGTGCGTCGACGAATAAGATAAGGAGCCAGGAATTGAGTGTGAGGGATGTTCGGACGGAGACTGGGGAGACGAAGAAGAAGCGTTTGATTCGCCGGTTTCGTTTTCTTTGTGTCCGAGGAAGGAAGGGGGAACATTACAGCGCGAGATTTATCTTCTTTGTGCACGATGGGGGGTTCTCGGTGTCTTTGTGCGAGCTCTGTCGAGAGAGTATAGTATTGTTAAAAAAAATAAGCTAAAAAATAAAAAAAATCTCTGAGAAATTGCGGCTGTGGGACTGGTCGTCGTGTTTCTAAATCATTGACTTGACGCTACCACTGTGGCAAGTGCATGCGCTAAATTAGGTCTTTTGCATGCGCTAACGTCCCTTCATTTAGGACTTCGAAAACATGTTGCAACTTGTAATATTTTATCATTATATAGATTGTCCTTTGACTTAGGCGAAAAGAAGAGTACAATTGTAAAAAAAGTAGAAGGAACAAAAACCAATCTAAGACTCAGCTATGGCGTGCAAGCGCATTCCGGTTATGAAAACGCAAAAGACGAGACGTCGAACAAATGGAATAGTTAGTAGATGGCTAAGGAATAGGAGTGACAAGTGCTGGGTTTTCTCTCGACAATTTAAAGATATTAGGAGTTTCCTGTTTTCACCGAGTATTACAGGGCGTCCCGGAACAAGAGCGCAACAAATAATTTTGTTGCAGAAACGCGTTATTAGGAAGTTCCGATATTTTTTTTAGAAGGATGTACACGCACTGGTATTAATTGTGGAACGCAGTAGGCTGACGAATGTCGCCCACGACAGTGCTTGCACACTGCTTCTGTTGTCGCGAGAAACATTTCCCTGCGGTTTCAACTTCCACCTCACGTAATGGCGACAAGAACTATACCACGAATGCCTTGCGACTTCATATCGTGCAAGTCCTTTTCTTTCTTCTAAATTTGTGACTCTCGTGCTTATGCTAACAAGCCACATTCATAAATTTCTGAGCTCGAGGTGGAAAGTTTTGTCATGTCAAAAACAAAGTCATCGATAATTTCGTAAAAAAAAAAAAAAAAAGGTATAATGCAAGACGAATCGCGAGGAGCATTTGTCGGATATTAAATTCCACAATGTGTGTACTTCCTACTAAAAAAAAAAAAAAAAAGAGATAACATTTTTCGCAAAAACAAACAAACAAACAAACAAGACAGGCATGAACGAGACTAGAAAACTTTGTTTTTTCATGTGCACTACTAAGTAAATGTCGAAACGTTCTTTCATGATTCCCCTTCCAACCCCGTTCCCAGACGGAGTCACTAGCTTCTTCGACATATCGTGACTCTGCACGTTTCTCTTCCGCCCCCCTCCCCCCCAGGAGTACCTGGACGAGGGACAACTCTTCAATAAAAACGTTTATTCCCTCTCTCCGCGTTATTTATGCAATAGTACCGACGAATATAGAGATAAACATAATTTTTCATCCAGTTGTTAAACTTACTTCTGGCGGCAAGCACAGGCAGGCAGGCACGCACACACGCACGCACGCACGCACGCACAATCGCAATCACGTGCACACACATGCACTCGCATGCACAAAAAAAAAACAAGAAAAAAAACAACAAACCTCGTCCAGATTACTAACGCGACGCACAGTTAGTGTTCAAGAAATCATGAAAATAATCTCTAACTTCTTCCTCCTGAGCTTTCCTTCTCAACTCAAACGCAGAACTAAAAATCACGTGGTCGTTGCATATCATTGCACCGTAACCGGAAGTTCTTTCAGCCTTCTGGGGCCGGCAGGATTAGCCGTCAGTGTTTCTCGCGTCCGGTGCAATCGTCGATAAATGTTCAGTCTTCTTGCTGACGCGGTCCGCCTTCCCCGAGCTGGGTATAATCCGAATAAGTTCACTTTCATCGGGCGGAAAATAAGAGTAGCGTCATGTTGCCCACTTTTATGGTGTTGGTTTCGGAATGCGATAACTCCCAGCTTCCACCGGGCTGTTCATGCTTCGCGAGCGATATAATAAATGCCGTCAAGGCGCTGATCGACACGAACGCGAATCCAAATATTCGACACGGTTTGATTGTTGACAAGCACATACTTCCGAGTGACCCGTTGCTCGCGTCCAATGCGGGGCGCAAAATCGTCTGCTTCTTGAAGAGGGGTTGCGATGATGTCAGAACACCGAGCTCTTATTGGCTATTTGAAAAAACAAAACAAAACAAAAACAAAAAAACAATAGTGGATAGACGTTGAGGCATCTAGCATTGAGGTCTACCCACTATTCTTCCAATCACAGCCAATCATAGCTCGGCGTCGTTCTGATGTCTCCGCAACTCCTGGGCAGGAAGCAGACGACTTGCTCTCCGCGTACGTGAGCTGGGTTCGGCAGACGTGCTTGGGCACTGCCGACGCAAAAGGGCCGCGAAAGAGCCGAGAGCTTTTCGGTGGAAAGGAGTTGACAATCAGTCCGCTTTCATTTCCAAATGTTCGTACCTGAAAGCGGGCTTTGCATCTCTACCCTCGCGCACTAGTCTTCTTTTGACCGACTAAACAAAATGCACTCGTCAACAACTTAAGGAACGCGGGGCGTGGCTCATGATATTCCTTGAATTGCGATTGGTTCTTCGGCGCGTTCTTATTGACTGATGCCGCACCCTGATTGGCTGCGAGACGTTAATCGTATGCTAGAAACTCGCCACGCCCCGGGTATCTGAAGCTGTCAGTGTAACGTGGAAATCCTTAATTATATTAATTCTAATCCGGAGTTAATTTCGTCGTCCCTTTAATCAATTCCTCGTGCTTCCCCTTCGCAAGAAGTCGCCGAAGTCCGGAAAGCAAGGATTGAGATAAAAGTCAACCAAAACATGCAGGGATTATTATTATTATTTTTTTTATTTGAGCTTTGATTAGTACGCACGCCTGGTAGCCTCGGGAAGGCAGAGGCTCGCAGCGCGAACTTGCGGTACGAGGTTTGGCGTCCTGGTTGGAAACCGCTTTTCGCTGTGTGTGCTGTTGTGTTTTTTTTTGGCGGGTTTGGAACCGATTGCACGATCTGGTTGCTCTAGAACTTTGCACCGCGGTGTAGGATGAGGTTACGTTGGAGGTCAGCGATGGTAATGCGTCCCTGATGGTTTTTAAATGGTGCGAAAAATGAGAACTACTTCCGTTTCGTTCTTCTTTTTTTCTTTTTTACTCGTGCCATATATTTTTCTTTCGTTCGCTCGTTTGTTGAATTAACGTGTTGACACTTGTTTTGCACCACTTCATTTATTTTTTTTTTGCGTGATACTCTTTTTTTGTGTGATACTCTTTTTTTGTGAACGCAGCGAAAAATATTCTAACAAAAAAAAAGTGTCGCGTTTTTCTTGATCTTATTTTGATATTGACGCTTGGTACATGTAGTAGAAGTAAAACCCATATACCTGTGCCAAATAATTTATCTGGGCGGTTGCTTTCAACTGATAATGAAACTTCTTTACTTCTTTGATATAGAGACCCGGGAAGAAAAAAGTCAACCCCGGCGTTGCTTAACAGACTCTCTGTCTCCCACAGCAACATAAAATACATAAATATTTACAATATTTGTAACAATATTACTAAAAACAAACATTTCCCGATTTTGTTGCGGGCGCCGTCATTTTGGTGCTTAGCTTTAAGCGGGCGTAACTGGCGATCGTTACGATTCGAAAACGTGACTTTCTGAACATTAGACACAATTTCAGAAGGCTCAGGGGGTACGATCTTGCTCGTTCGCGGACTCTTCCGATATTTTTTGGAGGACGAAACAGTGTTACCTACAATTTGAGGTAAAGCGTCGAGCAACTGGCACCCATAGTTTTAGGCGGCAAAAGTTTACAAAATTACAAAGGGGAAGAAAATAGGCTTAGAGGGGCGAGGGACGGAATCACGCTTTTGGTTTTTAGTTTCTACGCTAGGTGGCGCAAGTTACCGCCCGTTGTAAAGAGTATGGTCGTTAGCATCCATATATAAGTTCATGGCTGAAGTGCCTTGACTCTGAAGAGTGTACCTTATTTCGTGACTTTCTGTGCACGCCCGTGCATGCACTCTCAGCACTGAGTTTACGTTCGAAGTCCAAGTTAGGAATCTGAGACTTAATTGTTTTACAGTGCTTTCGTCTGATATAAGAACTGCAAGAGTGGCACCTGTGCATACTTTTTAGAGGAGAAATGGCGTCACTACACGCCATTTCAGCATTTTTGCAACGTCACGGAAGGGCCTTCGTGAGCGCCCAACCCCAAAATTGATGCCCACATAAACAAAACCTTTCTTTCTTTTTTCTTTCTTTCTTTCTTACTGATGACGTGTTGGCAAATGTGAATGTATAGCCTTTTGTATACGCATTTTTGCTGGTTGTCTAGCCCTACACAGAAACAGAATGTATTTTCGTAGGCCAACGCATTTTGTATCCACTATTTCACGCGAATAAATTCTAGAGTATTCTACCCCATATTATTCTATTATATTCTAAAAAAAAAAAAAAAATCCTATGCGCCTCGATGCAATGGGCACAGCGGAGCGGCTGGCTTATGGACTGAGACTGTTGCGCTTCTGATGTTGCATCAGACTATAGATCCACGTGATGTTCGCTTCGATTTTATTTGATCTCGCGCACACCATCCACGCGTGATCGGTTCAACAAGGGGTCGTGGGGCAAATTGACTCAAAGATTGTGCCTCAGAATGTCCTCATCGTTAACACGTGTCACGTGAAGCGGTGTGAAATTCATACTCCGTTCACCCTTAAGCCGAGAGTGCGGTTGATCTTGCTTGTTGACAGGACCAGTAGTGCGTCTGTCATTCGTCACGTGGTCACACGTTCGCCCCTACCCACGCCCAGGGAGCGAGGGTCAGGTGATGAAAGGGAGGTGGTTGATTGGTCAGGCAACCGCGTAGCATCCACCGCTCTGTCAGCTTAGAAGTGAATGGTGTATATTGCTGCACACCGCTCTTGTAGACGTTCCCCCGGACGCTGAACAATAAGAAAGCGTCCTGTCAGTACCATCGTGTAAAATGTTACAGCTCATTAGAGCCACGCGAAGATCTCCAGGGGTGCCTGTCCATCAGCATATATATACCCCTGCAGCGTCAGGGGACGAGGAAGTCGGAGGGTTCAACGGTTTCCGTGTTAACGCTGGCCCTGTGACTGGTCAGCCTTTATTTAGTTTTGCTTGCTCTTCGAGTAACATCGTCACTTGAGGAGCTTTTCTTTTGCAGGTAGCGAAGTTACGACATAACTCCTCGTTTTTGAGAGGAAAGAGGTATCTAAATTCCCTAAAAGGTAAATTGTAATGAGACTAAAGTAAAACCTTTGTCTTCATCCGGCAATAGGTGGAGTAGGTGGAGAGGCATGCTGCTTGTGAATCGCAAACTTTACGGAATTGCTTGTCCGTAAACGTAGAAAACAAAACCGTAAAGCACTAACGATGCCTGAGCAGGTCAACGTGACGCCATTGTGTTGAAATATGAATTTATTTATTTCCTAATGTTCGCTGCTAAATATTTAGTTATGTACTCACTCAACTACCACCTCAGTAGGATGTTATTACCGGACTATAATGTTGTAGAGGCTACTAGCCTTAAAAGTGGCACTGGCTACTCTATAGCGTATAGAGTAAAAAAAACATCGTTGCTTTTTGGTTTCTAGGCTAGGCGGCGCAAGCTACCGCCCGTTATAAAGGGTACAGCCGTAAGCATCCATCCATCAATCTGGCACTAATATCCTATTGAGATAGTAGTTTAATGAATACATAACCAGAAAAGTAACCTTGCGAGAGGCCACAGACTCCCAGCTGGAGCCTCATTGGGAGGCTTCGCCGCAAGACTTCGGATGAGCTTTCTTTCAGAGTTCATACCAATCCTGGATGCATTCGCCCTTTGAAAACATTTGCTTTTTGGATGGTGGTACACAATAACATTTAAACAATTTTTCGAAGTGTGTATGGTTATTCAAACAAGTTTGAAAAATATTCGCCTTAGTAGAGGAGACGGAAGCAACGCTCAAGGGGGTCAGGGAAAGAAACGTTTCAAGCCTAACAGGCTCAACTAGGCGGTAAGTTGGGCGAGTTGGATGAACATCTTCAAACGTGAAAACAGCGCAAAAATATGACGAAGGACAAGTGAAAGAAGTGCACGGACAAAGCGCTGACTGTCAACTAAAGTTTAATCTTCAAGCGAACCAGAAAAATAAACACAAGGAGCATAGGAATCAATACACAAAAAAATACAACCAAACCGACAAGATTTCTACCGCGTCATCTGCGTCGGCTTAAGTTGGACGTCCCTTTTCTTATTCGCAATTCTGAGGTCCTTGTGGATTTCCTAAAGAAAGACAATCCGGGAGGCTGTGAGTTCGTGTCCTTCGCTGTTGAGGACATGTTTTATTCGATCCCTCATGGTGAATTGATGCTAGCTGTGGGAGAGTGCATAAAGACAAGTGGTTTGGTGGCCTTCATGAACTCGACGGGTGTTGCGGTGGATTCCTTTTTGGAATTATTGAGTTTTTACTTGAGCTCCACATATGTCGCATTTGAAAGTAGAATTTACTTGCAAAAGAGTGGGATATGTATCGGATCGAGCGTGGCGCCGGTCCTCAGTGATATATATCTGGCGAGATGTGACAGGTCTATAGCAATGTCTTTGGGTTGTCGGGTTTTGAGAGTGTTTCGGCATGTAGACGACTACCTAGTGCTGTACAATGACAACCAGAGCCCGAGCCACCAAGGCGTCTGTTTGGATTTTTTGGCCTGCTTTACGAAGTGCTCTCCCGTTTTATCCTAATAGGCTCGAGACACCATCAGGAGGAGCATTACAGTTTTTGTACCTGAGGCTTACTATGCAGCCTTCACATACATGTTGGTCCTATGAGCCACGTTCAAAAAAGGGGGTTCTTCCATTCGGTTCAGCGCATTCTAAGCTTGTGAAGAGGGCGGTTGCTACGGCGTGTATGAGGGCTTCTCCGCTGAAGTCATGCCATCATAGGTGTGAGGACAGTCTATTGTTTCAGGTATCTAGGCTGAGATCGGTGGGGATACCCTCTGACGTTGATAGTGGGTGTGGCAGAGTCCCTCATAAAGGTGTTTAGGGGCCGACCCAGTCCTAAGATTAGACAAAAACCGACAGCAAGACCGGTGGTAGTGCCTTATGTCCACGCCCTCTCTCATCAGGTCAAGCGAGTGGCGCACAAGTATAACGTGCCAGTGGTGTTTTCAGCACCCCAGAAGCTGTCACGACTGTGCTCTGCTGTTAACCGAGGGAGTACCAGTGATTTGCAATGTGATGTCATCTACCACACTCCTTTTGTACCATGCGCACTATGGGTTGTGTATCAGATCCTCTTCACACGTGATAGGGTGTACATTGGACAAACGGGGTGGTGCGTGAACGTGAGGGCGAGGGAGCATTCCCTTTCTCTCCGTTCCTCCCCTGCTGGCCACTTATGGCCGATTCACACGACGGACTGATCCGCGGACGAATTGACCACGTGACGACATATCCGCGGATCGTCCGTCTCCCGAGCGCATCCACACGAGGGAGACGACGAGCAGACACCAGCGAGGACGAACCAAACCTATTCGCCACCCTACAGTGCCGCAAAGCTCTAACATTCGACCGTGGCACCGTAGACCGAGAGAGAAATCGACGTTTGTTACCGCATTAAAGGATCGTGCGTACGTCGCTGTTAGTACAAATCGAGACAACACACCGTGATAGGCTTCACGCGAAGCGCCACTAGCTTTACTAACCCAAAGCATGAGAGTGACACAGGCATGGTCCTGCTCGAGAAGGGTTCGGCGTAGAAGCGACGAAGTTTTGGGGTCGCGGAGGGGCGTTTGGAGATGCCTTCACGCACTCCGCGTTCGTGCACAACACTCGAGCACACCACAGCCACAAGAAAGGTCTTGCTCGGTGAAATCCTGATTGAACGTGCAAGAACTATCGCGGCGTGCTAGTCGAGTTTTGACGGCAGCTTCTTGACACGGACCCGGAGTGCCGGAAACCTGCGTCGCGTTTGCCGGACAAAGTTTCGGCAGTTTCTTTTAGGCGTGGAACCAAAAATCGCGCGACTGAATGAACCGCGAACGCACACAACGATGCGCCATTTTTGTTTTGATTGTCCAAAAACAAAAGAAATAAGAAAACTTTGTACCGTTGTCAGACTTAACGCTTTTCAAGTCAATCTCCCGCCAAAAATCCGCGAGTGAAAAAGGCACTCGATTTCATCAGTCCGCGCGTCCGCGGACGACGCGCGGATCGCAGGAATCGGTGACGTGCCTGTCACGTGGTACACGGTCCGCGGACGAAAATCGCGATTCGGTCCGTCGTATGAATCGGCTATTAGCGATGCATAGCAGTAGGTGCGGCTGGGTACCTATATTTAATGACTTGACGATCTTCGCGCGTAATAAAAGTAAGACCGCCAGAGAGATTGAAGAGGCATTTTTCATTTTATCAAAACGGGAAAAGGAATGTGTGAGCGCACCGTCGATGCACTTGGGGGATGATGAAGTACTTTTTATCAGGGAGAATGGCAGGCACGTGTGAGGGTGATGACGCAATAGAAATCATGTCGGTTGGGTTGCATTTTTTTGTCTTGATTGATTCTTTCCTTTGCTCCTTGTGTTTATTTTTCTGGTTCGCTTGAAAATTAAACTTTAGTTGATAGTCAGCGCTTTTTCCGTACACTTCTTTCACTTGTCCTTTGTCATATTTTTGCGCTGTTTTCACGTTTGAAGACCTAACAGGCTCTTCGTCAGTCTTTTCGAACTGCTATAAAATGCGCGTCTTATCGAAATACAGGTCGTCTCTAAAGAGTCATGCACTTTTCAAGCAGGCCAATGTTTTAATGCGTCTGCATTAGAACGCTCGTTTTGGCCGAAACCCGGTGGTGTCTTTCGTATGTCAGGGCCGGGGAGAGAGGGAGGAGGAGGAGAGGGTTTCGTGTGAGACGCTTCCATTGGTCCAAAGTGCCGACGTCAGCACGCGTCAAGCTCCCCCTCTCTCCGCGGCGCTGACAAACTAACAGACACCGCCGGGTTTTCGTCAAAACGAGCCCTTACGTTTTTGTGAATGTAACGCGCACAGCTGGCGGAAAGCCATAGAAAAGGAGGCACCACGCAACACCTCGTACATAACAAAGCTGCGGGGCTGAATGAGATGCCGTTATCAGAGAAGGCCAACGCTGTTCACAGATTGGAAACGAGTGCTGCGTCAGGGCTTGTCTTCGAGTCAAGTTTGAGCTGAACGTGGGCGCAATCGTCGTGTCCAATCTGTGTCCAGCGTTGGCCTTCTCTTATGACGCCATCTCATTCAGCACCCTGGCTTTGTTATCTAGAAGGTGTTGCGCCGCGGCGCGGTGGAATGCGGGCGTGCTCAGTTGCCGCTCTGCCGACGCCGGTTGTTCTTCGCACTGGGTTTCCGTAGTAGCGGTGCGTGGGCTGGTATGTGAGTGTGTGGGTGTAGTTAAAATGATGGATGCGGTTCCTTCCACGAGTAGTATGGATGTGGCTCTTTCCACGAGTGATATGGATGACCGTATTCATATTAAGGGCGTCGACGTAATCTGACAGGCAAACGTACAGAAGAGGGGTGAAAAAATTACAGGAAGGTCCATTAGTGGATTGTTGGAAAATTCGTTAGCATGACCCTTGAGAAACGCCACAGACGTCGCCTCTTGGGAAAGGCTAACACTGACCCCGTAAGGAGTCCAAAAAAAGGTAGCAAAAAATAGAGGAAGCAAAAGAGAAAGCCACAAAAAGAAAAGTGAAGGGGTCAGCGTCAGCGTTTCCCAATGGGGGACGTGTGCACCGTTTCCAAGGGTCATGCTAACGCATTTTCTAAGAATGCACCAATGGATCTTCCTGCATTTTTTCCTCTCGACATTCTTCGTTAGTTAGAGCTTCGAGTGTGGTATGCATATGACCTCCGAAACTAGGAAGTGGCATGGCATTTACGCAAGAATAGCTTCCGTCAGCATAGACAAATAAGCAATGACCACTGAACATTCTTCAGCAAAAACGCAAATCCGACTTCCGGATTACCTGACTGAGTATTTCCTTTGTCCTCGCTAACTATTTGTCAGGGCTAGACATTTTCTTGAGGCGGACCTGTATCGACCCAGCAGCATTCGCGGAGCTTTGTAGGCCTCAAGTAAACAGGTGCGGGACGTTCAATAAAGCCCCATTGAACGCTGAAAGTACGGTATATGTAGAAATCACAGGTACACACCGATACCGAGTGTGCGCGTCAAAGGTGATGCGCTGTCATGTAACTAAAAAACCACGCAAGTTCCTATTGGGATTTGCGTGGTTTAAACGGTAAACTTTAGTGGAATAAATATTCTCTGTATCGAATGCTAAAAACATAGTTAAAAAAAATTTTTTTTTTCGCATAACACGGAGACAGTTTTATTACGGGAAACTATAGAGGGATCCTACCCAATGATGAGCTCAGAATAGGGACAATGAGCGAGCGAAACGTCATACGCATTGTCCTTCCGCAAATCGTTTTCTTTCCTTTTTTTTTAGATTTACTCGTATTTTTTTAGATTTTTTCTTCGCCGCGATTGGCTATCTCCGTGGCCTGCAGAAAAGGGAACTTTCCGACGTTCCCCTTAAAGCCACTGTCACACAGCGAATACACCGTACTAAAAGACAGTCCGCAGCCAGTGTCCCAGTCGCGTTTCTCTCCCGTACGACGCTCACATATTGGTCATACAAAAAGTATGTATGAAGTAGACATGCTTCGGACGTTCTTGAGGGCTGTCCGCTGCTAACACTCTTATCCTGTCTCCAACGACCACCGCTTGCTTGTCTTTTGTACGAGTACGAGCAGCGCGACTACACGGCTTCAGAATGCATGAAATCGAGGAAGCAGGCTCCGAAACACGCCCCATAAAAATCGCCGATACGCGATTGAGACAAAATGAACGAAGGAAGACGAGATTGCGCTCTTTCAATAAACCTCTTGAACTTGATTTAGCCCTTGTTCTTAAACAGCACGTGCGGTAAGGTCGTGCGCAGACAGTCCGGAAGAAGGCTGAATTCCGATGTATACGAACTTAGGAAAAACGAAGAAAATATAGGAAACGCCGCATGATGAATGTGGCGGAACGCGGCGTGGCGCGTACTGCACCCCTGGATTTGTGCGTTTCCGTTTCATTAGAGCGGCGGGACACGGTGCTCCGCGTGCGCGCAATCTGCCGCCTCCCCCGATCGGCTGCACGATCGGACTTCGGGACAGATCGGTCACGCACGACTTTAACGCTGTCCCAGAATTCTGGCTCCTTCGAAAGATGCTAAATCATGAGCGGAGAGAAGGTCGCACAACCTGGGGGAGAAAGGGTCAGCGCCAAAGGTCGCCCCCATTTGCAGCTCGCTTTCGCGGTCTCAGACGTGTACTTTCGAAATCGTTCGCTCGCTCGCCGTTCGATGGGGGAACGTTCGTTAAACTTCGACACTGCTGCTGAACTCTGAGCTTGTTAAAGCATATCGAGATCGGCTTGTTATACGCTAGCAAAGATCTCAGTTGTTATTCAGGGAAATTGGCCTGAGGTTTAACCTTCCAGGATTTGAAAAATTCTAAGATTTTTTTTTTAAAAAGCTAGATTACGCTCAGGATAATAAAAATTTTAAGAAATCTTTGACTTTTTGAAGTTTAAAGTTAAAGTTTTAAGTAGGTAAGAGAGTACAGAGTGAAGCACCACGAAGAGGTAAATGCAATGAGTAGACGCTGTTATCAATCCTTGTCATTCCGTTGTCGGCGTTGCCTTCGCTGTTGTGGTTGTTTTCCTTGGTAAGGCTTACAACATGTTTGTCGTGTGCAAGTCTGTTAATTCCCGTGTCCCACTAGAGCGACAGATAGAAACAAACGACAGCGACAAGCCTCAAACCAGAGTTTTTCGCGAATTGAGAGGCTTTGTAGAATAAAGGAGGCTATGCTCAAACACGAGCATCATGCACGCGAGGGTATCTTTGGCAAACTTCCAATTGCTCGTGCTTACTTCACGAGCACCGAATGGCTAAACGCCTGCCAAAGGTACTATCCCCATCATGCTGCATGGGTTTGAGGCTTGTCCAGTGGGCTTGTCGCTCTCTTTTTTTTTCCGTCTGTCACTCTTGTGGGTCACGGGCATAACAAAGTATAAGTCCTCTGTAGCCGAAGAGCTTTAACAGTGCATCAATGCTGACAGACCCGTTCTGTCAACTGTTGTCCCATACACATAAAATAACAATTAAACACACACACACACACACAGGCACACGCGCACGCCCACAAAAGGTACAAAATTATACTCGGGAATGTTTCTTTCTAACGTAAGAAACGAGACAGAAGCTGGTGATCGAAACACTCAATGTCTGTAATGCTTCTCGTTTGTGCATAAGGAATTTATAGGGCCCCACTTTGTAGAGTTACGATCTCATCCCCCCCCCCCTCTTTCCGAAATTTCTGTGGTTTTGCTTTCAGTGAATGTCAGTAAATATGTCTGGAAGATACATCGAATGATGTCCTACTTGCTTTGCACTTGATATGACCAAAGTGCATAAGTCATCAGAGCCCGCTAAATCATTAACACGTGCACATTCAAGCCAATAAACATTTTTTTTTTTGTGTGTGTGCAAATTAGCTTTTTTTGTAGTTAGGGAAGTTTCTTTCTCGTGTCTTGTACATTCAGTAGTTTCGTTTCATTCAGCTGGAAGCGCGTTGCCCACGAACACTGCATCGCATAATACCACAGAGTGCTCATTTCTGTTGGTATACGTTTGAAATTTAAGTGACGCGCTCATGCACACTTTGCTAAATGCATCGATCTCACGGTGGACAATTACTACATCGGATTTTTTTTTCTTTTAATACTTAAGTAAACGATAAAAATAGTTCCGGATCTCTCCCTCGACATTTTATTGATGTTTTCCTTGTGGGCGCGGCAAAATTGGCCGCTGCAATAAATATAAATAAAAAAAGACGTTTACAAATCTCTGTAATACGAAATTAGAACGCAGCTCTTGAGGAGGAGGAGGGGAGGGTACGCCCCTCCTCCTCCTCCTTCACACCCTCCTCTCCTCTACTCCTTTCACCCTCCTTTCCTCTTCCGTTCCTCCTCTTCCTCTCCTCCTCATCTCCCCTCCTCCTCCTCCCCTCCTGCACCTCCTCTTTCTTCCTCCTCCTCCGTTTTCTCCCCTCTTCCTCCTCAATATCCTCCCCTCCTTGCCTACTTTCCCCCTAAATTTAGCTGAAATACTAATGCCACGTTACCTCAACACCAATTCAGTTTCCCCGCTAAATTCAGCGGGGAAAATGACGTCACATAAGTTCGTGTCACGTCACTTATGAACACATTCAATTTCTCCGCTAGATTGAGCGGGAAAACTGCCGTCAGGTTGCCGCAACATCAATTCAATTTTCCGCTAAATTAAGCGGGGAAACAAAATTGGTGTTGAGGTCCTGTGACGTCCGTTTTACCGCTAAATTAGCGTGGAAACTGAATATGCAGTGTTGCAATATGGGACGTCATAGACCTACACACCAATTCAGTTTCTTCGCTAAATTTAGCGGGAAATTTGGTTGGTGTATTGGTCTGGGACATCCCATAATGCAACGCGGGCGGTTACGTCGGCGCCAAAGTCGACGCCGACGCCGACGCCGTTATACGCGGAAACAGGCGCTTAAGAGCTACGCGCTGAAAACTGGAGATCACCGTATCTGAAAAAGTCGACCCTCCTCTTATATAACGGTCATTAGCGGAAAAACAAAAATAATCTCGCAACACTGGATGGATGAAGCCGTCATCTTGTTTTTCTTTGCAATCGCCTAGTACTCGTCCCGTTGTCACGACGGTTACGATTTCACTTTCACTTGTGCTCCTTGTTTTGTTGTATCTACCGTTGCCGCTCCCGGAGTGATAAAGTAGAAGACAGTTCACGGTACCCTTCAAGAAGAAGGCGATCGCCTTTGCAGAGATCCACGGGAATCTTGCAGTGCAGCGAGAGTTCGGTGTGTCAACAATGGCGAGGCCCGAGTCAAAAACTGGCAGCGCGCAGCAAGGCGAAGAAAATTTCATTCCGTGAAAGGACTACGGTGTACCCCGAATGGAAACAAAGGTGGCAAATATTATTCGGGATCTGCGCGCCGGATCGCTACCTGTGACGTTAGAGTGAATTCGTACGGAAGCCGTCGAGGTCGCTCCTGCCTCCGGGCTCTCGGGGGTGCAATGCAAAGGGACGTCACCGTCCCTCTGAATTGCATTAGTGAACTCGTCGTCGGACGAGGTTTCTGAAGAATCTGAGTAGTAACGCTGGCGCACTTCCTGTTTTATTGCGTGCGAAACAACTAAATACGGGTGCCGTGTTTTCTCGTCCTTCCGTATGCTTGGCCAAAGTTTTTACCAAGCTAGGGTTGCAATTTCTTCTTGCCATAAAAATGTTTTTTCGCTTTTTGAAACTTGTAAATTAGGGGGTCGACCTATATTCCGGTTCGACCTATATTCCAGTTTATATGGAGTTAAGTATTTAGGAGTCATGCTTATTAATTAAGGTGTTTTCTTTTGGTTAGGAAAGTTTATCTTTCCAGAGTTGCGTCGGCATTGTGTTTTTTTAGCTTTCTACTTTTGGGTCGGCGGGGCCAGAGCGGCCGCGACGCGGGAGCGGTCCCCCCGCCGGTCGTTAAGAAGCGTCTCGGGTTTCGGGGGTCTGCTCGGACCGGGACCGAAAGAGCCCGCGCTGGAAGATGCTTGTGGCTTATAGCCGAATGTTCGTGTATGCAGAGGGTTTTGCCGCTTTGTATAAAATTGTCGCTTTTTGCCCGATGCAATAACTTAGCGGTTGGCGCCAGTCAGGCTGGGAAAATTGCAGAGAACAACTCTACGAGGAATTTAGGTTTGACCGTTAGGGCGCCAGGATGACAGCTCGCCGACCATTGGAGAACAGTGTACCACGTGTGAGTGGCGGAATTTGAAGAGATTGGTCGGTTCCTGAGGGGAAAGGAGGCCCCTACGGACCTACAAAAAGAGCGCGGAGAGGATTTTTAAGGGATTCGGACTTTGGATTTGATGGAGAGAAATTGGGGACGGGGGTCGAGACTTTAGACGAGGCAGGATGGTTTCCCAAGTTGGGACTTGTAACTAAAGTGTAAATAAATGCACATAGTTCTCTACAAGCAGTGAGTCGATCCGTCACTCAGCGACGTTCGTGCCACCACGCTCCAGACCATCGTAGCGGAACCTGCCTCCCACACCACCGGGAGGACTTTAACTGGCGCAGTCGACAGGATGGTGGCGCGATTTCCGGTGAGACGACGCGGCGGCGACCTGCGGGCAAGTACGTGAGCTCGGCTCAACGGCGGACGAGGCAGCATCCCTGTGAGAAGCCTCGTGGGCTCCGGCCCGAAGTGACCAGGAAGACATCCCCGTGAGAGGTCTTGGGGGTTTTGACCCGACGTCAACGGTGGACGAGGCAACATCCACGTGAGAAGCCTCGTGGGCTCCGGCCCGAAGTGACCAGGACGACATTCCCGTGAGAGGTCTTGGCGGGTTTTGACCCGAAGTGGACGAGGCGACATCCCTGTGAGAGGCCTCGTGGGTTTCGACCCGAAGAGAAGGAGCGGACGGAGCAACATCTACGCGAGAAGCTTCGTGTGCGGCGGTCCAAAGTGCAGCGACGACGCAGCATCGTCTACGTGAGAGTTTGCGTGGTGTTGCGACTCGAAGAACAGACCAGCCGGGCCCGACCCCAAAACCAACTTCGGCGGGTGACGTCCAGCGACACCGGAGAGTCTTCGCCTCAGGAGCAGCGCACTGACACAGGTGGGACTCATTTCTGTTTTCTCCGGGTTTCGCATGTCAGTGGTGACTCGGTCGATGACCAAGGGGGCTCAGGAAGCGATGAGTGAGAGAGGCGATAAGAGCCCGGCCATGCTGGACGACGTGTCAGAGGGGGGAGGGAGTGAAAGAGAGAACGCTCTCCAGCTAAAAATTGCATCTTTAAGACTCAAACTCGAGAGAGCCGAATTTTACGCTAATCAGGACGAGGAGAATTGGCGCCGCGGTGGGAAAGATAAGGGCCAGGTTGGAGCGAATGGGAAATTCGAGGTGGTCGTCAAGACGGGCGAACAACACCTAGTGGAGTGGGAAAGTATCCTGCTGCCGTGGACGACATGCCCGGAACAGGTGAACATCGAGGCCCGCTGCGAAAGCGTGAGCGATGGTGACAGCGGCGAAGGGCGTGAGGGCGATAACGCGTTTGAGCTAAAAATTGCAGCTCTAAAAGCCAGGCTCGAGATCGCCCAATTTGATCTGAAGCAGGCAGAAGAGAAGTCGCGCCGCGGTAGGAAAGGCGAGGGCCGGGTCGGAGCGGGCGGCGCATCCGATGCGGTTGTCAAAACGGACAACGGACACTCCAAACCCACCGAGAAGATAGACGCGGACAGCGATGACTGCGGCGACATCGAGGTCGAGCCGGCGGTCCGGACGGGCAAAGGGCACCAGAAGCCCACCGGGAAAACGGACGACGACGACGGGTTGCCCGAAATCTTGAACGAGCGGCAGAAGCTTGAAAATCCGGAAGAAGACCGCGAGGAGAACGCATACGGCGATGACTGCGGCGGCCGCGAGGTGAAGCCCGTTAATAGGAGAGCTGACGCGGACGAGGCAGATGCACCCCCCGGTGATCCGGTGACGCAAGGAGGCGAGAGCGAGAGCGGGAACGATGGTGACGGCGGCGACGAGGGGACGAACCCGGTTGGCGACATCGAGCGCCGGGATCCAGGGAACCCCGGCGCACCGGTCACCGCAGCACTGGGCAGGCAAGGGCCGTCCCAGGCTGGGAGGAAACGGCTGCGCAAGAAGCGCATCGCCAGGTCGGAGTCGGCGGTCAACAAGGACTCCGGGTCCAACCCTGCATCGGCTCCGGGCTACGACAAGGACGGTCATGCAGAGGATGTGAACGACGGCGAGAGGACGGCGAAGAGAGCCTTGATTCCTCCGATCCAGGCGTCGAGACGGAAGCTCCGACTGCGGAGAGGCGCCGACTTCGGGACCAGGGCTGTGTCGTCGCCGAAGGTCAGGCCGGTGGTGCATCGCAGGGCGACGCCCAGGGACAAGGTTGCGTCGCGTTACTCCAGAAGGGGGAGTCTGGGCGCAAAGTGCTGCGGGGGCGGCAAACGCCAAATGAACACGGAGGAGACGAGGAAGCCACACCGGTCGGTGCCCAGAGCTCGCACGCGTGAACAGCAGACTTCAGGTTTGGGCTCGGGATCGGCGGGTGTTGCGGAAGCAACTGACTGCGAGCCGCCCCAGGTAGTCCTCAGAACGTCTTTAACGGCGACGAGATGGACGACCAAACGGCCACGATTAGGGGGATAGCTAGCCAGGCTACTAGGTTTTTATTTCACTTTTAGTCTACATTTATGTGACGGCCCCCCTGATTCATTGTTCTTTTGGCCTTCGGTTGGCCCCTCGGTATATTATATTCTACGAAATATATACTTTTTGTATTCGGTTTTTATTCTCTGCGGGAGAAGTTTGAGTGTCCGCACGTAATTGAAACGTGTTTCGTAACTTTAGCGTTGGTAAGCATGTCGAGGCTAAATGGGCATGATTAGGGCGTGGTCATTCTGCCACAGTTTTGAGAGCTCCCACCACTGATTTTGCGGGACCCTGGAATGTACAGGAGTGGGTCCAACTTGTGTGTGATCGTGGGTGGCAGTTTGACTTTGAACATGACAGCCATCACGGAAATTTTTCTTTTGTGTGCCCAGTCTGGTGTGTATTGGACGTCTTGCCTGCGGCAGCCGTTTTAGTGTTTCTGGTTTTGGAATTGTAACCATTTTCTCATTTTATCGGTGCCGTTTGATTGTGTTCACACTTACGGATGATCAGTTGGTGAACTTTTAGAGCGTGATGTTGACGTTGTTGCTTTTGGTTAACTGTGGGCCAAGTAGTTGGTTCGAATATTGGCCAGTGCGATATTCGGGGAAGGAATTTATGTTGCGCTTACATCAAGTGTCAACGCAACAGTCTTGGTGGGGAGGAGTTAAGTATTTAGGAGTCATGCTTATTAATTAAGGTGTTTTCTTTTGGTTAGGAAAGTTTATCTTTCCAGAGTTGCGTCGGCATTGTGTTTTTTTAGCTTTCTACGTTTGGGTCGGCGGGGCCAGAGCGGCCGCGACGCGGGAGCGGTCCCCCCGCCGGTCGTTAAGAAGCGTCTCGGGTTTCGGGGGTCTGCTCGGACCGGGACCGAAAGAGCCCGCGCTGGAAGATGCTTGTGGCTTATAGCCGAATGTTCGTGTATGCAGAGGGTTTTGCCGCTTTGTATAAAATTGTCGCTTTTTGCCCAATGCAATAACTTAGCGGTTGGCGCCAGTCAGGCTGGGAAAATTGCAGAGAACAACTCTACGAGGAATTTAGGTTTGACCGTTAGGGCGCCAGGATGACAGCTCGCCGACCATTGGAGAACAGTGTACCACGTGTGAGTGGCGGAATTTGAAGAGATTGGTCGGTTCCTGAGGGGAAAGGAGGCCCCTACGGACCTACAAAAAGAGCGCGGAGAGGATTTTTAAGGGATTCGGACTTTGGATTTGATGGAGAGAAATTGGGGACGGGGGTCGAGACTTTAGACGAGGCAGGATGGTTTCCCAAGTTGGGACTTGTAACTAAAGTGTAAATAAATGCACATAGTTCTCTACAAGCAGTGAGTCGATCCGTCACTCAGCGACGTTCGTGCCACCACGCTCCAGACCATCGTAGCGGAACCTGCCTCCCACACCACCGGGAGGACTTTAACTTATGGTAGTTTTATTAGACTTCCTGAGGGTAATACGTATCTTAGCGCAAGAAGAGCGGTTATGATTAAAGAAGGTAGAGTGCTTAAAATATACCTGACATGTTGGTGTTTGGCGGGTGGTTAACAGAACAATATTAACTGTCGGAGGGAATCACAAAAGTGGTCGGTCAGGCCAAGGCATACATCCAAATCGTAAATCTCACAGACAAACGACACATATATTATTCCTCACAAACGAGTCACAACACAAATAAAGACTAGTAGTATACTCGTATATGGTAGAATTGGCTTGTGTGAGGCAACTACTTAGGCAATAACTGTTGCAGCTCGTCACTGTTTCGTATAAATGACATACTTAAAAAATGCCTATGTCACATTCGTGTTTAAGGTGCAAGCTTTTCTCACGACGGTATTAAATGAGCCGGCGTCATTTTTAAACGCAATATGATATAAATGTATTGTAGCAGTACAAACTATTTGTGCTCCTACTGATGCTAGCATACGAATGCTTTTACGGTAAAGAGTTTGTTTTATCACTTCAAAGGCGGATGCTAATCTACGAATAATCCAAGCCAGGAGTTTTCGCAAAATAGCTGGAGGGTAGCTTTACTTGAATTAATTCTCAGTTTTAATATATCCAGGTGTAACGACATTTTCAGATGTCTTTGCCCATTTAATCTGACATCATCTGTGTTACTGTATATTGTTGCTTCACCTCGATGCCTTCGTGTGATAAACGATCGGCGCATTCGGGATTCACAGATACCACTTAACCTCGATGCCTTTCATTAGACCGAGAAGGTTCCTTCGCACTCAAGGCAAAGCATCTGTTTGCATCTTGTCTAACAGGCGCGGATGCCGTAAAAATAAAGGTCATCTGAATTTCTGCATTTAATCTACGCCTG
Source organism: Ixodes scapularis (assembly GCF_016920785.2). Classification (NCBI taxonomy): domain Eukaryota; kingdom Metazoa; phylum Arthropoda; class Arachnida; order Ixodida; family Ixodidae; genus Ixodes; species Ixodes scapularis. Next base: position 24,550,124 of record NW_024609857.1, read on the forward strand.
GAGCACAGTCTTTCGTGTGGTCAGGTTATCGGATATTAAACTCGCGTTATATGTGTAAAGCATTTATTTTTCTCACGTTTTAAGTTTTATTCTCTTTTTAAATCGTGCATCTGTTTTCTTTTTTATTTATTAATGTGAAGAACCTTTATCGGTCGTAACAGTTTACCGGTAATCAGACAACTATGTCCCGGTCTTATCTCATTCTTTCGCAACAGTGTTTTCTTAGCGGTTATAGCGACGTCTTGTTGCGTACCAGGAAGACTGATGGACTAGGCGGACACCGCAGCAGGAATTATTTGAATTTCCGCCTTTTGAAGCTGGGTTTTAACGTGCTACCGGGTCTTTGAAGAGACCGCGATGCTACGTAGAAAAGGAGCTAAAGTAACCAATGTGTTCTTGAAAAAAGAAAAAGATTAAATAACAAGAAAAAAAAAAGAATACTGCACACCACTTTTTTAAATGTTTGAGAAAAAAAAAGAATATATATATATATATATATATATATGTGTGTGTGTGTGTGTGTGTGTGTGTGTGCGTGTCTGTACATTCCCAGAATGCTTCGAAAACTTCTTTTCCGCAATGCATCCAAAACGCTGATCATTGAACTCTCTTTAATCGGACAAACCACGCAGCGAAAAGAGCTAGCGATATTATGCTTCAATAATCATGTAAGCTCAATTACAAACAGGTTGATTTTTTTCATTTTTACTGTGGAAAGGGGGGGGGGGGGGGAGGGTTTAAAGTGAGCCCTTGTATTTTAAGAAATCTGGTGTGTCAACTTTCCCGGAGAGCACTTGGAAATGTCAATCGCCCCAATCGGCGGAGAAAGCTCGATAAATGACAAAATAAATTTTTGCTTAGAATTCAACAAAAAAAAAAAAAAAAGTGGCAGGTTGCTTTTACTAGGCAATTGTGTTGCACACGTGAAACATTCTATTCTCCGTTTCACGATAACTTGGCGAACTGTGGAAGCTGCGGCCCCAGCAACCTAATAAAAGCGTCGGAGCAAAGAACCTGACAACACTCCATGGTCGAGGCCACCGAGGCCTCGTTACCGCCAGAGCAACGCCGCCGTCCGCGAAAAAAAAGTAGTTCTAGGCTTCTTTTACTTTTAGTGGTGTTGCGGTAAGACTGCTCTGACCGCTATACTACACGACACGGAAGAAAGCCGAAGACACATCACTTCTAAACGATACTTGATACGGATCAATCCTTTTCCGAGCACAACGTGACTTTTTAACGATGTTTGAACGATCGCAGCCGTGTAATCCACCGGTCCCGCTCAAAACATTGTATTGAGCCTTGCCATTAGCACCAACAACAGATTCAGGGGTAAATTGAGTACATGGTTGTCCATGAACTCTTTCTGAAAAGCTCACTACTCTAGGAGATGGCAATGTTGCGCCGGTGAATATTCATCTGAAGTTGGTTGGTTATTGTTGATTGATTGACATTAACAACAAAGAAGCCTCGAACACCCTATGTGGTCGCCCCTTATATCCATGGGCTCACGCATCGACTAAAAAAGATTGCTGGCCGACAGGGCGTACAGGTCATATGCTCTGCGCCTAATAAGGCATACTCCACGTGCCGGAAGGTGAACAGGGAGGACAACAACGAAGAGACAGGTTGCAGCACATCTCACAAGACCAGATATACCGAATGCACAAAAGAAGTCGTGTACCAGATTCCTTTCTCATGTGGCAAATGCTACATTGGTCAAACGGGAAGGTACATTAACAACAGAACAAGAGAGCACGCAGCGTCAGTGAAGGCCACCACAGCATCAGGGCACCTTCCGGCTCATTGTCGGGTTTGCACATGTGCGCCAAACCTTGCCAACATTGACATCTTGACAAAAATCGCACAAGGGTTGCTCAAGAAATTCTCGAGGCCCTTGCTATAGACGCGAAGGGGGATCATTGCGTGAGTACACCGTCAATCGCGCTGCACCAGAAGGAGGTGGTATACCTGCGAAGAGCCGCACACTTGACAGGCACATGAAAGAAGAGGAAGAGCGGGAGACGAAGGTTTAGATATAGAAGAAGAGGAAGAATCCGTTTAGCTGTACACTATAGAGAAAGAAGATTTCATTAAAATAGTTGCTAGTCCAGCGGTGTGTCTGCCTTTTTGTTCGTCTCTGTGTGTGTGTCCGTAAAACGTTCAGCTGGCACTTTAACAATCATGAACTAACTAGCTCAGCTTCAAGACGTCAGAAGTTGGTTGGTTTCGCAGAACATGCATGGCAGCCGACGTGACGTCAATGCAAGCCATGCATTCCTTGATAAATATAGCCAGTGCGTGAGCAATCGAGTTGTTGACAGTCATCCGCCGGGACTACTTCGGAGCCAAAAACATACCGAGGTAAACAAGCATGCAAGCCAAATGCGCCCCAGTGTGCTTCTTGAATTTTGTCGGGAACGGAGACACCCACCAATATTCCAAGATTTATGAACACCAAAAGATATGTCAAGTAAAACTTTTTTAAATGCAAACTATTACGGTAATATTCTGAACGGCTTCACGTACGGCTTTGAAGCCTATGTACTATAAAAAAAGTTGTTGTTTGTTAATCCAACATATGTTTATAATCAAGGCACCTCTCTAAAGGGATTTGCCCCCTCGGCCATCTATTGTTTTCGACATGTCATTTATTTCATTTTTGTGATAATTTTTATCAACTGATCCTTCGCAAACGTTTCACGACTGTGGGACGGAAGCACATATTGATCACAAAAGCCTCTTTCATTTTGACAGCCCTGTACATAAATAATTTTATACTTGGATGCAAAGACTATGAATGTGTGAACATTCAAGACGTCCAAATGTTCGAGGAACATTTGGACGTCTGTGGTATTGTTCGCAAGTGCAGGTGATTCGTGAAAATTACGTCGTTTACAGCATACACAATTTTAGCTGCATATCCTATTCGCGACTCCAGCGACCTGTAGGGGGCGCCACCACCAAACAAACATGGCGGCTGAGTCCAGGTCGCGTTGGCTCGGCCGGGCCGCCTGAACAGGTGGCGCGTTCAATTTAACAGGTTTTATTTTGTTTAATGCCCAATTTTATAGGTACTTGAACTTATACGGTTAGGTGTAGCCGGTGCACATAAACTTGCAAAACAGTTTTGTTTTCCCGGTGTTTTTTTTTTGTTTTTTTTTCACATCAAACTTTTGTTCCGGAGATTTGGTTCAAAACCAAAACTATGGGCTCCGGATAGACGGTAATAGACTCTAATCAGTTTTGACCATCTAAGGAAAGCGGCGATGACTACAGAGTTGTTCCGCCCAGAGTAATTTGCAGCTAGCTCGCATGCCTCGACATGCGACTTATCTGTCCGCGAAAACGAGTTTTTGTGCGTATCCGCGTTTAAGAAACAGCTCCAGTCGTCTGCTCGGTCAACAACACAGGCTGTTGGAAAATCACGAAAATTAAGCAAGCGCTTCTTGAGCCAAGGACCATGTTAACCCGCCAGCGCTCCACTAAGTAGCTGATACTCGTATTTCAATTCAGGTTTTAGTAGCAATCGAGAAGTCCTTTTGACGAGGGGTTATGTATTATATTATGCACTATGTCCCATTAAAGCGATATTAGTGTATTCTTCGGGTTGAAATATGAGTTTACTTCACTAGCTATTAGGCGAACTTCTGAACAAAAGTATATTTGACAGAGAGAGAGATACTACTTAAACTTAGCCAAATGCTTCTAGCCGGCAGCACGAAGACAAACTAAACAGAGCCTTCATTGGAGATTCACGCAGACCTCTCTGCATTGAATTTTGCTTCGAATCGTGAACGGAGAAAATTAGTATTTTTTGTAGCCGGTCAACCTGAGGAATGTAGACGTATGTTGCTGCTGGCTTCGATGGGGGTATAATATAAATATTGGAGGCGCGATAGATCAAAATGCCGTAACAGCTTCTAACGTTGCGAGACTCGTTCCCCACCTTTTGAAAACAGATTATTTCCCTCATTCATCATTTGCAGCGAGCAGGTTTTCCTGAATCAAGTAATTGCGAAATCAGCCAAACTCCTTCAGTGTGGTCCAGAGGCTTTTTCGGCGAAAAACAGCCAAGATGAATAGCCAACGCACCGACCGACGTGGGTGGCTCAAACTTGAAGCTAACTGAATACAACCAAACTCAAGAAAAGCAGCTATCGAACCTTCCCCTTTCACTTGACTGCAACATTGATGTTCCCTCCAGTGAAATGCCTCGTCTGTCGTCCTCAATCAACTGTTCTGCATCCTTATAAAGGAACCACTCATCAGTTACCAACTAGTCGTCACTTTGAATGTGGTTCGAGACAGACAAGAAATCAAAACGTTTTTCCGTAATTTCTCCCCATCCAAGAAATCGAAAGCACGCGACCGTGTGTTGTGGAGTAAACGGGCTTTCAAACACGTGATGGAAGGAAACAATCTACTGAGGCTTGGAGAACATAATAGCGCTTCACGACAGGGATGAAGGGTAGGAACGAGACAACACAATGCGCTAACTTCAATTGGTTTATTCGTCATTCAACTGCTTTAATCTGTAATCGGTTTAAACTTCAACTGGTTTAATCGTCAAGAATCCGCATTACTCAACTTCATTTCTAGTACATCGGGCCCTTTTATATGCTCTTCATTATGACGATTAAACCAGTTGAAGTTAGCGTATTGTGTTGTCTCGTTCCTATACCCTTCGTCCCTGTCTTGAAGCACTATTATGTTCTCCAAGTTTCAGTACCAACTCGCCCAAGAATCCGCATTACTGAGGTTTTACCACACTAATGAACACTCAGGAAAACTTAAAAAAATTTCGGACGTTCGTCAATATACATTGTTCGCCACCGCGCCGACAACACGTGTCCGCGAAAGCCACCGGAGACGCGGAGGGGCGCGGAGCGACCTGGACCGGCTGCTTCCCGGTTTTCCCGCTTGGTGGCGACCGTTTGCTGGAGTCGCGAATATAGTATCCTAAAAACAATTTAGAAGATATGAGATTAGCCAGCTCTACCCCCGTCTCGCTCCAAGGTAAAATGAAGAAAAATAAACAGAATTGTTACTTTGTACGTTCTATCCTGTCGATTTCATCGAGTGATGCTGAAACGCCAGAACCATCTCCTTGGTGTGATACGGCTTCCAGATTGGTCCCAGGATATGGTAGTGTGCCAGTCTGCATGAACGCATGCATAAATCTCGTCTCATGTTTCCACCTATGAATACAAAAAGACGAATGTTTTAGAGCGCAGCTCTTAGTCGCCCGTTTTCGGCTTGAGCGGCGTCGCCATCGCCGTCGCCGTCGCCTTCGCCGTTGGCGTCGGCGTAATTGTGAGGTCACGTGACCCCCATGTCGTCACGAGGGTCACGTGACCCCCTCGGGGGCCACGTGACCCCCTTGGGGGCCACGTGACCTCACGTGACCCTCACGGGGGCCAGGTGGCCTCCGTGGCGGAGTAGCAGGCAGGATGACGAGGTGAGGAGGAGGAAGTGTATACCCTCCCATCAGTAACTTCGCATCCTCGTCCTCAAGAGCTACGCTCTAATTCTGCATTACAGGGAGTTGTAAACGGCTTTCATTTTGTTTTTCTAAAATAAAAAATAACAAGGTTTTGTTAAGTTGAATTTAGCTAGTCATTGCGAGCACATTAGATAGGTATAAGTCATTTCTGTGAATTCTTTTTATTTAAAATTCCAAGCATTTTTAGTTTGTTTCAACATGCAAGTATGAAGTAAGTTTGTAATTAAACTGCAACAGCACAGGTAATGTGTTGCAATGAATACATACACACCAGCCTTATGGTATCAAAGTCTATACTTACCTGGAGTAGAGTTAAATGTAAGCCAACCGACCCGCCGTTCCTCTGCTCTACTGGATGTCATATCCTGGTTGCCTTTGTCCCCATCCTGGAGGAGAAGCAGACAAGGCGTGCCTGTCATGCTCCTGATGTGCAGCTTTTTTGGTTCACAAAAACCTACGGGCTGCCAGCACAACCAACTTTGAGTTCATCTTGCTGTCTCTGGGGTGAATGTTCCTTCAACTGCTTGAGACATAAACGCCGTGTTTCAGGTGCATCTGAAACAAACTAAAATAGAAACCAAACAAATGCTTAACCTCTTTGTAAAGTGGCTTGCATTTTTGTGATCACAAACATACAAGTGACACGCAGCAGAGCGGTTAAATTTTAGGACAAACACTTTCATATGTATTTTTCCGATGATGTCATGACAGAGTCAATATCAAGAGCCAGGTGAGTATGTGAAACGTTGCTACAAATGTTCTTCATGTTTCCACACCCCACTTTATGGCACGCACCAGAATAGTGACAGGAACACAAACATGTTAGTTAATAGAGCCCTGCACAGTAACAGTATGTCAGTAGCTTTTTACCTCAAAGTGTTCTGGAACTGCAATAATGTTTCTGTCTAGCCGTTCAAACAAAAAATTAACCCAGAAATATACGGCATTAACGGATAGCCTTGCTGCACTCCTGTCGTTCGTACAGCATTCAAATGTCTCTGACAGCAACGTGAATAACTTGTCTCTAATGTATTGCTGAAATATTAAGGCAACCTCCTATCAGCACCCTTGAAGTCAAGATAGCTTTCCCACAAATCTGCCGTTGTATGGTCGTTATACAAAGTGAACCTCGGAATCATAGACAATAGAGACTATGGCTTGAATGTACTCACATAAAAACGCGCATAATCAACGTCAGTTTCTACTTGGCTGGGAGGAAATACATCTAATATAAAAAAAAAGAAATATTAAGGGTTTAGCCAAAAATGAAAGAAATGGCCCCAAAGGCTCTACAAAAGGGACAACCCAGGTTGTGAACCCTAATTTTTGCGCTCCAGGAGCCAACATGAAACTTTAACACCACAGAAGCACTGTAACTTATGCGATTGAAACAACATATCTTATGACAGGTGGAACAATCCTCAAAGCCACATTTACAGTAGAAAGAATCGGTCCATAGCTAAAATAAACAAAGTTTAAAACAGTTATATTCAATGCAAAACACCCTCAACAATGTTTACGATTAGGTCTTGCTAAGAAAAGCATTTCTTTACTCGGATTACTGCTCCACACTGGCCTAGATATTTTAATAGTTTATATATCTATATCAATCACAGTAGCAAAAGCAAAGGCCCAGGTACTTGTTCGATTTTTTATTGGCTTTCGAATTACTTAACATGATAAAAGTTAAAAACATGAAACTGGCGCATAATCACGACTCCACGGAAAATTACGAAGTGTGTACAGTTTGCCATACCTACTGCAAGACAAGATTTGCCCCGCACATTAAACCAAGAAACACCGTGCTTCTACAAAACCTTAACTTCAAAATAAAAATTCGAAAAATTATACAGGTGGAAGCGAAAACAAGGATTAAATTTGGGGTTAGTTAGTAATTTATGACGAATTCAACGCAAACGACAAGATCAAGAGGGGGGACATAAGCACGGCGCCGTGTTTGTGTCCCTCTCCTGTCCTCGTTTTTTTGCGCTGAATTTGTTGTCAAGCGAAGACAACTTAAGTACTGGTGCTAGAATGTTACTTGAACCGTTAAACAACGACGATGCGAAAGTGGTACACACAATCTCATCAATTCTTAAGCTTATGACGCAAAAACAAGAAACCTTTGCTTAAACTCCCCACCGATGAAGTAATCATGAACGAAGGGTCTATCGAAATCCGCCTGAAATTCTTCAATAATTTTTTAAGGCAAATGTATTACATTATAAGCTGAAATCAATTGAGACATGCAGCGACCTTTAATTCGCATTATATGTCGTCTTTTAATCACTTTCATTACACGCGTGACGTCACGCTTCACGTGAGCGTTGTGTGTTGTTTGAAATTCCCGCGCGAGGTCATGTGGCTGTGACGTCATGACCCTATCGACCAACCAAGATTTTACCGTCCCGCCGACGCCGGCTTTTCTGCGCTATGAGCTCCTTTAAGGCTTTCAGGTTAAAAGGATTTAGTGCTCACATGATAGACCGGAAGGCAAATACACGAAATGTGCAGAGAGAGATAATGTTGGTTTTTTTTTTCTAAATAATCCCTTACAAAACGCCTTACTGCAAACGTAAATGCCTAGAGATGCATGCAATGGTACATACATAAATAAATAATTATACATGAATGGCGCGAAGGACAGGCGAAGATTCTTAGAAAATATAAATCATATTTGGACATCTGCTTGCATGAGCTTACACGAGCTCCGAAACTCCGCATAAAACTGAAAACACTTGCGCTTCGTTAAGGTGCAACCCCACCGTGCATGACGTTTTGGGGCTTATTGGGCGGTTTATAACTTTTGTTATATGTGTCCTACAACAATAAAGTTAATGTTAAATTAACAAACTGCTTTTCAACAATACTTTAATATCTCGATATCACAAATATCTTTAGTGGTTCGTTAACTATTCACTTTTAATAGACCACAGTCTCTAATAGAAAAAAACATATTTCTTGAGTACACAAGAAAGTAACGCTGAGGAAGTCGCACTTTTGAATCATGACGATCGGCTGTTGCGTTTGTTGTGTACTAACCACCAAGATGGCGGCGCCCACAACAGTATCGGGGAAAAGAGTGCCGATACTCTAAGCGTAGCTAATTTGGCTTACCTCACTAGGCTAAACTAGAGTCACTAATGAGCTTATTTAGTGTCACTAGGCTAAACCAAGTTGGTGTGGGATCGTTGGTCGAGTGTGTTGTGGCACCGCATATAAGAGCAGGTGGAGAAAGGCCTGAGCGCGAGCTCCGTTCAAAGCACGGAGCTCACGCTGCAGATCCGGTATGGACTAAAGCCCCTCGATCTGCTTGCGTTTGTCTTTCAATTCGTATGCCAGTGCACGAGGCCGTGTCTCGAGCGGCCCCTGGAGGCAAATGGCGGCGCAGCACTGAAATGTCTGGCCCTTGGAAGCGAATGGCGGCGGAGCACCCGTTCGTGGCACGCGTCTTGCGTGTTTCCGCAACAATGGTTGGCGGTACTTGGAAAAAACGCCTTTATCAAGGGGCTTTAGCAGGGACCCTGGGTTCTGTCGCCCATCTGTATCCTACCGTCACGCGATCGTGTATGACATATACTGCGTGATGCACGTTAAAGACCCCGAGCTAACAGTTGTACTGCACCGGCTAAATTTATAATCTACAACGGGTAACAATGTCGCCCTATGAAACTCCTGCTCTTTAAAAAAACCAACGACTAAGTTTGAATGCGCCGTTAGATTGCATTTTTAATGTGTGCTTGCGTGTTCGCTTTTTTTGTTTTTTGTTTTTTGGTCCTAACTTTTTGGGCAAAGAGACTTATACCCCTGTCAGACGGCAGCTAAAATGGCATTTACGCCAAATGACATTCAGGTTTTCAAATGACATTCAGGATGGGACCTGCCAGACGACAACTAAAATGACATTTAAGTGATGTCTATTACGATTGTGATCGGAAATTCGTCTCGTGCACGTAGAACACGTTTTCGTCAATAAACAATTTTAACACGGCAAAACACTTGTTTTTGTGTGTTTTGTCTGCTGGGGCAAGAAAATATAACAAAAAACTGGGATAGAAAGTTGCGCTCACTAGTTTCTGACGAAAAAATAAAGCGAAGCGTGGGGCGAAATCCATTTGTCAACCTAACGTCGTCATAAGCCGATCCGTAAGCCGAGCCTCCCGCGCTCCGCCACTACAGCTGACGGCTTGCTCGCACAGTTCTTTCGTTAATTTCGGTAGTGCTTGCTTGCTCTGGTTGTCCCTCACGCTCGATCTTCGGCTGCCGTGCTCACTTCTACGTCTGCGAGGGATCCTGGATGCCGTATTGCGCTTCCGCCGTCACTATCACGGCGGTATGAATTGATCTTGGTTCGAGCGTCTCCCCTGTTGAGAAGGCCGTCCATCATCTTCGTCGTAGAAGCATTCCGCGAGCTTCGGTTTGAAGACAGGCTGCTTGAAGACGCGGTACGTTAGTAGGTACTACTAACGTACCGCGTCTTCAAGCAGGCGTTTGGCTGATGCCGGCGATGTGGATGTGTGTTTGTGTTACATAGAGTGCTTGGTTGGCCAGGTGACTTGCGTGCACCTAACCACCCCAGTGACAAAGTGAGTCGGCGCTGCAAAGCCGTACTCTCCTGCGGAGGACAGAACCATCGCCAACTTGCTCGTCGTGGGGCAAACCACTGCCAAGTGATCGCATCCCTCCGACGCGACTGGCCGAAGATCGTGAGCGCCGCCGCGACCGCTGAACGGTTAAACACACACGGGATCACCGAACTGCCCCAGGACTCCCTCAGGTCATAGAGAATCGCTGTAGGAATGCCACCTGGGACATCAAATTTCAGCACCAGCGGCTACCAAAGCACAATAAAAATAGTAAGTACCCTTTTTGCAAAAAAAAAGAAAAAAAAAAAAAGAAAAAGTTTGACCCAGTAGAAATAATATCCCTACATGTTTTTTTTTAGCTCTTAGAAAATGCAGGCTATCTTGTTTCAAACTCACAAAATTAAAACGAAAAAAAAAATTCACTTGCCTTCCTTTTACTGAATGTCACTCAAAACTAACTGATATGGCTCCTGTCAGCATTCTAAAGTTATTCGTTAATTCGCTTTAATGTGAATAAAACAACTGGATTGATCATCTTCCCAATTGTGCATCCTTGATGAGGTGAAAATGACTGAATAACTGTTTCTAGATACAAGACAAGAGTGCCAGGTTCTAGCACTGTAAATACTATGTTTAGAAGCTATAGAATGTTTGCCATTCTGTGAAGTTTCAAAGAAATCTTCCAAGCTAGCTGTGTGGTGAAATTTTAACTGCTCTGCTTCTCCATTGAATATCCAATTTTAAGAATAATATGACTAAGGTGTAAGATATTTTATGCCTAGAGGACTGATGCATCTGTTGCAATGTTTCTATCCAACTACAGTGATTCCTCTGGCTCTCCTAGACCACTGCTACCAGTTCCAGTATCTCAATGTCGGGATGCTGAGGCAGTGTTGTGACCATGTTCCAGAGGTTGGCACTGGCTAGCACTCGGGAAGCCCCAGGCACATATGGCCAAAGTCAATGGGACCGCCGTGTCCCCACGGATCCTGTGTAACCACGTGTTCCTGATAACATCCAACATGCTCGAACCTTGCCCAATCCAGGACATCATCTTGTGCACGTCGATCGGTCAATTCCGTACATGCGACAACCCTCCCAGACTTCTCAGCATCACTCCCAACTTCTTGTAGTGATGGATAAATTTCAGCCTACTACTGACTTGGAGGATTAGAGTGGACACAGGGGCTATGGTTTCATTTACTTCATGCGTGAGTGAAGCTATGAGCATGAGCATGTTGCCCTGAACGATGCTACCACTACATGATCATGCATGCTTGGTAGCGGCATTGAAAGCCTGGATCTTGCACTTAAAATGAAACGGAATCTTGCGTCGTGAGTGTTGTGTGTTGCATCTGGAAACATCGGCGAGTCAGCAGAAGTCAAGCCAAGGCGAGTCAAGCTGGTTTTACCGAACTGTTTGTCATTTTGGGGACTCGTCGTAAACCATGTGCCTCTTGTCGAACTCCTCTTTTCTGCACGGCCAAGTCGGCTGCTTGAATAAAGATTTGGGCAACGACGGGAATGAAGAAATTCAAACTCCGAGGCATGCAACCACACTTTTTTGAGCAACGACAGCTTCGTGGTAACTTGGCAACGACGAGAGCATATGGCGAAAAAGGATGAGCCTAACGTTGTCATCATGGGGCGGCTGAGACATCTCGAAGAGTTCGACCCAAAAAGATTGAAGCGTGGCCCCTGTACCAGGAGCGACTGAACTTTTTCTTCATTGTGCACAACATCGTCGAGGAGTCCCCAATATGCGCAGTCCTGTGTAGCGTTTGTGAACCGACAATCTACTCCGTCGTATGCTCGTTGTGTGTGCCAGTGGACTCCCTATGCGGACATTGTGTTGGAGCTCACCGCCCACTTCACACTGTGCCGGTCAGTGATTGTTCAGTGCTTTGCGTTTCATAAGTGCAGCCAACAGCCTGGAGAAAGCATCGCCAATTTCGTCCCCGCCCCGTGCCGCTTCTCCGAACACTGCAACTTTGGTGAGACCTTGTCAGCCATGCTATAGGACCGTCTAGTGTGTGGTGTCTTGGACAAAAGGGTGCAGCGTCGTCCCCTGGGCAAACCAGTGTTGGAGTTCAAAAAGGCGTTTGAGGCTGCAGATCCTTTGCCTTTGTAGGATTTGCAGCAACGACATTGATTTCCGTCAACAGCTTAAAGGGGCACTCAAGTGGATTCTGAGATTGTCTATTTATTGGCATAACTCAGTCTATGGGCTTTAAGCATCCTGAAAAACCCAAGGTAGCATTCAAGGGCCCAGCCAGTTTTCATATTAAAAATCCAATTAAAGATTGTGGCACGCCACCCTTTCTGTGCCGTAGCGCAGAACACCAGGGGGTGCCACCGGACGGGAAGGCAGCAGGGGAGGGCACGCGACAGCCAGTCACGAGTGACGGCTTCGCGGCGGCCTGATTTTTCAAAGGCGCACATGTTTGAAAATTTAGTGCGCTGGGAAGCCATTATTCGTAATTGGCTGTCACGTGCCCTCCCCTGCTGTCTTCCCGTCCGATGGCACCCTCTGGCGTTCTGCGCCACGGCGCAGAAAGGAGGGCATGCCCCAATTTTTAATAGAATTTTAAATAGCGAGATTGGCCGCCCTTGTATGTAATTTCGGGTTTCTTAGGATGCTTAGAGTCCATAGATTGAGTTATGACAATAAATAGACGATCTCAGAATCCACCTGAGTGCCCCTTTAAGACGATGACTGCCTTCTTTATTGAAAGTAGCTACCCACTCGGCGTTCTGCGCAATGCGAGTAGTCGCGTCTCGTAACATTTCGCGGCACGACGCCCTATTTCCCCAACCAAGATCTAAACCACCATGCAGCCCCCTCATCATCACGTTCCATCCCTCCATATCCAGGCTCAGCAAACTAATCATGGAGACCACTTTCCACCTCGTAAACTCTACAGTTATTTCTAAAGCATCCGCCCTAACTTCCTATTGAAACCCAACTTACGATCCCTTCCACTATGCAGCAACCACCCCGAAACCCCCTCATCTTTATGTTCCATCCCTCCATACCCAGGCTCGGCAAACTAATCATGGAGACCACTTTCCACCTCGTAGACTCTACAGTTATTTCTAAAGCACCCACCCTAACTTCCTATCGACAGCCCAACTTACGATGCCTTCCAGTACACGGCAACACCCTTCGAAACCCCCTCATCTTTACGTTCCATCCCTCCATACCCAGGCTCGGCAAACTAATCATGGAGACCACTTCCCACCTCGTAGACTCTAAAGTTATTTCTAAAGCACCCGCCCTAACTTCCTATCGACAGCCCAATTTACGATACCTTCCAGTACACAGCAACACCCTTCGAAACCCCCTCATCTTCACATTCCATCCCTCCATACCCAGGCTCGGCTAACTAATCATGGAGACCACTTTCCGCCTCGTAGACTCCAGAGTTATTTCTAAAGCACCCGCCCTAACTTCCTATCGACAGCCCAACTTAAGATCCCTTCCAGTATGCAGCAACCACTCCGAAACCCCCTCATCTTTACGTTCCATCCCTCCGTAACCGGGCTCGGCAAACTAATCATGGAGACCACTTCCCACCTCGTAGACTCTACAGTAGTTTCTAAAGCACCCGCTCTAACTTACCGTCGTCAGCCCAACTTACAATCCCTTCTAGTACACAGCAACCACTCCGAAACCCCTTCATCTCTACGTTCTGTCCCTCCATACCCAGGCTCGGCAAACTAATCATGGAAACCATTTCCCTTTTCGTAGACTCTGCAGTAGTTTCTAAAGCACCCGCCCTAACTTACCGTCGTCGGCCCAACTTACAATCCCTTCTAGTACATAGCAACCACTCCGAAACCCCCTCATCTTTATGTTCCATCCCTCCGTACCCAGGCTCGGCAAACTAATCATGGAGACAACTTCCCACCTCGTAGACTCTAAAGTTATTTTTAAAGCACCCACCCTAACTTCCTATCGACAGCCCAACTTACGATCCTTTCCAGTACGCAGCAACCAGTCCACAAAGCGTCAGACTTTGCTCCCCGGTACCACGCCGTGCGGCACTCCGACATGTCTTGCGTGCGAACACACGGGCCCTCCTCTCAACCTGCCAATGAGAATTTCTCCGGCCCTTAAGAAGTGTCACAAATATTAGATAATGCTGCTCTCCACCTAGTGAAGGCAGATCTGAGTTATCATAATGACCACTGTGCCCAGTTACGCCAAAAGCTCACCGTCGCTAAAAGACTCCTCAAGTCCCTTGACTCATCTTTCCATTCTCACTCACACAAACTTGTCAACAAAATTCTTTAGTCAACTCGTATCTCTATGCCGATGGTCTCGCCTGTAAATCAAGGAAACTAGACACTTTCTTGCCCCGAAATCATGAGGCTGCCGTCCAACGGAATGATGGTGTTGCCATACTTGACGATTTACCCCTCACTGCCCCTGAACACATTATTTTATCAAAGGGCCTGTCCTTCGTCCCTGCACTTCAAAGCCGATCTGACCCTTTTGATCTGTCGTCTCCCCTTTTAGTATACCTGAAGAAGACCGTTTGGTTGAAACGTCATTCCACTTCTTTCCTTAGGCACTTCTTTTTCCCTTCATACCTCTAATAATATACTAACAGTGCCCGGCAGAACCCCACATCTTTATATGGAAGAGCTCTTGAACGGCCTTGAAGAAGTGTAGGCTATTTCGGATGACATTCTCATCGGAGGACAAACGGGAGCTGAACACGACGATAGGCTGCCAAGGGTGCTGCAGCGCATCCAGGACAACGGCCTGTGTCTGAACGCTAACAAGTGCGCTTTCCAAGTCGAGGAAGTATAGTAGCTGTGGTACCGTACCAACAAGGACGACCTCAGTCCTTCGGCCGAAAAGGTGAAGGCCACCAAGAAAGCTTCAGAATTGACGAACAAGACAGAACTAAAGTCATTCTTGGGAGCTCTGAACCTCTATGGTTGTTTTTTGAAGGGGGCTGCCCATGAGTTGGAACCCTTTATCGCCTTCTGGATAAGGATAAGGTGTGGGCCTGGACGAAGATGGAAGGAGAGGTGTACAAGCGTGCCAAGGGTCTGCTAGAATCCTCAGATGTTCTAACACACTACGATGTGTCACGTCCCATAGTGCTGGCCTGCGATGCCTCTCCGTCCGGGCTGGAAGCTGTACTGAGCCAAGTGGGAGAAGATGGCATTAAAAGGCCTGCTTCGTCGGCCTGTTCTGGAACTTGTGGCATCATCACCGACATTGTCACTGGTATCTTAGGGTCACTACCAGTGGCAGCCCTGATGCTGGCTATTGCACTGTCCTTTTCAGCCCCACAACATTCTTTTATTGTGGCTTTTCCAAAGGTACCTCACACAGGTTGCGCTTTCTGGAGTGCTTTTGCATTGCACGTCTGAAAACAAGTGAGGAGAATGTCACATAAGTGGCCATGGCTGCAAGAAACTGCACTTGTTATTTAGAGGCAGTGATCCCAGGAACTTATAGATTTTTCTGTAATGTAGCCAGATCACTTTGCCTACTTCTATGGTGGCCCCCAGCAGCAGATGTTTTCTGGAACATGTAGATATCTTAAGTAGCAACTGTGCAGCAACTGTATTCAATGTATATGTGCAATACCTTATCAAACGATTTTTGGGATGTTTTGGAATAAAAATGTGCACCTATAATGTAAACACACGTAGCTTATTTAGCTTTGAAACAGAATGGGATTCTCCAACATCAAAGAAAGCTAGAAATAGACACATTCAGAGACTGACTTTATGCAGCATTTATTATTTCATTTTGGAGCACGTCAATGGGAATGTAAAAGCCGGTAAAAGGTCACGGTGGCGAATACCTACACTACGTTTATTAGAACAACAGACCACAATTTACAAGATTTGTACCACTTAAAAGAAAAATAACCTCTTTGAAGGGACAGAACGAGCGGGTTGGTATGGATAGTAAACTTGAGGAAGAAAACGAGAAAGGACGGACAAACACAAACACAAAGTTTGTGTTTGTCCGTCCTTTCTCGTTTTCTTCCTCAAGTTTACAACCTCTTTGACGTCTTGCATTCTTCCCAGAATCTCTACACGGCGGTAGTACATTTGACAAGGCATGTCAGCCAACCTCGGGAGCTGTTGCCTGCGCAACAAACGCGAAATTTAAAGCGCTGCTAGGCGCAGACAGCTATAATAGTATGAACCACAACCAAGCCGGTCGTGCAATGAACTCGTTCAAGGTACGCGGTGCTGCAACGACCCGCACACGCAAAACAAACACTAGGCGGCCGTCCGCTCCGCTAACTGTCTTGCGCGTCGTGGTTTTGCGTGCTCACGTTGGTTACGCCCACCGTCAAAGTTATATCTTACCCAAACATGTTCCTCGAGGTTTCGGTGTTGTGATGGACTGCGACATCTGTCTTGAAAACCGAGGGCTTCTAAAAACGCCCGAATGCCGGTGCAGAACCCGCCGTTCCGCTTCTGCTACCGAAGGCATTCGAGGTGCTCGTCTCACGTAGCTGTGCCGACGTCTCGCGGGTGGTATAATTAACAGGTGGCCTTTTCTTGCCGGCAGGCGCTCCTTCCGACATCGTAAAAACGCGCAAATGTTGAGCGTAACTGGAAATGGAACCAACGAACCAACAGCCGACCGAGGCGAGCTCACGACAGTTACAGCCACAGTGAAATGTGGTTACAGCGGTTCAGCGCTGGGTCAGCTGGGTTCAGAGCCATTAGGCCTACTAGATCGCTGGAGCCGTGAGTAGGTTAAACATTTAGGAACGTAAAGTGTGTGCAAAATATGCGTTGAACTGATTGTTTTCGTAATTAAAACGAAGTAAAAATTGTTTCCGCAATTAATGCCTTCTTTTTAAAAAAAAATCCCGTCACATGTGCCGAGCGCTGCCGACGAGAGTACGCTTTACGAACTCAGTTTACCTGAAATGGCATTTCGGTTGAATGCCATTCGAGTGGCCGTGTGACAGTGCCTAAATGACATTTACACTGAATGCCATTTGGCGTAAATGCCATTTTAGCTGCCGTCTGACAGGGGTATTATCTTGTAACTAATGTGTGGCAGTCGTCCGGGTGGCGAATCGCCCTATGACGAATGTTCCACTGTGACGAACGGGCCTGTAACCAGTTGCCCTGTGACGAATGGCCATGTAACGAATGGGCCTACACCCGACATCGACGCCTGCGACGCTAGCTTCTCTTTATTGTTTTGGGCACAAGTCAGCCTCATTAAACCTTTAGTTTCTTCAGTTATTCACCGCCTCATCATTGTTCATTCGTGACAGTATTCTGCTCCTTATAGTTGGACTGCATAAAATAGCCCTAGGATGTTTTTGTTTTTTTGCCGTTTTGTGTTGTAGCGGGCTAATAAAACATTCTGATTAACCAGATTTGTGCAACTATATAATTCTGTTTGTCACTGACGTCGATACAAATTACGCAATGAGAAAGTATCATCAAAAGTAACTGAATTACATTTCTAAGTATTTGTACTCTACTCAAGATACTTTACACTGAAATAACTTGAGTAGTATTTTAAATACTTTATGAAGGAGGTATTTAGTAACTTAACTTTAATACTTTTATCGAGTATTTTGTCCAACACTGACCTAAGGCGAATTTGGTTTTGCGCATGCGCAGTGCCCACAACTGGTGTGGGCCAATGCGGGCATGTTTGTCATCCCGGCGACCTCTTATGCCCGTGAAACGCAGCATATACGTAACGTTGGCATTCCGGGTTTCGAGTCCGACTATACTCCGTTCAATGTCAAGTCCGACCACAGCCAGCGCCAATCGAGCGCAGACAGTAGCGCAGGATCATGACCCACTCACTGTGCCTGATTGGTCTCGCATGCGATAGAAAACGCGCGAAGACGACAAGCGCCATGACAGTGCATTTTTTTTTTATTGGCTTCATCGGATCGTAGTGTTGGCCGTAGTCGGAATTCATGTGAAACTGCCCTCCACTGTTTCCGAAAACCAAACTCGGAACACACCTACGCCGTGCACAGCAGCATCATGCGGGTGTATTCTCATTACTTAACCCCTTTCTTGCACCCTCCTACCACCTTTCTTATATTAAAAGTGTAAAAAGGGTGTTCTGGTCGTTTCGGACACCCTTAAAACACCCTTTGTATTGAAAATGAGGGTGTCCGGAGGGTGTCTTGAATACCATTACACCTTTAAGGGTGTACAAAGAGTTTACTGTGCTGCAGGATTGCGGCGCATTAATTGTGCATGATTTGTTTTGTCGGTGCCAGCAAACTGAAAGGGACGTTGATCGCCGCGACGATACAGATTTTGTGCGGCTTGATTGGCTCCGTATAGACCTTTTCATCCTCCTCCGCATGGGCGCTGCCATCTTGGAATCACGTGACGCGGCAGCCATTAGGTTGCTTCAACTTGCTGCTCCGCTCTCCCCTCCGCGCCTTGGCGGATGCGTTGTATTCGTGTTTTTCATCGCGTTTCACTGCGCTTTCTTGTCTTACTTCCGAAACTATAGTCCGATACGTCTACTCGACGACTAAGACATCTCGAGGGTGCAAGCGTCCTTATGACAACTGGGGTTTGTTTACTAATAGTGACGGAACATTCTCGATAAAAAGCGCGATTATTTATATCGCGCATTTAGGATCGGAATGCATCAAAAATAGTCAGCGTAAGGGGACTATCTGCATATCCTGAAAGTACCGTACTTTGTATTCAGTTTTTTTTATCATGTAAGGAAACTCGCGTGATCAAAAAAAATTGTAAACAGTTTCTTTTGATCACGTGAGGAAACTCGCGGAAGAGATAGACAACGAAAGTTTAACTTGTATTTTATCTGAGGCTAGGAGTAATGGTACGTCAACATCAGGCGATTTGTTTATTCATAATATCACAACTACATGTGTATGCATGATATTCTCAATCTTTTTTTTTTTTTTTTGCGACGTAAGCATTCGGTTGGTCGGTTTACTTGTGAAGTTTAATATATTGTATACCGGGCTCGCTCCCATTTCGACAGTCATTTAAGTAATTTATTCATTATATTTAGATAACCAGTGCCATCCAGTTAATTTATCTTAAAGCAAAGGTTGGGACTTCCTGCGTAAGAAACAGCCAAAGATACTAACAGTAGGACAGCGTGCACAAAGAAATAACGTCGTTTCTATTTGCAAATCCAAAACGCGGTTTGGGTTCGGCGCATGCGCAATAATAACGATTTTTTAAAATTTTTGTTTTGCGTACGCTGTTTTGCGTACGCAATGTTTGGCGCCAAAAAAAGAAAAAAAAAAAAAGAAAAAAAAGAGCCGTCCGCATAAAACATTTTTGAGCCCAGGATTGTCGATGGCGAATAGAGGTTTACTTTTGGCGGCTGGCGACCCCGAAATTTACAAAGCGAATCTGTTGAAACAAATAAATATTCGTTCAGACAGGTCTGTGAAGTGAGGCATAGTGCTAGAATTCACCCCAACTTTCCGAAGTATCGCTCCTCCTGCGCCCTTTAAATTTATTTGGCCAATTTTACGAAAGAAGAATGCCAGATGTAATTTGACGGGCCTGTCATTTATATCATATCATGACTAAGGAAATGTTCATATAAAAATAATTTATATCCTGGGGCCAATATCGCGAAATGCTGCTCATGAGTACTTCAGCTGGGTTGACAATTTAAAAAATTTACTTCTCGGCCTGTCAAAACATGCCCGAGAAGTGAATTTAAAAAAAAAAGAAAAAGAGGCCGAGACGATACTACTTGTTTGTATCAATTATCTGCGCCATTACACGATACGTGTTTAGTCTGCGAAGTTCACTAAAGTTTGAGTGCCCACGAAAACCAAACAGTGAGTAATCAAGCTGTCGATATGCTTCTTGACATTCACGTGTTAGTCTCTTCATTAGATTTTTTTTTTCTGGAAACTGGTGTCATTGGGTGCGGCCGTAGACGATGGTAATCTTTTCTGTACATCCGTCAGGCGTTTAACAACCGACCATATCATCAGATGCATCAAAAGAGTTGGTAAAAAAAAGCCCGCATTTTAGGCTAAAATACACTTCGTAGTCCTCAAACTGGCTCAATACCACTGTTTCATTGGTTGTGTGCCACAAGGAAAATAATCGTATCACAGAATTAAGCAAAAACAACGTACAACAGCAAGTAGCCGCGTTCGCGTTGAAACCGGAACCAACCAAATTGAAGCAACCTAATGGCGCCGAGTACGTCAGCGCCCTCTATCCGCCGGTGAGGCAACTACCAAAATGAAAAGGTCTATACGATCGCGGTGTCGGCTGCGGTCGAACAAAGTACAACCAGGTCCAACTTAAAGTACAAGGAGGTTGAACTTAAAGTACAAGGAGGTCGAACTTAAAGTACAACGATGTCGAACTTAAAGTACAAGGAGGTACAACTTAAAGTACAGGGTGTCACAAAAAAAAAAAAAAATTACACGGTCTTTTTTACCGCAAAAATAAACTAGGCATCGCCGAACGCTCACTCTCCGCCCAAAGGTAGCGCTGGAGGTCACAACCAGATGCCAAAGTTTCAGCCCGATCCGATACCTTAATCAAAAGTTATAAGCGATTGTCTGCAAATTTCAATGGGAAAATGGAGCCTATTTTTGCCCGTTTTCGGTTTCTGGTGCCATAGAACCTGTATTCGAAAACTTCGTTGGCCGCCATTTGCCCATTGAACTTTTCAGAAAATCACTTATAACTTTTGACTAAGGTATCGGATCGGACTGAAACTTTGGCATCTGGTTGTGAGCTCTAGTGCTACCTTTGGGCGGAGAATGAGCGTTCGACGACGCCTAGTTTATTTTTGCGGTAGAAAAACCCTGCAATTTTTTTTTTGTGACACTTTGCGCAACGAGGTCGGGCTTAAAGTACAACGAGATAGAACTTAAAGTACCACAAAGTACAACGATGGTTCTCGCGGAAGCTCGAAAAGGGCGTATTTTTGGCCTTTGCCAAACAAAGTGCGCGTCTCGCGTGACGATTACACGCGTCTAGAGTCGCGTCGACGTAAAAGCGCGCTCGCGTTAAGGGGACAAACGCGCGCAAAAAAAAGAAAGAAACACGAAAAGGAAGGGCGCGAAAAGCGCGACTTGCCTCGTCGGATTGCTTTGCCTCGGCTAAATGTGAGAAAAGGACCTGCGACTCGACGAGTTCCCCACGTCCCAAGTTTGCACGGTGACGTTATTCTGAGTGACGCTTTCGTCGAGCGTTCTTAATCGTCGTGCCCGGTGGACTTTCTCCACAGGCCGTTGCGCGTGGAGAACGTTGAGGACAACTCTTGTCGACTGAAAGACTCTTTCGTTATTTTTTTTTTTTTTTCTTTTCTTAATGCCTCGTTTCTTGTCTTCGTGGATTTGTTTATATCTGGTATCTTAGTGGCTCGTTCGATTATTAAATTTATGAAAAGCTACTGAGTGTGCCCTTTCTGCGTTGGAATGCTATTGTAAGCGTAATGGACATTTAAGATTGCAGACTTTTGACAGAAGAGTTCCTTTACGGCAGTTGCACGTGACTTGACGTGGCTCGAAGTCTCACGGCTTCCATGTTGAGGGACCTTCGCCGTATGTCATTGTCTTTCTATACTTGGAGGCAGTGTTTGCAAGCTCTGTCGAGC
Organism: Ixodes scapularis; assembly: GCF_016920785.2. Taxonomy (NCBI): domain Eukaryota; kingdom Metazoa; phylum Arthropoda; class Arachnida; order Ixodida; family Ixodidae; genus Ixodes; species Ixodes scapularis. The sequence continues at coordinate 24,571,818 of NW_024609857.1, forward strand.
TTTTTGCGTCATAACCGACTGCGTCGGCCGGAGTTGTCGGTTACACAAAGGAGCATAAGATTTTTAGGCAATTTGATACCTGAGCCCCATGTTAAATGGGGAAGAAATACAGCCGTCGGACGGTCACAAAAGTACGCTTTTCGTGTAAAGTGCGTCAGCATAATAGGAGCTGGATAAAGTCAGCTATCTGCGTTAATTCCTTACTTTCAGCTGTTTCTGTTCACGTTCCGCCCATCAAAAAGCACGGTGAAAGAACTCAAGTACGCACCTGATCTCGCCACATCACAGCCTTGTTTCGCACAATAAAGTCCTGTTGTGGTCATCGAATGTAAATAGACACACACTCGAACGTGGCGTCTGAAGCCAGATACAGCAGCGCCAGTTTCCGATCGCCATCTGCATGCTACCGACGCGGCAGCACTAACTTCGCGACTCCAGCGAACTATAGAGGGCGCACTGCTCAGGCAAAATGGCGGACGAAAGAAGGTCGATTTCGTCGTTCAGCACGCGGACTACCACAAATTTCTGCAATGCAGCGTAAAATCAGTGTAATATTTGAAAGCAAAGCGATTTTTCGTCGGTAGAATTCTCCTTCAAGTCAGTGCGTAGGAATGACATGGCGGAAGCATAGAAATAATTGCTGGAAACGATGTTTGTTTCTATGCTGCCTACAAGAACCAAGCAGAGGTAGCAGGCGACAGAGTCGAAGCGACCCCCTCTCCTGAGCTTCTCGGCGCTGCCGCTACGCGGCGTCGATTTCGCTGGAGTCGCAAATATTGCGCGTGGTCTCCCCTCCCTCCGCCCCGCTTCGTTCGGGGAACCAGGCCCGAGCGTGCAGCAAGCCTCGTCGAAACCGCCATGGGTTCGCGAGGCGACAGCTTTCCGCTCTCAGCGTCGACCCCACCACGGCGCGTCCGACTTTGGTTTGCGTTGCGCGTTTACGTTAGCAGACGACAATCGAAATATGGCGTCTGTCGTTGTTGGCTTCAGGCGCTGCGTTCGCGCGTTCCTCCATACAGAAGACGCTTCGTTGCCATGGTGACGCTGACCATAGTGGACGGACTTTATCGCGCGGAAAAAGACGGTAGGGTGGGGATATTAGGGGCATACATGTACTCTTTCGCCGTGCTTTTTAACGGGTGGAACATGAACAAAAACAGTTGGAAATGAAAATTTAACGCAGACGGCTGATTCTCTCCGGCGCCTAGTATTTTGACAAGCTTTACACGAAAAAGCCTATTTTTATCTGGAAATTTGCACGCAATTTTATGTAGTGCAACATTTTAATAAACCACCGATGTGCCGATTTTTATACATTCCGGTCTTTATTTGTACATTAGACGAGCTGGCGATCGAGAAGTCGACCCGTTGGCGGCCGTAAAGGCCCCAGTGAATGCCGCCGGGGCGACTCCGAAAGGAAACAAATAGGAATAAACTTGGATTTATGCAACCCAAGAACGTTCCCGATCAAAATTATTGAGTTCTGTTGTGAACGGATCCACTTGCCATGCTTCAACGTTTCGCCGACACCGAGAGAAACGCCAATAACTAAGCGTCTGCGTGTAAACAAATGGCGAAGTTGGTGGACGGTGTTCACCAACATGGAGGAACGCGACGTACCGGAAGGAAAAAGGCGTTTTATGAAACCACCCTATGGTTATTATAGAGCATGAGGGCGGCAGGAAGAAGTTTAAGTTGTGTCGCCTACAAATCCAGTACCAGACGATGCTCCTTCGGGTTAATGCCGATTACTCCGGCAGGCGGAGTCAACCCCGATGCGAAAGATCCTTGTATAGAAAGACGTGGGACATCAGCTCATTAACATGGCGTCCGGCGAGAGTTCGAACCAGAAGTACGACACGTGAAACCGCCCTATGGCGTTGCAGCTGCAATGAACTTAACGAGAGTATCTGTAGGAGAGGACACAAGAAGAACTACGCACGCTTTATAACCTGACCGTAAAGTATTTACGGGTTAGAATTTTACTAAATGCATATGGTGCGGTCTGACACTGGGGTATTACATAATAAGGCTAGTAAACAAGCAACCTAACTTCCGCTACGAAACTAGAAATAAACAAAACATTTTTTTTTATTTATATATTTCATAAATATTTTTGGTTTTATTCTGATGCGTCCGCGATATAAACGATGTCCTTTTGGGACCCAAAATTGGACGCGACCGACGCGTCATCGCTAAGCTTGTGCTGGGGTGTGCACAAGCCGTCCGCAGTTGTTTCATTAGCTTAAAAAACACATAGCTTCCACTACTTCGTCATTTGTATTTAAATCACAATTAATTGAACGTCATTAACTGCTAAAAAAGAGTAAGAACGCGTAATTTACGGGCGTAACCTAACGTAATTATCTCAACGTTCCACCGAATGTTTCAAGGCTGAGTAATCTTATATTGGTGTAATCAAGGTTTGTTCGTCGACGGCTCATCGCATGAGCCCTTCGTTCGCTGGCACAATTCTCGGCGTGTAGTCCTTGATGAGTTGCCATATTTCGAGCGGATATGTTAGTGGGGCCTTGAACCGCGAAGCGCGTCCCGAGCGCGCGTTTTGTCACCTTCGTTCGGTTGGTGACGGAAAGTAACTTCCAGCAACATAGCAATATGGCAGAACCTTTGACAGCAAGGTGCATCTGTGCTTGCCTATCATTTTAATCTTTTTAGAACTGTTGAATGATATATGCCAAAGTATTTCACAGACCCCAGGTAAGAGGCAAAAATAAACGAGACACTAAGTATATAAAACAACACAAAAATTGTAAACGTTTTTAAGTCTGGATGTTTCTTATAGCCCCTTTTTTATAAAAATGTACCAAGGAAGTAAGTCCCCGCGGACTTCCCGTCAAATGAAGCAGGAACATACCCCCACCATAACACTGCTCTTTGCAACGCGTCCACAATATATTTCACCACCACTTCTCGTAGTGCTCAGCTAAAGGACCGCTTACCGTGACATTAGTTGGGAGAGTTTTTGATACTCTTATAAGCCAACCAAACACCTGGGATATGTTATGTTTAATAACCCGGCAGAAGCACCTTGCTAAGTTTAAAACTTCGTGGTTTCTGGAGCCTACAGAAATTGCAGCGTAAACAAACTCGGCCTTGTGTTTGTAAAGACAGAAAGGATCTATAGGGCAATGTTATCTCACAAATTTATATTTCACTTACTTAAAGGCACGTCAGCGCTCTATAATTTGTGCGAGTAATTTTACTGCTTTCTTTCACGTTAATCTGGATTGGTATAGGTGTGTGTTGACATTTTATTGTGGATTAATGTAGATTTATATATATGTGCTCCAAAATACGCACGTGCCTTATCGCGTCTCCAAACATCTGATTTTGGGCTCTCACTCAGGGGCGGATCCAAGGGGGAAGGGGGGGGGGGGGCCACGGGGGCGGCCGCCCCCCCCCCCCCCCCCAATAAAGTCGACCCCCCCTCCCCCTTCTTGGACGGCAATTTGACATGGGTGGACCCCCCCGGTGCACACGAAAGAATAGGAAAATAGCATCCTTACAGATGTTCCGCACGCCCCCCCCCCCCTCCCAAAACGGAGTTGTGGATCCGCCCCTGCTCTCACTTGGTAGCTTTATCCACTGTAGGAACGAATGGAGTTTAATAGAAAATGTACTTTAATTATATTCTTGTATTTGTAATCTAAATGTTTTCTGAACGCTTAACATTTTTTTACAGGTTATCGCGATCTAAACAAATGCCTCATTTAATTCTCGCAGATAAGTCGTAATTGGTCAAATGCAATTATTGATAAAAAAGATTAAAAACAAAACAGGTGGTGGTGCGTTATGGTATAAACAAGACTTGCGCTGTAGGTCAAGGAAAATAGATAAGCTCTTTGCTCCCAAACAACCACACAATGATCCTTTCCTCGAGGTACCAGCGGTATACTGGACGCACCATGTCGAAAGGTGAGCGGTAAAGAAAAATCACGCGCGTTCCTCGGCTATATAATAGTCCGAGTCTGAGAATAATGTCTTCATTCTGAGCCAGACAGGCGAGACGTGGCAACAGTCTATGGGAAAAGTTTAGGATTGGCTCCTAAAATGTGATAATCTCAACCTTGCCGATAGCCGGCAAAGAACAAAAAAGAAAAAAGGACGGTTAATATATATCATTAACGCGCCATATTTCACACCCTTCGTAGAGCAAGCGTATAATCAGTCGTTGTCGAGTTCATGCGGATCCGAGCTATTGCACAAGTTTCTTTCAATGCGCACTCACGTGGGGGATCGGTGGCCGAGGGTGCTGACGCACCGAAGCTCGGAGCACGTGGAGCAAACGCTCGCGTTGCAGACGCCAGGTAATAATAATAATTATTATTCTTATTTGCGAGACAAAAATGTGATCCTCGGTGGCGTGCAAGGCTGTACACAAAGGTCAGAACCGGTACGCAGATGCGCCAGGCAGCCCGCCACCCAAGGTCTTGGTTCCCTCCCAACCCTGCCCGTTTCGATATGGATGAGCATCGTACCGGCTTGCGGTCATGTACCACCACTGCGTGGTGCACGTTAGAGACCCCAGGCTAGCGGTTGTACTGCGCTGGCTAAATTGCTCATCTACAGGTCTAACTTCCTGCTGTCTAAACATACAGCACAATTAGTACTGTTTTGCACTCGTTCAACTGAAGCAGTTAACAGAAACCCGTCGTAAATGTTCGCAAAAGTTTTGCGTTGCGGGACCTAGCGGGGGTTCATACCGTCACGTTGAGCACTGGAAAAGCCCTAAAATACCCCAGAACGGGTGGTCGGACTATGTTCCAAGATGATTGAAAGACGTTTTTTTTTTGTTTTTTTTTTTCTTAATTGGGATGTGACATATTTTGTTTTACACATTCTCGGGAATGCTTGTTTCCTAATGCGAAGGGAGTCCGGCAAGGATTCATTCACTAGCTCATTAAAAATGCCATGCCGTCTCTCTCTTTCTTTAACTAGCCCAGAGATATTTGTGCAGGTAACTGTGGAAGTTTCGTTTTGTTTAAGGTTGCTCGTTTCATGCCAAAAAAAAAAGATTAACTTCAGACTACAGGCATTGCGTGTTCGAATCAGGCCAACTCGTGTAAAGCTCGGCATGAACGTATGCGTCGTACGTTCTTGTAGAAATTTGGGATGTACGACGCTAAGGACCCGAAGTTAGCAGTGCTCCTTCAGTAACTACTCAAGTCGCCTCATTTGAAAAAGGACTTTTCTACTACTCTCTGAACGTGATGCCAGAAATTTTTTTTTCCGTTTCAGGCAGGTTAATTTGCTATCCAGGATGGCTACTGGGCTAGTTGGTATTGCATCATGGTGTAATACGCTAAAAAACACGGACGAAAACGAAGGCAGAACTGGACAGGACGCGGACTAACTTTCAACTGAATGGTTTATTTGGATGCAATACTCCTAAAAAAAAAAGAAAAAAAAAAAAAACGGCACACTTAACACACAAAGATATGGTCTAATCCCCCCCCCCCCCCCCCCCCCCCCTTTGAATTCCAGCGTCACTGGTTCTTCAGATAGTAGAATTATTTATCGGATAAAGGCAATGAGGGTGCGCTTACACAAGAGTTGCAGCGGTCGAACTCGGTAATGGTACCTACTATCTGAAGAACCAATTTCGCTAGTATTTGAGCTGTGTGTGTTTTTAGAACATATTTTTGTGTTTTGCCAAGTGTTCCGGTTTTTATATTTTTAAAAGTATTTCATCCAAACAAACCATTCAGTTAAAAGCTACACCGCGTCCTGTCCACTTCTCCCTTCGTGTTCTTTGGTGTATTACACCATGCTGCTATCTAGATTTTTATTATATTTTATTAAAGAGAACAAACTAAAAAAATGGGCATACCTATCTATACAAAGTCTTAAATTAAAGTGACTATGCGGGTTGTACTCACATTCGTGGTATCTTAATAATTTGCAAGCGTTAAATATCTCAGAAAAACTCATAAAATGCAAATTCTTTGGTATGCCAGCTCTACGTCAAAGATTGGTCTGATCATTCAGTGTAATATAATTGTTTTGGAAAGAAATTATTAACTAGGATTGTCACACATATATAGGTACAAACAGGTTATTAATTAAGACAAATTTGCTTAAAGAATAATTCAACAGAAATGTACACATTAGAGTCAGGAAGATTGTTCAACGTGATATTCATCGGTAGCGCTCTTGTACTTTATTCTACATAAGGCATTTTGTAGCAGATATTTTGGGTTATATATTGCTGCTGAATCCAGTAACGCTAAGACGTAGCTAACTTCATAGACTGAGACTTTGTTGCACCTCGCGTATCATACACATTCAAGGAGACGCTCAATATCATGAAGACTACGATAGTAGCGGAACAAAGCCCTGAAAAGACAGCCAATGACGACATATATATGCTTACACTCGAATTGACAAAAACGTGTTGTGGTTATAGCTTTTCCAGGTTGCGTTTAACACCACTGTCAGATGGGCGCGTCAAAGTCCTTCAGAACAAACTTCGTTAGACTATCTGGCCGTTGGGCGCGAGATCGTGGGTTGGCTTGCCGTTTTTTTAAAGGAGTTTGTCCCGAAGGCCTTTAATGTGGCCGTTTGACAGGGGTGTTAAATTTTGCAATACACGTAGAGCATCAAACATGTGTTAGCTAAATATGATAATGATAATTATCTTCTAAGTGTCACTCTCTTGCGATTTCGTGCCATAAGCATCAGCCTTTTTAACCTCTTGATCAGCGACTGACCCAACTGGAATCCGAGACCGGACGTCGCCTACAGTCCAGACGTTGAGGTTGCTGCTGACTTTGTCAGTCTTCTACAGGTTAGAAAGACAGACCTGTCTTACTTCTTGTCCGAGAACAATCATACTTTTTTTTTGGCAGTACGAAGTACCGTTCTTTGATCCCGGTGAACCCCGGAAGCTTTTAATCCGAGATCTGGCTACTCGCTGGGCCGCTCTTCGCGATCTAATCTAAGCCACCGCTGTAGCGGCTGTGACCCATTGTATTTCAGCCGTTTCCACGTACAGCCTGTCACGGGTTTACAGCTCGGAGCTTCCTCTACAAAAGAAGACCCGTAATTATCATTCACCTTCTTTGGCTTTAAACGGAACTACATGACCAATGAACAACCTTCCAATGATACGCTTGCATGTATATTTATATATATAGTCCGGAAGACGCGTAGCAACTGCATACGTCCCCTTCGATTTCAGCCCACCGTACACATCAATGTTGGTATTGTTGCGCAAGCTGTCTAGCCCTTTCGGCTTTGCTGGCCGCCCATCTTCCCCGCAAGACACACACCGAGGCTACCAGCGACCCTTAATTCGGTCCCCGTCCCACCCACCAAGTTTTCCCCAACGGAAGCGGAGATAGGCGCATCCGGGCTATTCATAGAAGGTGCGATCTCTCTCTCTCGCAGCAGCAGCGGCGGCAGCCAAGAGGCCACCAACCACTCGTCAAGCATCCTGACAGCAACAAAGACAGGAGGGGAGGCCGTCGAAGCGAGAAACTGAGCCTCAAGTTCCAGAAAAGCGCAGGCGAGAAAAACGCGCGCGCGCACTCGCGCACTTCTCCGAGAACGGGAACGTTTCAAAACAAAGCCACACGTGGAAATGAGAAAAACAACAGGCGTGCACACACACACAAAAGGTCGTCTATATGCCGCGACGGAGGAGAAGGAGGAGTGAAAATGGCGCTGGAAAGAATTTTAAGAAAGAATAAAGGCGGCGGCGGAGTGTGGTCGGAGCGGGCACGAGCGGCTTCCACGCGGGCGTGCTTGAGACCTGAGGGAGAGGACGGGGGCATCGTCAGGCGGAGCTGACCCCGTCCGTCCGTCGTGCGCCTCCTTGTCGACGGGACGGCGGAGACGACGCTGTCTAGAGGCGCTGTCTGACCCACACAGGAATTCCGATCTTCCTGCACCAGGTTCACGAGCAGGAAGAAGCGGGCATTGCGTTGTTGCGCGGTTCGTCGTCGCTTCTGGGTTGAGGAGGCGCAGGAAAAGGAGTCGAGGCTGCCTGCAGCTTCGTCTGTTGCTGCACTCGCTTTCTTGCCTCCGCATTGTTACGCCTACAGACTTGACATATGTGCGTGAATGAGGTTCGGGACTGACTATGGTTTTTGCATATTTCATTCGACGTTAAAGCAAGTAGGCCGGCGAGCTGGTTAAGGATAGACATGGTAACCCTGGAGCGAGGGGACAGAAAAGGACGGACAGACACGAAACTCATGTCGTGTCTGTCCGACCTTTTTTGTTCCCTCGCTCCAGAATTACCATGTCATTCGGCGGTTAGTTCGACTGTGTAGTAAAAAGTGAAAATATTTAGGAAGCAACCAGGTAATTATTTGATATTTGAAACTTCTTGGCACCGTCTTAATCCTTTTGATTAAATACCATTTTCCCGTTAGCTTGACCACGCAGTTTCAACCAAATGAACGCGAAGCATTGGCCAATAACGCTGTTCGAATAGCCATAAGCTAGGGATGCGTTTCTAATCGGTTCCTATTAATGTCACGAAGCAATCAGAAAAAGACAGTTATGGCTCACTTGATCCCCGAGAAGAATCGAGGGGTATCATATCCATGGACGGGGTTCTCGACTATCTGATGCTGGTAAACGCGATACTGTTCTAGCTGATATTTAGTGTATAACAATGCAGCAAAATTATCATTAATGACGAGTGCCTGATTCACTAGCTGTTATTTTACTTGCGATTTCGCCGTTGCGACGTAGCACGTACAGCAAGAAAGAAAACTCCTGATGGAAGTTGTAGACCTCAACGTCGCGACTACGAAATCTCAAGAAAACTCGCACCGCGTGAATCAGGCTTACTTTGACCACAAATACAGTGCGATTCTAGAGTAGGGAATATGGTACCGCGCTTTCTGTGTTGCTTTCTTTCTGACCTTTGATTTTTTAACGCGAATCTCGCATTTCGTTAATCTTAGAGTTTACTTCCGTTCGATTTCTGTTGACAGTGTTGTGAATCGCAAAGCCAATCTTGACTAACCATCTTGTTTACTATAAAAAAAGATCTCGCTCTTTAACTTTCCACGCTTCCCTTCAGAATCATGTCCCGCGAGCTTCTTTAAAGCAATGCCATTACTTACGCTTTATTGGAAAATACGCCAAAAGAAAATGAATCGCATCTTTATGAATTCTCTTGCTGTACGTAAACATCGGTAATGAATTCGAAGATTGTCAAGAGCATGTAGTCGCGGACAGCTTAAGAAACTCATGGCGGGACTCATCGCGTCTTTTGCGTTCTGATTGGTTCTTCGGTGCGCTTATCGGCTGATGAGGCAATCTTTTTGGCTGAGGAGCAATAATGAGATGCACGGGGCTATCCTCTCCATCCGTTTCTTAAGTTGACCGTCGCCATGGTCGACCGCGAGTTTGTCCTGTCCTCCGAGCCTACTATTTTATTTTTGTATTCTTGTCTTTTGTTTGTTGCTAGTAATTCATGATTTGCTAATATTGTACACTTTATTGTATCATTGTTTATTATTGTACGTGTTTTTTCTTTAAATTTTAAGGCGTACATTTTTATCTCACGCTTTGCCGTTATTGTACTTGTATCGTTTTGAACGGTAAGCCCCGCATATGAGCAAACCCATGCTTTCACGGGTCTATTTATGTGCTGTGTTTAAGATCGCCATAAAAAATTGTATCGTGGCATGTCGTGTTTCATCTTATCGCACCAAGCGTCACCCGCAAATGCCACGTTGTTGACTGCCGCTAGCTGAGAGCTTTCAAGGAAGTAGCCGAACTAAACTCAGCGTTAACGGCTTCTTTTACATAGATACCACCGTGAGCACAGGATCAAGATTTGCTGGCAATTTATGGGATAGAAGATAAGAGAAGTTTAGATTGAGTGCGCGTGATAGGTGCCTTTTTATTTGGACGTACTTCTGTCGCATCCATGTAAACGTAGTCACCCTTAACAAGCGAAAACTCAAAGTGCCTTGTCCTATTTGTTACCATTTTTGTTTCTCTTGTTGAGCTTTATTGCTAGAGGAACTATTGGAATTAGCTCTACCGAAAGCCTCGCCTACATATCCCTGTAAAAATGTCTTTCGGACCTTTTCACAGGGATGTTAAACACAGGCAACAGTTTTTTAGAGGATCTGAACCAGGACTAAGTTTTTATTGCACTTTCTCACATTACGTCTTTAACACCACACATCGTTTAAACGACAACGCAGGTTATCAATAAAAGAGTACTTATTGAAATAGTATTATCTAAAGAACAAACGTTGCGTACTACGCTTTGAAGAGTTGCGCTCAAGATGGTGTTGCCTCAAAAAATATCCAACAGAAAAACAAAATTGAAAAGAAAAGCTACTTTCTTCGGAAATTTCTTCTCGTAATATCTTTCTTAAAATAAGTGACCCCTTCCCGGCCTGTTTCTTCGGTTCTTGAGGCCATGTGCCGTCCCGAGTTGTGCGAGGTGCGGGCCCGCTGATGTTTTGTCGACGTCTTCGTTCGACGAAGTATATAAGCGTCCCGTTAACAACGAGCTTTCCGCCGTCACCTTTCTCTGGGTCAGCCAGCGAGAGCCGAACTATATATACGGTCTCATTCTATTTCGCTTTTTCGTCGGTCGGACGTCAAGGAGCGCTCTTGTGCCCTCCAAGGGGTCTCCGGGAGATGGGTTCATTGAATACGTCAGAAGGCTGACACGGGTATTTCTGGCACCTCAGACTGAAATTACCAGCTTCAGTGCGTAGCAGAGAAAAAACAAAAACAACGGACTTCTGTTCTTGTACCCAAGCCGTTCTAGTTATAGACAATACTCTAAAAAAACTAAAAGAAAACAAACTGGTGCGTCTTCTTTTTTGTTAAGTAGATGGGAGATTGAATCTCTGCAATTCGGTCATGTTCGTTCCTGATCACGAGTAATCAACCTACTTGTAATCGATGACTTTTTAGAGTAATTTTGTATACATTTATTAGAAAGTAATCTCAATAATTATCCGTCTACTTTTGAAAGTAATAAAATTACTTACACGTTACTATTTTCCCCTACCCTTCCTAATGGCGCCCTTTGTTTGTACAAGTTTCCTATTCAGCAATTCTCGAACGAAGTCTCTGACAGGATTGTGGTTTACCAAACTTGGGGGATTAAGAAGGTAAGTGGTTTATAATTTGACGATTCTATAATCCTACAATCGACGGTACGAAAGGCGCCGGTCTTCAATTTTGGCAGCAAAATCTGACGTTTTGACTATCCGAAGTCATCAGAAAAGTTAAACGGTTACTTCTTCAAGAAACGGCCAATTACTTTCAAGTAACGGCCAATACTTTTTTTAAAACCGAGAGTAATTGTAATTGATTTCTTTTTCTTTCCTTGTTCGAGTAACGTGTGCCAGACTTAAGGCGTCTCGGCAAATGCTGAGGCTGAAATCATGTTTAACCCCCCCCCCCCCTCCCCCCCGCACGCACACACACACACACACACACACACACACACACACACACACACACACACACACACACACACACACACACACACACACACACACACACACACACACACACACACACAAACAAAAAGACAAAAAAAAAGTTTGCGATGTGAAACTGAGCAGGATGTTTTGCGTGCTTACGTCATGCTCAGTGTTTCAGCTTCGTCAGCTGCCCAGACTGCAGCGATTGACTCGCCCAAGTGTTTTGCGGGAGAGTAGACATACCGGATGTTTAAGACTAGGATTCTGATCATGTAGCTGGTGTTCATCCTCGTCTGCTCCTTCAACCTGCTATTTATACGGTGGACAAACTCTCTTTCTATTTTGACATAAGGTACTTTCTGAACAGTTGTGAAGACTTCCAGGGACATGCTGATGACAATAACAAATTAAAAAAATCGAGTTACTTAACTGCTTCTGCAGAAGCAATTCCAGCGCGCGTGTATACTGCACAAGGATGCACTCAAAGCATTGATCACTGCTTTCTTTTTTTTTTTTTTCTTTTTTAGTTCAGTCAATGAGCGTGGAGCGTCGGTAAGTTTCAAAACCGATCTCCCTTCTCATTGGTTGTGCTCGGTGAAGGAGTAACAATGATCGGTGTCTCTAGCGACTAGCGCCACACCAGATGCGCGGGAGCTTGTATTGGAGCAGATATTCAATTAATAAATTGTTAAAAAAAATATCATGAAACTGTACGAGTCTTTTAGAGATCTTGCAGGAGCGGAAATCGTACATTCGGTTGCAGAAAGCTTGCAGGAGCGGGAATCACGCATTCGGTTGCATATTTGGGATAATGCACAAAAGAGAAACTTTCAAAGGAGTCACGTCATGCAAACCGAAAGAGAACAAAAAATCATAAAGTTAAAATACCGACGTTGCTGGCATCCTTTGCAGGTTACTCTACATTTACTAAATTTGTTTTGCAATAAAGTTACGTTTTAGTTTCATTTACATTTGATTTCATTGAGGGCTTTTCGGATCTCCCATTTCTCAAGGAACCACGTTTCATAGTGTCGGCGATGTCATCAGCATCCCTAGCAGCCAATGTCTAGCATCGCTAGTTTCGTTTCTCTGTTCCTGAGCGCGTGAAAGAGCGTCTCCCAGCTTGAATGCTTAGCTTTGCCTGTGCTACGGCAGCATTTTGTTTCCAGATAAGCGGAGAGAGCGCAGGTTGCCATGTTACCAGATACAAATTATGAACATTGAAGAGTCATAGTCGCTGTTACTAGAGCTGCAAAAATTGTGAAATTCAGTGCTAAAGTCGGTAGGTTGTGAAGGTTCTATAATAATATCACTTTAACTTGCTTAATATTTTGTAACATAACCCCTTAGGGGCTATAACGTTTAACTTAACTATCGGTGCCTTCCAAGGACTCCCTATAATACGTTAGCCCGATGTGACGAATCCCACTTAGAAAGAACGCATCACAAAAATATAAGAGATTGGAGTCAACTTAAACATCTCTTGGCCCCCATTTCGAGCTTTTCGTTCAATTTTCATCGAAAAATGGAGCGCGATGCGACGCGAGGGACGGAAAACAGCATTCGCCCAGCGGAAATGTCTTCAAAAACAATTTCCTTAACATAACACAGTCCGGAAGGGCTCAACCATTTTGGCCCCGCTTTTTTGTCTCTCTACTTTTTAATAATCATAATAAAAAATAAAAAAGGAGATATGTATCGCCTGCACCAATTACAGGTCGGCAGAACGAAACTGCGCCATTCGAACAGAGGTATCCGTTTCAAAGCAGAGAACTTCGTAACGAGCGGGTGATCTTGCGAACCTTCTGCCACGAGCTGTCACAGAAGGCGCAGCCTCCCCTCGACGTGGTACGAACTTCCTCCCCAGCGCAAATCGCCCAACACGCTCAGGTGGGCCCGCGGCAGACCTTTCTTCTTTTACTTTTATTCCTTTCTTATGCTTTTAAGGAGACTGTAGTGACTGGTTGACGATTGGCCGACCTCTTAACGTGACGTAAATCTCGGAGTCGGCGTTGACTTCCGCAACGTTTCGCGTTTTGCTTGCAAGCAAGCTCGCCTCCTTCCGGTATCCATCCCCTTCTGGTTTTGAGAAGCTGTCCGTTTCGCCGCGCCGCGACAAGAACCTTTTCACCCCGCTCCGGGGAGAAGAACTTTAGCCTTCCATTTCTGCCGGAGGTCGCCGGACGCTCGACTTGAAGGCTCTATAGGGAGTATTCACTATATAACGGCCATATAGATGCGCGCTTTGAGGTCGCGCTCATGATGATGGCGACCTTTCGCCAGATTCACTTCACACCGTCAAAACACGGTGTTTGCGGCAAAACGATGAGTTGCTTTACCCACAATTCGTGCAAATGACCGCATGGGAATACCTCTAATACGCAGAATACGCACTGCTGTCTGGTTTGGTTCGTTGCAGATGAGTCGCTGCGGCCTTGGCGACGCGCCTGTGTGTATACACGCGCATTTGTTAAAATCGCATAATGAGGCAGGCACCCGCGGCGGTAACTCAGCAAAATCGAGTTTCATTTTAATCGACCCTCGAGGCGGCTCGTCGCGTTCGAAACGTTCAAGGTCGTGGCAGGAGACGCTCTCTCGGTAGGAATCAGGATCGTGATCGAGTTGGGCTCGTTTCTGGCCGGGCCGGAAATTAAATTTGACCGATTGGTTGGATGAGCGCGTCATAATGGCTGGTTGTTGTAGCTCGACCCGCGAGTGATGGATCTCTGAAACGGTGCCGCTTTCGACGAAAAGAGGCGTTCAGCAAAAACCGGAGGTCCTTTTTTTTTCTTTTATTCCTTTCGCGCGCGCCGACCGATAATTGTGGCTGCGATTGCGTGGGGCCATGCATCTGCGCATAGCGAAGCTGCTTCCAAAGATCCGTCACTATTAGTTGCGTTTTTTGCGACATGTGCGCCTAACGAATTGCCTTATTTTGTTTGCACACGCTCGGTTTCAAAGAAGAGCGCAAAAGAGGATAGGAGGGTCATCAGGTCGGCCGGCGTCGTTCAAGAGGCGTTTGCGTTAGAGTCTGTAAAACGCGCGCGCGAACATCGTGAGGCGTACATTTGGTTTTTTTCTTTTCCGTTCTTGCGCAGCAGCGTGAAAGTCGTGGATTAAAATCACGATTCGGTGACCAGCATTTTATTATTTATTATATCCGACCGTGTTTTGATCGTTAGGTGTTTGTTTTATCGACCGTATTAAGTCGAGGCGGAGCTCGTGAAAGTCGAGATGCGGAAAGTAACAGCGCTATAGGACGCACGGTCGGCCCTGGCGATCTGCTCTGTATGGATAAAAACTGACCTTTTGCACTGGTTCTTGAACTCAACCTGCGGACTGTGTCCAGTTATATCAACCTCAAGGCCAATTGATAATGAATATAAGGGCAAGCGGCTTCTAACCTTAGGGCCATTTGGATTTGTTTACCATTTTTGCTTTACTTATTCTGCTTCTTCGTGTTCGCCTAGTTCTTTCTCGCTCGCGTTGCCGGACTAACTTTGTTAATAGATTTACTATTTTAATATAAATTGAATATAGATTAACAGCTGACAATCTGTTGGCGGGGCCTTGAATTCGCGTTGTATCTTTTTTAATAATAAAAGTCTGCAATACTCGCTCCCCATATCCTCCTATTGATCTTATCAGCCCTTGGTGAGAGAAAAATTTGTCTGTATACTCCCCGTGGCAGCAGCAGACGATGCGGTGCCCTCCAAGCGATGTTATTAATGCTTGTTCAAATTTCGTTGTATCTACTTATAGGGTCGGTGTTTTAATTCATAAATCAATTACTCATTTGTTTAGAGTTAAGGAAGATATAGAGAGAGGAATAAAAAAGAGCGGATGAGAGAACGAAGGCAATTTTCCTTTGGCCCACATATAAGGTGAAGTTACTTTGCCCTTTTAAAATGGTGTTTGTAGATAGACACTTTCGGCAGTATAGTAATATTGTTGTATATTTTTTAGATGCATTTTTTTAGTAGTGATCGCACAACCACATGCCGGAATGATGCTCATTCACATAAAACAAAGCTGGAGTGTATTTGAACGCAGGAACGATCTCTGGGATCTGCATCCTTTTGAAAGCAATGTTCGATATGAAAGGTTCACCGTATTATTGAACTTATACGTGTTGTTTGGGAGTTAACGCAGCTACTTGGGCAATGTTTTTTTTTATTATTCTTTTTAATTAATATTGTCAGGGTTTATGTCTTGGGTATAGATCATACCCGTACGTTCTATGGCCTTGCTAAAGCTTATGGTAACTCTAACCGTGCGGCGCAATTACGTGTTCGACATCTTCCACGCAGCGTATCCTCCTCACACGCGCAACTTTGACGGCATTCCACTCGGCATGCAAATTCCGACAACGAACAACAGCTCTTACCGCATCCGCTACGACGGCTCAATGAGTCCATAAGTCTCGCCGAGCGTCTTAGCCCCACACCCCCATTTCCTCGACGATTACCGCAGCGGCCAGCACAAGTCGGGTCCCGTCGCAGAACACGTTTTATTGACGTCCAGTTGCGCGCGGGGGCACCTCGCTTGTCCCGCTGCAGTCTCATGTTACGACGGCCGCTGTGGCACGCATACCGCGCGGTCCCCCCTTGTAGCGCGCTTGCGTCTGCTGCCCTACCGATCTTCCTGCCGAAGGAGGCTCACTTCGTATTCGAGTCGCGAAGCTCGCGGCGTGCCGGACATGCAGACAGGGACGATCGGGTCTGCTCCGAGCGAGCGGCGCTTCCTTTCGCAGCGCTGGGAATCGCCAAAGGACGGCGCTCAAGATCCGATCAGGGTCGTCTCGCGGGCGACAATGACCCAGGGGTCGAGCTTGGAGCGGGGGCCCCTTTGGGTAATTGCCTGCCCGCTACCCCCCCCCCTTGTAATGTTTTTGTTTCTTTCTTTCTTTAATCCTTTGCTTTGGTCGCCTTTCGGAGAAGGCGGAATTGCGAGCAGCGGCTTTCGCTGCTTGCGCTCTTCTTTGGAAGCGGGCCGGCTTTGTCCGGAGAGGAGGAGATGATCGGTGGCGGCCAGGTCCTCAACGATGGAGGGGAAACGACTTGTTTCCGTACCGCCCGCGTCTTACGTGGGTCACTGAAGTGCGCGAGCTTGCGCGTTTGACGTTGAGGGCAGAAAACTAGTACGGGAGAAGCGATATTAGACTAAAGTCGATTGATTTGTTTCCGAGGAGCCGTTCCTTACAACGCGTGCATTACTATTTGACACAAAGGCACATCACAAAAAGCTATAGTCGGGGAAAGGCTGAAATTTCAGAAGAATTTTCGCCTCCAGCGTGCGCTTGTTGGCTTCCACTGGGCCTTCACTGTACGTGTGATGAAGTGTTATCAAATGCAGCATGCGGAAGATTCTTAACTTGATGCCACATCTGGTGGCTTAGAAAGAAACTTTATTTCAGTAAAGTCACCCAGCAACCGAGCATCCAGTTGAAGTTACTATAATCCTAAGAGACTTTCCGTAAATCGTACGCGAGAGCTTTGCACTGCAAGCGGGGGGAGCGAGCTTGTACCATTACCCCGATTATATGTTGAACCACAGGGCGGGCAATCCGCTGCGCACGATCTAGAAAGATCTCCCTATTGACAGCCTAAAGGAGCCGTGCAAATATTTCTGTACTTTCAGCAGATACCGCTTAGAAATAATCTGTGGCGCTCGTAACCTACAAAGTATGATTCTTGTTTCCAAAATGACAGTCGCAGGGAAAAAAAGAAAAGAAGAAAAAAAGGTGAAAAACGAGCACGTTTATCCCCCCGATTCGCACTCAGAACAGGTAGCCACATTATGTGGTGCCAATTATATGCCGCCAAAGTTTATTATATCCGGACGCTGGTGTTTTCAAGGTACAGGGTGCGCGTTGAGAGCCAGACATGGCGTTTGCTATTCCTGTTGATTCTCACGAGTCCAAGTCTTGTGCTCACGCAGTGTCAGTGTTCAATCTATGACACGCAATCGACTATCGTCAACTGTGATAACGTCAACACTGCAGTTGACTACGTCATGAAGTTTTGCGAGGGAGAGACTGAAAAAAATGGACAGTCTTTGATCGCTGAAATCGCGCCGACAAAGAAGACCATGGGTCAGTGGCATTTCGTGCGGGTACACTTTTGTAGCACTATACTCTGTTCGCCCTTAAGTTGAGACTGCGGTGGAAGCTACGTCCTACGCCTCTCTTTCGCCACGTCATCACGCTCCCGCCCATACCAACGCGCAGAGAGCCGGGTCACGTGATAAGGGGGAAGCGGCTGATCGGCCCGCAGTGTCAGCTTACAAATTTAGAATTCTTCCAAGACAACACGGTTGATGCACGGCCCCATTGAGCATAGCGCGACTTGGGGCATTGTTCCATTCGAGTTATAGTACGAGTTTCCAAGTTTCCGGTATTAGCGAGATACTCAGGGTTAACCATGTGCTATCGTTTTTAAGCCCACTAGGATTACTAGCGAAAAAAAAAAAAAGAGACGCCCTGCAGCTGCAGTATGTTTCCAGGCGCGATGATCGAGAGGGGAAGTGGCAAGAAACGGAAACAGCAGTCACCCGTCTTCATCTTCTTTACCGCCTAAACGAAAGAAGGTGAGGAGGACGCGAGGCTCGCCAAACAATAGTCGCCTGCAATTACGATCGAGGGGCGCCGCCTCGGCGTCGCAATAAAAGAAGCGTACGCCTAATAGGAGGAAACAATGATATGCGCGCACAGCCCGACCTGCTGGGTGGGCGGCGGATGGCTTCGGTTTCAAGGTCCCGCTGCCCTAACGCTAACAGAGGGTTCCCGTGTGCGCGCTGATTAAGACTACGTACGTTCTGTAGCCGAGCGCCCACTTTGCACGCGAAAGCTCTATGGGAAAACGATCGTGGATCCGATAGAGCCTTGGCAAGGCCGAGAAAAGGAGGAAGTGCGAGGCTTGAGATGCATCCTGGTACGGCGGCCGTCGAATGACTCAGTCGGGAGTGTCTGAATCGGCGGAGGCTCTTTTGTTCTTTCGCGAGAGCCGCCGCCTTGGCGATCGAAAGCAAGACCCGTTGGGAAGGCTAATAGATTCGTTGCTCTCGGGCAGGGGGCGCGCCAGCGCGTCCGCAAAACGCGACCACGTTATGCTGGCTGCACCATACATGCGGTGCTGTAACGTTCGATTCTCCACCGATCACGTTCGAACACGAGCATCTTTCAGCACCTGTAGAAACGCGATAACAACATAGAGTTATTATAATGTATGCTAGAGGTACAGCTGGCGCTAGTGTGCTGCGGCAAATTGAAGCAGACAGCAATCGGTCGACAACTGACTTCCGCTAATGCCTTTCTATGGGAAAAAGTGAGTGCTCTTTCTCCGTGAGCTCGATTATAAGAGCAAATGTCCGGAGTAATTTGTACGTATTAAGTACCTTGAAACATTTCTCATACAGGCAGACGAAATAATTGGTCAGTTGAGACGTTTTTCTTTCAAATATTTTGCATTAAAATCGGTGCTAAAACGCCAAATACATGTATTTATGTGCACCGTCGGACTCTGCTAGCGTGAACACGACGTCGGCGCTTTTCAGCATGGGGGATATACGTACCTAACGAACGAAGGTCATCTGGAAAACAAGGAAAGACGGAAAAAACGGCACAGTAACACTGCAAGTAAAGTTTCTGTGCATATACGATCGAAATAAGTTGAAGGCCATGTAATATACAACGTTTTCAATAAGTAAGTATTGCTTTATTCTTTCTGCTCTGTGCGATTATGCTTGTTCTACGTTGAAAACATTACCCGCACGCTCGTAATTTTTAACTCAGTGCCCGATAAAGGCTGCCCGGCAGAGGGAATAATAAAACTAGCCACCTTTCATAGCCACGTACCAACGTTACTAAAACACTCAGTTGGGAAACTCCCATAGAGACAGCTTTCAAAAAGTGGTCCCAAACTGTCTCCGAGCACCGAGCTAATGACGAACACAACGCCACCATTTCCCCCGCAGCGGCCACTCGAGGAACTGCACGTGACTTGTATTTTGGCTTTAAGAACAGATACAGCGGTAGAGGTTACAGGGGTGTCACCCCTGTCTCCCCGGCGGACGCGCCGCATTAAGCTACAGAAGTTAAAAATTAAAATGCACCTAGGGCGGGACGTGCTACCTGAAAGGCCCGCTGATGCATGGCTGTATAAAAACAATATTAATTGTGCCGCAAAACCCTGCAAACTAAAGATTTTAAAAACATAACGCGCCCCTCTTTTGGTACTAAACTCCAATAAATATCATACAAAAAGAGTCTTTTTCGTTTGTTTTTACGCAAAAACAGGCTTTCAAAAAGCTCAAGGTGACCACAGTACAGACAAACGATAAAGAGTGGCGCTGTTGTCGCATTTAGCTCGGTCTCGGTGGACGCCAGCGGCCCAGGTTTCAACGGCGAGTTTCCCAACTGAATGTTTTAGTAACGTTGCCACGTACTTTGTTCTTTACGTTTCGAATGTTTTTTTAACCACTCGTAAAGATGCACGGCGGAGTCATTTCCATATAGTGACCCAGGACGGGGTTTAATACTATATCAGGATCCCCGGAATGCTGGCAAACCTTGAACACACTCTACATTCCTTTCGATCGTTATTTTGCTTAGAATCGTCAATCGTTTTTACATACCTGCCATGGAACAGAGGTTTGGGCCTGAAATATAGCGAAGTTCAACATCGTTCAGTAGTAAAGAAGTATACTGTAACTAAAGCAATTACATCTTTAGAATGCGAATAAAGGTACACACTATTCGATAAACCCAAATAATAAAAGTTATTTATCTTTTTTCCCGTCGAAGAAACAAAATGCACTCGCCTTTACCCATAGGAATGCATAGGAGCACCGAAAAGTAGGGGGGATCGGTGGCCGGGAGAAAGAAGAAGACGCCGTTCGAAACGGTCGTGTTTTCAATGCTCTCCAGTGAAAACGCACCGGCCCCAGGCCGGTTAACTGCTGAGGTTTCGGCTAGTACCACCGGAATGACGGCTGAAGAGTACCGAACCGTACTTCCCTGTCTACTGACAGGTAATTTGAGTCTTAAATCATTCTTTCTACACGGAGATCTCGCCGCGCGGCCATACCGAGCAACAGACTTCCGAGATGCTTTGCGGGACGTGGTTGACAGCCAGGATATCACCGGAATTGGCCAACTCCAGATGAGTCACGTCTGGATGGTGACCTGCGCACACAATTTGGTCAAGGCCGAACTTGTGACCAAAGCAGAGCTCCGCGTAAAGGGGCGCTGATGCCTTATCATCGACCCGGACACCAGAGACGTTAAACTGAAGCTTCTTTGGCTACCAGTTCACTTGGAGAACCAGCGCATCGAAGAAGCACTGTCGCCTTTCGATTGTTAGAGAAAATGGCGCTGCGCCGGAATGGAACAGATGGAGACGCTAAACAAAGAAGTGACGTTGACACTTCACGAGGGAATGAACGCGAGCCAGATACCACACCAGCTCACAGTGTACGGCTGTCGAAGCTTGGTGCTCGTGCCTGGCCGCCCTCCACTATGTCTACGATGCTACCGAATCGGTCACATTCGTCGCGAGTGTAGGACCCCACGATGCGATGAATGTCGACGTTATGGTCATGCAACAAGTGAGTGCGTCACCACCTATGCGGACAAGCTCCGACAAGCAAGAAGCCCTGCTGAATATTTCGTCCTAGAACACCTAATGGACATAAGCGAAGCGGTCGATGCAACACGAGAAGTCATCCCTTCCAGCACCACTCCAGGGGTACAGCTGACAATGCCACTGCACCCACCACTGACGTCAACCTTGAGTTGGCGACGATCACCGCTGAATCTGAAAAGCCTGAATCGTTTGTGCAAGACAGCGAATTCCCGCCTTTAAGTACGACGTCAACAGTTGCTTCACAGGATTCATTACCTCGACGAGAGCGCTCGGCCACGTCCCGGGAACATCTGTCAAACGACCCGCCCCAACATCAGAAAAATCGTCTCAGTCGTCTACCAAGGATGTCGCGGTCGGCTACAACAGCGACGAAAGGTGACGCAAAACGCAGGCCAGCGGAGGTGTGTGAGCACCATTACAGTAAGGCCACACGGCCTGCTGACTTAGTGCAGGACGGTGATGAACCATCCCCATAACTAACAGCTCCCTGGCATTTCCTCCCCTGAGCTTCGCTACCATCAACGTCAGAGGTCTGTGTTCACGTGCACGTCCGTCTCAACTGTATAGGGTCCTCTCAAAGGAACAGATTAACTTTGTTGCCGTCCAGGAGACAAAGATATCGCCCGACGAGGACACAGCTCGTGTCTTGGACGCCTCCCTCTCAAGTTATGAGGTATGCGTGAGCCACGCGGATGGCTTGTCGGGAGGGTGCCTTTTGTTCTTAAAGAAGAGACTAGAATTCTCGTCATTTTCACATGCTGTGGATGATAAGGGTAGGTTCATATGCTGTGATTTTTTCTTAAATGGTATCTCCTGGCGTTTAATTTGCATTTATGTCTACGATGACTTTCGACAAAGACGTTTTTTTTTTAAATATTGCCCCCTTTCATTAACACCGATAGGCAAGTTGTTCTGTGTGGTGATTTCAATTGTGTCTGTAATAGCAATGATAGATCAGTGCCTCCTACAAAAGCTGACAGCAGTGCTGACATTCTAAACAACCTCACATATGGCTTCCACCTATTTGATGTCGGTGCTTCTTGGGTTACTGCTAGTTCATTCACTCACATTGATGCTTAATGTAACGCGAGGCTTGACCGAGTTTACGTTTCAAGCCAACTTTTTTTGCCTGTGGCTACTTATGAAGAAAAACCCATGTCCTTTTCTGATCATTGCCTTGTAAAGGCTCGTATTGGGGCAGGCGTACGTAATAAGTCACGTCCAAAATGGGAATTATGGAAATTAAACATAAGGCTTCTTGGTAGTGATGATTTTCAAAAACGTGTTCGTGAATGTTTTAACACTATGCCAACGAATAAAAAATTCGGCATTTTTGCCCAATGGGACTCATTTAAACAAGAGGTCAAAAATGAAGCGATTGAATTTGCTTGTATTGCGTCCTTTCACGCAAAGAAAGGCAAAACTGCCCTTTTGCGAAACCTAAATAACCTTCACGAATTGGAATGTGAAAAATATGGTGAGTTTCAGGAAGATATCAATCTTATCGAAAGTCAGCTGCAGCGCTATGAGCAAAATCGCTATAATGGTGCACTGGTACGTTCTAGGTGTAGGCGCTTCTTGTCATCTGAAACAACCTCGCGGCGTACCATCAATGATCAAAGGCGCCATGGCTTTCCAAAAAAATCAAACTTTTGGACAGCAACGGAACTCTCTCAACCAACGATGTTGATATAATGCGCACATTCGAATCCCACTACAAAAACCTATTCCTGAAAACGCCATCTTCTAACAGTCAAATGGCAGACATTTTAGTTTCCATGTTGCCTAAAATAAGTGAAATTCGACGTGAATTACTTAGTGGACCAGTAACGCTGGAAGACATTCGGAGTGCAATAGATGAGTTGCCTAACTCTAAAACGCCAGGACCGGATGGACTCCCAGCTGAGTTTTACAAGGAGTATAAGGAATTACTGTGCCCTTTCTTACACAAAGTATTTCTTGAAGCTTACGATAGTGAACGCTTACCACCATCTTTTTATAGGAGCCATACAGTATTAATCCACAAAAGTAAGAATGCAGATAAACTTATACACGTAGAAGGATACCGCCCTATTACTCTCTGCAATGTGGACTATAGGATATTCGCTAAGATTCTGACAAAACGGCTTCAATTCGTCGCTTCTAGTGTTGTTGGCGACCATCAGACATGTGAAATTAAGGGGCGAAGCATACAGGCCAATATGCACGGCACACGTTCGGTCATAGAGAGCTGTACTCGGCATAACAACCAGGTCGCCATAGTCCAAGTAGACTTGGTGAAAGCCTTCGACCGCGTATCTCATGACTTTCTTTTCGCCGTTCTTAGACACATAAGCCCGGGACCAGCGTTGTTGAAAGGAATCGAACTATGCTACCGAAGCTGTGCTACCCGTTTCATTGTTAATGGTTCACTCTCGACTCCTATAAATTTAGAATCGTCTGTTAAACAAGGGTGTCCTTTATCCCCTCTTTTGTTTGCTTTTTACTTGGAACCTCTTTGCTTGAGTGTACTTCCCAACCCTACAGTGGTTAACGTTTCTATTCCGCGGAAGTAAAAGTGTTGGCCTACGCAGACGATATCACATTTTTCTGTGCTGATAAGAAAAGTGTCGATAATGTCTTTACCTTAACCCAAACATTTTGTGAAGCATCGGGAGCGTTGGTAAATAACTCAAAATGCTTTGACTTCTGGTGTGGCCAGTGGGCCACAACACCTTCGAGGTATGCTGGTATTTCGTGGAGCTGTGTAGCTCCTCAGTATTTAGGAGTACCGTTGAACTGCTTTCGGAACAGTGGTCATTACTGGTCTGAGCGTGTGGCAAAGATTAAACGTCAAGCCAATATAATGAAATAAAATCGGTGGTCAATCTTTGAAGGCGCAAAAGCCTGTAACATTTTCCTTGTAGCGAAACTCTGGTAGGTGCTCCAGGTGATTTGCTGCGCGAGAGGCCAGATTAAAAAAATCCAGTTTTCTCGACTTTCGTCTGGGATTCCACTTGGAAATCCATGCAACGAGACAACCTTTTTCGCTCCATTGATCTGTACAGAAATCTTGGGCTAATTCACCTATTCTTAAAACTGGTGGTTGTTCCGTTTTATGTTCGTCCGAACTGCACCCCATCATGTTCTGCGCACTAATGTGTAGACAGAACTTTTAGAAGCTTTACCACACTTGGTAGCCTCATCTGTGCCTTTAGGCACATTGCCTCCTTTCGGTTTCTTGGAGAGGTAGTTAGCGCGGTTGAGTTTTTGAAAACCCGGTTTTCTTTGGATTATTTATTTAAAGTTCCCCGAAAAACAATCTATGCTGGTCTCATAGACGTTGTTTTTCCTGTACCTTTGTATCGAAGCATATTTGGTAAAGGTCCGGAACAAGATGTCTTTAAACGTGTTTAGAAAATCCGAATGTCACCTTCTGCAAAAACCTTTTTTTTTTAACTTCACACTTCCACGCTACCTGTCAAGCCTTGGCTTCAAGAAAAAGGCATTTTCGTTCCGTGGTCAGTGAACTGCCGCGTTTGTAAACAACCGGAAACTATAAAAAATTGTTTTATTTTGTGCACTGATGATTACCTCGTCTGGGATGTGTTACAAAGAACTGTGAAAAAAGATTTAAATATAAGTGCCAACACAATCCGTTTTCTACCTTTAAATCCGAATGACGGATTTCCTTATGATCTGTTTACACTGATGGGTTCGCATAGTCTCTGGAAAACGAGAATGATTGACAGAAATGCTGATGCTCCCCGGATAACAAAGTCGAATTTTATAGAAACTATAGCATGTACGAAATGTATTTGACCATCTCGGTGAACGCCCAGACTGGTATGCTCTCTTAAATCGATGCATTTATCTTCCGGATTTTTAGACGTATAGTTCAACGCAAACTACTTTGTTGAGTTGTGAAACCCCACTCGAACCTATGAGTGGAACTAAACTCCCACGATGGTGTGACTTTAGATGAACAAACTGTATGTCGACGTCTGTACATGACACTTAACGACAACCTTGGTGTACCGTGATTTCAAGTGCCTTCTGTTTTCTGACCAAATTCCATGTTATAAATAAAAAAAAAAAAAGAATCGGAGGCCGAGTGGTCTAGCGCACACCAGCTTGGAGTACGTGTAGCAAAAGCTCGCTCTGCAGAACCTAGGATCCTGGGTTCCATCCCCGCCCCTGCCCGTTTCGATCTGAATGAGAATCGTACCGGCGTGCGGTCGTATATCCCTACTACGTGGTGTACGTTAAAGACCCCAGGTTAGCGGTTGTACGGCACTGGCTAAATTGCTCATCTACAGCTGAGACACCAGACGCCCACTGAGGCAGACTAACTTTCGGCTGTATAAACATACACACCACATTAGCTTTTGCTGAAAAAGTAGACTGGTTGATGTCTGCTTCAATTTACCTCACGGAAGTCGCACGGGTACTAGCGCCAGTTGAACCTCTGGCGTACATTATAATAACTCTATAGATAACAAAGCGTCTAAAAAGATGAAGAAAAACAATTCGGCAGCTCGCGGCCTCAGCATTCCATTAAAGGGGTGATGCAACAACTTTTGTACTTTGCGCAAATAGCGCTTTGAACGGATCCCTGACATTAATGACCTATGAAACACGCGTTCGTTTTTCACCCCAAGTAATAAAAGTCCCAGAAAAAAATTAAAGAAAAACGAGCAGCGTTCACCTCCTCAACTCGCAGCCAGAACAAGCGGCCACGTGATCTGGAGCCGAATATGCCGCCAATGTTGATCATTTCGACGCGCTCGGATTGGCAAAGCACAGGGCACGCGCTGAGTTCCAGACATTGTTATGGCTCGGCTATTGTCGTCGTTGCAGCGATTGGACACGGGCCACTACCCGAATGCTTCTCGAGCTAGTAATTATCACGAGCCCAAACCGAGTGCCCACGCAATGCTCAGGTCCAATCTATGAACAGCATTCAAATATCGTCATATGGGTGTACTGCGATCCCCACGTTACGTCATGAAATTTTGCAAAGGAGAGATTGAATGAAAATGATCGCTTTTGTCCTTGAAATTACGCCCCAACAAAGGAGTTTCTTGGCCAGCGGAGTTGCGTGCGAGTATCCTTGACTCCCACTAGTGCCAGTAAGCTCATGTATAGTGAAAAACATTCACTTTTGAATATCGGTGCACAGCTCCTTTAAACATTTCTGACTGCTTTATTAATTGTATTCCTCCCTTTCGTAGCTTCCATGAGCAAGTATGCTTCACTTTACGTGATAGCGAAGCCTAAGCTACATGCAAAAGCATGTTCCCCTGAACGATGCTCGCACTGCACGAGCGCGCGTGCTTGGCAGGGACACTGAAAGCTCGGAGATCGCTCTTGTAGCCTCTGCAACGCTGGTACCTACAATGAAACGGAGTATAAAGAAACCTGTAGTGAAGAAGCGTAATGACGCATGTTCGAAACGCGAGCCACAAGTATTCTATTTTGAGCGGCTGGAGCGGTGCTGAAAAATTAAGAGCTACGGGCTTATCGGCGCGCGCTCGGGAGGTTAACCTAAAACCGCGCTGGCACTGCTAATTAATTATATCGTACAAAGGACAGTCTGAAGACATTGTCTGATATGTGTTGGTCATACAAAATCTGTCTGTACACATGTTCGAAGCCTGCAGTGGAAACACTCTCTTTTGAATGGAGGACTCGACTGCGGCTTTGCAGGACCATCATTTCACGTAGGGATGTGTTAGTGACGTAGGAAGGGCCTATGATGTTCACACTTCTAGCTTCGTGACTGACTCTCGGGAGTTCTTATCGGGTAATGCCGGAACCTGATTGGATGAGGAGCGATAATGAGATTATCGAGGCTGGCCACCGTTCGATACTTTTTAATAGGCAGTTTTAGTGGACCGTACGCTATATCTTTGCGTACGCAAGGAGACTGCGGGTCGTGAGTGCGCATGCGCAGAACGCGATAGAAGGGCTAGCGTAATGCGTACGCACGCAACGCTGGGGATTTTGCGTTGCTGGCTAGCGGGTCTTGCTGGACGCTCTCGAGAGATCTCGGACCCAACGAGAGCGCCAGTTTCAAGATGGCGGTTGCCTCGACTGGCGCAGCAAGGGCGACGTGGTGTTTTCGAAGTTCTGTGTTACGTGAAATTGCGCGGTGTTCAGCTCGGCGATTCTTTCTGGGACCTACTGCGGTCGAATCAGATCGCCCTGCAGCTGAAGGAGTGCACAGTGGAAATGTTCGCCACTCGCAGTGTGCGTCGACGCTGCGATCTGCTCAACGCTAAGCCTATTCCCACAGTTCATCGCCGACGGACGAACGTCTCTAAAAGAAATCGCCGAAGTTCTCGCTACGCACTGGACATCAGAGTCGTGAATTTCATTCCGCGATAGCATTGATAAAAGGTGCCGTTTCCACGGGACGAGTGACGGAGGCTCCGTGATCGAATTTGGCTACGCACTCGTACTCGTAGCCTCTGTACCCCACAGAAAAGTGCGCTTGACGTGGCAGCTGTGGCTTGGCTTAATCAAAAATAAAATGATTGGACACTTTTTCTTTTTCAATATTTCTTTCCAGGAGCATGGTTGCGCTATAAGCACGCGGAATTCTACGGCTCTAGCAAATTTAACCAAGATCATGCGCGGTGTTCACTCGACAACGTAACGCACAACTAAATTCGATCCGAGCAGGTCATTTTTAGCGTACGCTATACTATTGCGTATTGCGTACGTAAGGTCGAGCAACGCCATACTAAAACTGTCTAATCTTTCAGCGACCATAACTTTCTCCTTTACTGTTAACACCTAAAAGAAAAAAGAAAAAAAAAATTAGTGATAAGTTTCTACGACAACTCTGCTGCTCTGCAAGCTGTAGCAATAGGGAATTTTAGAATAACGGACTCAAGTTTAGCGCACGCAAGCGCTAAATTTAGCGCTTGCGTTTGCGCACGCTACTCAAGAAAGTTTTAGAATAGCGTTTCTGCGCCGCGACGCAAAAGCCCAAGCATCTCGCGCAGGCACGTATCCAGGATTTTGTTTCGGGGGGGGGGGGGGGGGGGGGGGGGCGCCCACGACAAAATGCTGTATGAGGGGGAGGGGGAGGGAGAGAGGAGGTCCCAGCAAAATGGGAGATTTCAGGGGGGGGGGGGGAAGGGGGCCGGGCCTCATGCCCCCCTACCTTGGCTGGCTACGTGTCTGATCTCGCGCTTGCAACACCACCAAGATAGACACAGTTTTCATTTCACACACGAAATGCTGTAACTTGAGAAAAAAGATATCGTTTTTTGGTCCAGAGTAACATTTTAGATATGTTTAAATGAGAATGCGACGCGAGCGGTCGTTTGGTCGTGGACCCCCGCTTGCGTCGCCTCAGCGAGAGGTGTCTCATGTACTGACTTTCGCACACCGTACCTTCGCCGAGAAATGCGCGCGCGTCGCAAGCATCAAGTTGCCGGTGATTGTTGCTCACCTTACTGGGTTTTCCAAACCAAGCGGAATGTCGTCCCGTATCGAAAATCAAAGACACGAGGATGCCGCCCAGGTCGCGCTCACGACGCCGCCAAAGCGGCCGCAGCCATGATCTTGACAGCCGCCATTTTTTAACTCTGCTCGTCTTGGCTTTAGACAACTTCTCATTACGAATCCACCTTGGAGGAGGGCAAAGACTCTTTGCGTACGCACGCAATTTTCGAAAAATAGCGTACGCTAAAATAGCGCACGCAAAGCGCCAAACGTGGTTAGCGTTCGGCGCATGCGCAGTAGCAACGACGCTTTTCTTTGCGTACGCAAAGTTTTAGCGTGCGCTATTCTAAAACTCCCCAATATCAGAGGCGCGTTTGTACAGTTTTTCCGACCGTTTGGAACGAGTCTTATACTATCAGAGACTATATCAGACCCGAACAAGCTTCAATGTCTTTTTGTAAAAAAGGAAAGTGTACGCGTTACTGAAAAAAAGTAACTGGATACCGTCGCTCGTCACTCTATTAAAATGTAAACAAAATCCTCTACCCGTTCCTTCTCTTGAAAAGTGAGGATGTTTTTACTTCGTCACCCCAAAAAAGTAACTAGATACTAGTAACGCGTTACGTACGACTCTGGTAAGAAGAAAGAAGTTCACAGCGTCGTTAAAACACGTTTAGAAACTGTTAAGCATAAGATGACTCAGTAGGAAACGAACAACGGGTAGTTACAGTTTTTTTTTTTTATTATTGTCTCTGGCTGAGGCAGAATTTGCTCGAAACAATGGCGCATACAAACGGCGAGACTTATAGTAAGCAGAATCTTCAATGTCACCTTCTCGACGATCGATCACAGGTAGGATTGTAATCTTCAGAGGGATTTCGTCGCATTACAAGAGAACACCGCTTTGTTGATGATGATAGGGAGGAGCTATGGCGTCATCGCGGGAACAATGGATCGCATTCCGTTTACCGGGCACGTTTTCTCAAGGCTACAGTAAAGATGAGCTCCTCTGTCTTTTTTTATGAACGTTGTATCGTTGTAGTCAGGAACTTAAAGAAAAAAAAAAGTTAAATATTGGAGTCGTTAGAGTGGTCTGAATGTCGCAAAGTATTACATACCCGGCGTGGATAATTGACCCCCCGCGTTAGCACGAGGTCGCAGAAGCTTAATGAAAATAAATGATACATTTATGAGCGCGTGAGAAAAAGTTCGCCGCTGAATAACCAAACAAAAAATACAACTAACCTCCCGTTTCAACGTTTTTTTTTCTTTTTACTAATGGTGCCTGTTGGTTATTGTGGTGGTAATAAGAATGAGTAAATACACGCGAATCCGCTATAAGTTACATTACATATTATAAAACAATAATTGAGTTGCACATAAAAAATACGTCCGGTTTTTCCACTTGTTTTTTTTTTAATTATTATTATTACCCTCTATGCGTTTTACCGATCGTTATTCAATGGTGTCTGCTATGCGAGAACACTAATGTATTCACAACGTTAAACGTTTTCTGTGCAGCAATATACCATTTGCAATAATACCCAAGCATCAAGGAGAATGCAGGGATTGGTGTTCCACGCGGCACACGCGCACGCCTTCCCCGTATAAAAGATTCGAAGTAAATAACCAAAATGAAGCGTTGACGAACGCGCGTGCAAGATGCCATTTGTTTTAGGTATTTGCTGTAGAAAGTTACTACCGAGCCCTGCATTCTCTTTGATGCTTGGGTAATATAGCAAGAGGTAATGTAAAGTCACAAAGTCATCGATACCGTTCCCAGGGTCGGCTTGCTAGAAACTGCTTCTCAAATGAGGCTGGGTTACTGGGTGAAAGAAAGCACTGCCAAAGCCAGCTCACAAGCTGAGAGGGACTCGAACCGCGTCTCAGGACCTGGCGCGTCCCAGCCTTTACAGTGGTTTCTTTCACCCAGGCTCAGCTGAGACGCTATTCTATTGGCGACGTGAGCGATCAAAAGCGCCGCTGTGGTCGACACACCACAATTGGCCGGATGCTGACTATGACGTTAGGAAGGATGTCTCATCAACGGAAATAAGAGGGATGTAAGAACTTCAATTTTGACGGTATTGGCAGTGTTGCTTCGAGAGCGCTATGATTTCAGGCTTCCACCATGCCCATTAAAACACCATCGAACTTGCTGTTCACAAGGTAATGACGTCACGAAAGGTAACCGAACGAGGGTGCCACCGAAAAATCTCACCGCTAATAGACGCTTTAAACACACGTAAGATTGAGCCGCCATTGCCGGCCTTTGCTTGTCTTACCGAGATGCCGAGGCACTGAAGCGGGCGCTGACGAGCCTCCACAAAGACCTATGCTGGGGACAAGGGCACAGTAGCACCTAAAGTGGCAATGACCTGTCCTGCTGTGGCATTGCTATGAAGTGAGGCGAATGGAAAGAGAGGAAACAAAAACCGAAGGTCGGTTACGGCGGCGCCCATGCACAGCTCGGCCTTCAGCACGAGCTTTCTGCCCTCGCTAACACAAGTGTAAATGCGCAGGCACGCGCAACCAAAATATTGCGTAAGCCAGCGAGCTCTCGCTGATGCCGAAGTTTCCAGTCTCAGTATAAGGGTGAACGGAGTATATGTCAACGCGGCTGTTTCCAAACGAGCCCTCACAAGGTGTGGGCAAACGCGCAGTTTCCGCACGAGGTGTGGGCATTGCGCGTGCGCAGGAATCGTGTCAGGTGGACCGTCTGCGCATGCGCCCTGCCAACAGCATCGCCACTACAGCGGCGTGACGTCAGTGCCGCGTGTAGGTGTATAGCAAGGCGGCCCTGATCTCCATAGTGACACTTCCTCACCTAATATTACACGCAATACCCTACGGGTAAAAGTATCCAAGTATTAAAGTAACTATTAAGAAATTTATATATCTTGCCTTAACGATCGTAGCGGAGGAAGGAACACGCATCATAGCTGTGGATAACTATCTTATGGCTGATCGTTAAACTGTGCGGATTTATGTGGGTATTCTGATAATTCTCGAAGACGCTTGAGATGATGCACATTACCCATGCTCTGGTTTGACAAACCGTTTTCTGGGGGCCGGGCCGGGCTTCAAGAAGGGTGTCTGGTATAGGCTCTCACTTTGTCGTTTTGTAAGACGTTCGAAGAGGACCAAGAAGGACGTGGAGAGTCGAAGGGTTAACCAATTTCATGAAGTTATGGAGACTCGAGTCAATAAAAATGAAAGCAGCATGCGTTGACAAAATCCGCGCCTCCTTGTGTGCGCGAAATAGCGCACACAAAGAACGAACACGGAAGGAAGATGCTCAAAACTGCGTCAGCGCCCCTTCAATGTCATAATGCGAGAAAGAGTTTTCGTTTAAAAATAAGAAAACACACACAAAACACAATTACCGTTACCAGCAAGCTCTCCGTTTCAAAGTGATGTTTTAATAGGCTTTTATCATCTTTCTTATGTATCTTGTCTGCTGGTATATGTTTCACAGACTTTCCATGCTTTAGTTGCAAGTTCATTCATTCATTCATTTGTTTATTTTTTGTGCTCATGAACAGCTTGACGCCTTGATAATGATGCACACCAACATGTTCACAGGTTAGTTACAAAAGTCTTAAAAGCTACGAAATTTGGGTTAAAAACACCAATATATGGTCCACTAAGGGTATTGTAGATATGTTGAATACGGGTCATGGGACTGGTTGAGATGATGTGATCAACATGGAAAGTCGGAGAATCCCCAAAACTCGCCTCGGAACGTGAATATTAACAGCAGATGTGAGATCTGGGCAATATATTAATCCATGAAGACATTTATTCAGGAAAACAAGATCGCGCTCACACCGTCTAGAACTCAAAGTAGGGTATTTGCATCGTTCCAACAGTCTAGCATAAGAATAATAAACAGTACGACCAATGTAACGATCAAAAACAATTCGAAAAAAAAAACGCTTTTGAACATTTTCAATTATTTCTTAGCTCGTAGAACTAAGCAGTGTGTTTGTTTTTCTTTCTTCCCTGTGCGCTGGATTCACCACTCAACACATGCTCAACCAACCAGCCCAAGCCTCAATTTTAGCTCCTCTTCATTTTCTCTTTACCTTTTTTGCCCGTGTTTTATTCGTGGTGATTGTAATTCTACATATCCTTCGGGAGTTTGTTCACTGTCGCTCTTTAAGTTTTTTTTAAAAATATTTTTAGTATTAATTTGTGACATTGGCCCCGTCGAAGTGTTTAGTTGAATTTTTCGTCCGTCTAGGTATAAACTTGGAAATGATCACTTCGAATCGGCCTATGTCTTGTGACTAATATATTGTGTCTTGTGTTGTCGTGTGTCTTATGTTTTCTTGTGTCTTATGTCTTGTCTTGTGTCCTATGTCTCGTGACCTATGCCTTGTGACAAACTGTCCCACGAGGAATAAACCCTTGACAAGCGGGCTTTGCCTCTCCCGGACTGCTTGGCATGGATTACGTGATTAAAGGGAAAGTTTCTGCTACACAATAAGAGCAATCGGGCCAGGCCAGACAAGGCTCGGGTTCGTGTTTGAAAAAGTGTATCAGGATCGAGCCGGGCTCTGGTTGGGCTCAGGTCATACCGCTACTGGGTCGGGTGGGGCCGGGCTTAAGAATATCGGCCCGTACAGTGCCCTAAATACCTTAAAAAATCTTTTACTTATCTTCTTTTTTTCTACATTTTGCGTTATTAAAGGAATAACCCATTTAGAGTTCGACTGTTGTTAGGTAATGTCTTTGGTTCCACCCTGTTTTGCTTACGTGTTATTTCTTTTGTTTTTTCCAATGCATCACGTAAGGTCTTATCTGTATGTTTGCTTTAGTAAATGTATGTAATTTGCTGCATCCCAGGCCGACCGCGTGGCAAATAAAATACAGACGTTGCCTTCACAAATTGCAGCACACCACTAGCCAAAAGTCAGAACTCACATAGAAAAAGAGACACTGGCAAGCACATGGCATTTGTAAACATTACCCGACAAAATAAAACAATGTGGAGTAAGAAAAACAAACTGAGTTTCAGCGCCCTACAAAATATACGCACGCGTGAAAAACCTCTGGCGAGAGGTTGATTAATGGGCTACATTCCAACGAGGAGTTTATGATTTGCCTGTCAACGACTCCCACGCTAACAAAGCAGCCATCAACAGCTGCTCAGTCAACGGCGATCAACAATAGAGGGTTGCAGAATGCTTAGAAGACAAAGTAAACCTGTGAGACGCGGAGCAAGACTACAGCGGTGTTAAATTTATTCATAGAACACGAGAGTTACTCGGTCTAAACTGTAATCATGTAACAAGTACGGTTACACTCTTACGAAGTGTAACCGTAAGACTGTGGTATTTGAGTCAACGAGGACAGCAGCGCTGACGCTGATACGAAATCAATGTTTGCATTTGTAAATATGCGACTGATTTCGAAATGTAACTGTAATTAAACATAAACGTTACCCCGCAAATAAAGCTAAGTTAAAGTTGCAGTACCGAAAATTTTGTTTGAACTTGGAAAACATTCCGTTATTGAACTTGCACATAACTGCTATAATTACAGCACTCTCAATAAGTTAGATTGCAGCTAAGGTGCTAGCTTGCAAAGTAGACAAAGAAAATGTGGCAATTATGCACTCCTGCTTCGGGTGAATTCAAGTACCTTCGGACGGCAGGTCCTTCTGGAATCGGCGAATCAGCTCGCAATCCCGACTGCGTGCATGACCCTTAGCATGAGCTGCAGCTTGACGACTCTAGAGTCACTGACAGCTTAAAGAGCGCGGAGATTGGCTGATCATGCCCATGCATCTCGCTTTCGGATTGGTTCTTCTGCGTTGTTATCGATAAATGCCGCAACCTCATTGGCTGCTGTGCGATAATGAGATGCAAGGGACGCGCCAGGCACATGTCCGCCTAAAACAGGCGCAGGAAGACTGATTTACTGGATTCAATTCTGTTTGCGATTTCACAGTTACGGCGTCAAACACCGCAACTTTAACCGCTCTTTTTTTTTTTTTTTTGGTACCGCACGAGCGACGGCGCGGCAGCGAAATCTCAAGTAAAATCGCACAATATCAATCAAGCTTTGCACTCGTCGACATATCGCACTTCCAGGGTTCAGTCACAGTAGGTTTACGAACAAAGTATCACGTTTTCCGCATGTCGCACGCCAGATGCATCTGATTAAGGTTGTTTTGCTGTGCACTCCCGAGGATCAAAGGGTAAACGGACAATGCCTCGTCGCTAGGGAGGCTCAACTTTGACCTTTGACCAGATAGCGGAAGCAACCTGATGATTACCGCTGTGGATTCAAGTTGAAGCGTGACTTGGGTATGCGAGGAAAACTCGTGAACTTCCGAGAGAAAGAAGAAACAAGCTAACACCAGACAGATTAGTTTTCATAAGCAGACGTGTAAGTTACAACAGGTCCCGTGCTTCCTAGACGGATCGCTCCCGTTATTTGCTCAGCTGTGCGTGTATAAACGTATTCGCCAATTGGGTTATTATTTTCTCAACTAAGCACCAACGGATCTTAAGTCTTGACAATACACGAAAACCTAAGTATTTAAAGCACTAAAATGAAGGACGCCTAACTTAGCTTTCACAGGTGGCATCCGCCCTTTTCCGTTTTTCACCCTTCAGAGTTATAC
Source organism: Ixodes scapularis (assembly GCF_016920785.2). Classification (NCBI taxonomy): domain Eukaryota; kingdom Metazoa; phylum Arthropoda; class Arachnida; order Ixodida; family Ixodidae; genus Ixodes; species Ixodes scapularis. Next base: position 24,606,977 of record NW_024609857.1, read on the forward strand.
TTGCGTTTCTGGGACACCACAGTACCCGCGTCAATGTCCAAATGTAATCAAAAGAAGGCATTTAATTACTGCGCTCAATATAGACAGTGGCCACGTTAAGCAAAAAACTTGACAGAAACATTAACGGGTATTCTCTGGGCAAACTCAGTTGACTACCCGTCATGTCGGTTTATTTGGCCCGAATTGCACGTACATTGACTCGCAAATTCGCGATACGTTGCAAACAGTCAACCGTCATTCGAGGTAACAATTTTTGAGTGATTGAGAAATACCTAAAAAACTTGGCAGTAAAAACAAAACAAAAAAATATGTTGTGGTTTTTCAGCTCGCCTGTGTAGTCACCGTTGTTCCACACTCTTAGAAATGCCTCCACGTCTGCTTTCGTATGGATCACTCTAACAGCCAATCATTGCCACTTTATTAACTCTCTAAAAACCTAACTCTGAGCAATGACACTGAGTGTCACATAAGCACGTTTTACGTGATTACGCCGTGTTCAGTGTCACATCGCAGACTTTATTTGGAGGTCTCCATATTGCTTTCGCAGTGAATGACTGTTCGAGTGTTCTGCGGGAAAATAAACACCCGGAAAGTTTCAAGAGTGTGTCATATAAATTAGACCACGAGAGTGGCTTCGCTTCACCTCAGAGCCCAGCCGCACTCTAAAAAAAGTATGTGCGTCTACTTTCACGCACAACCCTCGGAGAGCCAATCACCGCAACTTGCGGGGGCAGCTCAGCGAATGACGATGCCGAAACATAGGTTTAGACCAAAAAACGCAGTCTGAGTTGTGACATTAGGCAATGCAAAACGTCACGCTTGCATTGCTTCTCAGCGAATGACAATGCCGAAACATATGTTTAGACAAAAAAAAAAACGCAGTCTGAGTTGTGACATTAAGCAATGCAAGCGTGACGTTTTGCATTGCTTAATGTCGCAACTCAGACTGCGTGTTTTGGTCTAAACATATGTTTCGACACCGTCATTTGCTGAGCTGCCTCCACAGGTTACGGTGATTGGCTCTCCGAGTGTTGTGCGGGAAAGCAGACGCACGGGATTATTAAAATGTACGATCCGATCGGGTCAATCAAGCAGCGACAAGAGCGCAAAGGCCCGGCGTTCGTAATCTTTCTGTGCTTGCGCTATCATTGACTAAGCCAATCAAGCGCACTGAACGCGCTGTGACCTTACGCTATTGGCTGTGGGAGGATAATAAGATTCTTGGCAGTCGCCCCGCGTTTCGCTCACTCTAAAAAGAGCGCTTGCATCTACTTTCCCGCACAACACGCGGAGAGCCAATCACCGCAACTTACGAAGGCAGCCCAGTGAATGACGATGCCGAAACATGTGTTTAGACAAAAAAAAAAGAAAGAAAAAAACACAAAAAAGAAAAACGCAGTCTGAGTTGGGACATTAAGCAATGCAAAACGTTACGCTTACATTGCTTAATGTCAACTCAGGCTGCGTTTTTTGGTTTAAACATATGTTTCGGCATCGTCATTCACTGAGCTGCCTCCATAAGTTGCGGTGATTGGCTCTCTGAGTGTTGTGCGGGAAAGTAGATGCACGGGCTTTTCTTAGAGTGATAGAAGTTTAATTCGCATACGGACAATATTTTGCACAGGGAGCAAACGTTACAAACTCGTGACAACTGACTTTTCGCAAAAAAGAAAGAAAAGAAACGAAGCAAGTTGTCGAGCGTCATTATCGAACCCGATGGAAGAGAAAAGGAAGGGTCAAGCGGAACATGCTTCGCTTAAGCCTGGTTCAGACAGTTGCGTTTGACTGCGTCGCGGCTGCGAGAAACCATGACATCCCTGCTGCTTATATCGCGTGCCAAGATGATTTCTTGAATTGGATTCCACGCTTCATACGAAGCACGGATGTGCCGGTGAGTCGCTTTCGGTTCTCGACGCAATGCAGTCAAACACACTCAAACGCAAGTGTCTGAACCAGCTTTTATTGTTGTTCAGACCATTTGTTTCGAGCGCAAGGAAGGCCATGGCTCCGGATGCCGTCTGGCCAAAACCAGAAGCAGCAACCTGCGAAGGCTACGCACACATTGTCTCGCGGTGCGCGCGCGCATGCTGCTATTGTTACAATCGGCCGTAATTATTTGAAGCAGGCGCCATAAACAACCCACTAATGCCCGCCAAACAGCCTGAAAGCTGGGAGCGGGCGAGCGAGATGTAAAACATATCTCTCCCGCGACGGAATCCCATGAATATCGAACGGAGAAGCTCTCCCCCGCTTTCCGCGTGTGTGTGTCGGCGTGAATACAGTGATGCGTAGACTCTCGCAAGCTCTCGTCTTCCTTCCGGGAATTCCCGCGCGACGTGTACGATTGATGGGGTGGTCCAACGAGCCGCTCGATGAACGTCGTGATCATTGGCGAGACGAAATCCGTAGCCCTCTTTGCCTCGTGTCAGAAACCCTGTAGATGTTTATCGGTCGTTATCCGCGGAGCATACTGATTCGCTCCGACTTATGCGAACCTTCCCACATTCCGAGTGTGCGCGTTTGTATACTTTCGTGAAAGAAGTTTGAATGGTGTTGACCGTTCTTCTGAAGAACGGCAGGTAGGCACGAGCGGCTGGTTTGTTGTCGTTTAAAGTTATTAACTTTTGTTTTCTTACTATGCGTGCAAAACAAAATATGGAGGGTTAGAGTGAATGTTTGCTTTCGCAAGAGCGCTCCTTTCTTTCACCCCAGTGTGACTTCTGCTCGTATATCACGCAGCATCCTCGATCTGCTTATGCAAATGCCGCTTTCGGGGGATATAGGTCCAGGCTAGCGCGTTCGCCCGCTAACATATTAATGAGCCGACCCGCCGGTGACCTCGCCGCAGAAGCGTGCCATACGGGACACCGGACGTTGTGCTGTGTGGTCTCCATTCCGAACTGCACACCTCCTTCATCCGCGTGGCCTTGTCTTGCGCCGGTCCATGCATGCGGCAGTGTACGGTGTCTCTTCGTTGCTCGAACCGCGCTGCATTGGTAAGGTTTCACATCTTCCGTAACACACGCACACACACGCACACACACGCACACACACGCACATATATACATGCATGCACGCGCACACACAATTATCCGACAACTGTACACCCTCAGAAGCTCCTAAACGAACACTTCTCCGAAAGGCACAACTCAAGGTGCCAATGATTGGTGTTACTTTAATGAGGTCAACCGACGATAAGAACAATCGTTCTTATGCTCGAAATATATTTTCTGTGGCATGAGGGGTGGACGCCTCTTGGCCACTGAGACTACACGCACATTGGAGCATGATAGAGTGACCAGTAGTGTTTCGAATGCATCGTGAGGAAGTAGACGTACGGAACCGTCTGTATGCCTCTGATAACTTACAAAACGTGGGTCTTGGCTTCCATTCACGTTTCTTGCTTCGCGATTTGTTCGTCGGCGTTCTAGTGCCACAACCCTATTGGCTGCGGAGTGGTAATACGATGCTCAAAACTCGCCACGCGCTTCTTTGCTATGCTCTCTGTGACCACATAAAGATTAGGCAGCGAAGCATTTTTTGTATGAATTGGTGTAAAAAAAAATCCAATAAACAAGCAAAACCTCGTGGCAACATTTCCACGAGAACTGTTTTTTTGTTTACTTCTTGTATTCCATAGGATGTAAGTACTACATTTGATGACACTGTGGACAACGGTCGAAGGGTAACGCAGCCTTTCCTGTCTCATGTGAACGTACGACCAAAGAAGTTCCAACATCTAAACGACAGTTGGACGTTACGGGACATATATATAAAGTAGCAATCTTGCGCGCCTTCTTGACCCCATGGAAAGCAAGTTTAACAGCTCTTCGCGCGATGCAGTTGTTTTGATGTTTGCGTTGCTGTTTTTTCTCGCGAAATTTTGCTCATTCAGAACCGCGGCACTCGTCGATGGCAGTTCTGGCTTCCAAACTTAGACCGCAAAGAGTAGAACGGGTATGACGTTGGAACGAATCGGGGCACAGCGTCGTGGAACCACTTCACTGTAGCGAATCTCGACGACCGCAAAAGGAACTGCAAAATATAAAAAAATTTGCCAGCTTGCAGTTTCTTTTTAAATTCTTATGTGTGTGTGTGTGTGTGGGTGAACGATGAAGGATGCTAAAAGCACACGTGTTGCCTTCACGAGCGGTTTCTGAGTGTGAGATTCTGCAGTCCGTGAATATTCAGCGACTTCGTCCCAAGCTGGACAACGTCGGCGGTCCACAAGGGTCAAGTGCGCCGCATCCTAGAGTAACCGGAATGCGAAACGCGCCCGCTTATTCATTCTCTTAACCGAACAAGAACAAAAATCTGCAAGAAATGTCGGCGGTTGCCAAGGACATCGCTGCTTGGTACTACTGATGATGGAGTCTCTGGTTCTCCGGAAGACGACGCGAAAAATACCCTGAATGTGTCCTCGATTTGCTATGCGCATTGCGCCGGTTTCCGATGCACGACAGCGGCCTGGAGTTGTCGTCCGAGACGATCCCGCGGCACGCGGCCAAACTGCTCGCTCGCAAAAAAGATAGGCCTCTCAGTCCCCTTTGGCGAGGTGGCAGCTTTTGTAACTCCCTGACGAGATTGATACGTTAAACAGGATTGTGAAAATAAAATGAATGCCTTTCCTTTCTCTCTCTGGGGAGCAGCCTTTTTCCAAGGCCGCAGTTTATATAATTTTTGTTTTGCTCATATGTTTTTTTAATCAGATATGCTTTGTACTAAAAAGCGAAGTAGGGGATAGCTTAATATATAAAATTATGAAATAACTATAAGAATGAGAACAGATATAAAATGCATTGATGCAAAATATCAGGCAATGTAGTACAAAGAGTAAACAATATAATCAACATAATAGTTAGATTAATGACAGGACGAGTGTGTTGGCAAAATATTTATTAATTTCTTTTTTTAATTTTCTCATACTGCGAGTCCTTGTCAGGACATTTACAGGAGTGGAAAAAGAAGAAACATCTTAAACAAAATTTTGCTGATTCCAAAGTCACTCTTGTTCATTTACATACAGATCACAGCAACATATCTAAATCTCTAGAAATACTCTGAATGAAGGAAATAACTTTTTTGCGTCACGTATAAAGAAAGAACACGTAATATAAGGGACGGGAAAGGGCGCATCGACTTCCATAAACTTCCCACTTATCTGTGTGTTTTTTATGTGCAAAAGTGAGAGAGAACAAACGCAGGCCGCGTTTGAGCCAAATGAGAAGATGTTACATTGAAAAAAAGGAGCTGATAGAAATGGTCTTTTCTGCATTTTGATTGTAACGTTTTGGTAATGAAATAGGCAAAAACTATATATTAAAATCTCAACTTTTTGTTTTTTGGAGAGGGAGGGGGGAAGAGGAGGGGGGTAGGGGGGGGGGGTTCTAGGTAAGGAGAAGAAAGGTTAAGCCGGGAAAGTTGTTGGTCTTCTTTGCGGGGCAAATCGCTACCCGGAGTTTTCGCGATACGTGCTTTCACTCTAATCCAAGGGCTCGAAATTGGGTTGCGCGTATATGCTGATTCGCGCCATTACGGAGATCCGCCATTAGTTTTGTCCGTCCCCCTGCTGCACGTCTCGCACTTTTCTCATTAGTCCACTAATATACAATTTGATATGCCTTCAATCACCATGCTAATAATCTCGCTCGCCTCATAACACCGCAGCGGAGTACCTTGTGCCATATTAGGGACGGTGCACTTTCTTGCTTCTTTTTTGTTGTTGTTGTTTCGGTTACAAAAAAAAAAAGGAGCTCGCTTAATAAAGCTGACTTAATATACGTATAAGCAAACATAATCTCTAGTGGGCCAGTTGGCTATACACTCGAGCGAATAAAATGTTGCAATTAAGGTGTAATGACACGTTGTCGAGCACTTTTTGCATTTCGGCGCTCGGGGATACTTTTGCCAGACAGGTAGAAGATTTTGACAAAAGTACCAAACCCCTCCTCCTACCCCCCCCCCCCCCCCCCACACACACACACACGGGTCTGTCAACACTGTCTTCTACCACTACGGATTTCGGCAGAAATCGAGAAACAGCATCTTGTCAATTTGGGCAGTATTCTTCGCTTTGATGTCACTGATCAAGAGTTTAAAATGTTCTTATCTCAGGAATGGTGAGCTAGGAGGGAGGGGGGGGGGGGGGGGGGGGGGGGGGGGTCGAGAGCGGTCCTGCGATTAAAGCCCACAGAGCTAACAATAATCAGTATGGGGAAAGCAGCGGCACTTGCACTCAATAGCTGGAAGACAAGATGATAACGACAACTGCGTATTGAGCATTCCAATACAATCTGTTCAGCCGCAAATGGGAAGAGGACCCCTTATGTTTTTTTATATATTTCTTGCCTGCTCTGTTTCATTTCGAACTCAATTTTTAAGAACTTAACTAGTGTTCGTTGTTGTGGCGCTGGTGGTAGCTTGCAGATGGGATAATGACGCACGAGGCGTAAAGCGTGAGACCGCTCTCTGGCGCTGCGAAAAGCTAGCGAACGCCGCACGCCTACCCTTCTAGCTCACCATACCACAGAGATTGCGTCGTAGTACGATCACGGGGAAAACTACCGTCTAATCTTTGCCATAGCGGTTATCTGTATTCATGTTAGTGAATCGGGCTGTGATTATTTCGTAAGCCAAAAGCAAAGAACAGTGCCTAACACGGCGATTTCGCGGTTGGTCAAGCCGTGAAACACGTGTTGGTTCGGGCTGTTGCGGTATAGGCTCTGAAATGTAGTTAACACAGCCAGCAGAGATTCCCGACATGCCCTTATTCGTTAGTTAAATCACGCGTTAAAGGGACACTGACATTCCCCAAATTTGTTTCATGTTTTTTGCCAGACGATTTATTACGGAGTCAGAAGACTACCCAAGAAATATTTTGCTACAGCGTAACATATATTTTTAATAAAGAAAAAAAGACCAATGCTCGAAACCGAGGCCGAAACGGGACTGGGGGGGAAAAAGAAAATGTAGAGGAGAAAAAGGGTTGCCGGAAGTCACGTGGCTACTCCCTACCCGCGTTTTCCCTTTTTTTTTCCCCTTCTAGTGTTCGCCGTAATTGACTGTCTCTGTGCTCGGCAGGAAAGGGGGCTTAGAGACTACAGTTTAAGATTGAAACCTCCGAACTGACATTCCACTTCTAATATCGAAATGTCTGCCATTTATATAGGCGCATGCATAACCTCTCCCTATCCCCTCCCCCCCCCCCCCCCCCCCCCCTCCTCTCTCTAAAAACACTGGCGTGTCAATTTTCTCGCAAAAAAAACTTAGGAGATGTCAATGGCTACAATCTACGGAGTGAATGACGTAACTAAAATTATATGTCAATAAAAACAAGGCAAGAAAAAAAAACAGTGTTTTGCGAAACTGAGCACGACGTTTCATCATGCCTAATGTCAAGGCGCAGACTTTTTTTTTATATCTAAACTTATGTTTAGCCCCGTCATTCCCGAGCTTTCTCCGTAGATTGCAGCGATTTACTCTTCCGAGTGGCAAGTGCTTTGTGGGAAAGTGGATGTTTCAGACTTTTGAGAGTGTATACATGGGGTGAAGGTTGCGAACAGTAACCTCATTATTGCCTTCCGAGTACACGCCAGTCGAGAGTTTCAATTTTTTTTTTTCAGCCATTTGAAAAAAGTAAGTATGCGTTATTATTTTATTTCCCGTAAGGCTTTGACCCCCGTCCCCCGCCCCAGTACCGTGGGGATAAAGCACCCCCGCCGAAAAGGAAATAAGATCGGCGTCATGGCCGCCTCGCCGTCTCTCGGTTGCAGAAACGTCAGACTTAACGCGAACTCCCGCAGTCCCTGTCTTTCGCGGTTCGAAAAATTGATCTTGCCTCGTTTGAACGCGAACCTTGCCCATGGTTCGTTACGCCACGGGCACCAGCAAACAAAACAAGGACACAGACTTCGAAAAGAAGACGAAGAAACAGGAGGAATCTTTGAGGCGCGGCTCTTGCGACTGACCTCACCGACCAGAAACGTTCTCGCTCGGCGCCTGATTTCATTCGTACTTCTTCTCCTACACGCTTTTTCTTCTTATATATATATATATTTTTTTTTTTGGTCGGTATCGTGTTATAGAGAAACATCATCCAACGTTTGTGTTTCTTTCACTGGACTCGCCGGATGCGTCTCGCAAAGAGACTGCTCGCGGGGTATTCGCTCCCGCATTCTATGGGCCGTTAACCTGAGCGTAAATGCGTGTTCGCGGCCCTTCACAAGCGTTCTGTGCGTGTGTGTTCATAGAGGGGCAATTTTGTCAGCCCACCGCGCGACCGCTCCTGCGAGGACCTGTTGACCTCAGCTTACCAAGGCACGGAACGGAACGCGGACTTCTCAATGGCGCCCGGGGAATCGAATTAACGGTGACCCCAACGTCTCGGCGGCCGTAGCAGCAGCTATCCCAGTGCGCGAAGAGGCGCGCTGCACTGCTTCTTGCCAGCGCGGCGGAAGGAAGAAAGAGATATCACACTCTGAAATCATTGCGTGTCCAAACACACGACGTCTCGCTTCTTTTATTCGCCGATTGTTTGAGTTGCTCGGGGGTCGTTCCCGCCGAGCCGCCGCGCCGGTTCTTCGTGCCGAAGGCATTGGGTCAGAGATGTTAACGAGACGGATGGAACCGCAACTCGCGCGATTTCAGGTTCACATCTGGCCGTGCGGTGCTCGCCCTCTTCGCTCCGCTGCCCGTGTGTGCGCGCACAATTTGACGCGCGCGTGCATTTATGGAAATCGGAAAAAAACGTTTTAGGCGGAAGTGCGCGATAGAACGATATAAGGAGAGAGAAAGAATAGGGAAAGACGGAGAGTTCATTAGCGGTCTCATTGTTCGTTACGCGGCTGGCGGGCGAACAAAGGAATAAAAAGGAAGACAACAGACATCGCTTTAATGTCTGAGTCAACCTCCTTATAGGTGTGGGAGGCTCGGACGAGAACGACGCCTCGGCGAGGAATCCTGGCTGTCCCACTAAATCCACGCAGGAAGGTTTCTCTCCTCTTGCCTCGGCATCGAAAGCGAGTGTCCTTCTCGCGTAGCACTTCGAGATGATTGTCTGATATCTGTGTTCTGGGGGAGAATTTAATTGGACACGCGACCTTTCGCTTGAAGTGTTACTCGGGCTCTAGTGATTTACGTATCGTGGGAATCTGAAGGGTCGTGTGCGGCATGCGCGTGCGTTTGATTTGTGGCACCGTGTAGGTGAGGCTTCCGCGGGGACGGTCCTTGTATAGAGACACTTCAAGGCGTTGCAGTCAGAGATAGCGAGCGCGTCGCTTGTAGGTGGAAGACACGAAGTTGCGTAATGTTCGGCGAGAAAGGGGTTGTATCTGTGTGTGTCTGCGTGTGTGTGTCTGCGTGTGTGTGTGTGTCTCTGTGTGTGAAAGTGATAGCGAGCACGTCCCTTGTAGACAGAAGACACAAAGTTTCGTAGGCTTCCGCGAGAGGTACGAGGTTGTATATGTATGTGGTTCGAGCGTAGCTGGGGACTGTTGAACTTGCGCTGGGGTTTCTTTATGTTTAAACTCGCCTCTGCTTTCTTTAGCTGTAGTTGCGTTTAGGTGAGTTAAAACAGACGTGGGAGGCCGAGGCGCGGCTGACGCGTTCTTCGGAATCGCATAATACACTGCCGTTCGGTAACTCGTTTCTGTGTCAATGGTTTCCGTGCAATTTTCGGCCTTGCTCGGTTAGAGGAAGGAAGAGAACGCCGATCGTGGGATAACCAGGCTTCTTGACATTTTCCTAGCTAGCGTAAGAGAAAAAGATTGTGCATTGGTTCCGCCGCTTTCGTTGATTTTGTTTCGATAATTGGTGTGTGAATTATTTTAAGAGCAATTTTTGTTCTCTCTTGAATTTCATTCAACGAGGCGACGGACAGCGTAAGGTTGTTCTGTGTATAGTGAGAAATAAAGTATCATTATTTTTTGTCTCGAAATAAAACTAGCAGTTTATTGATGAAAAGGTAAGTGAACAGGTGAGCTGGTTGGTGTTACACGTATTTGAAGAAACCGGAGACGACGGAAGAAGAAGTGGCTTCTAGCTTTTGGTGATGGGTTTGTTGTTTGCCTTACCAGGCAGAAGTGTGGGACTGTGAACGGATTCAGGAGGGTGCTTTTTCTGTGAGGTTGTTTAGTTATGAATTGTTGCCTGTACTCTTGTCGTGTACGAGAGGAGGTCTTTATCGCGGTTGAAGGTCACAAAGACGTTTGCAAATTCAGGGAGACGCGTGTGTTGTGTTGAGTGGGAGAGGAGATACAATTTGGGAAGGGTGCAGGCGAGCTGGCGAATATTAACCATGCTGAGTTTGAGATGCCGTCCTGTCTAGTTTCTGTCCCTTCTACGTTTTCATTTAATTTAATTGAATTTAATTTATTAGCCATTTTGAAGAGGGGTGGCAGGGGAAAGAGGTACTTAATAGCAACTGGCCAAGGTCCCGAGCCCCATACAAGTTTCACAGCGGCAAAACAGATAAAAGCAATAAAAACAAAAACCAAGGACAAAACAAACAAACAAGGTTGTTTACACATTTTTATACAATATATTATTTATGCTTCAATATATAATCCTTTATTATTTTTCTGAACGTATATATTGAATTTACTTCTTCAGCTATTTCCAGAATTTGAGGATGCATGTTTAGAAGTTGGGGAATTCGCTGTGATAATGTTTGTTCATCACAGCTCGTACGTGTTTGACCTTTGACATAATCCACACGTCTTAAGTTGTAGTGAGTTTCTCTTAAGCGAAATTGGGTGTGAAATGACTCCGTGTCGGTTTTGAGATAATGAAAAATGACTTGCAAGGTTAAACATTATTAACTGTTGTATAGTAAGCAAGCGATGTTTTTTTGAAATTGATCAGATGTGTGATCATTATAACTTAAAGACTCGATAGATCGGATCGCTTTTTCCTGGAGCACAGTTGTTTTTCAAGGCTATTTTTAGTTGTCATACCCCAAACCAATGAGCAGTAATGTAAATGAGAGTGAACAAGTGCATAGTATAATTGGCACTTAAGCCATGTTGGTAATAAATATCTTAATTTTTGTATTGTGCCAATTGATCTGGAGCGTGTTATGGACAACTTGGACACATGAGTTGTCCAGTACAGGTCTTCACGAAACCATACACCCCGGAACTTTAAGGATTCAATTTTCTCCAATTTGTAGGAGTTAAACTTTATATCTATGTCGTCGTTAAACATGTTATTTCTTGCCCTAAAAACAATATATTTAGTTTTAAAAAAACAAAGTCAATTCAAGCTGGTTTGCAACTCGCCACAGTGATAAATTCTTTAATCAACCATCAGCTTTGCTTTCAAGATACTGGAGGTTACTATAAAAAACAAACAAAAAAACATTCGAGTCGTCTGCGAATAATACAATTTCTGAGTGATGCGAAATATTAACGATATCATTGATGTAAATAAGAAATAGTAATGGTCCTAAAATTGATCCTTGCGGGACGCCATACGCTATTTGATGGATATCTGATTTGACGCCGCTATAAATGGTGAATTAAAATCGACAACTCAAGTAGCTATTAATTAATTCGTTCGCTATGCCCCTTACACAATACATGTCTAGCTTTGTTAGTAGTATTTGATGTTTGATTGAATCAAAGGCTTTTCGGAAGTCAAGAAATAAACTGTCTATTTTCAATGTTTCTAATAATGTTATCTTTAATAGTTACGAGTGCCATTTCCATTGATTAATTTTTTTGAAACCCAAACTGCTGTTCAAAGATTATATTGAGTTTTGTGAAAAAAAAAAAAAAAAAAACTCTCCCCAGTCTTAGGTTAATTCAACATGAGAGATGGGTTCGGTTTTTCTCGATTACGGTAATGACGCATTGTACCGTGGTGCAAGGTCAAAAAGACGTCTGCCAATTCCGGGAGACGTGTGTGTGAGTAATGATATATAAACGGTTGCGTCAGTAAAGTTTAGTAGCTGCGTTTGAGACGCCTTGTGTTTGTCTCCTTCTTCGTCCGTCGTCTGCGGTTTTTTCAAATATGTGTAGAAATGTATTACCTATCCTTACGTTAGCATGAAATATTTTTCACCTTTGGCGAAATGTGCAGTATTTCAGAAATAGTGCTGACGTACTACATACCATTCGTATCGCCTCATTTACATAAAAATATCATTTTTATAAAAATTCAAACAAAGAAAAGAACGCCTAAACGTTGAATTTTAAAAGTACGCTGAAAACCGCCTCACACGCTTTTTTTTTATCTAACATTCCTTCCTTTTTTTTTTTAGAGGATGAAAGTAAAACACGCAAGGTGGGGGTGACGACGTACATGTACAGGCTTCCGCGTTACAAGAAAAACATAAATCGCCTACATATATGCCGTCGTAATTTTTTGTGTGCATTCTGCATTAATAAAGCATTTTAATAAATTCTTTAGTAAGAAAAATACCTTAGGCTGTTTATGCGGCACTCAAAGTAAAGCAAATAGTAAATTAATCTTGGTATTGAAAGTAAAGCTAAGGTATTTTTGTCAGCAGTTTTTCTAACAACAGTTGCTGTTTTATTTTTATTTTTTTAACAATATAGAAGCTTTTCGGGAAGTATATAAACTTTTTTTTTTTTTCGGTCTCGATCAAGAAAGGATCTCGCTGGCCTGTATCGTCACCGCACGCTGTCATCGCATTTTTAATGGTGCCCGGTGATTGGCATGCCGTATTCTTACTCTTTATTATCTTGCTGAAGCTCGTGCTATTGTTTGGCCTAGGACAAGACACTGGGAAGTTTCATCAAATTGTTTTCGGGGGCCTCACGCCGGTCCAAGAGCTCGTTTTAAGGCATACTTCGAGGTGGCAAAGCGAGCTTCCGTTATGTGTACCGATACCAACATCATCTTACGGAAGGACAATCCGCTACCGATCCGCTGCTGATCCGCTCGAAGTGCTAATTCGGTAGCAACAAGCGCCGGTACACCTCCTCTACTGAAAAAAAAAAACAACAAAAAACATTAACAACATATGCACCCATACAACCGGCCATATACCATAATAGCTTTAAAAAGAAACATAAAAAATACGAAAATTAAGTAGTGTCACCAGCGGACGTTCCAATTTTTAAATGATTTAAGACAATGTCCCTCATCTTATAAACGTATTAAAGGATAAAGCGCACAAAACATTGCCGATGCAGTGCGCCACATTCATTTAAATAAAATATTGATTAAAATATTGATAATAGAGAAATCATTAAAGACAAATGAAGGAAAACAGTGCCATTTATGTGTCTTTTGACAAGAAAAGTATAGTAGGAAACCATGGCCAAACATCAAATTGACGTGTGCCTTTCGGATTAGGAAGCACGTATATAATTTGTCATACGATTCTTTCCTAAATGTTTTAGGGATATGGTTCATATGTGTGTATATGGTGTTTTGTTTTAAGTCGCGTCGCTCATTGCGAAAACACGTGTAGCGCATAGTATCCTTCAGCGCGTACCACATCAATCCTGCACATTCATTCAAACTGAGTTCGATGTAGCCTTTTCTTCGCATTCACAAATTAACCGTGTCGCAGCCGGTATACCCTTCTCGTTGATACCGTGTCATTGTTTTGCGATGATCCGAAAATTCCAGTCGAACGCGCAACGTTTTGAGCGTCTCTCAGATGAAATCGACTGAAACATTGCGCCATTACCTGCAGCCGCCTCTCGAATAAGACATTCTGTTCGCTTTTATTCTATGTGTAATTGGAAACCGAAAAACAAAAACAAAAACAAAAATTGCTCGAGCCTGCATGCCTTTTAAATCATGATGACAGCCCACGGGACATCTCGAATTTTCGCGAAGCCATCGTAGGACAAAACGCCGCTGCATCAGCGAGGCGACCCTTGGGGACCTCCGCGATATCCAACGGCGTTTGCGTTGACCCATATTGGTGCCGGTGGCGCGCAGACTGGTTGCGGTGCTGTTCGTAGCCGGAATGGAGCAATGTCTTCGCGGTCGTTTGGATCGGCGATTCTTCTCGCGAAGCTACCTTTTGTTTAGCAACTGAAACTCTACGTCGTGCTCAAGTGTACGGCAGCGATATCAAGGCAATAAAGCGAACACGTTTTCTACGCTCTATCCACGTGAATTGCGCCCGCACGCAATTTTTGCTTCTGTGGACGAACGTGTGTCGCAATCCGGTAGCCTACGTTGCTCGTAAGTGCGTGTTACAGAGAGGACAGATTTTTTTTTTATTAGCTCGTTTTTCTTATAAGTATAGGTGTCTTGGCCCTTTCATGTAACCCTTTCCTTCCGGGCCATACGAACCATCCTTGTCTCAATAAAGCGTATCAACACCAACGTGTCCTCAGATGGCTTCATCGATAGGAATAAGAAATACTCCTTCTAGATGGAAAGAAAAAGGTTTAATTCATTACGTCACAAACCTCGTTTACTATTTTATCTTAACTGGTTTACAAGCGAAAACCTTCAGCTTGCTGGTGGAAAAAACAAAAACAACAGGTTATACGAGCTCTGGAAACGCGATTTGTCACTCTTTTCGTGTTTAATCTTAAAGACGCATCTGGGCATGCACACAATCAGCGTCATGTTTCTCACCCGTTCAAATACAGCCGAGGAGGCGGTTGCTTGGTCGTACGGGCGTTTTGCATTTCGGTTGCCTCAGGCTCTCGGCTAAACACTTTGAACTTTAAACTTTGCTTGCAGAAATAATAAACCATAAAAAAACGGCAGTGACGCTGAGTTTATTGTGTACTGTCATCTCTTCTGTACTGACGTCTCTTGCGCGCTGTCGACGGAGCATCGAAGTGAGGATAGTTTAACTTTTTTTGACAGTTGTGAGCAAGCAAGTCAGAGGGGCTTAAGAGGCCAAACCCTCACTGATGCGACGGAAGTACGAGGGCGTTCACATTATGTAAAAGCGAGGAAAGCTGACGGACCCCACGGGGCGCTTCTTGGCGCCAATACCGTGAGATCTTTGCCTCAGAATATCTCTCGAGTGTCCAAATGCTAGCGCTTGGCAGCGCAAAGAGTTCGTTCCTGCAAGGCATTTCCTTCATTTCGACAGGATTGAAAGCTGTGAGCGTGATCTGAAACAGAAAAACGTCCGAAGTTCTCTCGCCGAACGTGTGCTCGGGTACCTCTAGAACCCGAGTACATTACCCGATACGACCTACTCTCGCAAACAAATAGGTCAAGAACAGCAAAGAACATGAAACATAGCCGAGATAAAATCTATGCTGCATTATCAGCTGAAAATTAATCGTTAGAAAAAGAGAAAGAGAGAGACGCGACTAAATCAACTTGCTAACCAGCTAAAGTTGACTATATATTTCTTTTAAAATGTAATAACTATATATGTATATATACAGTATATACATTTTTTTTTTGTGCAGAATTTAGTAAACGAATGAACGTCTCGCTCCTATTTTTAGTGGTATTTTCTATTCCCTTTCGCGCTAAACTTGCATATTTTGATCACGCTGAAGTTACAATTCAAAGGCATGTTAATACGCTAGTGAACTTTGGAAGCGCAAGACGTCTTGTCTGCTAGATTTTACATCCGTTAAATATAAACTAAGATCTGCTTACTCAAATATGCTGGTCGTAACCGGGGTTCTACAGCAGAGTCGATACAACTACCAACACAAATCACGGTTTTACGCGTGGGCTTTATAGAAATCATTGTCATCAAGTATCGTGACAGTGCAAGGTTTTTAGCCGTGGTTTTTGTTTTCCTAAAATATATAAATCAAGATTGATTTAAAAAAAAAGGAAGTGGCACAATGAAATTATGATTGCCACTTGGCTTTGAGGAACCTAAAAGGTTATTTCAGACGACATATCTAACGTCTGCATTTTCACCTAATCAGCCATTTCGAGGCGGAAAATAAAGAGCTTGCGTTGATTACGGAGGGCCATATTTCTACATCTGATTGTTTTTGATCTGACGACGGTTAGTAGAACGCAACTTGGAAAACAGCGCGACCCAACCGCGGTCAATCTACTTCCCACGAAAATAAGCACAAACTACTGACCTCCTTTTATCCACACACAGAAGAAATTCTCGTGACGTATAATGACTATCGTCACCGGCAACTTGAGAAATTCAGGGGGCGTGCTGCGTCCCGAGCATTCATTACTGCTCCATCCTACAATGACAGTGCGGATTCAGCCGATAAGATAGCCAAAGAACGAATCAACGAATCACGTATTATTACATAAACGGCAAAGCAAGAATCGTGAACACGTGATGTGATTTGATGACGGCACCTTGCATTTCTGTCAGTGAGTCTACAGACTACGATTCCTGGCCCACAAACCGTCCCCGCCCAGCGATAGCTTATCCACAAAGAAAAGCCTCGCCGCGAGCCGCCGGCTCTTCCTTTTGGCATCCGACGCGACTTTGCTCTAAACGTCGGGCGGCACGACATTCCGCAAAACAAGCCCTAGCAACACATGATCGCCCATCGAGCACGCGAAGCTGCCGCATCTGCCCGTTAGCCACGACGAGTGGCGTAAGCGCATCGGCACGAGAAGACCGAACCCTGCGCAGTAAATACATAGCGTGACCATTTGGCCGGCGACTCGCGAAGACACTCGGACGATCCCTCGATCGTATCGCCCGTACGATCTCTCGCTCCACGCTGCTTTCGGCTGGCCGTGAGCCCGAGACCGTTATCCGTGCGGAAAGTGAGCATTCGTCCGTTCGTTCTTGGACGAGGCACGCCACGTGGGGAAACCAACCGTCTGGGGCTTGGAAGGACGCGCCGCAACGCAGCGTGCGTGGGGGGAGGGATGCTGAAGCCACCTCACCGATGTGGCCAGCCAAGCCGGCCGCTACACCAAGCGAAGGAGGAGCGTGTGAAAAAATAAAAGAAAAATATAAAAAAATGGACCGTTCAAATGAGTTTAAAAAAATAAGGGAAAGACGTGCGTCATGAAGACCACTCTCCCCGCTTTCTCTGGCTCTCTCAATCCGCAGGCAGCTGGGCGGAAGATGCCGTCCCACTCAAGAGTAACGGGTTTTTGAGCTGTGGCTGTGAAGGATATCCTCCCATCCCGGAGAAGACGGGGCTGAAGCGAAAGTCGTCTCATCCCCCTCTCCCCCGCCGCCGCCGTCGCTGCCGGCTTCAGGTACGTCGTCGTCGCCGTCACCGTAGCCGTTCCCTTAGCAGCAGTAGCAAAATACAAATTTTGGGGCTGTTTGTTACTGTTGTTATTGGGGGGGTGTTCTTGGTCGTGTGGGCACGGGGCTCTTCCCGTCGTCGTCGGCGGTATTGCGCAATGTAGGACAGCGGTCTCTGATTGGTCGGAGGGTACCCGGCCTGTCCCCCGGTGGAGTCGCTATAAAGGCGGACTCGACCGGAGGCATCCACAACATTGCTCGCAGCATCTTTTCACTGGTTATATTTCAACTGCCTCCTTAGGAGCAACCTAACCGCACGACAGTTCAACATGTACAAGGTGAGTTGGAGAAGTCGACGTCGCCACACGCCTCCGAGCTGCACTGACTCGGCCATTCGAACGCTCGACTCGGGATGGATGACTTCGGTGTTTGGATACCTGCACCCCCCCCCCCCCCCCCCCCCCCCGCAACCTCGGATTACGACCCTGCGTCCACCTCGTCACGATTTTCGGTTATCTCCCAGAATATGAAGGAATTAGCTGCGTCTAAACTCTTGCTTCCAGCTAGCTTTTTTTTTTTACTAAATCTATTTTTTAGACTTTTGTTTAATATTTTTGCAGCTTTCTCTGAATATGTGATGAAACTTAAAACTGGAACGTGCTCAACATTTACGAGTCGGGATTTAAGAGATAATCGGTGGGATCCCCAACCACTGTTGCTCATTTTTGAGAGGTGCGAATTAGCGTCCTCAGAAACTAAATATTGCCGTTGGAGCTATTCAGTTTTCAAAACTCAAACATAAACGTAGAAAAAAAAAGTTTAGTGAGGGAGGCTTAGATTGTCATCGTTAATTAGTTAATGAGGGTTATTTATAAATTATTAGAATTGCTGTTTTTGTAAATATATAAAGTTGCACTCTGCGCGTTCTATTATAAGCATCGTAAGGTACCCTCAGTAAATACAAATATTGCGCGAACTGTTTTGATAAATATTATTTAGCCCCCCCCCCCCCCTCCCTTTTTCCACGAGGCATTAGAAGTGTATTTGAAGACATTCTCTTAATTCTTATTTTATTTTGGAATATGGTGGAGCTGTTTCTAATTTCGTTTAATTTCTTTTCGAAATGTTCCAGATCGCACTTCTTCTGGCTTGTGTCTGCGTTACCGTAAGTACCTTTCAATTTTTTTTTTTTTTTTTTGTGGGGGGGGGGGGGGGTGATAGGGGGAGGGCTGGGAAACGTAGAGATAACAGGACAGGACACACTGGATTATTACTGCTTGCCGAAATTTTTTAGAAAGTTTTTAAAAAGTAAACAAATTGTCAGGAACTGGTTCAGTTGCGGATGTATACTTGTAGCTTACTTCTGGCAATGGTGACATCATGCACACACTACTGATACGTTATTTGATAGAAAGATGATGTCCTGATGAACGCGTAAGTACCTGCTAGATTTAACTTCGGCAAAATATATTTCACTGATCTACGCTGTTTTGCTCTAAAGAAAAATAACATCTCAATACGAAAGAAAAACAAAATTGTCGACGTGGTCTCACGTTTGCATTGAGACGGTGATTTCACAGCAGTGCGAATGTTCCTGCAATTTATGTAGGACTAAAACCTCAGGAGCTAAATTTTGTTTTTTTCGCTCTGAAGTGCCGAGAAATGAAAGCAGTGGTATTTAAGCGCTTACCTAGTGCCAAAGAAGGTTGCGTTGCTGTGTTGCTGCCGTGCTTGACATAGCGGCATTCCTGTTTGCCTTAAGGTATAGGTTCAGCAGAAGAATAAGGGATTTTCAACGTAGGAAAGGGATTCTTAAAAAAAAAAATATTTATTCGACATATTTTGTTAGGTATATTCTATTCTGCATCTGAAGTTGGGCATGGTAAAATTCTCGGGGCATACTGAACAGAACGTTGTAAACAGTTATAAAGACCAAATCATGTAGAGGCATTACTTAAGTATTAAGATACACTTTTTGGCAAGAACCCAGTCATTCAGCGGCACATCACGGATTTCCGTGATGACCATAGAAGCCATATCGTGCCAGACTGGTCACCGACGAATGGCCCAATAATTCTCAATTGATGAAAAACACAGAGCATGCGCTTAACCGATCTTCCCCACTCCTTGTGGTTCACGGGTTCCAGGTCGCCCAGCGAGGGTTCGGTGGGGCCGGTGGCGAAGTGTACGCCCCGATTCCGTACGCCTTCAACTACCTGTCCCAACTTGAGGACGGCAGCCATTCGCACGAGGAGCAGGGAGACGGCAACGGCCGCGTCTCCGGCAAGTACACCCTGACCACCTCCGACGGCCGCACTAGGACCGTCACGTACACCGCCGACGAGAACGGCTTCCGCGCCCAGGTGGACACCAACGAGCAGGGCACCGAGTCCAAGAACCCCGCCGACGTCGTCTTCCAGTCCAGCGCTCTGCCAGGACCCGAGGCCGCCATCGCCAACGAGCCCAACCGCGTCCGCGGCGGACCAGCGCCCGGAGGTTTCAGGGGCTAGATGAGTCGCTAGACCCTACGACGCCTTCCGTGCTTCCGACCATGACACCTGTGTGAAGTCGTACTATACACGCGTATATACGATTGCCATCGGATCGAAGATGTCACCGGTGGTCTGCCACATTGAGGACGTGTGCGCTGTGTAAAGTTTTCTTCCTATGTCCTGCCGAACTCCAATCTCCTCTATTACTGTAAGATGTCCTATCCCTCTTTTGCTCGTCTTCTGCCCTGTCATTCTACACCGTGCTCGTGCTTTGGTCTTCTTTTTTTCTTCTTAAGATTCCAGTGCTATTCGTCCCTATCTCTGTTCTGTCGGTTTTTATTGTTGTTTGTCTGTGTGACTGCTTGTGTTTTTCCGTTTAAACGTCAGCGCGAAGACCGCTACTTCGGGCGAAGCAGCTGTTCCTTCCTTGACGAAGTTAAACAACGGAAGCAAATCACTTAAATATCCGTTCGCGCTCGTCCCTATTGCGGGTTTGTGTTCTTCTTTCATCTGGTGCGCCTCGTTCTGGTTTGGTTTGCTATTTTTCTTTTCCTTGTTTCACCTGCAAACACGTATCTAACGTCCGCGTGCCTGTGTCGGTAGAACAAGTATTACCCGCGTGTCTTCTTCCACCTTGTCATTGCGTCCTTCGTGTGCCCCCTTGTTTCCCCGAGCGTGGTTTTGTTTTATTTTTCTAGACTGCCTATCTCTGTGTACGCTCGAGCGCAATAAAGAGTGGTTCTTCTGACTTCCTGATTCGGATCGTTTTACTCTGGTAACGAACGAAGAAGCATCATAAGGAAATCTTTGGTCCGGCTGACTCGGTTGACCTGCAACAAAAACTGACAGCTAAGAAAACAAAAGTTTTGACGTCTGCGCCTGCCTGGCATCTTTATTTCCAAAGCTCTTGACTTCCAGCCTCATTCGTGTGAAGGGTCTAGAACACCCGAAGGCAAACATCAAGCAAGTGCTTGCTCACAACCTTAGGGGTTATACAAAGAATTTGCAGCAGTTTTTTTTCCACATTTCCAGCTTAATTTGTAGAGTTTGTTTCTTCCCAGAAAACCACCTTTACTTTGTGCACAATGCATGGGGCATCAAGTTTTGTTCTCGTGACTAACCCTATCTTATTTAATCATCGATGATTCAATAAAACGCTTAATCTACATGGAGCTCTACAAATTGATCTACATCATTCCTCTCCGTGTAATGAATTCACCTATAAAGAGTAATATAAAAAGAAATAAGACGCTGCGAACATTAATATACACCGCAAGGCCTGGGCGCTTTTGAGATATGACGAGGCAGATTCAACGTTAGGGAGTGGTACAGCCGGCACCGTGTGAGTGCTGACCTAGGGCCTTTGCTGTGACAGTATGAAGTACGCGGTGGCGCATTGGTAGAATGCTCACCCAGATCGCAATTTGGTGGGCGGATGAGATGGAGGTTGAATACGTGACCCCTGCATTCGAGATTCGAAGCGGAGCAAGCCTTCGCTCCATGTGGCTCAGGCTGCAGAACGCTAACAAATTTGCACGCAGAAAAAAAAAAAAAGAGTTACCTAATTGTGTATTTTAGCACAGCATAACCGCAACTACCACCTAGAGCGGATTTTCTGCCAAGAGCTCGCGTTATCAAATTCAAATTCAAATTCTTTATTTGACATTCCTTGTCGAACAAAAAATGCCAGGGCAGGAACAAAAAGCTACAATACAGTAGCTTGACGGGGTTCCTGCCCCTACCTTGGCATAAGAAACAACCAAACCGACAGTTTAAAATTGACAAGACATATACACAGAAATTCAAACTATGAAAAATATACATGTAATCAATTTACATCAAATATAAACTAATACTGACATCGTGCACACTAAAACATGTATTCCGACAGTTCTATACAGGAAAGATATAAAGCAAATACAACAAAATTTTTGCACAATTATTCACTGTGTGAAAAAGTGTTCTTTCAATGTTTTTTTACAAATGGTGTGTATATCAAGGTTCCTTTTCTCTAAAGAGTTTAGACAACTAGGCATGCGGTGTTGCAGCCTGTCTAACCCATGATTAGTACGGGAAAAGGGTACCAGCCAGGAATCCTTTTTTCTAATATTATACGATGCATCATGAGGCCTTTTAAGGTTACACAACTTGATAAAAGTGGAATTGTTATTTTTAATGCTAAGTTTATATTTCATTATTAGATTAAAATTGTATAAGTGCTGGAAGGGAAGCACATTGAGTGAAGCAAATAATTCTTTTGTGTGGGCATCGTATGGGGCATTTACTATATGACGAATAGCTTTTTTTTGTAATAAATGCAACTTAGTTTTGTTAGCTTGCGACGTCACTCCCCAGACAAGGTTGCAGTAGTTTATATGGGATGCAAAAAGAGAGTTGTAGAGCATTAGCTTGACTTTAGTTGTTAGTATTTGTCTGAATCTATAAAGTATACCGCAAGCCTTTGCCAAGGTCCCAGCAACACGGTCCACGTGTGCATTCCAGCTTAAATGTTGATTAAAAGTTATTCCCAGTGTTTTGACTTCATTTGTAACTTTTATCATTTCTGATCCAAGCTGTATATTAATATCGCGAGTTATTAATTTTTGCACAGGCGCAAATAGTACGGCTTTTGTTTTTGAAACATTAATTTCTAAGACGTTTACCCTTGTCCACTCAAGCAGTTTATTCAGAGTAACATTTGCCAAACTAACGAGATCATTAATGTTATTTGACTGGAAAAAAAGACTGGTATCATCTGCGTAAATTAAGCAATTTGTGCACTCAATGGAATTTATTATATCGTTGATGTAAATATTAAACAACACTGGTCCCAATACACTTCCTTGTGGGACTCCCGAATGGACACTTAGAAGAGGAGAGCGTTTTTCGTTAATTACAACACATTGTTTTCTATGGGTTAAGTATGATTTTAGAAGGTCGCCAGGGATTCCTCGGAAACCGTAATGATCTAGTTTAGTGGATAGTATTACGTGATTAACTCTATCAAATGCTTTTGAGAAATCAATAAAAATACCTAATGTCAATTTATTGTTCTCAAATCCGTTTAGTATGAATTCTTTTTGTGTCAGTAAAGCTAATTCAGTCGACATGCCTCGACGGAAACCGAATTGCCGCTCCGTAAGTATTGAGTGCTTGTCGCAGAAGGAAGAGACTCTTTTGCATATAATCTTTTCTAAACCCTTCGAAATAACAGGCAGTACTGAAACCGGACGATAATTCGAAAAGTCATTTTTATCGCCAGATTTAAACAAGACACTCACTCTAGCGCGCTGCATGCTTTCTGGAAAAGTCCCCGTGAGTAAACAAGTGTTGAAAATATAACAAAGCACAGGCGCTAAGATGTCTAATACAAACTTTATAGGTTTAATTTCTAAATCATCAATGTCACGGGCCTTGCTATTTTTGAGTGTCATAAAAGTAGAGCAGATTTCCTCACAGGTTGTCGGCGCAAAAAATGCCGTATTTGAGTTAGGCGTTCCTAGAAATCGTTTTACTCCACTGCTATCAGTTCCAGACACCACTGAGACTAAGTTCGTAAAATATTTGTTAAACGCATCTGCAAGCTCATTGCCCACTACTGTTTTATTATTTACTGTTAAGCGTAGTTCTTCATTATGGTGAGAACCACAGTTTAAAAGTTTGTTGATTTCGCGCCACACCACCTCACTCTGAGTACTTGAGAATACATTCTCGTAATATGCCTTTTTAGCGCTACGCAAAACTTTCGTCACAAAATTTCTATATTTTTTGAATTTGGAAAGATCATTCAAGTTTCTTGTTTTGACAAATTTCGAATATAAAACATCTCTTTTCTTGACCATTCTAAAGCAATCATCTGACATCCAAGGCTTCCGTAATTTTTTAGATTTCCTTACTTCCTTTAGTTTAAAGCAAGTATAATAAACCTGCTTAATGATGGCTATGAAATGTTCATAAGCTTCCTCAGCATTTGTAGATTCAAGCACTATACTCCAGTCTATGTTTGTGATTTCACCTCGAAACATTTCCAAAGTTTTGGCATTAATTTCTCGCATTATATACGACTCAGTATGTCGTGCCTTTCCCTTGAAAAATTCACTATCTTTAAAAGACATGTAAATTGGAAAATGATCACTTAGACATGTTATAACCCTACCCGACGTTACATCGTCATTCATGTTATTTGTCAAAAACAAGTCCAGAAGGCTTTCAGAGTGACAGCTAATTCGCGTGGGCTCAGATATAACATTCCTACAGGAGAAGGATTCAATAAGTACCTGAAATTCACGTGTGGCTGCCGTATTCTGCAATAGATTTATGTTGCAGTCACTCCAAAGCCTGCTCGTAAGCGCGCTAGGGGCGTTGCCGTGCCCGCCATAACTTACGGTAATCTTATGGTAAAACTCTATTATTCTGACACCGGAAGTTTTGTTTGACTTTTTTCGCTTTATGGAAGGATGCACATGAAGTTAACAAATTACGGGGATTCAAGTTTTGAAGTTGACGTCATTAGGCGCAAGCTATAGCCTGCGCTCCACGAGACCTGCCTTTCTCGAGCGAGCGCTCGTCTCGCGAAACAGGTTTTAAAGCCAGAATGTCAAGCTGTAGGCTTCCGCCTCGGTGGCGCATGAAGTTCCTTTCCTGGCTTCAGAGCGCAAAATGAAATGTTCGAAACCTTGAGTAGTTTCTTTCTTATGGACTATGAGGGGTGTTTTTCTTAGTCTTAGTTCCTTCGCACCGTAAAGTCCCAATACTTCTTTGTTTGTTTTTCATTAAGAACTTTTTCATGTCTTTGAAACTATTAAACAACGGTATTAAAAAAAAAGGCTTGAGTAGGCTTTTTACCCAGCTTACAAGGTGAATGAGGTGAGAATTTACATTCTTTAGGAGTACATTCTCGTTTTTATTTCGTTGTTCTAAAGCGAAATGGAAGAAATGCCTTTACAAAATCTACACTAAACTGCTTCAGGGGAGAAAACTACCCGATGATTAGAGGGTAGCCAATGCGGTACCAGTTTTCAAAAGTGGATCCAAATCTGACGTGTCGAACCACAAGCCAATTTCGCTCGCCTCAGTTTCTTGCAAGAATATTTGAACACGTCCACTTTGTGCTCAGCAAGCACCTTTGTTTTGATTGGGTATTTGATCGATCATCAGCATAGGTTTAAGAAAAAAAGCTTCTCGTGCCCGACACAGTTGATCAAAACGTATTATATCGCCAATGAAGTCAATAACGAAAGTCAAATTTATTGTATATTCTAATATATATATATATATATATATATATATATATATATATATATATATATATATATATATTGGGCGTGGACCTTTTTGGATCCTCATAGCCATGAAACGGCAGCTCTTCCCGATGCAACTGCCTGGTGCGTTGCACGATTCCTTCTGCATCACATCATCCTACGACATGGCGCCTCCCAGATCCTGATAACAGACCGGGGACACTCCTTTCTGGCACAAACAGTCGAAGCTCTGCTCCAAGCATGCAAGGTGGACCATCGCAGGACATCGCCTTACCATCCACAAACAAACGGCATTTGTCTTCTTATTGATGCGACCGAAAACACCCTCACAATATAAACATTCGACATTACATATTTCTTTATATTACTATTTAAACTTGATCATATAAATATTGCTATTACCGTGATTACTTTGATTAGGTACTACTTAACTCTACAAGAAAACAGCATCTATTTTCTTCTACCCCTTCCGTACAGAATGAAAGATGCTCGCCGGTATCGTCACTTTTGCATCTGGAGCGCCCCAGGGGTCTGTCCTGAGGCCAATTATTTTTCTTATTTAAATTGAAGGCGACTATCGTGAATTTTAAATTGAAACACGTCTGTTCGTAATTGATTGTTAACTTTGTACTAGAGTGTCTGTTGAAACGAATTCGACACAGCTTGTGAGCGACCTCAAATGCTTTGAAACATGGTGTACAAAGAATATTATGTCGCTAAAGGTGAGTTCACGTATTTGTCACCAAGAGCATTAAACAAATTTACTAATCCGTACTCGCTCTATCATCAGTTAATACGAACAGAATACTCATCAAAATATTTAGTTGTGATAGTTTCTGAGGATGCGAAGATGGTTCATGGTCAACGCAAGGGAGTAGCGTAATTGGGAAGGCAGGAATCTCTTTTGTTTTGTTCTGTTTTCTGGGGAATATTAAACACGTTAGTAGCGAGGTTAAAAAGGTCGCATATTAAGCATATGTTAGGCTGATTCTGGAATATGTTTTCCCCGTGTGGGATCCGGTTTACCGTGTCTTGGCTGTCGTACTTAACTACGTACAATCGGTTGCTCCTCGAATTGTTTTGGGGAAGCACACGTCGCTTCCTAAGCACAACATAAATAAAACAAGAGTTGGGCCGTGTCCCCTTGGGTGAACACCGTGAACATCTCCTCAAGCGTTTGTTTTTCATGTTTGTCGTAGTCAGATCAGAATTTGTGTTTCATTGTATCTGCAATCGCCATATTATTCAAAAAAAAGAAAAAAAGAAACGACTGTAACAAGGTTTGGCCGTATATCAACAAAACAAATCTTTTTGAATATGATATTTTTAACGGACCATTTTAGGGTGATACTACTTACCAGCGGAAGTGGCGGGTCGCGATAATGCGGACATTTTGTTTATTTGACTTTTCTGGTGCTCCTAAACAGATTGTGGGCCTATGGAAGGGTGCACCATCTGTCTGATAACATAGCGCATTGATGCAGAATGTTTTTTAGACAAAGTCACTGTAAATAAAGAAAACTTGAACACAACGCACAGTCAAAAAAAAAAGAAAAAAGAAGAAGCATCGTTAGAGAAGTATTTTACAAAAATAAACGTTTAGTGTAAGGGAAAATTGCACACACTTAGTCGATAAAACGGTACTCACAGTTACGTACGGTCCGGTATGAACTGTTGAGACACGAAAGTTGAGGGACGGAAAGCTCAAACAGTCTTCCTTCATAACATTTGTTGCTAAAAAAAAAAAAAAAAACATTAATTACAAAAGTTTTAGCTGGAATTGAATTGTAAAAATTTCTCTTAAAAATATATCTACTTGTTCATCACAGCCGATGTATTAAAAGCAAACTGGATACGTTCCTGTCGCCTTATGCTTTTCAACTCTGAGCAACCGAATACACGATAATAACGAAGAGCCCTGTTAGGTACAGTGCGCCGCAATATGAAAGACCCACTCGGAGCGCGTTGCCGAGCGCTCCAAGTGGGTCTTTCATATTGCGGCGCACTGTACAGCAATGAAAACATGAGGTTAGTTGTCTACAATTAATGAAACCGTGGAGACATTTTTGCAAAAAGGAAAAATCCCGTGCTTGCCTCATTTCGGAGAGTTGATGCAAGTTTAACAGCTTCAATGATCGCTCATGACTAAAATAAATCCACCTATTAAAATAACGATCGTAAAGCAGTCGAACAAGCTTATTTTGAATATTTTTAATTTTAATGTTGTTTGTACCACGCAAGAGAAATCTAATTTAGGCAAGGTGAGCGATCGATAAAGATGTAAGAAGCAAGATTAGCTCTTAAACTGCCGAGTCATTCTGGTGATGGCTTCCAATGTGCGGTAGCGTGTATTGCTCAAATGCGTCAGTTGCTCGGAAAATTTTATTTCACCAAATAAGAAAATGCCCAGGTCTGGTATAACTGAAGCGCGCTCAAATGTTTGGTTTTGTATGTCTTGTAAATGTTTTGTAGAGTTTTGTGCCCCCGCAACAATAGTACCTAAAAGGCGCTGCGGGTTTTCGGCGCACGAGAAAATAAAGAATGGTGAAAATTAATACCGACGCACGGTAGTATAAGAGTACAAAATTGAGTGCGGCACGCGACGACAAATATCATAAAATTGTAATATCCGGAGAAGAAATGCATGACTGAGCGACTATAAACCTGGACTGTAATCTATAAATATTCCAAGATTTTTTGTTATTGGCCTGTCTAATTTTAAATATTTTTGCATTAGAATTGAAGTCTCAGTCGAGCTACCTTCTGTAATGCTTTAATATAATGCAATTAAATGCAAAGGTGCAAGCGAGCTGGACAAGATTGACGAAAATAATCCCTGGAGAAGGGGAACAAGGGGGACAAAGGACAAACATAAATCTCCAAACACAACTAGGTGACTGGTGAGCGACCGAAAAAATCCGCCTGGTCCGGGTATCGAACCCGGGACCTCTCCATTACAAGTGGAGCGCTCTACCAACTGAGCTAACCAGGGGTTAGACGTCAGTAGAGCAAACGGGTTTGGCAAAGACTTTGAACATGCGTTTCGGGGAGGGAAGAATGTTTACCTCCTTAATTTCTCCGCTAAATTTAGCGGAGAAATCGACGTCACGTGGCCTAACGACAAGTGTCGTCATAATATCACGTGACGTCAGGACTTGACACAGTGACGTTAGTGTTACAAAACCAGAAATAACATGACGTGGCCATGGAACGTGCACGGTACATTACGTCTTACCACATGCCATAAAGTTTCCGCAGTAAGTATAGCGGGGACATTGACGTCACGGTCTCAAGTCCTAGTGTCACTCGACCTGAGGTCACATGACATGGACACACGAGCTTGCGTCACGGTGTCCCGTCACGTGGCGTCAGGTCACGTGACAATAACTTACCCGCTACATTTAGCGAGAAAATTGACGTCCCAAAATTTCAAGTCGTGGTGCTACGAGTGTCATGGCGTCGCACGGCGTAAATTTTTTCCCCGCCATCTTTGGCGGAAAGTGTACGTCCCACGATTTAATGTCATACGACGTGGTCACGTTAATGTGACGTCACGTTGTTAAAGAAGTCGAGGTGTCGTGATAGCCTGATCTCGATTGACGTCGATTTCTCCGCTAGATTTACGGGAGAATTTCACGGACAGACGGACGGACGGACGGACAAACAAACTTGTGGGATGAGAAAGTCTCGCTAAAACGCACCCCACGCTTAAAAAGAAAACAAAGAAAACCAACATAAATTGCGCATCTTATTAAGAAGATTATCCCGCCGCAGTGACACAGAGGGCGTCTTGAGCTCCGAGCGTCTTCTTATCGCTTCCCAGTCAGTGAGATTGAGGAATTATCTGAAAACACCTCCGAAGAACGAATGACAAAGCAAAAATCGTAAACAGAGCAAGCCAGGCTCTGCTATTCTTAAATTTTCACTAACTAAAGACATCCAGGGCTTCTCCTTGAGTACATCTTACACTGACAGATCTAAGACATGCCTGGCTTCGTCGCTTCGTTTTGTATACGTATGCCATCCACATCTCGTTTCTCCGCGTACCCAACGGCCTCATAACGCTTCCGAGGAACATTCATCCTACAGAATTATGAACATAAGACACGTTCAAATTTCAACTCAATTACTCACGCGTCCAGCAGTAGCCGGCGCCACGGTGGCAGCCGCCAATGTCATTTTTTTATTATACGCCTATCTTCTTTTCTTTTACTTTTTTTAGTTTTCGTCAAAGAATATGCACGAGCAAACAGAAACGGAACAGAAGGAAGGTCGTGTGTCACGAAAACCACTTTTTCCTCTCGCGCCGCTTCCCTCTCTCTACTGGGGCTATCCTGCGCATCTCGGCGGAAGATACCGTTCCATTTAATTTCGACAGGATTTTTTTTTCTTATCTAAGCTGAGGCTCGGGGATATCCTCTCGTCGTGGAGGAGAGGAGGAGGCAGTGAAAGTCGTCCTAAAGTCCGTTCCTCTCTCCCCCTCCCCACCCCCCGCCGCCGCTACCACCACCGTTGCTGCTGCCTGCTTTAGTTTATTCGTCCCCGTCCTCACGTTACTGCTAGCAAAACGGCCGTGGTTGTTGGTACGTTGTTAATATCGAAAAAAAGGGGGGGGGGGGGGGGGGCTGTTCTTTTTCTATGGGCACAGGGCTCTCCCCGCGGCGTCAGTATTGGGTAATGTGGGGCAGCGGCCTCTGATTGGTCGGCGGTACCCGGCCGGTTCCCGGCCGAGTGACTATAAAGATGAGCGGCGACAGAAAGCATCCACAAGCTCGCAGCAGCATCTTTTGCACTGGTTATATTCCTTCCTGGTCTCTCGGGAGCGAGCCACCCGCCACCACCGCTTCAACATGCACAAGGTGAGTTTTGAGGGTTCGATGTCCACTTGGCCGACGACACGCCTCCGCGCTGGGCCTTCTACTGCCCACTCGGGACGCTCGACTAGGAAGAATGGCTTCGGAGTTTGGACCCTTCCCCCCTCCCTTGGATTACGACACTCCGTCTGCCTCGCGGCAGTGTTATGTTTTCTTCTTCTTTTTCTTTTTAACTATTATTTTGAATTTCTTAAAAAAAATAACTTAATATATTTGTTTCTTTTTTTCTATTGTTTGTTATTTTATTGTTTCTCGTCTCTGGGTTTAAATTATGACTTGAACTCTTGTTGTATTTTTGTTGTTTTTATCGGAGGGAAAAATATTTTTCCTTCTCGAATTATTATTAAACTTCAAAACTTTGAAGAGGTCAAAGTTTACGGGTATGGAGCGGATTAACAAATAGCGTTTTAAATCCGCCACCAGGATTGCTTGCTTGTGGAAGGTGCAACCTACACGTTTTTAACACTTATTATTTTTGAGGCTGAGTACGCGAAGGAAAAAGAAAATCGCGCTGCTTCAAGCGTCAAGACTTCCCTGAAAGAGGAGGATGAGGAGACGCGTGATGTATAAGAAAGAAGGGCAATCCGGAATAATACGTACTGATAACTTAAATTCACCATCACAAAAAAAAAAAATGTATATATTAGAATTATGTAGAGATTGGGAGTTTGACGTGCATTCTCCAGGAATAAAGGGGGGCTAACTATAGATTGACATAGTTAGTATTCGAAGTTAAAGTCATAGTTCTTTGGCACACGTGCCATTATGATACATACATGTATATTATCGTTATTTAGTCAGTGTCGCAATATAGGAACTCGACAGGAGTATTAAAGGCAAGCTACTAAATATCCCCTCCATAAAGCAATCGGACTATTATTACTCAAGTTGATTTAACCATAAAAAACAGTAAGTATAGCGTACTTTAACATATTATTAAATCAGTTTCTAAATTACTGGAGCAACCGACAAGCACGTGGCAAGCTGATATTTTCAAGACAAAAAAAAAAAGCAAAAAAGGTGCACACTACTTCGACTCGCTTTAGCACGTTCAGCCGTCCATGAAAATGCGCGACCCCGAACCGCGGAGTTCACTTAAAACGGACCATGGAACGATATTTGCCCCGCAGCAGAACACGTTCTCTGGGTAATGCGAGCACCTTACAGGCGCCTCTCTGTAATAAGCATTGGTGGCACGAACGGATGAAAGAACACTCGACAGCTTCCTCTAGCCATGTGTTCTAGAGACTAGAGCTTTTCAATTTCCTTTAATGTTTTCTATAAGAGTTAGCGCCTATAGCCAAACTAAACGCATGTCTCATTCATTCTGAACGTCACAAATAAAGAAGGAAACGAAAATCTTTATGGTCCCTCTAAATAATTTGTGAAGCGTGAGAGAACTGGAAATAATTTGATAAACTGGCGCTCATGTATTGCACCTGCTGCACATTCGTTTTGTGGAAGGCCCGCCCCATGCATAAAAGTTCCTGCAAAAAAAAAAAAAGTATTGAGTGATTTTCTACCGTTTACAGATAATTAACAAAAGTGCACAAGAGGACACAAAGAGGCATGGCGTTCGTTCTCAGCTGGGTTATCCACGCTAACAGATCATCATGGACTTGAAGTGCGTTTTGTGCGCTCACTTTGCATCTAGATTGTTTCCTGTTTTCTTGTGGCAATCTAGTTTGTCATAAGCCGATATCATATTACCCTGACCGTTTTTCTTTTTGTTCGTAATCGGGCTACCACCGTTCATTTGAAAGCAGTGCTAAGTAAAGAAATTCGTGTCAGAAATTCTCTCTTAAACATATACTATTGAGGAGAGTACCTAGATTGAGCATACAAGGTCGCTTAACACCGACATCTGCCGAACTCTCAGCATACGTATTACCTTAGAGAGAAGCTGAAGAGGTTCCTTAAAAAGAAGAGGGAAAGAAGGTGATTCTAGCGTATTTTTGTCCCGTGAATTTGAATATAACAAGCATTTGACCCAACCGTATCTATAGACGCGAGAAGAAAGAACAACAACGAAAAAGCAACTGCTGGGTGTGACGTCATACCCAAAGGTTGCCTTGCGCGTACCGCTTAGCAGGGAACGCGTTCAGAGCTTTTGACTGCTGGGGTAAGGCTTGCGTAAAGCGCGGAAATGTTGAGTTCTCCCTATAATACGTCAGGATTCCCTCCTCGTACCGAACGCGACGGGAAGGACGGACTTCAGCGCGGTCGTCAAAGCGCTGTTGTGGCTACTTGGCGCATTTATCTAAAATATAATTTTGATATCCGGGATTATGGAGGCCAAATGAAGACGATTTAAGTGTTTTACTTTTCTCAAACACAGAACCGTTTCAGTTTCCCTTATATGTCCCATATATATAGTAAGGTTGAGTTGAGAGTAATTTTTTTTACATTGATTTTATTGTGTATTTTCGAGTATGAAGCTAATTCAAGGGCGTTGTTGTAATGAATACTTAAAAACGAAAGAATGAAAAGATAGAAGACGGTACATCGACGACCACACCCCCTTCAAATAGCAACGGTGTTTAATTCTGATGATAAAATTGACGCTCTACTTGAAATTTTTACGCAAACAAGGGGAAAGAAGGAGTGTGGTGATCCGTGTACGTATTTTATGTTTTTATTCTTTCGTTTTTAAGCACTCTTTGAGTATGGAAGACACGTTTCTAACCTGTACGGATTATTTCTTTTTTTACTGTTTCAGATTGCACTTTTCATGGCTTGCGTCTGCGCTGCCGTGAGTATCGGTAGCTTTTTAGTATGCCGACACGGCAATGTCCTTTGCAAATGTTTGCATGTAACATTTTCTGAAGACGTCACTGTAACTAAGATGTCCTTAGTGAAGGCTCTTAACGCTACTTAAGAAGGTGACATGACTAACATGATCTGTAACATGAGTGCCTTGCTGCACACGCTCTAAACGCGAAGCTTTCAGTAAAATAAGTAAATATAATAAAACACAACAGACTTGTCAAATTTCATATTCATATTTGCAATTTGCAGCATTATTCGACGAAAATCTTACCACACGCCACTTTCTAGTGCTTGTGCACAAAAACATAAATGTATTTATATGTTTATATGAAACATTTACTTATTGTTTTGTATGCTGGGTACTATTTATATTTATATTGTGTAATGTTTTGGGCCACATTATCCCTGGTGTTCAATCGTATTCTTCTTATTATTTGTATTTGTTGTGCCTCTCTTACCACGGCTTTTTGGGCCAGATAGTATTGATAAATAAATAAATAAATATCCGTAAACAATTCTAGGTTTCACTTCAGCAAAAGTATCCCGGTAAAACAATGTGCCATCCACAGTGCACAACTCGTTCGGGATGTTGTCATGAGCGGAAGTCTCTTGAACACATTTTTATACCATTAAGGGTGTAATAGTATTTAGTGTATACTCATGGCCACAACGGATTGGTTCGGAGTAGACCCGGTCGAGTGCGCAGGAAGAAAGCCGATCGCGTGCTTCTCTAGTCACCCTGGTCAAAGTGCTGAAGGTTTATTTATTTGACGGTGGTGAGAACCCAGCTTGACCTCGAAGGGCAGTTGGCGACGTTTATTAGAAACAACTATAACTCAAACAGACGGTACTACAGTGGATACAGCTGTCTATAACACGCGAGAGGTGATCGGTTCGTACTCCAAGCGTTAACTACTCTCCGACAGAAATCGAACTCTGTGTTCCCTTTCGGAGATTGATTGTTTTTTCAGTTTGTTATCACACCATTTGGTCGTTTGCTAGGCGCGAAGCAGACGACGTTACAGCACTTGCCGATGTTATAGCCAGCAGTGTCCAGCTTGAGGTCAGCTGCCAGATCAACTATATCATACCACACAAACCACCGCTCATAGCCTGCTAGTTCCCAATAGTGCAACAAAACACACAAAAAAGGATAACTGTCTCCCTTCAACTCTTGTGTTTTAATGGTTGCAGGCCGCCCAGCGGTTCGGTCCCGATGAGAACTACGCGCCAATCCCGTACGCCTTCAACTACCTCTCCCAGCTTGTGGACGGAAGCCACTCGCACGAGGAGCAGGGAGACGGCAACGGCCGCGTCACCGGCAGATACACCCTGACCGACGCCGACGGCCGCTCCAGGACCGTCACGTACACCGCCGACGAGAACGGCTTCCGCGCCCAGGTGGAAACCAACG
The DNA here is from genome assembly GCF_016920785.2 of Ixodes scapularis. Taxonomy (NCBI): domain Eukaryota; kingdom Metazoa; phylum Arthropoda; class Arachnida; order Ixodida; family Ixodidae; genus Ixodes; species Ixodes scapularis. The sequence continues at coordinate 24,640,885 of NW_024609857.1, forward strand.
AGCAGGGCACTGAATCCAAGAACCCCGCCGACGTCGTCTTCCAGTCCAGCGCGCTGCCAGGACCCGAGGCCGCCATCGCCAACGAGCCCAACCGATTCCGCGGCGCAGCAGCACCCAGAGGCTTCAAGAGCTAGATGGACCGCTGGACCCTAACTGCGTCTTTCCCGCTTCAAACCTTGATGCCTGTGTGAGGTCGTATGCCTAATGTCGTCTGCAACACCGTGGACGAGGGCGCTGTGTAAAGTTTTCTTCCTCTTATTTCTACCACCGCTTTCTATCTTCCATTCCTGTAATATGTCCTCTACATATGCTCATCCCTTGCGGTGACAGCTTACCCTAAGGTGTGCCTTGGTCTTTGTCAGTGCTGGTTATCCTTAACTCATGTCTGCCGGTCGTCATTGTAAGTTTTGTCTCTTCTTCTTTTTGTGGGATTTGTATTTTTATTGTTTAAACTTTAGCAGGAAACCCCTTGCCTCGACCGAAAAGTTGTTACTTCCCGGCGGTGATATATGATCAACAGAAGCGTCCGTACCTGTTAAGGGTTTCTGTCGTTCTCTGATATGGGGTAACTTGTTGGAGTCTGTTTGGCTGTTTCTCCACTCCCCATTTGCTCCACGTGCCAAAAGGTATCTAGTGGATGCGTGCTTGTGTTGATAACAAGCACATTCCGTTTATGTTGTCTCTCACCTCGTCATTGCTTTCTTTGTGTCTCTCACTTTTCCCAAATGTTTTTTTTTTTTCTGTGGTGTTATTTAACATTTCTTTTTATTGGGCTATCCTCTCTGTGTACACGCGAGCGCAATAAAGAGTGGTTCTTTTGACTTCCTGATTCCCTGAGTCTCTGCTCTTATCACTCCAGTGACAAATGGGGAAGCACCAACAAAGTTTTGTCTAGTTTACTAATTAAAAAAATGACAAAAAACGACATAAAAACACGTTACATGAGCACAAATATCTAGCACCTTTATTTCAAACGTGTTTTCCATCTAGCGTTATTTTAATGGGAGGCCAGAAAAGCAAACGTCACATAAGTTTAATTTTGTTCTCAAGAATCACTGGAGAGCCGCATAAGTATTACTAGACATTTTCCAGTCTATTTTTCGCAACTCTTGCTATTGCTCCAGAAAGACGAGCTTCCACTCAACCCAGAACCACTGACATCGACTCCGCTTCTTTAGTTACACTGTCATGTTATCACAAATGATAAAGTGCAAAGTTCAATCAATATGAACATCTGCGAGCTAAACTAGGCCATGTCTTTTTACAAACTAAATCCCCGCTAACTAAAAAAAAGAAAAGAACAGAAACGAGCGTGGTGGTCTAATCCAAAATCTATCTACTCCATTTTACATATTTTGCCCTTCCCAGATGCCCGCTGTTTATTAAACATCTCCATGTATATATTCCCGCAGGGTCAAACCCCGTTCGAGCAATAAGAAAAATGGGCACCGCTGGGTGGTCATACTTTAATGAAATTTATATGTTCTTAAGATATAAGATTTAAGATTCCAGACAATTTGAAACCGACTTTTTGGTTTTCGGTGCTTAGCATTTCTGAAGCACGTGTGGGAGATAACTTGCGATTCTCAAACTATGCATTTTATCAGACGGAACGCTCATTTACTGCCAGCCGTCCAATTTGGTGTGTGCGTGCAGTTTTTGTCTCAAGACTTTTGTTGGTATAAACTTGGAAAATACTGCAGTATGGCACTTGAAATGTGTAAATCTCGGTCAGGTACACGTGTAACGTTTGCAAGTTTGTACGTAAAAACCAGTTATGTCTGCCGCGCTCGCCAAAGTGTCTCAAGAGATACACAAACTGAGATTGAGTTGATAACATGAGGAACTTGAACGCTCAAACTCGAATTTACGGAAGTGATCACACCGCAAATTCTCAAATAAACATTGTCGTGCATGTATCAAATCACTCGTAAATACACTGTATTGAATTCTGTATTCTTCAACAGTTGAAATGAGACCAATATATTTCAGTCCTTTAGGCTACATGCTGTGCTCCCCCGAGGTATGATTTGGGATGGATTCATGGACCAATCTTAAAACAAAGAGGGAACGGTAATTTTTCCGCTCTTGACGACCACTTTATATTTTCACGTTCTAGAGGTAAATGTCGGGCTCATATCACAGCTTGGGAATAATTTGAATAACGATGTTATTGAAAATTACCACCTGTGTTTATGCCATTCTTTTAAAGATTAAACATTAAACATGCGCCATTCCAATTTCAAGCAGACGCAGTGGGGCTAATGTTAAATATAAATAGGTTTTTGTGTTTTCGGTATATAACGATAAACACCGAAAATTAACTTTCGGGGTGTTTTCTTCTGAATCGGTGAAGCCACCCCCCTCCCCTCCCGCCCCCAAATGTGGGCTGTCTTTAAAGAAACAAAAATCGCTAGCGTCACGGGACAAAATCTGCTGTCCTTTCTTTTACAGCGGAGCTGTTGACGGGCAGTTCTCCCACATCGTGTCCGCAGAAAAGCGGCGTGTCGACACAAAACTCCAGACAGCTACCGCCATCTATGAGCGACGGCGGCAATCAGACAACCGCCTTGCCGACTTGCGACCGGCCATTACTTTTCTGCGGACAAGCGGCGTGTCGACAGAAATCTCGAGCCAGGTCACAGTTGCCCTCACTTGAATATGACGAGGAGAGTCACCCTTTGCGTTCCATGCCGTCTCTCCCCCAACCCTTCTTCCATGGCGTCCGCGTCAGCGGCCACCTGAGTTCGTGCCATCGAGCACGCCCCGTGATTGGCACGGCCCTACTAGAATAAAACGTCATCGTCTCACCTACCAATACAGCTCCGCTGGTCTTCCTTCTTCACCAGAGTGGAAAGGCTGAACTTTTTTTTTTTCTCGTTGACCCGGAACACATACGTACTGAACTGTCCTTGGGGTTGTTCCTTTTTGTCGAATCCATATTCCTTGCCCCGTTCCCTTTTTATCTTTACCAGCATGACGGTTTCCAAGTATTTAGGACAGGCATGAGTCTCCTGGAACATGGAAGAAAATAGGACACTGGAGTGACATTGGGGGCATTAAGAGCGGTTCAAAACCAGCCCTCAAAACGTCGCCCCGAGAAATGTAAAGAACGGAACTCGTCTATATATATATATATAACTTCCGCAGGGCTTAAAAGAGTGAATGTGTGCGGAACCGTCTGCATCAGCTATACTCCGTGTTGCTAGTTGCGTGCAGTACAAGCGAGGGCTACGCCAGGTGAGGGGAGAAAGGGCAAGCACTAGGAAGGCTGGGGAGGAGGAGAGAAACCTCCTCTCCTGTCTAACTTTCCTAGTGCTCTCCCTCTCTTCCCTCGCCCTCCATTGCTCTCCTCTCCCGTCCCGCCTTCCTAGTGCTCGCTCTTTTTCTTCGCCTGGCGTTGCCTTATCCTGCACGGCACACTACAGCCAGATTCATTCCCTGAACAATCATTAAAAACATTTTATATTTATTAATTGTGTAATGTGTCCGGTATATGTTCAATAAAGTTGTGTAATGTCAGGTGCGTTATAACTTATAATATTTTCTCCAGTAATTTTTACAGTAGCTTTACAACACAAGCCCGACAAACACCGATTTTTCTCCGGCATTGAAATTAGACGCCGTTTCAAGGAAAAAAAATAAACACCGGTAAATAAGCCCTGAATTTGAAAAAAAAGATAAATATCGAAAACATGGAACAATGAATATAAACAACGAAGAGCTCTTCCGAAGATGAGAATAAAGATGCATAAGAACAGGTAAGTCATTGCATCGAGGAACAACGCACCTACATGCGTATGTGCCTGAATTTTGAAAGCCTTCTTTGAATAAATTGCGCTGCTTGAGACCTTAGTTAAGCTTAAAACTCTAGTTAATTGGAACGCTATAGGCCGACGTTTAGAATAAGCTTGGTTTAATATGCCGTGTTTTTTTTTTTTGTTTTTTTTTTCGTAGAACCAGTGACACCAAATATGAAAGCTTTAGCAACGAATTTTAATCAAAACATTGTACACCAAATAGCCCAATCCTAAGCACTGTTAAAAAGCTTGCACGATAACGTAGCTCGAAATACTGCGCAATTTTCCATATATTTATTTCTTACAACGGATGCCAACGGACGCAGTGATGCGAAATATTTGAAACAATACTGTTTTTGACGAATTTTGTGAGTTACTGGCACTTCCTGGAGAGCTAGCATATAGACAAATTTCCTTCCCAATGCCATCTTGTATACTTCGACGACTTGATTGTGAAAAAAAAAAAGAAAGAAACATTGCATACATTGACACATATCAATGCTCATTATTGTTAATTATACTTATATCTTTGTAAATGTAACTTGAAATCATGAATGTCAAAATAATTCATTGAAAAATTCGATTTCTTCCCGATCACTAGCTTGGTATAAAGCGTCCGACATTTGCCCCCCTTTTTTGAAAAATATAAACCCCAAAAATGAAGGATCTTACACATCTACCGTAGACCCTGTATTAGACATTAATTCACATAATCAGAAATTCTGGGTATAAATTAAAGTGACGGTATTTCTTAACATCATCAAAACCTTCGACATTGTCAGTTATGCTCGTGTTTATTAGACTTCTACTAAATGTAAGAAATCTCGCATACGCTGAGCCACCACGTTTCTGAAAAGACGTGTGACCAGAAATGCCGGCAAGCGCAAAACAAATGTCGTCATTCTTCAAGACATTCCACTGTGCCGAACGTTATTCAAAGACGTTATGGCGCGATTACCACACCTTCTTCCATATGGACACCGATCCCATGAAGTCGTAAGCTCTCAACCCCACTGCGGAAAAAGGGCGTAGACTTCCCTCTCTACAACGAAGTCGGCGGTGTTTCCTTTCACTTCAAAAGGTTCAAGGACTTTCGATTATCTGAAAGGGAACACATCCTCCCGCTAACTATAACTTACACGCCTGTCCGTGTCGTACGTGTCTCTTTTTTCGTCCCGTTTGTTCGCGCCTTTTAACCTTTCAATCAATATGAACCAACTAGCCCCAACCAAAGTTTTATTATAACTTACAAACTTCTGAGAAGACAACTTGAAGGAACAGCTACCTATAATTAGTATGACATTATGCTGAAAAAAAATGTAATCATAATTTTTCACAATGACATTGTGACTTAAGGCGATTTGACATAATATGTATTGAAACTACATAGAGCAGTGGTGTGCCAGACATTTACATTATATTCCTGAGTATGCTGCTGGTGCTTCGTGCAACTTCTGCTCATCCACTATATGTCGGGGCATGATAACAAACAATTTCAACACCTTACTTTAGAAACATGCAACAGTGTCTCATTTAAAGGTACAACCAATCAGTCCCCTGTTTTTTTTTTATAAATTCTTGTATTGAACTGGGTTACAATTTAAGGCCTTGCTTTTAAAACAATATAATGAACATCACTATTATAGTCACTTAAATATATCAATATTGGACCCCACGGAGATGTTAGCTACGGCTATGGAGAATACCAGCATTTATAAAATGGACGTGCAAAGGTTCTTACATCATCGAAGAAATGGCAGCTTTGGCAGTATTCTACATGTAAAACAAGGTTTGCCAATAGAGAAATATGCGTCGATAACTCAACAGTCGAACAGGGGTCAATTTCAGCGTCTCTTCACTGACCTTGAGCACAATTGGCCTTACCACCTGATCTTGAGCACCAATTGGCCTTTCTACTTACCTCATCGATCATAAACAGCAAAATAACTGCACTTACGCATCTTATCTGGCTTATAATGTTTGCGAGAAACAAGCACGCCTAATATATAGGGTATATACAAAGAATTATGCTGCTCTGGCGTCCATTTAGTCATTAAGTTGTCAGGGCAAAAACAGTATATATGCATAAAATATCCTGAGAGACGTGGAAAATTAATTGAACTGCGTACAAAACATTATTTTTACAGTTGGTCTTGGGTCGCAGGGATGTCTCATTTAATAAAAAGTTCAACCGTTTTGCAGCAACCATCCACCAAAACGACGAGTACAGTAATTAATCTCAATATATGTGGTCGAAGTATCAACCTTAAACGTTATCTGGTATAAACAAAACTTGACTTCCGCATCCCTATACCATGTTCGTAGGCCTGTGAAGACACTACTCCGAAGACTTCGTGTTAAAGTTGCGTACACTGCCATCTTTATTTCCCGTATTAATCGTAAATTCAACAAAAAGAGTATGTATCTGGTACATCAAATGCATATATTTTCCGTTTGTTAATGGCAAATGTCTCGGTTATAAAAACAACCACCGGCTGTTAGAATTAAGTTTGTGGTACTTCATAGCAGAGCGTTGTGCATGAAAAGAATTCTAGCGCCCTGGTTACACTCCCGCTTCAAAAGAGGGCATCGGTGCAGATAAGTTCTCGAAAAACAAAAAAAAATGGTCAAACAGTACTCAGTGTCATTAATCTCCCAACAACATAACTAGAGCCGTTACGTGTGGCTATCAAGATTTGTAAATGTGTACATTCGTAAACTGTATAAGTTATTGCTCTCCCATCTACAGGGTGTCATACTGGTCTATCTACTAGTACCTCCTCGTGCTTCTCATTTGTGCTTTAAAAAATGGACTGTTGGACATTCTCACGTAGTACGTGCACAATAAAAAATGTAACACCTGTCTGGTCTGTCAGACTGTACTGTAGCACATACGTGTAGTTTCTCCACTTCAGCGTAGAAGCGTGCCAGGTTTTTATTTTGAATATTCCTGTAAGGAATGTTCACCATATCAACCTAGTACATCTTCGAAATTCCCCTGATTTACATCTGGACTAAGAAGTAGCCACCGCATATGTGTGGCAGCAACCACTATTTATTTTTTATGCCTTTCTTATTTTATACATAAAATACACGCAATCAAATAAAAACTAAAAAAAGACAGTAAAGTCGTGTGCCATGAAAACCATTTGCCTATCCCACCGCGGTCCCCTCTCCTTCCTGCGACTCCGGATCTCAGCGGAAGATACCGTTCTACTTAATTTCGACGGGATTTAAGCTGCGACTCAGGGATATCCTCTCGTTTCGGAGGCGAGGAGGCTCCAGTGAAAGTTGTCCGGGAGTCCGTGCCTCTCTCCCTCCACCCCCCGTCGTCTCGCCACAGTCGCTGCTCGCTCGCTTCAGTTTCTTCGTCCTCGTCTTCGCGGTCCTGTAGCAAAAACGTGGTTGTTTGTTGTTGTTATTCGCAGGGGGGTGTTCTTTTAGTATGGGCGCCGGGTTCTCCCCGTCGGTAGCGGTATTGCGTAATATAGGGCAGCCGTCTCTGATAGGCCGGCGGTGACCAGCTGGTGGCCGGTGAGTCGCTATAAAAGCGGAGATGAACGGAGCCACAAGGCATCCACATCCCGAAGCATCTGTTCGCTGGTTATATTCTAGCTGTCTCTTCGGAACAACCAAACCACGCAAACGTTCAACATGTACAAGGTAGGTTGGAACATTCCTCGTCCATTTCGCCGACGCCTCCGCGCTGCACCTTCTCGGTCATTGTATGGGGAAGATGACTTCGGAGCTTTTGTACCCCTTGCCCTACCCGGATTACGAACCTACGGCCACCCAGCACCTCCTCAACGCGGAGCGAAAGTTCGTCTGCTTTTTGCGCAGGGGTCGCAGTGACGTCATAACACCGAGGTCTGATTGGCTTTCATTGAAGGATAGCGGATAGACATCAAGTCTACTATCATTGAGATCTACCCACTCTCCTTCCGATCAGAGCCAATCAAAGCTTCTGATTTCTGACGTGACTGCAACTCCTACGCAAGAAGCAGACGAATTTTCGCTCCGCATAGCAAGACTAGTGTTGAATTTTCTACGTCGCCCTGCGGAGGAAAGTGCGGGGTGCGGATTAAACTCGAGTGTTCCCTCAGCATTCAATTAGGACTCTGGTTCAATTAGTAAGGAACGCGAGTGCCAGCCGAACACTGACGGAGCACTACAGTGCCCAGCGCTCATCTTCCGTATAGGCGACGTAAAAAACCAGCACAAGGGCCCTGTTAGTTAGGCATAGGTGGTATTGAAATACTACCTCGCGTCAATTTTATGCTTATATTCTTTCGACGATATAAAGGAAATTATCTGCGCGTCATTTTGTTTTCGCTATAAAAAATATTAAATCTGGTCTGCTTTTATTTTTTTTGTTTGTCGCCTTTCTAGATTATTTGTGTTTAAAAATAAACCAAGCTCCGAATTTGTGCCTAGGAATTTACAAAGAACGTTTTGAGGCAATCACCGGAGTCCCTCGCTTGTTGGAGATAAGACCTGCGAGCTTTAGGCACCCAACTGTCCCGAAACCCGTAAAACGCTCGTGAAAAAAAAAAGAAAATAAATAAAAAAATAAGGTGTAAGTTGTTACAAATTTTGTAAACGAACAAGAGGAGGAGGAGAAAAAGGAGGAGACGTGTTGTAAAAGAAAGGCATGTCTTCCAACTACCTAAACTCGCAAAAGCAAAAAAAAAAAAAAAAATATATATATATATACTTAGTACCAGTGTCGAACAAAGTGCTCGGCAGTAGTACTTAAAATAAATTAATATGTAGTATTTAGTATTCTATATTAAACACTCCTGCAAAGTCTAAATATATGCCCACTATAGTTATTAGATGATTATTATTGAAGCTGATTCTACAAGCTTGTATGCAGTTAATTTGGGCATGTTGCCGTGAAAGGTCTCACGCTGCATTTAATTTACGTCAAAATATAAAGAAAAATTACAATATCGAGTACAGGATTTTAAGAACTGTAACTAAACTAGAGTACAAGATACAGCCATTCAAAAACATCTCCAAGATACTCAAATAAAACGCCAATATATTAAATACATTCTACCGAGTAGAGCATCTGCGATAAGTATACAATACTGTTTAATATCCACATATTTTAAACTCTGCACATGCATGTTACAGGAATGATTGTCCCGCACTAACCTTCACTTGAGAGGCATCTCTAAAATGATTACTTTGTTTCACTTATTAGGAAGAAAATTTAAACCTCGTTCGGATTCCTCTTTTTTTAATGTTTCAGGTTGCACTTCTCCTGGCTTGCGCCTGCGTTGTTGTGAGTATTATTTACTTTTATTTAAGCCAACACAGCACTTTCGTCTGCAAGTGTTTGCTTGTCACGTTGTCTGAAGACGACGGAGTAACGGAGGTGTATTCACTGAACATTCTTAAGAGTTCTTAGGAAGGTAGCACCAGGAACCGGATCTGCAGAATGAGTCCCTTACAGCATTCATCCTAACCCCAAGGTTGAGTGAGGTAAAAAATAAAAAAATAAAATATAACAGAGAATTAAAGCTTCAGTTGGATATTTGTAATTCATAAACAAAATTGTGACACATACTCAGAATATTGACTCATGATTTGATTAAATATGTCTTCTTGATTGACAATCTACAATCTTATAGAGTTGAGCTCTGTCAAATACATATTTCTCTAAACAACGCTTGACATAATACCGCCGGAGCCACTTGAATAATTTTCGTAGCTCCCAAATATATTGACATCAACCTCGTGACCTTTGCTGTGAAGTATTGCAAATATCCACAATGAAGCTTAACCGTTTTGTGCGAAATGACAACACTTCAGGACACAGGGAAAACTGAACATCGCCGCTTGTTCTTATTCTAGATAGACACGATTTTGAAGATCCTTGAACGACAACATTACAGAAAAAATGAGCGCTCCTCACTTTGTGGGCTCAAAAGTGACCCTTCAAAGATAAAAAGAGTACCGTCCGTCGATTTTTTTTGTGCAAACTGTTTTGCGTTGTATCTGATATAATGGGATTCATAGGCTGCCGAAAACCTTTTAGGTAACTCGCATGCAATTTTGTTTCTTACAGGAGATATCTTTTAAGTCTACAATAAATGGCAACCTACAGCCTACCATAGATCACCCAGAGTCAAGGCACGCCAAAATTGAGAAATGTTTTTGCTTCACTGGTTAATTCAGAATAATTTACTTGGGCATAACTTATCATTGCAAAGCAATAAAATGTTCTCCGCTCGCGCATATTGAGTACTTATCAAAGCCATACACGCGCAGTCTTCACATCGTCTGAGTAGTACTACGGAAAGTTTTAACCAAATGCAGGGTATCCAGCACTGACGGTCTGAACAAAAACCGTGTCCTACGCGCTGAAATACACGACGTTGCGTTTTGTTTTCTTTAAATACATGAATGTTAAATAGACGGTACATCATGAAGGTCATTTGCCTTAGGGCCACACCATACCGTAGAACGGACCGCTAAATGACCTCATAGTTCCCGCTAGATGAACCACGAAATACGTCAAGGCAGACAGATGTTCCCTCACTCCTTGTCGTTCACTGATTCTAGGCCGCCCAGCGGTTCGGCGTGGCTCGCCAAGATGAATTCTACGGCCCTCCGATCCCGTACGCCTTCAACTACCTCTCCCAACTCGTGGACGGCAGCCACTCCCACGAGGAGAACGGAGACGGCAACGGACGCGTCACCGGCCGATACACCCTGACCGACGCCGACGGCCGCACCAGGACCGTCACGTACACCGCCGACGAGAACGGCTTCCGCGCCGAAGTCGTCACTAACGAGCTGGGTACCGAGTCCAAGAACCCCGCCGACGTGGTCTTCCGGTCCAGCGCTCCGACAGGGCCCGAGGCCGCCATTGCCAACGAGGGCAACCGACTCCGTGCTGGACCAGTGGTCGGAGGTTTCAGGGGCTAGACGAACCGCTAGACTCTACGACGCTTCCGCGTTCCCAACCATGACGACGTTCGTGTGAGGTCGTATGCACGTTTCAATAGGGGGCATTCACAGGACGCTACATTTGAGTGCACTAATCATTGGGCATGACCAGAACGAGCTCACACTTACAGGTTCCCAAGACCGGGAATCTTGATGATGTGAAGTGCAGGTTGCAAAAGCAGTTTGGAAGCTCGCCACCATCACGAGCTTACCAGATATGCGCTGAGCAATGGCCGCCAGTGACAGATAAGGTAGCGCCAACCCCGTATACACGATTGCCTCTCATTGTAGGCGTCTCGCGTCGTCTGCGGTCGCGTGAACGAGGGCACTGTGCAAAAGTTTCTTTCTCTTCAATCCACCATCCCTCACTCTCCTGCAGTCTCCATGTCTGTAAACCACCCTAACCTTTAGCGCGTCCTCTGCAGTGGCAGTCAACCCTTGGGTGTGCTTTTGTTTACGTCAGTGCTGTTCGTCTTCACTTTGTGTCTGTCTGTTGGTGCTGTTTGTGTGTGGAATAGTTATTTTAATTACTTCAATGTCAGCGCGAAAACAGACTGGAGCTGCTATTTCAACTTAGCGGAGCTAAGTAAATAACAAAAGCAAATAATTATACGTGTTCGTGTTTATCCTTGTTGCAACTTTGTGATGTTTTGTCGTCCGGTGTACCTTGTTGGGTATCGCATGTTGTTTCTGCGATCTCCAATTAAATCACGTGCCAAGACGCATCTAACGGTCGCGTGCTTGTGTTGGCAGCTGGAGTGTTCAATTCACGTTTTCCTGTACCACGTCATTGCTTCCTTTGTGTGTCTTCCCCTGTCCCAGAATGTTTCTTCTCTGGTTTTATTTTATTTTATTTTATTTCATTTCAGGGGGGTACAAGTCTCTGTGCCCACGCAAGCACAATAAAACAAGTTTTTTTTATTTGCTGATTTTGCTCGTTTTACTCTGGTAACACATAAAGTAGCACTTACAAAAATACCTGAAAGCGACAGTCGATGAACAAGGGTTACACGACCACATCTATTTGGTGTCTTCATTTCAAACTTGGTTTGATTTTAAGCATCAGTTCTTTGAACATGTTATAATGCCAAAAGACAAACATCAAGCAAAAACTTCACCTAACGAAATAGTTGAGGTTCCCATGAGTTTGCTTGGACATTTTAAATATAATATTCAAATCTTCAGATTTTCTACAAGTAAAATATGCGCATACCTCAATAGGAGTTAGAACTTGGGACGTCGGATTTTTTACTCTTTTATGCCATCGCAGCTAATCGAGTGCTGCGCTCAATCGACTTTAACATCCGCACGCTTATCTACATCATACCGCGTTATGTAGTAAATTTACGTAGATAAGGATACAGCAGCGGCACGCAACCAGTATGAGAAAAGATTTACAAGCACAGTTCTGGACTAGTTAAAAATTACTTTACTCCATATCACCTAAATCGTGTTTTAAGACCTGATTTTAAAAATCGGGGGGGGGGGGGGGGGGGGGGATCAAGTTGCACTCTCGATCAAACACCTCCCTGTGGCCCTTTTGCAAAACAGTTGACACAATTCTCCAAATGATTCGTATGGCTTTAGATCTAAAATTGGCGATTTGTACCAATTTTTGACCCATCGACAGCTTCCGGTTCTTGTCATCACTGAAGAATGTGCAGGAAGATAACTTCCGGTTTTTTCAGCTGCACAAGTTATCAAATGTCACGCCGATCTGGAGACAGCCGTGCGATGTTGTGTTTGGGCAAGGTGCTCACCTTAAGACTTTTGTCGGCATCAACTGGTGGCAACGGAGTATGTCGTTTGAAAATGGAAGTTAATATACGTGTTGCTTTTGCAACTCTTTCCACCGATCAGTTTAAGCCTTTAACGCATCTGAAATTTCATTGATAGTACACAAACTGAAAAAGAGCCAATTTTCGGAAATAATCACTGACATTTAAAGAAATACTATTATGATACACTGGACCGATGTTCAAACACTGTATTAAATGTTTTTAAATATGTGTACGGGGTCCAACACATTCCCGTTGTTCAGTGTTCTCCTCGGGCGTATTTTCTAGGATTGATTGCAGAAAGGACATCTAAACAAGATTAAATTATAATTTCTCTACTGTTGATTATCACCCTGAATTTCCAGGAATATCTAAGGGATAGTATGCATTATATTAACACTAGAAAATATTTTTTAAGTAGCAGCTTTGCTCATCAACACGAGCTATACTGATTCCACGCAGACATAGCGGAGTTCTTGGAAAATACGAAAAATCAAGAGCAAATAGACAAAGATCAAAACACAGATGCAGTAGAATAGGTGGCATAGCTTTAAGGGTCAACGCCCGCATGCACATATGCACCAGAATTTAAAGATTCTGCACATAACGTCGGCGATAGTAATGCGACAAATTGATACCCATGTGTTCTTATTCCAAGGGTATGGAATGCATTTAGCGCATTATGGACCATTATATACACGCTCAATTTCATTCGTTTAGATAATAGGAAGTAATGCGTATCATTAAAGACATTACTCTTGTTGATGAATTTTATGAACTGCTAACACGAGTTTGAAAGGTGGCAGTCAGCTAAGAACTTCTTGCATTGGCAACAGTCGATTTTTTTGAAAAAATATAATAAACATCGCTTTCACTCACTCTTGCATTGTCTATCGCAGCAAGTAACGCAGTGAGCCATACGTTTTAGGCAGGACATGCGCCGTCGAACAGGGAATGCACGCTGTGGGAATTGCATATTGTACTAAATATTTTAAACCAGAAAACTACACCAGGCCAAGATGGAGTCCCGTATGAAGTATTATAAAATCTCGAGTCGAAAGTAACCTTTCAACTTATTGCATTTTCCGATAAATTGTGGTAAGACGCACACCTATCCGCATAAAGCGTCGCGAAAGTTGTCTCTGTTTTAAATGTCTCATATGTATATATATATTGAAACTTTGTGTTTACCTCCTGGCCACACCAACTTTACGGCAAAAGCCGCTGCACATCAGATAAACGTAAGTTAAAATGGTAGAGATGCACGAAAACGTTATAGTTTCGTTTTTTTTACGTCGATCATGTTTTAAACATTATCAGACAATCAGTGATGTTAGTATAGGCCCGTGTGTTTCCTCAAAATCGTCCATAATGTGAGTCGTTCATATTAACGAGACAAAATGCCTTAATTTAGCCATTCGGCCTCAAAAATGTGTTGTATATGGTGAGGTATTCCTAATAATTGGGTTCGTATTAGCGAGATATGGCCGTACTAATGTTTTCCAAGAACTTATATTCCGTATAAAAGGTAGTTCATAGGATGGTTTGTCGACTTTCTAAAAGAACTCGCTATTTTGTGAGAACAAGCGATTAATAATACGTGTTACATGTCAGAATTCTTCAAGAAAGTGCGCCCTGTGCCAAATGTTTTTGAACAACGTTATGGCCCAGTCGCCACACTTACCTACATTGCACTTACAATATTCTTGTTCAAATTACGAAATGTGCATTTTATACACTTGCCCTATAAATGCCAAGTGCTTACAATACTGCTAACAGGCTAAATGCCATTAAGTGTTTTTTTCTGTAAATACGGAGTTGCCCTCTCTCTAACATATTCAGAGATCCTTTACTTCAATCTGAAAGGGGCCAATAACCTTCAATTAGCTAAGCGCTGATACAACTCCATTAACTAAGACATTTTATTTTGAGAATATTACCAGGCAGACTACTATCATGGAACCAGCATGGTGGTATGGTAGAACAAAAACTTAGCAATAACATTAACGTTCTACGTTGGAGAGCACGCACAAGGTTCGGTTATCTTTAATAAAATTTCTTGCACTCGTGTGGACTCTCACCGGTCTGCCAGACATTGTATTATTTCATTGAGTATGTCTTGGGGTGCCTCTCGCGTCTTCTGGCCATCAACTATTTGCCGGAATGCGAGAGCCAACCGCTTATACGGATAAAATAAGTCCCAGAAATTCATATATGGGCCTATGCGCCATATCATATTAAGATTTTTAGAACAATAATCTCAACTTTCTTGTTACACTCACTGGCAAAACTACGATACTCTACGTATACGTCGGCGATGCTAGCAAAACCCCTGCGGTGTGCGCTACGATTGATGAAACGAATAGCAAAAATTCTTTAGTGACTGTAATCCAGGATCATCCGACACTATCTCACGGGCACAAAACAATTCGCACTAATACAGAAGCATTCAGTGATGACCGAATCATAAAGCAGTGGTCAATTTCTACATTTAACATAGTGATCTCGTGCACAAATGTCTCTTAAGCCTTTCTGCCCTCTCATCATCGACCGCAGAAAAACGGCATGCTATCTCATCTGCCTATACACGGTACAATGCATACGTGAAAAAAACAAATGTAATATATACGGTGTTTGGCCGCAATCAAGCGGCTCTGGCGCCTCCACGGCGGCCACGCCGCCGCAAAGCGGTCTTGGACTTACTTCTCGCGTACTTGGCGGATGCCGGCCTTCACAACTATTTCTAGCCACCTCCTTTCTCCCCTTCTCCTTTCATCCGATGGCGCTGGGCAAGGGAGTGGTCGAACCCTTTCACAAAACACGTTTCTCACTCTGTTCAAGCATTCAAACGCAAGAACAATTGCGCAATTTATGTTCATAAACGTATGATAGTGCGGTCAGTGTATGTTGTGTCCTTTTGGCGTTGCTGCCCATATCGGCGACCCAAGTAATAATAACGCAGACCCTCTCATTACAAGCCTACACTCGTACCTGTAGAGATTGAACCCCGGGTTCAGTAATTATGGAAAAATTTATGATATATTAAACGTATACCACGAACATAAATTACAATTTCCTACAACCTATTCTTCTAGCGATAAAGCCACTATTCCACCGACTGTGTATAAAGGTGGCCCATAGTATATCGAGCTTTTGTTTTGCATATTTATCGCGCAAATCCTCTGGAACGCGGATGTGGTATCTCAGATAAAAAAATTCTATAATCACTGTCCCAAGCATCTCGTTCCCGCTTGCCAGCCTACGAAATTATCGCATTATCAAACAAAATAATAAAAAAAAAGTTTCGAAGTAAACAACGTGAAATATAACAGGACAAATCCTCAAGACCAATCAATCAATCAATCATTGGAAGCTGGGGCAAAAAGCTGCTACAGGTGCAGATTGACAAGGCCCCCGCTCCATTGCAAGATGGCAGTTCGCGTTCAGCAATTATCCAACTTTCTTTTATGCTATACGTGAATATTAAGCGTTGTGAATACCTATATGAAGCCAAATTGTTAGCGCTTGTTATCTATAACGCACAATTTTTGTTTTTCACGTAGAAATGAGAGGCTTTTCTAAAAGCTACTGGTTATTGTCGGAAGGCTCATTCCGGTTACTAACCGAAGCAATACAATGTAGTGCCTGACAATATTCCTTCAACGTGATATTAAAGATAGTACCCATGTCGTGTTTGCACTTGCAGTGTCGCACAATGAACTGATATAATGTATATCTCCACATCTATTCAACAGCTCTGTACTATAAAACATTTTATTTTCGAGGCCCCAATCTTTCGCGAATCGGTCAAAGAGGACACAATAGCGGCCGCTAAATCTCGCGAATTCCTGACGCCTGCCCTTAAATTTCGCGAATTTTTCAATTCGCGAAATTCGCAAACATAAAGGGGCACGCGAACATGAAGGCTTTTACAGTATGTATCTACATTAATTGTACAACATTTTTCAGTGAACTAATGTACCAGCATCCGTACATATGTATTCTACTGATTCAATGAGTAGTAATGAGTTCTAAGTGCATTTAAATCCATTACTCATTGCGTAAAAGTGATATAATTCTACAGGATAGGTCACATATTGTGTTCATTCCTCGGTTTTGAGTGGCCCGTCTAATCTTATGGGGCCAAGTTCTTCGCTCCATCAAATAAACGTTAAATTGAATTGACTTTCGGATGACCCGCAGGAACCCATCTACATTGACAAATCTAATGGCTGCTCAGTTTGTTTAAACGCCGCGTACCCTCTGCGCCTAGCGCACCATAATGATAAAATGAGTAAATAAAGCGAGCAAAGACGGACAGTCGTGCGTCCGGAAAACCACTTTCGCTCTTCCTTTCCTCTCCATTGCCACCGCCGTCGCTTGCCTCAGCTTGTCCGCCTTCGCCGTGCGTTCGTGCGGAAGGAAACAAACAAACAAAACCTGGTTGTTATTGTTCTTATGGGGGTGGGTGGGGGAACAATTTTTACTCGGGTGTGCACGGGGCTCAACGTTGGCGGTGGGATTGCGCAATGTAGGACAGCGGCCTCCGATTGGCCGGCGTCGCCGGCGAGGTGCTCGGCAGAGCCGCTATATAACGGAGATGAGCGGAGGCTCAGACAGCTCGCGGAATCTTTTTCACTGGTTACATTCCATCGTCTCTTTGGAGCAACCTGCCTCCACAACCGTTCGACATGTACAAGGTGAGCTGGAGCTTTGACGACGTCGACTGGGCCGGCCCTGACGTCTCCACGCTGCACCGACTCGTCCTGTCGAACGCTGGACTCGGGAGGACGGCTTCGGAGTTCGGACCCCCACTCCACTCGGATTACGACCCTACGTTGACCTAACGCCGCTTTTTATGTTAACAGTTTTATTCGGTCGCTTACAAGATTGAGGAGGAACTAAGCCGCAACGGATACCCTGCTTCGGTTTTTTTTTTTGTTCTTTTTTTGTTTTTATATTTTAATTATAATTTAATTTACGCTTTTCTTTTTTTTTAACGTTACATATTTGGACTTAAAACTTCGACGCACACGTATCTTATATTTAGATTTTTATTAGGAACTTTGCGGGGCTGCCACCAAGATTGCGTGCATAGGAGAAGTGCGACGGACGTTACAGCCGCTGATTACTTTTTAAGTTTGGCTTGTGTTAAGAAAACAAAAAAAAAAAGACGCTGTTTCCGCCGTTTCTAATTCACCTAATTCAACTCACAGTTATTCCAACAAAATTAACAGGTGTGTTTGCCAAGTGATTGAAATTAATTTAGATGTGCAGTATTCATGAAATAACGAAGTCTGATTACATTTTCTCAAATTTATGCGACTGCAAGTCTACACTACCATGATACGTGCGTTTTCATAAACTGGCAGATTATCTTTACTTAATACACGCAGTTCATATAATAAATTTAGAAGAAAAGGCCCGCCATATTGCCATGCATTTCAGCAGCCATAGAACGGTGTAACGTATAAGCAGACGTCGTTGGTCTCGATGGGCCCAGGTTGCCGGCAGGGCTTTATTAAACACACACACACACACACACACACACACACACACACACACACACACACACACACACACACACACACACACACACACACACACACACACACACACACACACACACACTCACACACACACACACACACACATATATACACACACACGCAAAAGTATACCGTAGTCTATCACTTGCAATGGCGGTGCCCAGACATCGTTACTTATAGTTTTGCAAATAAACACAAGGGGTGTGCATTATATAAACAAAATAATTGTGAAACAATTGAACAACTTAAACTAGTCGCAGTAAAATGAACATGTCTAACCTATCGCCTAATGTTCTTGCTTTCCATTTCGTTCTTTCTCAAGAGACGCCCGTTGTCAGCGCTTAATATTGGGGCGTTTTCCTCCTGCCTTTATCCCGCTCAGATATTGCCAATATCCGCAAAGTCTTTGATTTTATCCTATATCTCTATTTTCCTCCCGTGTTCAGCTAGGCATGTGTGGCATTTTTAGATAGTTTATATGTAGTTTTATATTGGAGGGTACCTTGGCCGTTTCTAGCCACGTTTTAATTTTTCATTGACATATTTCAGATCGCACTTCTCCTGGCTTGCATCTCCGTTGCCGTAAGTACTCTTCGCTCATTTTCTCCGGCCGACGCAACACTGTCATGTGCAGGTGCAGAGTGCTTGTGCTAGCACATGGAACACGCTACGATGCTAATTTTTGTTTTGTTTTGTTTTTTCACCAAATTGTCTAGGCTTACGCACGAGTGTGAGATAGTTTCATAGTGTTTTTTTACGAAACTCGTCAAAATGCTAAAATAATCATGCGAACAAAATGTTCTCAAGCTATGGGTTGTACACATTCTGAGATGTTACCATCCCCCCCAATGGTATATATTCTTTCTGAGACGTACTGCGCGGCCACAATTTTAAATATTGGTGGAATGGTAATAACAGCGAAAACTAGGTAAACAAAATATTGCAATGATTTTCAACTCCAGATTTGTATATTACGTTCAACTTTGGTGACACCGCACGCACAGCATTAACTTTTACTAGCAGATTACCATCGCTTACAATTCTTTCATTCCCACACGAGCAGAGACATGGCGGGGGCGAGATGAACTGCTGCATTTGGCTAAGAAAATCTAGCCGGGAAAATCTGAATGAAGCGCCGCGAACAGCTATAGTTACTGAAAGACATATCCAGGAGTGATTTTCGTACTTGAATAGGTCGCACGTCAGGGAGGCCATCCGCCACAGAAACCATGTCACACCAGACAGGCCGTGGATGAATGGCCTCGTACTTATCCATGAACGCGCCCTAAAACACCATTTGTGGTTTTATTCTCGCAGGCCGCTCAACGGGGTTTCCAAGAAAACTACGGCCCTCCGATCCCGTACGCATTCAACTACATCTCTCAACTCGCGGACGGCAGTCACACCCACGAGCAAAGCGGAGACGGCAGCGGTCGCGTCACAGGCAAGTATACCTTGAGCGACGCCGACGGCCGCACCAGGACCGTCACGTACTACGCCGACGACACCGGCTTCCACGCCGATGTGGTCACCAACGAGCAGGGCACCGAGTCCAAGAACCCCGCTGACGTCACCATCAAGTCCAGTGCTCTACCGGGACCCGAGGCCGCCATCGCCAACGAGCCCAACAGAATCCGTGGCGGACCAGCGGCCGCAGGCTTCAGGGGCTAGATGAACTGCTAGACTCTTACTATGCCTTACCGCTTGCAGCCACGGCGTCTGTCTGAGGTCGTATACACGCGGATATACGAGATATACGATTGCCTCGCATCAAACATGCCTCGCGTCGTCTGCAACATCGTGGACGAGGGCGCTGTGTAAAGTTTTTCTTAGTCCTCTCTGCTCCACCGTTTCCCTTTCCCATCCTCCATTCTCGTATTCTGTCCCCGTCCTTCGTTCGCAAACTGCGGAGAAAACCTACCCGTTGTGTTTGAGTCTTCGTTAGTGCTGTTCGTCATTGTTTGTCTTTCTGTTGGCGTTGTTGTTCGTTTGTGTGAGTGATTTAGAGTTAAACGTCAACGCTCAAACTGTTGCTTCGACCAAAGCGTCTGCTTCGACCCCCTCCCCCTTTCCCTTTAACCCGGGGCGGAGCTAAACCAACAACAAAAGGGAAACAATTAGTATACGTTCCTTTTCATTCTTTCTGCGAATTTATGTTGCCCTGTTACGTGAGGTACCTTGTTCAGGTATCGTTGATTGTTTTTCGACTTATAATTTTTTCCGAGTGTGAAGACGTATTTATCTGTCGCGTGACTATGTTGTCAAGAGAACTATATTCTGTTAATGTCTTCTTTCACCTCTTCACTACCTCCGTTTTTGTGTGTCTCTCACCTCCCGAAGTGTCGTTTTTTGTGGTTCTACCTTATTTTACTTTGTTGGGCTACTTGTCTCTGTGCACGGATGAGCATAATAAAGCAACTTTTTCTGGTGTTTCTTATTTTTATCTTTTTTCTCCAGGAACGAATAAGGAAACACACCCAAGAACTTTTTATCTATGTGTCTGGCTTATTAATTTGATCTGCGACAAAAGGCGACCGTGGGAAAACACAAAACATTTAACACAAACTGGCGTCTTTATTTCAACTGGTTAGCCATTTTATTATCATTTATCAGAAGCCTTTTTAATTCCAAAGAAAACGAAAAACATTAGCCAGGAGCCTTTGCTACGGCCTTAATAATTACGGTAAGTTTGCAGCACTTTTAGGTTCACCTCAGAAAGCTATACTTCCACAAAGTTTAAAACTTTCGGCATCGGCTTCCCATGCTGATTTACACCATTTCAGGCCATCACGCATAATTGAGAGCAACGCTTAATAGGCTTTACCTTCTACACACTGAACTGTATGACTTGCCTTTGTATGATAAGTACAAGAAAATAACATTGACACACTATCAAAAAAGAAAAAAACAAAAAACAAAAAAAAAACACCTGCGTAGTGGGCCAGATTACAGTTCCTCAATTCTGTCCCATATATTTCGGTTTATTTTTTCGGCTGTGAAAGATCTACTCTAGGATCGCATTCCGCTGTCAACCAAACTTGTCAATTTGCAGACCTTTTCACAAATAAAATATTGGAAGCGACGCGCGCGGTCGTATTCATATTGATTTTGTGTGACCTGCGATTCAAGATTGGTGAATTCCCTTTATTCGTCCCACATCGTCATTATCCTGATCTTGACATTCCTGAAACATGCAAAATATGACTTCTGTTTTTTTTTTGTTTTTTTTTATTGTGTACGCTATATTTATTGATAGCTCCAGAAACGCATGGCGTAACTTATTATGTTCCCGCATTTTGTTCACAACTCGTACTTTAACGTTTCTTAAGTTATCAGACGGCACGCTCATCTGGTGTCTTTTGTGCGACGTTATGTGTGCGTGCAAACCCCTGGGGGGGCTTCAAGACTTTTCTCAGCATAAACTGGGGACATGACGCTTGTAAAGTGAAAATGAATGTAAGGTATGGATGTGTAACCTTCACAAGTGGGTGCACAAAGCCATTTAAGTCACTCGAGCTCGCGGACTTTTCATCACTAATGCACAAACTTGGACTGTGTCTTATTATCTGTGGAAATTCAAGTGTACACAGTCAAGTTTCAGGAAGTAAGCACTAAAGCACTCGAAAAAAAATATATATATTTTTTTTGTGAATGCACTACATGAATGTGGAAACACTCTCCCGAAATAATGGTTCTTGAACATTTGTGCAAAAACTAACACGCTTCAGTTCTTTAGATTAGGTTTCTCCAAACTACGTGGTTAAGGGTCGGATTTGGTGTCTGTCGCACTTTTGAGGGTTGGAAAAAACTAGTGATTATGAACGAGAAAAAACGTAATAAATAAACCTAGATAAGAATTTAAACTTAAAAATTAAAGTTAGAGGAAGTATTACAAAATTGGAGTTTGATGAATGTATAGACTTTCCTTTAAAATTTCATATTTAGCTAATTATGACATTACACGACAGTTGAGGCCAAGAAAACTCCCCAGACATGAATGAGAGTGCGTAAGAATTTAGCACATTCGTGCAGTGCAAGAGACCAAGGAGAATGATAAAACAGGTGTTGACAATATGCAACAGTTCTGGCAGAGGACACTAAGAACAATCTATATGGTAATGTAAAGAAATTCGAGCACAGTTAAACAGACGTGAAGCAGGGGACCAAGAATGGTGACGCTGGTGATGATGACAATGTTCAATAAATAATATGGCGAAAGGACCCGCGTTATGGTGCAGTTCCTTTAGTTCATTCTTGTATCTTCGTTCGCGCATTTGGAGCGCGTCGAGGAGCTATTTCTTTAGACGACCTTTTTGCGCCGGTAGCAGTGGATCTTTCGGAAGTAAGCCGCGGGCCAGACTTCATTGGAAGAAGCGCGGTCTAAAGACTTCTGCAGGCCGGACTTGGCCTGCGGGCCGGGATTCGGAAACGCCTGCTTTAGACCACACACTCTGCTTCTGATATGTATTATCTCAGATTGACTGGCGAATTGACATTTAAGAAAAAAAAAACATAAACGATGACATTGGTACTCTTCCTTACCACCCCAAATTTTCCGGTTCCTCAGTGAAACTTCGGGCTCATGCCAAAAATTGATAACTATATCGCCGTTTGAACGCGCAAAGTGTGGACATATAACAGCTTTGTTGCAATCATTTGTTCAAACATCCCAAGGTAAATTTTGCTCTACATTGATTCCGCGCGGAGGCGATGAAGTTGATAAAGAATACTTACTCCCAGGAAATGTTAGAAGATATGCAGAAACGTTTATTCGAGCAGGTGAGTAGAAGCATTATTGTGAGGCTCAAATCACTCTGTGCTCATGTCTAGATTTAGAAAGGTCGCGCAATAACGCTGACCAAACTTTAACGTGCAATCTTCTTAACCTTAGTTGCATACCTGGAGCGAGTGGTCGATGTGTATCAGGTATATATATCTAGCACGTAATTACAAAAAAAAATGAAAACAATAGAAGAACGGCAGTAGTCTTTTGAAATTAGGCTGGTGGTTCTTGACGACAGGCGATCAGGCAACACAAAAATGGCTCGCACTGAGAGTTTCCTCGCAGGATGTAAAATGTCTTCTTGCCAGACTTGTGCCCGTTACTTGAGAAATGTAGTACATTACAATTACAAATGACCCAGCCTCAAATATAATAGATTTACGTTACCAATTACTTTTGCTGAAAAGTAACAGATTACTGTACTCGTTAAGTTAGAAATTACTCTCACGTTACTTTTCCTCGTACACCCGCCGGCAATATGAAGGTGAACACCTTACCTGGTTTCTTGCCTGTTTTACGGCTCCCTAAAGCTATATTAACTCTCAACGTCTCAAATGGTACGTGGCCAAGGGTGTAAACTTTGCGTTCTAGCCGCTCTTCTGGAACAGAGCTTGTTCAAAAACTTGCAGGAGCGTCAAAAACAAGAAGAGGGCTGTTCACCTTCATATCACTCACGGGTGTACATCTATAAAGAAACTATTAGAAACAATTTCGATGCTTCCAAAAATGTTCTGCAACACTACTCCCCATTTCTCATATGCCCGCATTACGGGAGTCCTTGTAAAAATAAAATATTTCATTTAAGAGAAAGAATGTAGGCGCACTCCGTTCACCTGTAAGCTGACAAGGCAGCGAAAGCTGCAACCCCGCCCCCCATCCAGCTAGCTTACGGCGACCGCAATGATCCTTGGATTTCTGCAGACAAAGCTAGCGGTACCCATGCTCAGTATCAGCGTCTGCCTCCGCTGGGAGATCAAGAAGACAATACCTACTCGGTGTTGTCTTCTTTATTCTTGTTTTTCGCATATTTTTATATGACTTGCACGTTTTTCTCGTGGTTCTAGTGATCGGTCATACAAACAATCGTGTTTTCTTTTCGTTAACTCTCCTCTTCACGAGGTTTTCTATTTTGTGGAACCTGCTATCTTTATGCTGCTTAATTGCTTGCTCACATTGCTCCAGTTTCTGTATTATGTTCCTTTTTTAAAAAGGTGACCAGTAATGAAAGCATTCCGTTACCAATATTTGTATCCAAATAACATTACAAATTGCTACCGCAAAAAGGTAAGGCAATTACAAAATTACTTGAAAAAGTAACGGATTACAGGTCATCTGTTACTTCTAACGGATTACTTCCCAAGTCTACTTCTGGCCTTATGGATGAATTATAATCATAACTTATGTGCGTCAGCTTTACATGTCACGTACATATTTAGCTATGTAATGAGCGCAGCCGACGCTGCGAGCCAATGCTGCCAAGGAAAGTTTGTCGAAAATACAACTTCACGGTATCTGTCGACTTGCACGTCTGCTCCAGTCGGCTAAACATGCATTCAAAGCGCAATAAGTACAGAATTACATTGCGTTTTCAGTACGCGTGTCGGTCTTTCTGCGCATTTTAGAGTGACTCACAGTTTAAAAAACGCCCGGCGTGGCGATTCCCGAGAATCTTATATTATCGCTCGGTAGGCAATGAGATCGAGGCGTTGGCGGATAACAAAGGTTTAAGAACGCATTAGGAAGCAAGGAAGCGTGAACGTACAATACACTCTAAAAAATGCCTGCGCGTCTACATACCCGCAAAACTTTCAAAGAGCCAATCTCTGCGATCTACGAAATCAGTTCATCGAATGATGAGGCGAAGCATCTGTTTCGACCTTAAAATTAAGTCTGCGCTGTGGCATTACGCAATGCAAGCATGACGCTTTGCACTGCGTAACGCCACAGCGCAGACTTCACTTTTAGGTCTAAACGGATGTTCCGCCTCATCATTCGCGGAGCTGATTTCCTAAATCGCAATGATTGGCTCTTTGAGTTTTTTGCGGGTAAGTAAACGCACAGGCATTTCTTAGAGTGTGGTGCGCCCTGTGTTTCGGCCCTTAACTGCGCCCTTACGTACCGAGCAATGAGTGTGACATATTAGTGTGGATATGAAAGTGTTATCTTATTTTGTACGGGCTCCATAATAGTACAGAGTATATTTGAGGTATTTCGGTGCGGTAAAACTTAGCCGAATAACATATTCTTTGACTCGCATCAGCGGATTTTCATTTCTCGAGCTTTGGCTAGGGCACGCCAGCATCGGATCATTCGGGCTCGATGGAGATTCTATCTTTTATTCGTCAAAGCACTACGTACGAAATGGCCGGTTTAAGAATACAAGAATCACACTCTTCGCTTCACCAAAAAAAACACTGCATTGCATCGATTCCGAGAAATCACATTTACAGTGACAAAGTGTAACCTGTGTCTATCATCGATGGTAACGTGAGAACGGCAGGGCCTGTCTTTCGAACGTCCGGCTCCCATCACGCGCTTCGTGCCTTCCGCCGTGCTCTGGCTGCGCGAGAGCACTCCAGCTGCACGAGACGCTGAAGCATTGTCGAAGGTGGGAAGCTCGCGGTAAAGGCAGGACAAATGGAGCTGCTTCCTGCCGTCCTCACTTTTTCAGTGACTTTAGCTCTTTCACCACTGTGGATAAACGCACGAATCCCGTAAAACCTATTCAGAATATAAAACAAATACAAGTTTAAATTAAAAGGAAACAAAACATCAATTCATCTGCGAAGGAATAACCGACACTGCGTGGGAAGCAGGCAATTCTTTATGTGCTTTTTTTGTGTGTTTTATATCAAAGAGAGAAAGAAGACAAGCAAACGAAAGGATAAAGATAATGAGTCGTGCGTGAGGAAAATCACCGTCTCTCTTTCTCTTTAAGCAGTTGTGCACTGGGCGGAAGATACCGTCCAACCCTAACGTGTTTCTCAGCTGCGGCTAAGGAATATATCCTCTCATCCCGGAGAAGACAAGCTGCGAAGCGAGAGTTTGTCCCGTGGCCCTCTCCTCCATGGCCACCGCCGTCGCGCCTTTGCTTGCGCTTCTTCGTCGTCGTCGTGCATTCGAGCAGAAAGAACAAAAAACAAGGTAGTCGTTATTGTTCTTATGAGGGTGGGCCATTCGTCACGTACCTGCAGGGGAATCTCCGACGGCGGCTTTATTGCATAATGTAGGGCAGCGGTCGCTGATTGGTCGGCACCGCCCGCAACGTGCCCGCTGGAACCTCTATAAAACTGAGGTGAGTGGAGGCTCCCACAGATCACAGCATCATTTCACTGGTTATACCCACTGCCTCCGAGAAGCAACCTACCTCCAAGACCGTTCAACATGTACAAGGTGAGCTGGAGCTTCGTCGTGGCCGACGCCTGCGCTTTCGCGCTGCCCCGACTCGTCCGGTCGAACGCCCGACTCTCTAGGATGGCTTCGGAGTTCGGACACCCCTCCACTTGGATTACGACCTGGATTAACCTAACGCCGATTTTACGCCATTTTTTTTTTTTTTTTCGCTTACGAGAGTTTGAGTTGGACTTGATGGGGCGAGTATGTGGCAATTTAGGAGAGACCAAGCTACGACGAAGACATTACTTCGTGTGTTTTCTCGTTGTTCTGTATTCGCACACTTTCTTTTTGTTTGATACTTCTTTTCTTTCTGGGAGCCTTCGCAGGTTACTCGATGTTTTAAATTAAAATGGTGGCGAGTTCGAAACGTATGTGTAGGAATTCACAATACACTTTGTGGGACTGCCATCAAGATGGCGTGCCTTCGAGAGGAGCGACGGACATTTTGGAATCTGATTATTTCTAAAATTAATCGTGCGTAAAAGAAAAACAAAAAAACAAAAAAAACGTTTCAACCGTTTCAGATTTACCTTACTCAGACTCACAATATTACCAACAAAAGTAACTGTTTAATGTTTAACCAGCGATTGCAAAACAAAAAGAAAGTTACGAGTACCCGCAGGTATGTATTTTGTTTCACACCGTAGTCACCGACATCTCAAGAATCTCCGCGCTTCTCGCTCAGTGATTGGTTCTTCGGATTCTCATCGACCAAATGCCGCAATCTGATTGGTTGCGGAGCTATAATGAGATGCTCGACACTCGGCACGCCCTGAGATTTTTTAAGCGTTCAGAGTTACCCTGTAGGTCCGAGAGCAGCTGATGCACTCTAAAAGGCCCGTACGTCTACTTTCCCGCACAACGCTCGGAGAGCCAATCACCGCGACTTACGGAGGCAGCTCAGCGAATGACAATGCCGAAACATATGTTTAAACCAAAAAACTCAGTCTGAGTTGTGACATTAAGCAATGCAAAATGTCACGCTTGCTTTGCTTAATGTCACAACTCAGACTGCATTTTTTGGTCTAAACATATGTTTCAGCGCCGTCCTTCGCTGAGCTGCCTCAGAAAAGTTGCGGTGATTGGATCTCCGAGTGTTTTGCGGGAAAGTAGACGCACGGGTCTTCTTTTAGAGTGTACTGCGATATCCGAGGAAGATAATTAACCACAGTGCATTGTCCCGGTGGACGTTGTCTTTCTGCATTTGCTACCGCCGTGATGCTACGCTTTTTGTTTTTCCCCGCGTGAGGTAGGTTTAGCTAAATTCCTAGAGAAGAGCTTCCTATAAGTAGCGACATTCTTTTGAAGCGCCGACTGCGTGACAGTGCGGGGTTTAGGAAGGAAGCGAATGGCAGCGGCACAGCGGAAGGCTGAACTGAGTGACGCCGTTTTGTTTCCGCAGATGTGCCCTTTGTCATTCGTATCGGTTCTTGTTACTCGTAAAAAGAAGTAACGAGATACTTTAAGTTTAGCCGGTGAGAGCCAACAACTCACAAAGTCAGAGAGATTCGTGACGATGCATTTCCAACGCTTCAAGTTACTTAAAAAAAACAGTTCGTTGCAAATTTAGGAACCTTAGAAAAAAAAAGTTGCGAAGCTACCATTACAGTTTCCCCAACGGAAAAAGTAACTCATTACATTTTATGGCGTTACCTTTAAAATGTAACGGGGTTACTTTTTAGTCACTTGCTTAAAATTCCGGTGCGTAAAGACAACTAGTTTTTTTTTTTTTTCTTTTTTTTCGCGTCACATTTAAACGTGGCTGTATCCGGGCCGGTGCACGTGAGAAACGAGATATTTGCAAGTTTGCGCAAGGCGAACATGACACTCAAAATGCCGGAGCAGATCATTTTGAAAGTGCGAGGAAGGACTAGATCGCACCCGTTCAATTGCATCTTCATCATCAAGAAACTGTGAAAAGTAACGACAAAAGTGACGTCGTTACGTACAATCGTTACTTGAAAAAAAGTGACAGAACTACGGTTACAATTTACGTTTCGAAGAAAGTAACGCGTTAGAGTTAGAAGATACAAAAAAAATTAACTAAGTTACCCGAACGCGTTACATGTAATCCGTCACTGCTTAAGACTGGCTCGGACTCAGTATGAAACGGATTACCAGTCTTGAATAGTAACGGGTTTGTGTAACTTCGCTATTTTTCTGGTAACGTTTAAACGTAACGCGTTATTTTTCGAACTCTAATTTGTAACTGTAGTTTTATCACATTTTCTGAAGTAATGATCAAGGTAAGGTCCTATACTTCTGTGGTCACCGTTCACAGTTTGTTATGGATTAATACTCTAGTTACATTAGCGCTCTCAACTGTCATTTAACCAACGATCGTTGACATCCCTCTA
Organism: Ixodes scapularis; assembly: GCF_016920785.2. NCBI lineage: Eukaryota > Metazoa > Arthropoda > Arachnida > Ixodida > Ixodidae > Ixodes > Ixodes scapularis. Next base: position 24,669,508 of record NW_024609857.1, read on the forward strand.
CTGTCTTAGAGCTCAACTAACTTGTCCGGTGTTCAATCGGACAATCGGTGTTCAACCCCAGTTGAGATGCGCGTCAAGTGAAATTCGTTGCAACCGAAACGACGCCAAAGCTGATGTCACATTATCTTTTTTTTTTTTTTTAAATTGCAATGCAAATTCATTATATGCGCACTTTTTATTTATTATAAACGCCTAAAACAAAACACGATTTTTTTAAATCTATTTTTGTAGAGTAAAGAAACAACAATCAGAACGTTCAAGCACTAATTCAAGCAAGAAGGATAAAACGAAAGTCTCATCGGCACCGACATAACAATGGCCGCCTTCGGCGAGGTTTGGTTTCCGTGACGTGCCGTGATCGTTCTAGCGGCAGCTTTGGCCCCGAACCGTACCTATTCCGACAATATTTCCTGCTACGATACTTTTTAGATACCTCCCACCATCTTCCGCAAGAGTATACAGTGCTTCGCTGGCGCTGGCCATGGGCAACGATGCGGCAGACGCCGCCACCCTTAGCTATAATGCCGCGCGCGCTCGCCAAGTAGGCAGCGCGCGCGTGGCCTAATGGTTATCGCGCCTGCCTCCCACGCGAAAAGCTAGGGTTCGAATCCTGGAGCGACATGTCTTTTGTTTATTCCTCTAATTTAGTGTTCTGGAGAATTCGAGAATCATGTTGCTTGTTCCAGTTTCTTCGCCGATTATTCCAGAAGACCACGCATGTACATAAGGGGCTCCGCGTGGCGAGCCGCAGTCAGTTTTTCTCCAGCGTTCGACTGTGCTGCTACGCCGACTTCGACGCCCGCGACGCTCTGTTATTATCTTTGTACCCTTTTAGTTTTTGGCACAAGTTCGCCACATTAAACGTTTCTTTCTTTCTGTTTATTTAGTGTTCCTTTGGTCAGCACCCGTGACATTTTGGTGGAGGTGCGGGGTAGCTTTGGCCAGTAATACTTTTCACGAATACGGGCCAGTGTTCGGCTGTAACCGAGGTGTCCCGACGTCGGGTCGTCGTGACATGCTTGAAAGATCTCCTCTCGAAGGTCGGTCGGTACTTCGGACCCTACAAAGTACTTCGTCGACTCGGTGATCTGAACTACGAGGTGATGCCCGATGGAACACGGACTTCATCACGCCGCCCTCCACGACCAGAAGTCGTCCACGTCGTGCGCATGAAGCCGTACTACGCTCGATAGGACAGTGGACCTTACGTATTCCAAATGACTCTTTAGTTTACCGTTCTTTTTGTTTGCTTTTTGTTTTGTGCTGCATCGGGGCGATGCACCTTTTAAAGGGGGGAGTAATGCCGCGCGCGCTCGCCAAGTAGGCAGCGCGCGCGTGGCCTAATGGTTATCGCGCCTGCCTCCCACGCGAAAAGCTAGGGTTCGAATCCTGGAGCGACATGTCTTTTGTTTATTCCTCTAATTTAGTGTTCTGGAGAATTCGAGAATCATGTTACTTGTTCCAGGCCCGAATGTTCCACGCGTCGAAGTTTCTTCGCCGATTATTCCAGAAGACCACGCATGTACATAAGGGGCTCCGCGTGGCGAGCCGCAGTCAGTTTTTCCCCAGCGTTCGACTGTGCTGCTACGCCGACTTCGACGCCCGCGACGCTCTGTTATTCTCTTTGTACCCTTTTAGTTTTTGGCACAAGTTCGCCACATTAAACGTTTCTTTCTTTCTGTTTATTTAGTGTTCCTTTGGTCACCACCCGTGACAATATTGGGGCGTACCCACATCAGTTCACCGCCGGACTGGAAGCGCGCGCTCTCTTTCTCTTCTTACGGCCTTTGCAATCGCCCGGGAGTCAATGGCATTTTTCCTCCGTATGTAGTTCACTTGCTTGACGCCAGGAGCGCAACCGCCTCACCCCACTTCACCCCACTCGGAGAGTCCCTTCGAGCTGCTTTGCGCTGGTGTTTGAGCTTCGTGGGTTGTTGTTTTGGCAACGGTTCCTCAGAATACTTCTGATTAACCATCCAAAGACGGTCACGGACAGAAACGAAAAATCAGCTGGATATGCGCACAAGCCCTCGAGGAAGCACTTTAGGCTGTAATATGCACTGTGCGAAAATTATACAGACTACTACACCCTCGTCTAGAGCAGCTGACCGACTTCATGTGCCGCCGATGAAATGATGATGCAGACCACGGCAATAGATAGATTGCGCCTGCTTACATTTCACGAGAGTGTACGAATTATTTATCATTTAAAGTTCCTCCACGTAGAAGGGGTCCGTCTCCTCCTGTTCTTGAGTTGCAGCAGAAGTCTTGGAGGTAAAGACGAGTATAGTTTATCCGCAATCGCATTGGCTGTCTCTACTTACTTCTTTTTACTCCCGAATCTCTCGGAAATGTGCGTCAAATATTCACCGTTTTGGGCTCATCAGAAGCGCATTAGATAGTGGCTGAGTGTCTAAACGTAAGGATCAGGTGTCAAAGGCTATAAAAATCTCGACCGCAAGTTGCGACAGCGCTGAGATACACTGTCAGACGCGCTCTGTGCAAACGGCAAAGGGTAGGCCAGGGGTGAGGTGACAGCGCCCCCCGCGAATTGCGGTGGGAGGTGGCGATTGCCCCAATTGCAAAGGCCGTAGGAAGAGAGAGAGAGCCCGCGCTTCCAGTCCGGCCGCGATCAGTTATACCGTGAGTTATACTCCGTTTCACCTTATGTTGTACCGCAGCAAAGGCTAGAAGCGCGAGCTCATAGCGTTGGCAGCTGCCCTTAATGCACAAGAGCTTGTGCCGCCGAGATCTGCCCTAGAGAAAGGAGCTCGCGTTTTGTAGCCTTTCCTGCGGTACATCATAAGGTGAAATAGAGAAACTGAGGTTGGCCAGCTCAGCTGAACTCAATGATCGTTAGCGGCTCAAGGACTGTTGGCGCCGCCGTGTAACTCCGGCCAGAGCCGTACATTGGCTGACTACGGCCGATCGCGATTGCGTCAAGTTGGCTTAATGAGAGTTAAGAGCGCTAGTGCGGCTAGGTACAATATATGATTGAACGAGTAAAATCTAGTCTTTCCTTGAACTTTTCTTGTGATGTTTTTCGACATTTCGAACGCCATTTTCGCCTTGAGCCAACTTTACTGGCCTCATGCAATAAACGTAAGAAGGGGTTCTATTTTTATTGATTCGTTATGTTATGTAAAAGGAACCAAAATATAACGCCGTTACTTTTTTTAAAGTAACTTGAACCGTAATGAGTTACTTTTTTCCTTTGAGTCAACCATAATGATAATTACGCTAGATTTTTTTTCTGAAAGTAACTGTAACTGTAAAGAATTACTTTTTTTAATGTAGATCGCCCAAGTCTGCGGAATACGCTATTGGAAATCTTGAGCATTTACTTTAGCGCAATTAGCGCTAGACATTTTGGAGAGCCAATCATTGCAGTCCATAGGGGAAACTTGGGGAATGACTAAGCTGAAAATGTGCGTGGGCCTAAAAAAATAGTCTGCATTGTGATACCGGGCATGACGTTCCATGTGATTAAATCTTGCTCAGTCTTCAAACCCAAAAGTGTTTTTCCGTTCTAAACATGTTTTTCACCCCAGTCATTCAAAGAGCTCTTTTCGTTGGTTGCAGCAATTAGCTCTCCCGAGAGCCTCGCAAAGAAATAAGCGACGGCGGCAACCAAACAATCGGCTTGCCGGTTGTCTGGTTTCCGCCGTCGCTCATAGATGGCGGCCACCTTCCCAGCCTTTCCACTCTGACTTGCCAATTTGCGGCCGGCCATTACTTCATTCCCCCCATAATACAGCTTCTCTGGTCTTCCTTCTTCACCAGAGTAGACAGGCTGAAAGCTTTTAGAGTGGTCAAGAGTTTTATGGAATATGTGCTTTGACATATCATAAATTATCTTCACTTACTGTCGATACTCGTCCAAGTCTCTATCATTGAGAACAACTTATCCTGCTTTCAATTTCTGCTCGTTTTGAGCGAGACCTGTGGGGCATTTTATAAAAAATGTCGATTTATTTTTATTTTGGACTACGCCTGGGCCGTTTCAAAACACATTCTGACTTTTTTTTTTTTTTTTTTTTTTCAGGTCGCATTTCTCGTGGGTTGCCTCTGCGTTGCCGTAAGTACTCTTTGTTGAATTACCCCCAGGCGACGAAGCACCATTGTTTGGAAGCTAAGAATGCCCGGGCTAACAACGTCGCACACACTCCGATACTGCTTCTGGTGGAAATCCTGTAAGCCTATGCTTTGGAGTATGAAGCACCTTTATTTCAGGACTGCGACGAGGTTCACAAACATTGTCGCAGTCCTGAAATCTTTTATGGGAAACAAACGCCCTCCGCGTTATGTCTTTGTCACATCCTGTGACACAACCATCACAACAAAGGTGTTTGCGCAGGTTGACGTTGCTCGTGTTTATTAAAAAATATTAGCGCGATTCACAGGATCTCTGGAATAAGCCAACATCGTCTAGAATCATCAAAGTAAATGCCCATGCACTAGAATTTCGACGTCATCGCAGGGTGATCGGGCGCAGAGGCAATTTGTTTACGAGCGCTGTGTAAGCGCTCGGCTGGTCATTGTGTTCAATCAGCGCGTCTAAAGAACGCCCGCTGTCGAACTCGGGCCTTTCGTCTTACCTTAGCATGGACTAACTGCGAACTCACTATAGGGAGTATTCACTGGCGGCCATATCCGTGCGCGCTGCTGCTGAGCTCGTGCTGACGGCGAGCTTCCGGAGTCCTTTTGGGGCGTGCATTTAGCACCATCAAGGATGCCGGTCTTAGCAGGCTAGTAATGTGAGCTCGTTCTGAGCATGCGCTCTAAACATCGCCCTCAAATATGGCGTCCAGTGAATACCTCCTATAGACCTTTCCAATGTTTACAAATCCACAGCTCAGCGTGCGATCTCCACAGCTCAGCACGCGCGTGTGCGTCGCTTCGGAAAGCGAGCAAATCACGCGCGATACGCACGAACACTGAAAATAAAACTGGCCAGCAGCCCTTTTCTGGAAAGGTCTATACTTCGTCTTGCCTTAGCATGGACTAACTGCGAAGGCTGTATAAGCGCGAGCGGGTAGCCTCGACTGACTTGACTGGAGCACCCACTGCACGAGCGCCTGTGCAGCAGCCCAAGCGTGATCCAAAGCAAACAGCTCGCACTTTTAGCATGCGCGGCTAACAATAGTCCATGCTAAGGTGAGACGAAGTATAGCTAGTTTCGTCAAACCGCCGCTGCCGGCCTGGATCATGGAAACTGTAGTCTTTCTGCACGCGCGACGACACGACACGAACCATCTCGTGCACTGGCACCTGTCCAGTGTGAACTACAGTTATGGCGGCGTCACGCGTGCGTGGAACGCCTATACTCCGTTTCACCTTATGTTGTACCGCAGCGAAGGCTAGAAGCGCGAGCTCATAGCGTAGACAGCTGCCCTTAATACACGAGAGCTTGTGCGGCCGAGATTCGACCTAGAGCAAGGAGCTCGCGCTCGTAGCCTTTCCTGCGGTACATCATAAGGTGAAGTAAAGTATAGTGGGATCGGTCTATTTCCGAGTTAGCGCCGGGTTACTATACTTTTTCTGTGATTGGTTCAGAAAGGATAAAACACGTACAGAAACATGACCAACGCCATGATGGTGCTTTTCTGACGCTGGCTGATTGGTACCATCAGCTCGTAGGATTCGCTGCGTCTGAACTTAAGCTGAAACGAAGAAGGGATGGCATTGGATAGGACCACTCATGGAAATAAACCGTGAATATTAGTTAAGAGTAACTATAATAGTTCTCAATTGCTGTTCTGTGCGGGTAGTTTACTTTCAGCTTCGCTGACACAAAACGTTTCACATTGATGAAAGATTACAAGTTACTACCTCTTACGCTTCATTGCTGGTGTGAGGTAGCGAATTTTACAGCGTTACGTTTCGAGCGTTTCAGCGTTTTAGCAAAGGCAATCTGGTACATAACATCTGCCAGCACAACTGCGCATTTGTATCTAGATGATGCCGATGGAAATCGAAATAATGTATAGTTTATACAGCGTTAAAATATACAGAGTTTATATTTCTGGCCTTTGCCCTGATATCTCGATGACATGAAAAAAAAGAGAAAAAAAGAAAAAAAAGATCTTCATGTAGTTACAACCAGAGAAGGGCGTATTAGTGCATAATAGTGTTTCATCATGCATAACCGATCTCGGATTTCCAAAAGCAACTTACCGCTAAATAAAAAAATGTTTTCTTGCTTTTGCGCAACGGAGACGTTATTTGAATTCATTTACAATTAAACCTTTAAAACATATCGAGATCTATATTCTTTTATTGGTCATCAAATCTGGAACATCCCAAATATTGCAGGATTTACGTGGCTCGCTAATATTCACTTTTTTATGGCAGTGTAGGAAAAGCTATGGGCGTTTGAACGCTCGAACACCTCAGACGCCGATCAAAACCGTATTCGCGTTTTCTTAAGTGTGATCACGCACCACAGCCGTACAAGGTAACGCTTAGGCTCGCCATTGCACGTTCCCGCTAAATGAAGTAAACGCATGTCGACAGCAAGATAACCTGCCGCAATAGACTCTTGTAGGAAGTGTGCGTCGTCTAGTCGCTGCAGTGCTGCACCAATCATACGAGTATGTTATTGTTTGGACACGAGGCATAGGCATCTATTGGATTGGAGGGCTGCTTCAGAGACTGACGTGAACTCTGCTCAGCTTGTGTCGAGAACATGTGCGTTCGACGAGGACACTAATGCGATCACGCGCTACGTGACCAAGAAATGGCGGTTTCTAGTGTTCCTCGATGAGATTTCGGAAAGATTCCCTCTGTAAAAGATCATTAGCCTTGGCGCTTTACGCTGATCACGAGAAACTTTTGTAGCGACTAAACCACCAATACTTGAGTGATTCCGCACATGTAGAACACGTTGTTATAGAAACTGGGGTTGTACAGCTATGAACACAATGAAGGCAATCTACCACTAGAACTACGTCGTACACGGGAGGTCAAGAATGATCGGCTTCATAATTCTTCATGCGTCTTCCCTAAAGCCCTTCTTGTTGTCCATTTCTTCCAGGCCGCACAGCGGGGTTTCGAAGAGAACTACGGCCCTCCGATCCCGTACGCCTTCAACTACCTCTCCCAACTCCAGGACGGGAGTCATTCCCACGAGCAGAGTGGAGACGGTAGCGGCCGTGTGCAGGGCAAGTACACGCTGACCGACGCCGACGGTCGCTCAAGGACCGTCACGTATTACGCCGACGCAAGTGGCTTCCACGCCGAAGTGATCACCAACGAGCTGGGAACAGAGTCTAAGAATCCCGCCGACGTCGTCATCCGGTCAAGCGCTCCTACTGGACCCGAGGCCGCCATCGCCAACGAGCCCAACCGATTCCGCGGCTGACCAGCGCCCGTAGGCTTAAGGGGCTAGATGAACCGCTAGACCCTGCGACGCTTCGCCGCTTCAAATCACTACGCCTGTGTGCGGTCCTATACACGCGCATATACGAGCGCTTCGGCTCGAAGCTGTACGGCATCGTCTGCAGCGCCTTGGACGATGGTGCTCTGTAAAGTTGCCTTTCTCCTCCCTACACCATCCCTTCTCCTTCTACATCTTCCCTTCCTGGTTATGTGTTCCCACCTTTTACTCTTCGTCTGCTGTGACAATCTACCGTTGGATGTGCTTCGGTCTTTGTAAGCGCGGTAGGTTCTTACCTTGTGTTTTCTTTTCGTCGTATTGTTTTCTGCGTGATTTCTATTTATGTTGCTTAAACATCAGCGCGAAAACGGTTTTATTGTTCGGCCGAAGTAGCTGCTCGTTATCGGGGGAGGTAGACAAAGAACATGAGAAAATAATTATTATGCCTCCGCAGTCGTCTCTTTTGAGGGTTTGTGTTGTTTTTACATGCGATGTACCTTGGGAGCTCGGTGGCCTCTCTTTCCGGTTCCCATATCTCTCACCTGCCAAGATGGATACAGCAGCTAAGTGCATTGTGTTGGTGGCAGGAGTATTTCTTTCATGTTTTATTTCACCTCGTCTTTGATTCTTCATTGTTTGTCTCACATTGCAAGTTTAGTTTTTATTGTATTGACCTACCAGTCCCTGTGTAAGAACGAGCGCAATAAAGCGTGATTATCCTGACTATCTGACAGTGGCGTAAAATACGAGGCAGGTATACGTGTACCTTTTGCAAGTGTGTACAGCAAAACCACTTGAGCCTGCAATTTTTACTGAAATTTCATCGATGATACACAAACTAGGATAGTCTTGTCTGTAGGGACTCGAGCGCTTATAACCCTTTTTTTTAAACTGATTGTTGGGACGTTCAAATTAACAATTACTGTGAGTACCTTAGGTCCACACGATTACATATGCTTGAACGTAGTTCATTCAACGCTCCTCGAAGCTTCTCTCTCCTCGACGGATAATCTCGAAGGTATTGGTGAACGGACATGGACGCAAGATGAAGCGGGCGTTCTCCAATTCTAACTACCACCGGATGTTGTTACGTTCTTCACAGAAACCTCAGGCTCCGGTCACACATTGAAAAGACATAGTAACTCTTGAGTACAGGGGGTGTTGACAATTGACAGCTTTCCTGCTATATTTCGTTGAAACCTGAAAAGATCAACACGTGCTCTACCGATTACACGCGGAAGCAGTGGAGTTTACAATACATACTAACACCCGAAAGCTGTTACACGAAGATCAAAACAAGAATGTGAAAAAACAGGTGAGTCGAAGCACTATTCGGAGAGAGAAAGCACGCACGCATGTGTATGCGTGGGAAGCTACAAAAAATTGCACTACATAGCTGGTGACATGACTGCTACACATTGACGCCCTTTCTCCCTATTCGGAGCTTGGTTTATACACTTGTGTGAGTCAAACTGAGTGCGACTGCAACGGCTTGCGACGTGAATCCTTTCACGGGTTGGTATGTCAACAGCTGCGTCGGCTCTGACGAAATGGGGTAAAAACCTGCTTTGTTGGAACCGACACAGCTGTTGCCATAGCAACCCGTGAAAGGATTCACGTTGCAAGCCGTTGTGGTCGCACTCGGTCCGACTCAACGCAACTGTGTGAATCGCCCTTTGGAGTGTTTCGGACCACTGTAACTGAATGTTGTCCGATAAGAACATCGGAAGAATTGCGCAATATTTCCGAGGTCCACGTTGGTGGTAAACTTTGTGGGCTGCTAACACGACCTGCAGCGGGGGCACTCACCTCGGAGATCTTTACATTGTTCGAATCCAAGCGCCCATACGGTTAGCAATACCTTTTTTCCCAAAAGATTCATTGTTTTACCGACAATGCAGGATATATTTATTTCACGAAGCGCTGAAACGTTTGCGGCAAAATATTTCGGAGAAACCGGGTAAAATTACGAGTAAATCTTTATCGAAGGTCACAATCTTACTTATTCAGCTGTTCAATGGGGAATGGCAAAACTCGCACTTGCAAGCACTCTTTTGAGACCATAAAATGGTCAAACCTCTTTTGGAATATGTGAACAGGTTCACCTGACTATCAATATGGCAAAATCCAGAGAGGAAAATATAAGCGAAATGTTATTATGATGGACTAACGCATCGTCCTAAGCTTTTGCGCAACAATTTGCAAATTTTACAAGGCGCAGGTGTAGCATGGACTCTGTATTGGGCCTAGTCACTAGCGTCCAATCATGACCTCCTGTATACTAATAATACCGGCCCGATCGCCGGTTGCTAGGTGTCACCACAGGGGTGCGCCACTTTCCCATACGCGACAGTAAATATGAACGACGTGGACGACGTGGTTAAGCCTCTCTCGTACGTTCTTCCATTCTTGGTGCTGTTTTGGGTATGGGGTGGTAGCTGTGGGTCGCACTTAGGCAATTAGATTTTTTTTTCATCATTCATTTTTTTTTTTTGCGTTTTAGGCAGACACACAAAAGAACACAGCCGGGCTGTCATTTCTCAAAACCCCAAAAAACGCCCGGGACCGTAAAAAGGGACTGAAGCTTATTTTGAGGAAAGACTACGTCCCAAATCCTACCTCGTGCTACTCAAGACTATGTTGTCGGGAGATGTTTTTTGACGGATATTAAGAAAGGCCTGTCTAGTCGGGCCTTTTTTAATGTCCGTTTGATTGAAACCTCCGCATGTTGCCGTGGCTTCACTTAAAGCCCACCATGGTTCAGTTCTCTCTGTCATCTAATTCTAGATCAGCCCACGTATACCCTCCACTGCCTCTCTCGGTGCTGCTTGACTGGCAGTCCCGCCCAGCTCTTGCTCGCGCACCTAGAGGTTGTGATGGGCGCCTGACGACAACACAGTACATCATTACCGAACACAAGCATCGTCAAAGCTAACATCTTCTACATCGCTTAATGGACTTCGTAGCCGTTGTAATCATAGAGGACCGAGGCCGTTGCGATTCCTCTTCACCTTCTGATTTTTGTCTGGTCCTGTACGTCAGCAATAAAAACTTGGTATTCGCTGTTTTGGCATTGTGAAAGTTTACCTGCTTGCCTCTTTGGTATGTAATTTGTGTTGGGTCGTACCTACCGTCCAATACATTTATTCAATTTTGGAAACTACATATGTTGCTTCTCACCCGCTATGAAACATGCTTTCCGAAAGCATTAGAATCACGTCCGTTGCGGTAGTAGCGGTGCGCAGCGGACAAGCCTTGTCTTCTTTGTATGGGCAGGTGGCGCCCCTGTCGGTGAATATGTGAAGCAGGCGCAACGGCGCCATAGCACGGGGAAGCCAGAAGTCGGCCAGGCATTGTTAGTATAAGTGAAGCTACAGTCCAACAACAACAACAAAAAAGTTTAGACAACATTTTAGTATCGGTGCTTACTAATATCAAGCGAGCCTTCGACATTAACAACCGTAATAGCGTTTTGCACGGACTTATACTTGCTGTCAAAGGTCGTTTACACGGTTGATAGCCGTCGTTCTCAAACAAAACACAATAAGCTTGTGACGGCAAGCACACGTTATATAACTGCGTTCTTCATGACAGCGCTTTGTGCCCCAAAATATTCCACGCTGTTATGACACATTTTCCACGCCTTCTACTATAGTACCTTCAATATTTTATTTACACGTTCGGCATATACAAACAAACACCTTGCTCATCAATGCTAAGCGATAAAACGTTTCCGCATGGTATATAGCTTAGATGTAATTTAGCATTTTCCTGAAGAACACGAAAAGGTCCTCTCGACAACAACGCTAGGGGTTCTTCACATCACTACAGATGGGCCCAAGGTCTTTTAATTATCGGTGCGAGTATGCAAAGCTAATTGCTGAGATTTGTAAGCTTTTGAGAATACAACTAGACAATAGTCTTGCGTAGAATGAGTTCTCATTATGTGGGAAGAAAACCGTAATCAAATTGTTATCGCTGTACGTTGTAGAGAAGGCACAGTGTGAGGCGATTTTGCATCTGTCATATCTCTTACTCTTTCATGCGACATAAGTCGGCCGATCGTCAGCGTATTATATTCGAGAACAGCGGTTTCCAAAATGGTCAGTTAAGTCCCAGGGGTTCGAGGAATTTTTTTTTATTTTCTTTATTTAAAAAAAGGGGGGGGGGGGTATACTAATTTGGAGATTGCGCCACTGGTGATAGGTAACTGTAGCGAGGCATCGAAGAGGGTTGAAATCATTGGACAGAACATCTTCGTAGAGTAGTGTTCTTACGAGTCACAGTGCGCGCAAGTGGGCATTTTTTATTATAGCCTTTCTTGGGGCAAAGCGCCGGGATACATGTTCCCATCTCGTATTTCCGCTGCGAGACCGCTTTAGCTGGGCTCGTCCGCAGGATGTCAAAGACATTACGTAAATGTTATTTATACTCGTCCGGATTGCTGACTTCCTCTTCCTTCTATTTATGGCGATATCAATTCCCGATGAGTGCAACACGCTGATACCGTATGTAGGTAGTAAATGAGCAACCGCGAATGACCTTTAACATAGCTAAGGGGCTCTTCGGCGTCCCAAAGTTCAAGAAGTACTGGTCCACAGTGTGTTTAATAATGCCATCGCCACTCCTGGTTATCTATTCTTTGGCGGAACAAAAGAACAAACAATTTTGGCCTTTTTGTTTTAGTGATTGGCTGTATTTCTACTTAGAAAAAACAATTAGGTCAGCCACTCACTTTAATATGTGCCGGTGCATTGAGATAAAGCACGATTACATGATTTTTTTTATGCAAAAGCTTATCATTTTAGTCATCGCGAATGGCAACTTTCGCTACACTATATTCCGTGGATGTTTGCTAGGCCTAGGGTGTATACTATCATTGATGGGATGGAGAGCAAAACAATATATCAGCAGCATACATGGGGAAGGGGGAGGCGGGAAGGGGGGGGGGGGGCAGTGGCGTGTGCAACAAATTTTTAAATTATACAAAAATAAGCATTATATAGCTTCGCAAAAAAATTGGGGTCTATTTCTAGGTTTGTTTTAGCGATAATGAGTACCTGTGCCTACACTAAATATACCCCTGATCATCCTCAACAATAAAGCAAATTCACGATGTCTTATTTTCTTTACATTTCACGTGAATAATTAAGCATGCCTGATAAACACGATGTTTGAAAATAAACACGCAGCTCTGGCACCTATTCAGTCTTTCAGTTTCAAGACCGACAACGCACCTTATGTTCATAAACTCTCGAGAGCGCGGTCAGGATATAGCTTTAATGGGCTCTGGTATACTTTTATTTTCGAAAACGCATACCAGAGCAGAGTTCACAAACCTATTCCACTCCCTTTCTGCGACTCAAATGACATTTCAACCGGTGATGCATAATATACCTTGTACGCCTGGGTTCAGTATCCACGCTGTAGCACAAAATAACTCCCGACCTACAGATTTCTGGAATAATAAACACAGGGACGGACCCGACTGTGTTAATTCTTCCGGTAATGTGTAATTCTTCCGACGTGCTCACTTCCTAAACTAACACCGACATTACAATTATTTATTTTTGCTTATCTTTCTATTTAGAAAGGCCGCTCCCCAGACTTCAAGAGAAGAAGGTTAAGAAATGGTCGGGAACTGTTTTCCTTAGGTTTTCATATATTTAAACTCTAAGGTGGCTAATATATATATATTTTTTTTGCGTATTAGGGCAAATTAAGTGCTTTTGCTAATTATAAAAAATTCAAGCAGTCTCTGAGCCGAATGCGTGATATAGTTGAAATCAAGAATAAAAAGTTGTACATTCAACTGTATATTTGCGTATAGGGTCAATTTATCTTCCCACGCTGTTCTTGGTGATTAAGCGCACTAAAAACTTAATCTGCCATATTTAAAAAAATACGATAAAACTCACCTCAAGGTAAAAAAGAAATAATAATAAACGCGGAGCGTTATTAACTTTTCCCTTTAGGGAATGCATTAAGATGTGCGTGGGTGCATTTCAGATTAGCTGTATGCTATTTCATCAAGTCATACATGTTAAAAAGGCCGAAATCATCATTCCGTCCCCGAACAACCAAAGTTTGTAAGAAGGACTTGCCGTGGCGTATGGACAAGTTGTAAAACCGGATCTTTTCTTCAGGTGACAACGACTGGAGAGAAAAATCATTTCACTTTAAATGATGTAACTCAAAAGAAAGCTAAAAGGGTTCTTGAAAAAAAAAAAAAAAAGAAACTTACAGGTGAATTTTAGAGTATTTTTATCCTGTGAATCTGCTGAATATCACGTTGGTTTTCCCCGATGATGTAACTAAACGACAAAAAAACACAAAAAGACTTCCGACCATGTGGTTATGTCGTACTAGAATCTTTTTTGTCGCCAAGCGCGTGTCGCTCGCTGGGGGCGGTTCTGTTTTCCTCACTATGGTTTGTGCACGTGCTACTCACGCGGTTATGTTTTAACTTTCATACTGCATAAAAACATGGCGTTGCACGTGCTTGCACCAGCGGAGGAGTGAACTACCAACTATACTCCGTGTCACTAGTTGTGTGCGGTGCAGGCGGAGGCAACTCCAGCGGAAGAGAGAAAGGGAGAGCACTAGGAAGGCGGTTCGGGAGAGGAGGGCAATGGAGGGCCAGGGCAGAAAGGGAGAGCACTAGGAACGTTAGAGAGCAGTGGAGGTTTATCTCCTCCTTCCCAGCCTTTTTAGTGCTTGCTCTCTATCCCCTCGCCTGGCGCTGCCTTCGCCTGTACTGCACGCAAGTAGTGACACTGAGTATAGCCCATTCGTCAGCGACAGCAAAGGAAGTTGAAATATCCTCACTCTGGGTTGTGAAAAAAATCCACCAGGCGGCGATACCCGAACTCCTCGCCGCGAATACTCCCCTTCACTGTCACCTGTCGTGACGTCTTTCTGTGACCTTTTCTTGAAAATAGCGAGAGTGCGCGTGCATAGCTTTGATAGGCGCTGAAGATGCGCGAAAGTGAAGATTGCGAAAACTCCTGATATGACGTCATGCTCCGGGAAGGAGGTTTTCTGCAGCCCCCGCGCACCAAATTGAAAAAAAAAAAAAAAAAAAAAGAATCTCGATATTCGTGATCTTGGAGGCTAAGTGAAGACGATTTAAGTGCTCTTCAATTTCTTGTTTCCGCTTACGTCATGCAAAACACGGTAATGATTTTATTTATATTTACAAAACATGTAAATGTAAATAAAATAAATCCTGTCTATTTCATTTCGCGAACAAAATAATTTCTGCCATCATTTTGTATTATCAATCGTCCAAATTTGACCGGTACCCTCATTCCTGCAAAGAAAATGAAAAAAAAAAAAAACGACCAGCATGAAACTATGTTTGCTTTTTGCCGTCGTTTTGGCAGCGCCTATGTCTCTTTTTTGTGTGTGTATTTTTTTGCGTAAAAAAAGTTTAGGTTGCTTGAATGCAGTCGCACGAACGTACGAACGTGTACATGCTGTTCATCCGTCACCGGCTGTCGTGCTTCGTCAAACCCCTGACACCGTTCGAACACTCTTGTTCGTGACATCGTCATTCGATGTCACGAACACAATGGCAATCTTGTCAAATTTTCAGCTATACTCCGTTTCACTCAAAGTCAAACCGTAACCGACGCTACAATTCGACATGCAGCGTCAAAAGTGCATCGTCGCAACGCTCGCCGCCTTTGTGCGTGTTCTTTTCTTCTTATTTTTATTACGTAGAGCGTATACTTTATGATCCTACGCTTTCTTTGCCGTTGGTTTATAAGCCGTTGATAGAAAACATGCAAAAGACGACGAGCGCGTGACGAAGCTTCATTAGCTATCGAATAGTAGGGCTGGCTGCAAGTTTCTTAATGTGAAACGGCGTATAATCGAACTTTCTTCTTCGCCGCAAATTTAATTATGCGCCGTTGCACCACAGACACATCGCTCCCCCCCCTTTTCCTTCATGATAGATGGAACTTGCAGAGCATGCCTCAGATACGTCATCGTGTGAATGGGATATTCAAAAAGAGTTGCGCTAGCGTCCCCCGCAAGTTCCATCGTGCGCAGCTAGTTCATCGATTTCTCACGGATAAAGGTCGTGGTCAACTTCGAACGACCCTTGTGCACGTAGGTGGCCTACCACCGAAGATAAATGCAATAATCCTGTAAAGCAATGCTGAGCAATCGAACCCAACGCGTGTTCAAATCGTACACCGTTTATTCACGTGGCGAGGGGAAGCCGGGTTTGCCTCATTTGACATTTTAATCGTACGTTAAATAACGAGAAACCACGCACAAATAAAACGAACAGGACGGATGGTCGTGCGCCCCAGGAAGACCCCTTTCTCTTTCTCTCTTCCCGTCTCACTTTCACCGGTGGTTCCTCGCTGGGCGGAAGATAGCGTTCGGCTCCAACGGGTTTCCCAGCTGCGGCTGTGGGATATACTTTCATCCCGGAGAAGACGGAGCCCGAAGCAACAGTTTGTCTCGTCCTCCTCTCTTCCGACGTCACCGCCGTCGTTGCTTGCTTCAGCTTCTTCGTCGTGCTCGTGCATTCGCGCCAAAGAAGAAAAAAGCAAACAAAAATAAGTAGCTGTTATTGTTGTTATGGAAGGAAGAGGGGGCAGTTTTCGTGTGTGCACGGAGCTTCCCGCCGGCAGCGGAGTTGGGCAATGTAGGACAGCGGTCTCCGATTGGCCGGCGTCGCCTGCGAGGTGCTCGCCAGAGCCGCTATAAAACTGAGATGAGCGGAGGCACCCACAGCTCGCAACATCTTTCACTGGTTATACCTACTGCCTCTTGGAAGCAACCTACCTCCAAGACCCTTCAACATGTACAAGGTGAGCTGGAGGTTCGGCGGTCGTCGACTTCGCGGACGCCTACCCCTCCGCGCTGCACCGACTCGTCCAGTCGAACGCTCGGAGGACGGCTTCGCAGTTTTGATCCTCCTCCACTCGGATTACGACCCTGCATCGACCTAGCGCCGAGTTTATTTTAGGATATGCTTATTTTGTCGCTTACGAGAGTTAGGAGGAGCTAAGCTGGAACGGATACTCTGTTTCGCGTTTCTTTTTGTATTGTTTTAAGAACCGCTTCGTTTCTTTTTTTAATTCTTTCGTCGATCACGACGAGCCTGAAATGTCAATGTTCAAATGTGCGAGAAATATACATAGGCTCAACGATTACGCGTTCCTAATGAGTGTGACGGGAGTTTTTTGACGCAGGTTATATATGTAACGTTCATCGTGCATCGAAAAATACACAGCCGCTATTTATCCAGTTATTTTTTTAATTTTCCTGACAGTAGCTCGCAGTTATAACGACAAAAAAAATAACAATTAGATATTTACTTGGCGATTCAGATTTGTCCATGGATAGACAAAGGATAACTATAAATTTACAAATGTATGTTGTTGAACATTTAATGTTCCATGGCGTCTGCGCTTCAGAGGAACCATAAATTACCTTAACTTGATAATAATTCCTTTATTTTCCAACAAACACAATTTTGAGAAAAACGAGAGAGAAAAAAAACTGTTTACAAACAGCGTGACTGGTCCCAAGCCGGTTTCATCTAAGCATTTTTGTATATCTCCTATTTCATATTTCCGTTATGGTAAAGCTAGATCTGTGTAGATTTCTATGAAGCAGCCTTCTTTTTTATGCTTCACTATGCCTGAGCTTCTAACCATGCTGAGATTTATTTTTATATTGCAGATCGCAGTACTCGTGGCTTGCATCTGCGTTGCCGTAAGTACGATTTGCTAATTTTTTCTTGCTGACCGATACCGTCTTTTGCAAAACCCGAAAATAATAACGTTAATAGCCCCGCACGAAATCCAATACTATTTACTGAAGAACTTCTCTAAGCATACTTTAGATATGACAAAGAGTGCGAAACAGTCTTTCAATTGTTTTTGAAACTGTGGTACAAACGAAATGCACTATAAAATTTGTATTTGTCAATCCTGCCATGATATTGCAACAAATATATTTTTGTTAATACAGCCGTAACACTGCTTCCAAATTGGCTTATGAAGAAGATTTCTGAAGAAAAGCTGTCAAGTATGTTTGTTTGTAAAAAATTTTCCAGCACGACTGCTTAATCTGATCTAAAAAATGTGTCCGGAGAGCGAACATTCGTGCAATTTATACAGCGCCTACATATTTAGCTTTCGGTTTTGTTGCCTTTGCCTTTAAAGGGCGGTGCAACAATATTCAATTGGAATGCTTTAACTTTACATGCGCTTACTGGCAGTATAGTGGGACCCAAGTATAGTCTCGCGCAATGCCACTGGCCAAGAAACTTCTTTGTTACGGTGTAATTTCAAGGACAAAAGCGAGCGTTTGCATTCAATCTCTCCTTCGCGAAACTTGATGACGTAACTAGGGGATCGCAATACCCCCCAGTAACGATATTTGAATGCGGTTCATAGATTGAACCTGTCATAGTCAAAGTCAAATTAGTCATTAGTTGACTTATACAGCAGGAGGTTAGTCTGCCAGAACATGGCGACATTGTTACCCACTGCAGATGAGCAATTTAGCCGGTGGAGTACGACTGCCAACCTGGGGTCTTTAACATGCACCACACATTAGTGATACACAACCGCATGCCGGTACGATGCCAATCCAGATCAAGATTGAACCTGAGAATTGCGTGCGCACTCGATTTTGGCTCGTGATAATCGTTGGCTCGATAAGCATTCGGGTAGTGACCCGTGTCTGATCGCTGCAATGACGACAATAGCCGAACCATAAGAATGTTTGGAACTTAGCGCGTGTCCTGTGCCTTGCCAACCCCAGCGCGTGACTATGATCAACATTGGCGGCCTATAATCGGTTCCAGATCACGTGGCAACCTTTTCTGGCTGCGAGTTGAGGGGGTGAACGCTGTTCGTTTTTCTTTATTTTTTTTCTACGACTTTTTTGCGTAGGGTGAAAAACGAACGCGGAAGGATTCGTTCTAAGCGATATTTGCGCAAAGTACAAAAATCGTTGCTCGCCCCTTTAAATCCTTACTGCCAAAAAGGACTGTGTATATATGTTTTATCCTCGAGCTGGGGGGATCAGTGGCCGAGTGGGCTAGCGTACACCAGCTCGGAGCACGTGAAGCGAAAGCTCGCGCTGCAGAACCCAGGGAACCTGGGTTCAATCCCCACCCCTGACCGTTTCGATCTGGATGAGCATCGTACCGGCGTGCGGTCGTGTATCACTACTGCGTGGTGCACGTTAAAGACCCCAGGCTAGCGGTTGTGCTGCACTGTCTAAATTGCACATCTACAGCTGGGAGACTCGTCGCCCCGGTGAGGCAGACCAAGTTCTAGGCTGTATAAACATACCACACAACCCAATTTTTTTTATACTCGAGCTGTATCTGATATAAAACCGAAATTGTGTATTGCCAAAGGCACCCTATAGCTAAAAGAAGGGAGTTTTACCGTGACAAAGAGCTTAATTTTATTCTCGTTTTTTTCCCCCCTAAATGTCGGAGTTCATGCAATTCTATTGGTCATCTGAGATTGGATTACCCCAGGCATTTCGCGATGGGCGTGGCTTCATAATATTCAGCTTGTAACAATTCAGTCAAAGCTATGATAGCGTACACGTTTGAACACCTCTGACAGCGATCAACACCATGCAGGCGCACTCTTCACTTCTTACAAATTGCCACTGAAAGTTATTCCTTGGCGTGTTCAGCTTGTCCGCTTGTGCACTATTCGTGCAAGTACTATCGCGGACAATATGAGTTCGAACACTCCTTCAGGCTACATTGATGTACAGTCGCCGGCCATATGAGCTCCCCCGGCCGAACGCCGACCGGATCAGGAAAAATCCTGCACGAGGCGCGTCGAGCGTTGCCACGTTTTGGGAGCCGGGCTATTGGGACCAACCATTCCGTTATCAAAGGGGTGGACGCATAGATTTTATCGGGATTCCAGCCTTTAGAAATGTGAATCACAAAAACATGGCCGATTAGAATTGCCGTCTTCGGGTGTTGGCCCCAAGTGTTCGGAGATGATGTTATAACTGCTGATAAACTGGAGCTTGCTTTAGGCGTAGATAAAGTCGCAGTTTTCGATCGATGCTTACAAATGTAAAAACCCTATGTTTGATATGATATTAGGCATGAATATTTAAAATGACAAACCGGTTTTGGAAATAAAAAAGTAGCATATGACACGTCAAAGATATTATGCAATGAAGAATTTCGATAAGCCGTCTGTGTTTACCTACAACCAGAAGCGGGTTTGTAATTGGCGGTGCTTCAGATTCACGTTCCAAAACGCGGAATGCTATTAAACTTCCTGCGTCCACCCCTTTGATAACGGAATGGTTTGGTGCAAATAGCCCAGCTCCCAGAACGCGGCAACGCTCGACGCACCGCATGCGGGATTTTCGCTGCTCCGGTCGGCGTTCGGCCGGGGGAGCTCATATGGCCGGCGACTGTACATGCCGGTTTCTTTTAGAGGGCTCTGATCTGAACTCCAAATGGAAGGTGAAGTTGAGCTCCCATATTTCGGACGTTCTGACAAATGGAGAGAAAACAGAGCTTATGGAGACCGACGACACTGAACAAGTCCAAATCGGGTGTTTGAGCTCATGCTGTCCGTGGGTGTACAGTGCTCCCCAAACTTATATGGAACGCGCGAACTGCTTGGGAGCGCTATGTTAGAGGCAACCGAGGAACCACTTCATGATGACGTAACTCAATGCAACGGCTCGAGAAGGCGAGGTCGCTCGTTCTAGGTCAAATCGCGACTGGATCGGGGGACAACAGTGCTATTTTGCCAGTGGGACATTCTGCACTTATCGCCACCTCTTCGCGGTGACTTCCAAACCGCCAGTGATTAAATGACCAAATTAGTAAGTATCGTGTTTCTACTGAACGCGGAAGTTATAGTTCGAAACCTAATTCAGCTAATTGAATAACTAACGGTTTCGGGACTTCATTCGAAGAGGCGGCGGTAAATGCAAATTGTCCGGCCGATAAAATTGCAGTGGTGGCCACTGTTCTGCCACGATTTCAACTTTGAGTGAGCGTCGTACCCTGCTCGGGCACTCTTGAGCGCTACGTCATGAACCAGTTCTTCGACTGCCGTCAGCATAGAGTTCCCATATCATAAAACTGTGTTCGCGAGTTGCGTGAAAGTTTGGTGAGAACTGTACATGCCAGCGACGGACAAAGATAACATTTCAGGTTTGCGATTGCACGTATCTACTCACACGAGCGGAGACGTGGCGGTGGCCAGGTGACCAGCCGCAACTGCGTAAAATATATCTAGACGTGTCGGCCTGAACGAAACCCGTCGACCATCCGAACGGACTAAGAAACCTACACTCGAGGAAGTTTTGCAGTCGTAGAGGAAGTTATTAGGAACAATAAGGGGAAACAGCTGGCACATCACGGAGGCGATCTGCCACGAGAACTATGTGTCATACCTGACAGCCTTCCCCAGAGACGCACCCCCAAAACGCTCTCCGCTGTCCATCGCTTGCAGGCCGCTCAGCGGGGTCTCGAAGAGAACTACGGCCCTCCGATCCCGTACGCCTTCAACTACCTCTCCCAACTCGAAGATGGTAGCCACTCCCACGAGCAGAGCGGAGACAGCAACGGCCGCGTCCAGGGCAAGTACACGCTGACCGACGCCGACGGTCGCACCAGGACCGTCACGTACTACGCCGACGAGACCGGCTTCCACGCCGACGTGGTCACCAACGAGCTGGGAACCGAGTCCAAGAACCCCGCCGACGTCACCATCCAGTCGAGCGCTCCGACAGGAGCCGAGGCCGCCTTCGCCAACCCTGGTCCAGCGGCCGGGGGCTTCAGGGGCTAGATGAACCGCTGGAACGTATGCGATACCACCTAGAAGACGAGGCCTGCGTCGTTTCCCTCGAACGTCATCACTAGTGGAGAACAGGCAGCGCCACCTAGGTCGCGTCAGCGTCGCCGCAAGCGCGTCTTGCTACATCTCACATCGAGCTCGACGCTAGCATGCGGTGCCGCCAAGACGGACGCGTCTGCCGTTTTGGGCGTACTTTCTCGTCGAGTGTCAGCGTGTTTGCCGCTTGGGGGCGACTCGGGGATCCACTGGCGATGACGTCATGAGCAGGCCTTATCTTCCGGGTGGTATTGTCCTACGACGCTTCCCCGCTTCAAGCCGTGACCGCCTGTGTGAGCTCGTATACACGCGTATGTGTATACGGTTGCCTCGCATCAAACATGTCCCGCGTCGTCCGCAACACCGTGAACGAGGGCAGCTGTGTAAAGTTTCCTTCCTCATTTCTCTACTATACCCTCACCCCTTTCCTTTTTACACCCTACACTCCTGTGATATGTCCCCCCCCCCCCCCCCCCTCCTTTGTTGCTCGTCTTCTGCGGTGACCGTGTATGTGCTTTGAACTCCTTCGACAGTGCTGTTCGTTCTTACCTCGTGTCTGTCTGTTGTGTTTGTGGTCTCTGTGTGTGGTCTCTACTCTTTATAGTTTAAACTGCCAGCGCGAAAACCGTTGCTTCGACGAGAGCGGCAGTTTCCCTCGGCGGAGCTAAACAAACAACGGAAGTAAAAGGTTGAGCGAATCCGTCTTTGTTCCCGCTGTGGGTTTGCGTCGTTCTGTTATCCGGAGTACTCTGTTGTAGTCTCGTTGGCTGTTTATCCATGTCTTTAACGTGCCAAGACTAACCTAACTGCCGCGTGTCGTTGTTGGTAGTAGGACCATTCCGTTCATGCTTTCGTTCACCTCGCCGTGGCATCCTTCATATTTCTCTTCCTTTCTCCGAGTCTTTTTTTCGGTGGTTTTATTTTAATTTATTTCAAAGGGCTACCTTCCTGTGTACACGCACGCACAATAAATTGTGGTTTTCTTGACTTTGAAGTTCTGCACGTTCAATTCCTAGACCTAATCAAGAAGCACCACCGAGAAAATCTTGGGTCTGATTCACCAACTACACCTGGATCTACCCCAGTCACAGGTTTACCGTCAAGTTCAACTAGAAACTATCTGTCTATTTTTATTTCAGATACCACTGACTTTCCGCCTCATTTCTCTGAATGGCCTATAACGACGGATGACAACTGTCAACATGTCTTTTTATAAATTTAATAGTAACTGGAAGTTTACACTTCAATTTTCACACATCTAACATTTTCTTTGGAGAACCATGCCTCGTTCAAAAGTTGCGCCATCGGTTTTTCTTCTGATTTTATGTAGTCACAAATAATTAAGTGGAGCACTTAATCGACATTGAAATTTACAAAATTAACCTACATATTTAATTTTGAATAGTAAATCCACGCACACAAAGACACAAACAGCGATGCAGTACTGAGAAAGAAAAATGAAAACTAGCACAACTTGTTTATCAAAAAAAAAAAAAATTCACCTCGTGGACGGTAGAAGCGAGAATAATCACGAGCTCCCCGCTTTGATGGCACCTCGGCTGCTAGTGCCGTGTTTTCTTCCGCACCCGGTGTATGATCTGCAAGGGCAAATTTCGACTGGAAAACAATGAAGTGCTTCTTTAGATTGCACCAAATGCATACGCCTCGCGAAGGGAAAAAGAAAAGAAAACTTATATGTTGTAAATTTTGAATGATACCTGTCTTAATAACGCCAAAAGAAAGTGAACATCTGGTGACTGAAAGACGTTTGCTGGTTTAAAATGAAATATGTATTTATCACCACAATTAAAAATAACTAAAATGAAGGAGCGTTCGAAACCGTACTGCAGCCGCTGGGTTCCCGTCCAGTTCATAAGTACTTCAAGTGCCTTAAAGAAGATTCGAAGAATTTCAGGCGGAGGCGGGATCAAACCCAAGACCCTCCCTAGTGGGTCGCGAGCCAGACACGCTACCCTCTAGGCTTTTTTTTTTTTTTTTTGCATGCTATTTTTTGGTTAACGCAGACACTTTTTGTTTTGTTTATTGCCTTCATTGACATGAACAAACCTAAAAAAAGGCCTAAACACGTCGGCCTTACTTTGGCAAACGCGAGTACATTAAAATCTCTTCAACTGCAGTAATTCATTCAAAACCGACATCCACTCAGGGAGTTTACGTTGTGCTTGGTACACATCAGGAATATAAGAGACACTTTCAATGAAATAGTCTTTGATTGCGCGGACGTTCACGTCCGCATGACGCACGGTAATCCTAGTCTTCCAAATTCTGTGTAGACTAAGGATCATGAACATGACGTAGGTTATTCCAACGTTGTTCTCAACTGTCAAAAAAAAAAACGAATGTCATGTATGGCATTGTATGGTCAAGGGGAGCTCTTAAGAGTGCGCTGGAGGATGTCCTAGTGGAACACCGCATCCCAACATTCTATGAATACGTGCTCCACAGTCTCTGGTTTCTTACAGAGAATACAGTTGCTTGACCATGGGACAGACAACCCTTTCCCTTTTATCCATAATTTAATAAATAGGACATCGCAATGGAGTTAAAAAAATACTTAACACTTAGTTTTACCGTCATTTTTTAACCCCTTTGAGCACATTCTGGTCAGGCTCATTAGAGTACAGTGATATATACAAAGGGAACGGTAACAACACTTCCACTAAATCTTTGTACAATCTCTTCCGAGCCACATAACTAAGGTACTATATAGAAAAACGCAGTTTCAACATTCGAAAGGAGAGTACAACTTCACGCAATAAACCTTGAACACCCCTGCAAATACCGTCACTTGAAGAAACTACAAACTCCGGGACATATTTTGCAGTATGACCTGAATTTGAGCACGCCATAAGAAGTCTTCTTGATTACGAAGAAAAATGAAGGTCTACGCGATACAAATCCAAGAGTTGTGAGTCAGCGCCGAGTGAGTGTATATTTTTTGGTGTGTCTGAGTTTGCGAGTGTTTCTCTAGTTGCGCGCTGTTACGTTATTCGACATGAACTACCAACTCGCCCAGTCAGCAGTCTTATCAGCTCTACACAATGTGGCGAATATACAAGTGTGATAAACCCAGCCCGCCACTTCGAAATGATAGAAACAAATTCGTGCGTGATGAGCGCTTACAGGTCTAACTCCATATAAATACATCAAATACCCTACTCTTTGCAGTTTCTGCACGTTGATACGGGACATAGCCAGAACTCCCAACACATACCACGCTTTCGGTGTCAAAAACAAATTGCATATGATAGCACTCATTAACATTGGGAAATCCAGCCATTTCCAAATTTCAGATTTCGTTCTCACTCTCTCTGTCTCTTCATTCCAGTATTGCTTGTTGTCACGATAGTGTTCGAGTGGTATGCCAAAAAACTTTGCCGGCAAGACTGTCCACCGAATGTTCATAAATATAGACGCTTTACAGCAGCTGTGCATGGGCGCCGCCATAACCACCCTTCAGTTTTTGTTTTCGCTTATATTTTTCACTCTGTTCCATCATTACCACAGGAGGACAGGTTACTGGCATTTTAGATACGACGGTGTCCTTTTCCCCAGCATTTGCCTTTGTGGAGGCTCGCCAAAGCCCGCTTCAGTGGTTTGATATCTCGGTAAGACAATAGAAGGTCGGCAACGGCGTCTGTAATCTGGCGCGTGTGTAAAGCGTTTATATGTAGTACCCCACTCTCCATGCCAGAAACCTGCAGATCTGTCTCAGTTAATCGGACTACCAGACTTTTCCCAAGAGGACAAGGCCACATTGACCCTTTCGCGCACACTTTATTGAACCCCACAAAAAGCAGCAACATTGTCTGCATAAGGAAGGACCTTAAAGGGGCCCTCCGGAGCGTTCTGCGATGGTCTATTTATGGCGGTAACTCAATCTGCAGGCCCTAAGGATCCTAAAAATCGTAAAATTACGGTCATGCGCGGCGGATTTCTCCACTAAAATTGCTATCAAAGTCCCCGGCACGCCCCCCTTTCTGAGATGACCCCGGAAAACGGGAGGGGCATCTCTTTACGCGTCAGCCAATAGCAAGCGCAGGATCCCGGCGTCACTGCGCGTCACCAACGCCGCCGATCGCCGACCCGCGGAGGAATCTCTCGAACACGCGCGGACCGTCGTCAAGGAACCCGGACTTTGTGCTCGGCAGTCGTCATTCGTCGCAACGCACCGTCGCGTTGCTACTGCAATACGCAGTCGCATCCCACAGATGACAAGGAAAAGTTTGACTCGTTGACGTGGAAGGATCGCAAAGCTGGCTTCGGAGTCGAGATCCACGGGAAGAAGGAACACGTGTCCCGCAAACGCACGCCTGCAGACGCCCCGGGAAGCAGACGAGCCGACGCGCCGACGCATCACCTCCTAGCAACAAGCTTGCGGGGAGAAAACATAGTTCGCTGGTTTTGGAGCGATAATTGCGGACTATGTTTCCCGCACCACAATCACTTTACGTTTTTCTCAAACTCTAATTTACAACAAGCTTAAAGAGTGTTGCAATAATAACGTTCGCATTCACCGCGAGATGCAGCATTTCCATTGGTCAAGTTTTAGCGATGGGCAGGGAATGGGGGATTGTTTTCCAAGAGAAAATAGTCCCGATATATTTCTTCTGCCAGCTGCTTAATAAACGGTTTTGTAATCTAAAACTTTGTATACATATTAACTTGCGCCTACTACGCAATATAACAACATAAATAGACGATCGCAGAAAGCTCCGGAGGGCCCCTTTAACTCCAGAGGAGTGAAGTTTGAAGCCACGAACTTCTCCATTCTTGATCAGTTTCAAGCGAAACGGCTCGACGTAAATGGCGAAAAGCAGAGGGAACGGCGTACAGCCTTGCCTTGCAGATCAGCGTACTTAAGCAAGTTCACCGACACTCCTATAGAAAACTATACTTAAAGAACACCCAGTAAAGCCCATTCTCAAACCCTCAATAATGAAAGACCCAACGTTCGTGTGATTCAAAATACTGAAAAGAACCTGATGTGGCACACGGTCAAAAGCCTTCGCGAAGTCTAGCTGCCACATTGCAACTCGGCCTCTGAAGGTGTCACAAATGTAAAGAATACTTCTGGCAACGTGTATATTGATACAGATAGAGGGTCCTTTTATACCGAATGTTTGATCTGGCCCGACTTGAGAATGAATGACATTCTGCCAAACGCCTTACCAAAACCTTCATGAAACTTTTATAGTGAACATTTGTCAAACTAATGGGTCTGTAGTTAGTAACGGATTGAGGTTTTACTTGATCATCAGGCTTCGGAATTAGAACAATCTGGCTTTTCACAAAGGACAACGGCAACCACCGTGCTTATAAGCCACGATGAGCACCTGGTTTAGGGCGTCAGCTGCCTCCCATTTGAAACGTTCTAGAGAAATATGCTCCTAGACCGTCGGTCCCCGGCGTGTTGCCTGGGCTCAGTTCATCAATAGCACTTTCTATTTCGTTGACAGTAATCGACGCTTCTAGCCCTTTCTGGACGTCTTCCTCCAGCGTGGGCCTCAACAATACAAACATTTTTTTTTAAACCAGTACTGGTGGGAATGCTTTGACCTAGCAGATAGCTATAGTCCCAATGTTTTTGTAACGTACCTCCTTTATCTCATTTCGTTGAGCGTATCCTTTTTCATCGCCCAGCGCGCGTTTTGTTGGCATTTCCCTCATCCAAAGTTTTTCCGCTCTCACCCGTATAATGGCCTATCTGTATCGTTTTGAATCCAGCATTTCCAATTCGTTCTAAAGGTATCCTATTTCCACCTTGAAGTCGCCAGGTTTTAGGCTTTCTTCGGTTAAATTACTGTTTAATTAGTGACGCAGGTACTTTTCTTTCGCCTGTTTCTGATGGCTTATAATGCTATTTCTTTCTATCGCGTTCAGCTTCAGCTGTTCCTTGAGAAGTTCCCATCTTTCTTCCAACATATCTTGTTAATTTTCATAAAATGTTTTAAATGAATCGCTAACTAAAGCTTGAAAAACGTCATCCTCAACTAGGCTACTGTTCAGTTTCTATAAAGGCCAATTCCACTATTGTGTTTTAACCTTGTTGCAAAGGGTGAACCTAATTAATTAGGCGTGGTCACTGAAAGAAACTCGCTGTACCGCACAGTGACGCATTCTAAAAAAAGCTTGTACGTCTGCTTTCCCGCACAACACTCGGAGAGCCAATCACCGCAACCTATGGAGGCAGCTCAGCGAATGACGATGCCGAAAGATATGTTTAGACCAAAAACGCTGTCTCAGTTGTGACATTAAGCAATGCAAAATGTCACGCTTGCATTGCTTAATGTCACAACCCAGACTGCGTTTTTTGGTCTAAACATATGTTTCGGCATCGTCATTCGCTCAGCTGCCTCCGTTAGTTGCGGCGATTGACTCTCCGAGTGGTGTGCGTGAAAGTAGACGCACAGACTTTTTCTTAGAGTGCGGCATTAAGGAGACAAGGTCAAGTGAAATGTACACCCAATCAAGTCGCGGATGGCTGCGCCCCTGAAAATTAGTATTATGAAAATTCCCTTTATAAACTATGCAAACCACATCCTCTAGCGCGTTTCGCACTATAAGATCATTTAAATAAAAATACTTGGATCACAAGGACGTTTATGGTGTTATGTACCAAGTACTCACTTCAACTTAAAAAAAAAGAGAGAAAAAAAAACACTTTCTGCGTTCTTTCTCGCATTTTGGCGCGTATATACAAATCACACGTTACTGAACATTCAAAAATTAAAGATCGCAAATTACAAAGCGGCCGGCGGCACAAAAACTGACAGCGGTCTCGACGATACCCACGGATTGGCGGATAAACAAGCAACAGCCACCTCGACATCCCGCCCGAATGAGAAACACAAATATTAAATAGTTCGAAAAGGATACACCATTCAGTCCGCCTGCTCTTGACATTGAACTTTGGTTTCCTGTACGGCAATAATGTCTGTGGACAACGGACTAAGTTGGTACTGCCTGCGTCTCGCCGCTAGCCCACGTACGTACAGTGTACTCAACTGTTAAACATAACGCGGGAGCGGTGGCCGGAGAGACTGCATGCGCCATCTACCAGCTCACTCTGGAAGCTTATGCATGCTGTTTTCTGGAGTTACACTCCCAGCTCCGAAACAATCACCGATGCGTGACTCGGCGATAAAAAAATCGCTTTTTGATTTTTTTTTTTTTGTTGTTGTTTAAAGAAGGTGGCTTTTATTAGAGAAACTGCAAGATCACCGAGATATGGTAGCCCGGCATGGTAAATGCGTTGATGTGACTAAACAGACTGGAAAAAACAACAAAACAAACAAGTAAAAATTTAAAGCGTGGGTGATAAAAAAAGGATCGAGGAGGTCGTGCGATAATTGTATCGGGGAGTGGCGACAATCCCAAGAAGAGCCGGCTTATTCTCTGCCGCATCATTGATTTAATCGCTAGACAGCTCTGGTATCAGCTTCGGCCACCGCTCCCGCGTTATGTTTAACAGTTGAGCACACTGTACATTAATCATGGCAACACATAGGACTGCTTATAGCGTTATAGCCATACTGGAAAAAGAAAACCGTGCGGTGTTTACCTTTGGTGGCATTGCCGTCTGTTTGGCGTCTCAAGGCTCTCGACCGTTCTTCGCACAAACACAGGTGGCCCAGTGGGGCCCTTTGTCCTACGTTCACGGTGGTGAGTTGGCCTCCTTGTCGTCCCTCAAAATGTTCGTCTTTTTTTCCAGCGCGCCTTTGCCCAGGCGCCGTTTTGAAAAAGCGGCTCCTCCCAGCCCTCCACAGCAGAGTCCGCATTGGCGTCGTCCCTACACCTCTTTGAGGCAGGGCCACCCGCGAGAACCTCGGCATCGCCCATGGGCACGTCTTCTTTGTCCGCCTCGTTAACGTCGACGTGGACCTTGGCTTCCGTGGTGCTCGGCGTAGGACTTTCTGCTGGTGGGGGATCGTGCACCTCCGCGATCCGCACCTCATCTGCCTGTGGCGCCGCGACGTCTAAGGTCAAAGCCGCGGTGCATCCGGGCACACCTGTGGTAGCCTCCGCAGGACTGGCGTTGACGTTGTAAAAACCCCTCGCGGCCTCCTCAGCGTCCGCCTTGTCCATGAGGAGCTCTACCTTCTCGTTGTTGCAAACAGAGGCCGCGGCCAGCGCGTACGTCCGAACGCATTCGGCGCTTTCGTGACCGAACCGTCTACAGATGCTGCATCTGGGGGCTCCACACTCCTTTCGAATGTGACCCGTCCAGTTGCAGCGTGAACAGAGAGGATCCCTGCCAGGAACTACAACAAGGGCCATCTCGCCTGCAACTCGCAGCTGGTGCAGCATGTCGTTGACGGTGGCACCCCTCTTCAATTGCAGGACCGCCGCACGCATAATGGTGCCGATGCTGGTGCAACCGTCGACACAGTACCCTTCCCCAATCACTTCGGTGACAGTCCCCTATGGTACCAGGGCCGCTTTGACGTCGTCGTCTGCGACGTTGAACAGCAGTCTGTGGAGCTTGACCCTGATGTCCCGGTTGCTCGGGTCGACGACGATGCACCGTCGGCCCTGGACGGTCAGCTCGGGCGTCGAGAGCATTTTCTTATTTGCCTTGGCATTATTAAAGGTCCCCCTTCATACATGATTCATTTGATATGCCTCTAGGCATATCAAATGAATCAAGACTTGGCATTATTGAAGGTCACCCCTCATACAAGATTCATTTGATATGCTTCTAGGTCGATCACATCGACCAACAGGGACTGGCGACGCAGTTCGTCTTGAAAACCCTCGACGCGTTATGGCCGCGCCTCCAGGTCAGCATGCAGAAAGACAGTATTTAAAACGACTGACCCGGTTGGTAGTTATCGCAACATAATGTTCTAATCCTGTGACTCTTCCTCAGATCTGTTGCCGTGGCCCATGGGGGCCGCGGTAAAGGTGTGTGGGTCGCTGAAGCCTCTAATGTGGAGCTAGATATCCGTTCACCACGGCGTTCGAAAATGGAATCGTCCCTGCAAACACACTTGAACGGCATGAAACAGAGAAGGGGTGTATATTTATCTATCGCGTTCCCCTCTTGAATGTGAAACTTGAGCGTCCTCTTGTAATTTTCATGCCTTTTGAGAGGCGTACTGGTTGAAATCTGGTACAAGTATACTCGCAAGGACCGCCACTGACTCAGAAGCTTGGTCGGGGTGGAATGGCGAGGACAAAAGGGGACTATACCTTTCAGTCTTGCTTCGCAAAGCTTGATGACGTAATTGGGGGATCTTAACCACCCGCCTGACGACAGTCTAGCGCGGCTCATGGATTGGTTTTTCCCTATGCAGTTCGAGCTATGCTCGTAAAATGATGCAGTTGGCGGTGACGTAAAAAGGTCGTCACGATGCACCTTGACGATGCACTTAACTGAGTGGTCAAGACGAAGCCGGAGATCGTTCTGCATCGTAAAAGATGGTGACCCTAAGATATGCATTTCTACTGTTGGGTTCGTCAGCGGATCGAGTTCTTAGAGATCACCGGGATGCTTTCGAGACGAGCGATGCGAGGTTTGTGGGCGAATACCGGCTGACCAAAGGGGTGACTCGCTGGCAGTGCGACCAGGGGGGCTATGTTGCGCTTTTTGCACTCCCAGGAGACTAGGGAGAGGGAAGTGACGTCAACGACACAGCAAACGCAGATTGGATGTTTATTTCGTTTTCTTCTGTCAACATCCAATCTGCGTTTGCTGTGTCGTTGACGTCACTTCCCTCTTCCAAGTCTCCGGGGAGTGCAAAAAGCGCAACATAGCACCCCAGCTTCTCGGAAAGCTCGAGCGGCGTCGCGAAGGGCCCCGTGTGCTGACGGTCAAACAGCAAGTCCTCGCAGCTCTACGCTTGTACGCCGCTGGCGACTTTCAGGAAACCGTTGGGAACGACGAAAACATTGGTGTTCATTAGTGCTCTGTGAATCGCGTACTTGACGTCACCAATCGATTGCCTTGGATCGAAGTGGCTGCGTTTCCAGCAAACTCAACAAGAGAAGGTGCTCACAAGAAGGAAGTTCTTCGAGCGATGCAAGTTCAGCGGCGTAATCGATAAATATTCTAAATACTCTTACACGATTCAACACGATTGTGTTTTCATTTCAGTGCACCCTATATAAGCGATTTGGCTGAGCGAAAAGCCAAGCAAGGGTAACAAGCTTAAGTTGAGCTAGTTCGTTCATACTGCAGGTAGATATATATATATATATATATATATATATATATATACACTTTATTTTAACGCAACTACTTCAGATAAGGCCAGCTGAACTAGAATAAACATACACATAAAGAAAAGACCATACACACCGTGGGAGAAACACTGATTTTCGCTTCCTTCCTCTTCAACTACGAACCCACTTGAGGGAAATATCCTGTTTTCTTCTTTTTAGCTTCCTACTTCACCGAAAATTTAACCCTCGAAGGAAATTTTTCTCTTTCTTGTGCAGCACGACAGAAGTAAAAAAAAAGTCAAAAGTCAAATTTGCCGTTAGTTGTTTATACAGCAGGAGGTTAGTCTGCCTGAACATGGCGACATTGTTATCCACTGTAGATAAGCAATTTAACCAGTGCAGTACGACTGCTAGCCTGGGGTTTTTAACGTGCAGCACGCAGTAGTGATACACGGCCCAGCAGCACACGCTATATCCAGATCCCGTGCTCGGGCGTGGCGCACACGAGTATTCCAGTGGCCCTTCCATTCTGCTCGCGTTTTGTTCGACGATCCTTGGGCGTTCAGCTCGTCCCACAACTCGTCCCCCTCAGGCTTGATCAGATAACTGTCAGTGGCGGCCCTCACTAAAACTTGGTTTTCTGACAAAATGTCGATCAGAAAGCTAATCTGGTGGACCGACACGCGAGGAATTTACTTCCGCTTCTTCGTGTTGTCGGCCATGACCGCCTGCCTGCGCAACGTAAAGGGCTGCAGCTAATGCTAATAGTTTTGTGCAACTTAAGTAAACTAAATATTTCATGCGACAAATTTCGACAAAAAATAGTTTAATTAAATTGCTCTGCGCTATTCGTTTCAGATACTTAAAGAGTATTGCTTTCTAGAATTCTTCCCTGCCGAGTTTTGCGATTCTCCGAAATTCCCTGTAGGGAGAAAAGAAACGCTGTGGTTTCAACTGAATCGCCACAGTTCGGCGACGTCGCCAGACACGTCACGGTGCAGTTCTCTTCCGACGTAGTTTGTTGGAGATGAAGATTAAGCTCCTCCCACCGGCGACGTCACGATGCAGTTTCTCCGCCGCTTTTCCTGCATAGAAAGACAGAATAGCCGAACTCTACCATCGCTTAGAGCTCAGCACGCGTTTTCTTTGCCGATCCTAGCACGTGGCTAATGCGGCATAGGATATAGACGCTTTGCAGCAGCTGTGCATGGGCGCCGCCATAACTGACCTTCAGTTTCTGTTTCCTCTTATTTCGTTCATTTCACTTCATCATTACCATAGCAGGCCAGGTTCTTGCCACATTATATTCAAAGCTGGGTCATTTTCTAAAGCATCGGCCTTTGTAGAGGACCGCCAACTACCGTTTCAGTTGCTCGGCATCTCGGTAAGACAAGAGAAGGTCAGCAATGGCGGCTGTAATTTGGCGCGTGTGTAAAGCGTCTATATGCACCAGGCCACGTGGCCGCTTGTTCTGTCTCCGAGTTAAGGAGATGAACGATGCTCATATTTCTCGAATTTATTTGCCGACTGCCGCTGCTTAGAAAGAAGAAACTAACGCAAGTTTGTTTGGTTATTAACGTTAGGGACTGATTCTGAGTAGTATTTTGCGAACGTAGAAAAAGCGTTTCATGGCCCCTTTATTTGTGGTGATAAAGATTTGTATATTTTTAAATCTGCTAACGTCTTTCAGTCACCACAAATTGGTGACCTGAAGATAGTCGACCTCCGAAGACCTTTATTTTATGCGGGAAGGCCTTCCCAAGTCCCCTCCACTCACCATGCCTGATCCTGAGCAACCCGCTACTGGTGAACTGTCAGCAGTCCACTTCCGTCTGCGTCCATTCTGGACAGCGGACCAACAGACCTGGTTCGCCCAGGTAGAGAGCCTGTTCACCACATCGCAAATAACTTCGCAAATCCAGAGGTTTTACTACGTGATAGCAGCGCTTTCGCCGGAGATCGCAGCAGAAATCAGGGACCTAGTCCGCCTGCAACCTCTGCATATAACACCCGCAAGGTGGAGCTCAAACGAAGAACCACGTCGTCGAAGCAGCGCCGTCTCCAACAGCTCCTCACTTCAGAGGAGTTGGGCGACCGCAAGCCACCACAAGTGCTGCGGCGTCTACCATAACTTTTAGGTGAGAGGACCTTCGACGTCGCGTGGCTTCGGGATCTTTTCCTGCATCGGCTGCCGACTGACGTCCGCATGGTCCTGACGTCTCCGTCGGGACTTGACCTCGAAGAACTGGCGAAGCTCGCAGTCTTCGTCATGGAAATCACTGCGCCCACCATCGCACAAATCCAAGATCAGACCCAACCCCTCCCCGAATCACGACTTGACCTGGCGTGACGACTCTCGCATCCGACGTCAGTGGCCTTGGGGAGGAATTTCATCGGGGGATTGGACGTCTCGCGGCTCAGATCGGTGCACTCAGTGCCCGACTTCCAACAAACCAACGTCGCAGATCAACTTCTCGACAACTTCGGCATCGCTCTCCCTCGCCCTCCCAGGGTATGCGTGCCGGTGCCATCGTACTTTCAACACGCAAGCAAAAAAGTGCGTTCCACCATGCACGGCCCCGGAAGATGTCCAGACCCACCACTATAAAGGCGACGAGTGGTGCCGGTTCCGAAGCGAGCCGTCTCTTCTTTGTATAAGTCAAGAATTCTGGTTTTCGATTCCTGCTCTATACCGGCGCCGAAGTGAGCACTCTTCCGGTAACGTCCATCACCATCAGGCCAAAGCGCTCCAACGTCACTCTGCAAGCGGCCGACGCTATTGCCTCCTACGGCGAACGAGCGCTCACACTCAACCCTTGTAGCGGTCAAGCGATAACCATAGGCATGTCTGGCGCAGCAATAGATGTCAAAGTGCGCTACAAACACGCGGTCACTTGATAACAAAGTACGGGGTTGGTTGAAACATTACCTAAGCTAACGAGAGCAATATGTCTCTTAAATGGGGAGGAGTCTGAATATGTAAAAGTGACTTCTGGTGTTCACCAGGGCTCTGTTTTGGGTCCTTTGCTCTTTTAGACTCAGAAATAATATAAGTGATGGCATACAATCTAACAATAAACGTTTTGGAGATGGCTGCATTATTTATACAACAATTATAATTAGAATCACATTTAACTTTTACAAAGTAACCTAAACAAACTTTTTCGTGGTGTGACAAAGGATGGACATGAATATTAAAAAATCCGTGCACAAAAGATTTACTATGAAAAAAATGCCCCATTGCTTTTTCTATACTTAGTAAATAATGACGCAATTAAGTTTAGTCTAACCGTAAAGTACTTGGGGGTTCTACTGTCTGAGGATTTATTATAAAAGAAACATTTAAAATAACCCTCAAGTCAATTTGAATGCTTAATTTTATACGTAAAAACGTTCGACAGACTTCAAGAGAAATTAAAGAAACTTCGAATTTTACTTTTATGTGGATCGATTGTCTGGGATCCACACCATAATCTATTAATAAGCAAACTTGAAAAAGTAGAAAACCAGTGCGCAAGATTTGTGTTAAATAACTACGAATTTGGAGCAAACGCCACCACCATAAAAAGCTACCTACACTGGAAATTACTTAGTGAACGGCGAAAGACTATTAGGTTGAAGTTCTTAGGTGACATTTATAACAATAAAACTATAATCAATGGGACATGTTTTTATATAAACCATTTTATATACCAAAAAAAGCTGAGCACCAGAAAAAATACGACCATATTCATGTCGTATTGATGTCTTTTAGCTTTCCTCTTTTTTTTTTTCTTCTGCGAGAACTATATAACATTGGAACGGGTTGCCTAGAGATGTATTTTTGACAAATTTCCAGGAAAGTGCTTAAATAGGTTTTGCTGTACACTCTAAAAATGCCTGCGCGTCTACTTACCCGCAAAACACTCAAAGAGCCAATCATTGCGATCTAGGAAATCAGCTCAGCAAATGATGAGGCGGAACATCTGTTTAGACCTCAAAATGAAGTCTGCGCTGTTGCATTACGCAATGCAAGTGTGACGCTTTGCATTGCGTAATGCCACAGCGCAGACTTCATTTTGAGATCTAAAATGATGTTTCGCCTCATCACTCACTCAGTTGAGTTCCTAGATCGCAATGATTGGCTCTTTGAGTGTTTGGCGGGTAAGTAGACGTGCAGGCAATTCTAAGAGTGTATATAGGATTTGATGTATAAATAGGATTACATGATGTACTATAACCAAATAGTTCAGCGGTTGTGTTTGAAGTGAATTATTATGTTGTGTTCAATTAACACTTTTTGTAAGGCCCACCCCCTGCAATGCGTGCCTAACGACGATGCAGGTGTTTCTGCAAATAAAAAAAGTCATCGTTAAAAGAAGTGCCACTCACAAAAATCGCACTCTAAGAAATGCCTGCGCGTCTACTTACCCGCAAAACACTCAAAGAGCCAATCTCTGCGATCTACGAAATCAGCTCAGCGAATAATGAGGCGGAATATCCGCCCAGACCTAAAATCTGCACTGTGGCATTACGCAATGCAAAGCGTCATGCTTGCATTGCGTAAGGCCACAGCGTAGACTTCATTCTAAAGTCTAGACAGTTGCTCTGCCTCGTCATACGCTGAGCTGAATTCATAGCTTGCAGAGATTGGCTCTTCGAGTGTTTTGCGGGTTAGGAGACGTGCAGGCATTTCTTAGAGTGCGTCACGTCTTCTCATGCGAACGATCCTATAAAACAAGCACTCGTATAATAGTTAGAAGCCGCACTTGTAGATAATCGGTGCCATGTAAAACGTTTGAAATTAAAACATGCATACTCCGCGGCTTATTTGCGACGTGACCGATCGAAAGCGTCGCTGGGGTCGGCCTTCCACGATTGGCCGAATGCTGACTTTGACGTCAGCAAAGGATTTCCCATCGACGGAAATAAGAGTAATGAAAGAACTTTGATTTTGACGGTGTTGGCAGTGTTGGCTTAAAAGCGTAATGATTTCCGGCTTACAGCATGCTAATTACAAACACCATCGAACTTGTTGTTCACAAGGTATAATGATGTCTCGAGGGGCAACTATAGGAGGGCGCCACCCAAACAATTCGCCGCTAATAGACAATGGCGAGCATGGCGGCCCGGCTGGTGCCTCAAGCGTGCTAGCAAGTGTAGTGGGCGCGTGGAGGTAACTTTGGCAAGCTTGTAATTGCACGGGCTTGCTTGCACGAGGAGAGACATGGCGACGGCCAGTTGCCCCACTTGCAATCGTGTATAGACTCCGTAAAATGCGCTACGATCGTGCGACAGGTACACAAGGCAAAGCCCCGCTCGCGCTGGTAGCCAGGGGTTTCCCCAGGAATTGAAATTAGGGGGGGGGGGGGGGGGGGGGGGGGGGCATTTAGAATAGAGGAGTCGTTGCGGATTAAGGGGGTGCCTTCAGAAAAGCAAAGGGGAGGTGGGGGGGGGGGGGGGGGGGGTAGGGATACAACCCCCTAGGGGGTGTGTAGGGAAATCACTGCACATAGAAGAGTGGAGAATAAAGATCAAAGGTACTTTAAATTAGACCAGTTTTTCTACGATGATGCAAATCAAATCTTGTCCGCGAAAATAATCCAGAAAATAGTTTTTATTTACCGTTTTTCTATCGTCTGATGCTTTTCTATGTGCATTTGATTGGTATTGAAATCAAAGAATCATCGAGCAAGGCAGATTTATGTGAGGCTAAACACGGGTAGAAAGCAATACTCTTCTAAGCAAATCAAAGCATTGGTTTTTTTTTTTCTACTTTCCACTTCGTTAGTGAGTTACGTAACGTTCTATAGACGTATTGCTAATTTACCCAAGCATCAAGGAGAACGCAGGGATTGGTGTTCCACGCCTTACACACGCTGGCTTCAGCAGTAGTAACTTTTCTAAAGCAAATGCCTAAAACAAATTGCATCCTGCACGCGGGTTCGTCAACGCTTTATTTTGGTTATTAATTTCGAACCTTTTTACGGGGAAGGCGTGCACGTGCGTATGGTGCGTGGAACATTAATCCCAGCATTCTCCTTAATGCTTGGGTAATTTAGCAATAGGTTTAATGAAAACGGGGGAATCTGTGGCCGAGTGCGCTAACAAGCGCTAACAAGGCGCTCTATGTAGCGCCTTGTTAGCGCTTCAGTAGCGCCGTTTTAGCGCTTCAGTAGCGCTTCTTGTACTGCGGTGCTGCAGATTAGCGCGTGCACTGCGGTTCCGGTTCCTGTGGTTGGGTGCATCAGCAGCACCATGGCGGACATGTGGGAGGCTGAAATAGAAATGCGACAATTGCTCTGACATACGCGATTAATGCATATGTGTGTGCACTGTGGACGGCTTAACGCCCAGAAGAGAATTCTGGGTGCGCGAAATCGTTTGCCACCACCATACCGACGGGTACCCGGCGAACCTTGTTCCTAGGCTGAGGAACTGAGACACAGAGCTCTTTCGAATGCGATTATTTTTTACTACGTGTCTTTGAAACCAGGGTCACGCATATCGAATAGAAAGCGATGAGGTCGTACCCAATCAATTAGTCGCTCAGAGTTCATGACTCTGGATCGCCTGCCCGACCCTTTGCTTGGAGAGCGGCTCTTTTATTTCTTCTTTCAATGACAACGGAAAAACAACAATAACGGAATCGCCGTGCACGCGCTATTCCGCAGCAGCAATCACGGCACAAGGAGCGTGAGAGTGCAAAGCGCTTCTGAAACGCTAACAGAGCGCTAATAAAGCGCTGCTGAAGCGCTAACCGAGCGCTCTATCACGCGCTAGGAAGCGCCACATGAGCGCTCGCTAGGAAGCGCCACATGAGCGCTCCTTCAAGCGCTCACGTAGCGCTAACTTAGCGCTCCGCTGTATGTGTGAACCGGCCTTTATTCCTTCCATGTTTGAGTCCGCCTCTGTCAACAATATGGACACATATCGTATTCTGATGCGGACATGGCCGCCCGACCATATCGTGCCCGTACTTCAGGATGCCATTTTCCCTCTTGTCAACGCAGATGACATAATTCGTCTCGGGCAATACCAGATGTCCCACGTCTGGTTGATAACGTGTGCGAACGCCCTTACAGAGGCCAAATTTGCCGCATCTAAAGAGCTCACCGTCAAAGCCCGGAAATGCCTCGTGATCGACCCTGAAACCAAGGATGTGAAGCTAAAGCTGTTGTGGTTACCGCGTCACATCGAAGACCGCCGAATAGTTGAAGCATTAGAGCCGTTCGGAAAAGTGGTCTCAATTGAACGTGAGAAGTGGAGGATTCCAGGAATGGAGAATTTGCAGACCATGAACAGAGAAGTAACACTGTCGCTGGCGGAAGGTGTGTCATCTTCCCAAATTCCGTACCTGCTAATGGTCTTGGGATGTCAGTGCCTCGTGCTTGTACCCGGTCGACCCCCGCTTTGTCTACTGTGCAACAGGGTCGGGCACATCCGCCGGTACTGTCAAATACCACGATGCTCCCAGTGCCGACGCTTCGGGAATACCGTAGAAGAGCGTGTGCTTACGTATGCAGACAGGCTGCGTCAAAGAAAGTTCCAAGGCAAAGAACCTTTAACGGAAAACCTCATGGACGTCAGTGAGGTCGTCGAACTTACAGGCGACATTTCTTCTCCCGTTCACTATAAAGAAAAACTCTCTCCTGTACAGCCACCATGTGAGGCTGAGGCACGACACCAAGAGCCAGCTACACAAGGAGCGAACATAACAGTCCCTGTGGTTATGGTGTGCTCGGTATCCTCCATGATGAGAGAACCATCAGAGGACTTTCCACCTCTTACTGTCAACACGACGCAAGAGAAGAACCTTGAAGAGACAACTCCTGCCAAAGAAAAAGGTCAGGGAACCACGACTACGACTAGCGTGGTTTACGAAGATTCACGCAAGGACGAAATGCCAGGTGACAGCTGAGCCCCAGAGTCCAAGCTTTTAAATCACAAACAGGCAGCCAAAAGACGCAAATCGTACGAGTATCATAAAACAGGCTCAGCACCTATCGGGGGAAATTCCCCAGCCCACAATCCACAAACATAAATTGTCATGTGCAGCGCCCTTCCGTTTCGTGTGGCCACCTTAAATGTTGGAGGTTTAAAATCTAGAAGGAAACAGCATCAACTTCTTCAGCTCTTGCGTCACCACAGATAGACATCCTCGCCGTACAAGAAACCAACATTTCAACAGAGCAAGAAACCGAAATTGCAAGGGAACCGTTCATGAGTGATTTCGAAATTCGCGTAAGTCGTGCGTGCGGTACTTCAGCGGGATGTTTTCTGTTTCTGAAGGAAGTCAGAGCTTTTTCGTCCATTTCCTTGACCATTGATGTGGTGGGGCGCTTTTTTTTGTGTGTGTGTTGCCTAACTGTAATGACGAGCCAGCAGCCGACGGAATGCCAAACAGAACAGAAAGAGTTTATTCAGGACGCCATACTTTATATACACGCACAAGGACACTATGTTGCCAACCGAGCATCTGAAACCGAAACTGGACAATGTTCAATAATTCACACAATACACATCATATTTTCTTCCTTGAATTTGTTTTGGTGAGAATTGATTAGTAGGTTATTTGGTTAGTGCACTGTTAGCAACGACTTGCCCATTTTATATTTATATACATATATACATCATACAATTTGTACAAACCACATTATACAATTTTTACAGAACTGCAACTAACTAAGCTCACAATTACAACAGAAAACATAGTATAAAAAAACGGAAGGGAACATTAGACATCGTCCCGGAACCTAACAGGTGGACGCCTGTCCCTGTGGGGTTGCACTCGACGCTCCGTCCCAGGTTCTTCAGGCGGTGTAGTATGCTGACCCGGCACAGGCTATTCCTGTGGAGCAGTTTGCTGATACGGCACAGGCTCCTCGGACGGCACAGGCTCCTCGGGCAGCACAGGCTCCTCGGGCAGCACAGGCTCCTCGGGCAGCACAGGCTCCTCGGGCAACACAGTTTCCTCGGGCAGCACAGGTTCCTCGGGCAGCACAAGTTCCTGGGACGGCACAGGTTCCTGGGACGGCACAGGTTCTTGCACCTGAGATGAAGCACTGCGGGGCACCCATGTTTCACTTGGCTGAATGCAGTCGTCAGCCGCAAGTGCAGGCACCTTGCACACCTTGGGGGCGTTCCGAGTTCGTCCATCGTCGAGAAGGAAGGACGACGGGCCTCGCTGCTTGACGACCTTTTTTGGACGACTGAAAACAGGACCACCCTTGAAGGAAACGGATGACTTCTTAACACTGACGTGGTCTCCTACAACAACCTTTTCTTTTTTGCTGCTCTCCTTCTGTCGGTGTACTGTTCGCTGTAAAGCTGGTGACGCTTCACTCGCGATCTCAACTTTGACAGCTCTCTTGCTGGCTCCTCTTCGAGTAACGGTGATGGAAAGCCGACGACGTTCAGCCGTGCTCTTGGCAATCTCCCATGAAGGAGAACAGCAGGGGCAATCCCTGTAATAGAATGCGGAGTGCATCTGTAGATTCCGAGGTACTCGGTGATAGCCAGTCGCAGCGGTCGACATTCCAAAACAACCAGCTGAATGAATGCCTTGAAAGTGCGATTGAACCGCTCTATTTGGCCATTGGCGGCCTGGAGATAGTACACTGATGAATGCGCGATCCGAATGGACCGTTCTTGCAGAAAGTGGACAAACTCCATGAATTGTGGTCCGTTATCACACACTATACCTCATTGGGGTAGCCTTCTCTGGCAAACACGCTGAGAAAAAACTCCGTTACAGTCCTTGTTGTTACTTCTGAGCTGAAATGGACTTCCGGCCATTTGGAGTTGTAATCGATCAGAGTAATCACGAACCGGCAGTTCTGAGGGGCTCTCTTTAGGGGACCAACTATGTCTATTGCAACCTTCTGCCATGGTCATTCGGGAACTCAACCGGTTGCATTGGAGCAGTTGATGTCGTGGCTAACTTGTCGGCTTCCTGGCAAGTACTGAAGCTCTTGATGGCCGTCTTAACTTGGTTTTCCATTCCCGCCCACCAGAGTTGTTCGCGAAGCCTTGCCTTAGTGCGAACGATTCCTTGGTGTCTTTCATGCGCCGTAGCAACGAGCTGGGCCAACAAAGACGAGGGAGCAACCAGCCTCTCTGCTCTCAGTAGGACTTCATCTACCACTGACAGTTCTTCTCGAATTCTGAAAAACGGCAACAGATTTTCAGGAACGCTTCTGTGCGGCGGCCAAGAACCGGTGGCGTAGGACTTCACATGAGTCAGAACAGCGTCACTCAGAACTGCTTCTTGGAATTGTTCCATGGTGACACACGTAGGCTCAACGAGGCAGACAGATTCTTGCTCAAAAACCAGCTCGGGGTCCTTGGTCGGGGCGGGCAGACGAGATAGAGCGTCTGCTACACTGTTCTGCGCACCTTTCAAAAACTCGACCGTGAAATTGCAGTAATGCAGTCTTGCACACTAGCGTGCGACCTTAAGCGGACGTCGTCCCAAACCACGTGAAGACAGAAGCAAAACCAGGGCTTGGCGGTCTGTTCGCTGAGTAAATGGGCGTCCCCAGAGGTGCTCACAGTGTTCACATGCCCAAATGCAGGCCAGTGCTTCTTTTTCGCCAACAGCATACTTCCTCTCAGCAGTTGAAAGGGTGAGCGAAACAAGAGCAACGGTGCGAAGTGTCTCGCCCTGTCGCGGGTGCAGAACGGCCCCTAGTCCGCATTCAGATGCATCCGTCAAGACTACAATTGGAAGAGCAGGGTCAAACATATGAAGCACCAAGTCAAAAGAAAGCAGGAGCTTGACCTTGCAAAAGCTGGCATCAACGTGTGACATCAACACAAATGGTTGGTCTTTGCGAAGAAGGGCACTCATTGGCTCCACGACTTCAGTTAAAAAAGGAACGAACTTCGAATAATAGTCCACGAGACCTTGAAAGGAGCGGAGTTCTGCAGCCTTGGTTGGACCAGGCGTGTTCACGATTGAATCTACCTTTTCTGGGAGAGGCGAAATGCCTTGGGCAGTCAGTCACCTTGTGACCTAGGAATGTCAACTCTGTGACATTGAAAACACATTTGTGATTCAGTTTAAGGCCTGCATCCTTGATGCGTTGCAGGACTTTGGCCAGGTTCTGGAAACGTTCCTCCGACGATTTGCCGAAGACAATAACGTCATCAATATAAAAGAGGACGCCAGGACAGTCATGAAGAATATGCGATATCTGGTGTTGGAACGCTGCTGGCGCTGAGGCCAA
Organism: Ixodes scapularis; assembly: GCF_016920785.2. Classification (NCBI taxonomy): domain Eukaryota; kingdom Metazoa; phylum Arthropoda; class Arachnida; order Ixodida; family Ixodidae; genus Ixodes; species Ixodes scapularis. The sequence goes on from NW_024609857.1 coordinate 24,712,158, forward strand.
CTCAAAACAAACTCGTTTGAAACGGAACAAGCCGTCGTGGGTGATGAAGGCTGTTAAGTCTCTACTGTCTTTGTGCAGGAGGACCTGGTGGTAGGCTGAAGCTAGATCACGTTTTGAAAAGTGGGTGGCTCCCACCAGTGCATGAAGCAGCTCTTCCATGTGTGGCAGGGGGAACATGTCGGGAACGATGGCCTTGTTGGGTTCGCGAAGGTCCACACAAAGCCTAATGCTCGCATCTCTCTTCTGAATGGCAACAATGGGAGAAACTCACCCTGACGCTTCAATGCGTTCAATGATGTCAAAGCTTTCCAGACGCTGAAGCTCAGCTGACACCCGAGGTCGCAAAAATAAAGGCAGGCGATGAAGCTTTGATGCTACGGGCGGGACCGCAGAGTGCGTCTTGACTTTGTGAACAAAGCCTTTGGCGAGGTCTAAGTCTGAGGTGAAAAGAGGCTTGAAGTGTACAAGGGCTGAAGTCAGTGGTGGAAGAGTGACAGTATCGGAGGCCTGTTCCTCAGGGACGGAAGAAGCTTGAACGCATTGCATAGTGGACCCTTCAATGCGCAAGTTCAGGGTCTTGATACCATCAATACCAATGAGCGAAGTTCCGTGCTCCACAACATAGAAGAGAACTTGCGCCTTGCCTCTTTGAATGGAGACTTCGGAGAAGAAGCAACCTAGAACTGAAATGGGCCTTTTCGAGAAGTCTATCAGGGTAACGCGGTGGAACAGGCAGAAGAGCTACGCCCGGAAAATGTGCTTCAAATAATCGTTTCGACAAAATGGACACCGATGACCCAGAGTCAACTAGAAGTTGCAAGTTAACCTGCCCGACTTGAACATCGATATGAATTCCGCAGGTTGTAGGACGCTGAAGCACAAGGACCTGAACGGCGTCATCCTCCGACAAGTTTTCGACCAATACCTCGTGATCGGTCAACTGCGAGCGTTTCTGGTTGCACATTTTCTTGAAATGACCAATGCGACCACAAAATAAACAGTGTTGTCCCTGTGCTGGACAACGAGTCCATGACGCGCGGTGCCGACGAGAGCCGCAACGGAAGCAGTGCGACGAATGTGCGCGTGGTGCGGAAGGCGAGCAACGGCGGTCGCGGCGCTCACGAGATGAGGGGCGGTTCCCTCGAGCAGAGCGTGACGTGATAGCGCTACGGGAAACATGCTGCTGGTGACTTCGCGTAACGTGCCGTGAGCGTGAAGACTGCGAAGGAGGCTCAGAATACTTGCTAGGACGTGCCGACACTGGTTGTACGGACGCGGAAAATTCTTTAATTTGCTCGGCCGCTTGTTCTTGTTGGAAGGCTATCTGGTCTGCGGTGGAAAACGGTAGCGACGAACCTTCCAGCAACAGGCGTTCACGAACGCGGTTAGAAGACACGCCGGTCACGAATTGTTCTCGTAGTGCCTCTTCTTGTGACGCGAAGCAACACGGCGTTCCAAGCTCACGTAGTGCGGCAGCAAAGTCATGGATAGACTCGCCTGGAGATTGGAAACGCCGGTGGAAGCGGTGTCGCTCAATGACCAGGTTGCTGGTTATAGCTAAGTGTTGGGCCAAGGAAGCGACGGCGATGTCGTACTCGTTCGGCTTGCTCGCTGCATCTTTGCCCGTATCCTGGGCGGTGCTTGGAGGCTTCGTGTCAGGTAGTGTGTTGAAAATTCGCTGGCCTTCGGCTCCCAGACAGTGCAGCAGAAGGACCTTGCGTCGCTCCGGGGAAAATTCGGCAGCACCAGACGCAAGCATGTAGACGTTGAACATGCCATGCCACTGCGGCCAGGGCACGGACGGGGGTCACGGTGTCGGCCGGAACGGTTCCGGAGGGGCGAGACCGGCGTAGGCCATGGCGATGCTCGTTAGGAACGGCGCCGTTTACACGCTACATATCGAAGGGGAGGACATCCTCGTCGCCATGTAATGACGAGCCCAGCAGCCGACGGAATGCCAAACAGAACAGAACGAGTTTATTCAGGACGCCATACTTTATATACACACACAAGGACACCATGTTTCCAACCGAGCATCTGAAACTGAAACTGGAAAATGTTCAAGAATTCACACAGTACACAACACTAACGTATGATGATAAGGGTTGGAGGTTCATGTTTGTTATTCTCCTAATGCAGGAATATTTTCTTTTCATTTGTATCTCATTATTTACTACAGATAGAAATATTGTTCCTCTTGGCGACTTCAACTCTGTTTGCAGTAATCGAGATTGTTCGCAACCAACGTCTAGAAATGATTCGAGCGCGACCGCACTAGAATCATTAATCATTGAGCAAAACATAATAGAGACTTGTGATGTCAAGTATGAAGACCTACATTAAACATACGTTTAAAACTCATCACATGCTCGCCTTGACCGGATTCATGTGTGCGGTGAATTGTTCACTCAAATCAGTGACTATAATGTGAAATATTCTTCTCTGATCTCTGCCTGGTGTCAATTTGCATCGGGGAAAAAAGCGGTCATCCTTTCGCCCCGAATGGGGCTTGTAGATACTTAATGTAACTCTCCTTTTTGAAAAAAAAAAAAAAGGTTCACTGAACGCATTTCTTGTCTGTTCTCAGATGTTTTGCACTTCCATACACTTACCGTATTTCCAAAGTGGGATATGTTTAAACAGAAGGTCAAGAATCGGGCCACTGAATGTTCGAGTATCCTGGCGTTTGAACGAAAGAATGACCGACGAAAATGATTTAACATCCTGGCAACCTTACACGAACTTGAATCTTTTAGCCCTGGGACATACACAGAGGAAATTGACATAACCAAAGCAAAGTCACAACGGTATGATGCAAACAAGTATAGAGGAGTAGTTAGGGGTTCGTTCATGAACAAAACGGTTTGCACTCAATGAACCCCTAACACGACGATTGCTAAATGATGAGAAAAGATATGCCCTGTGAAAACGAATTCTAGTAATTGATAACGAAGCCACCACTGTGTATGATACACCTGGGATTTTAAAAGTCTTCCTAGACCACTGCAAGGACCTTTATGGCAAAGTGATACCAGATGGGGATACAAAAGGTGGGAAAGAATTACTGTCCAACTTACCAGTCCTTTCAGAAAAAGAAAAAAAACTTTAATAGATAGAGCGTTAACCGTTTCAGTTTGAGATCCCAGCCATGAAAACTTAATACACTCACTTGAAATGGTTCAAAATCAATCTGTTTGTTTCGTATTGTCTAACTATAATAGAACTGCAAGCATCAGTACAATGAAATCAACCTTGATCTGCCATCCCTAACATCCCTCTGTAAAACCTCTCGTCTTTGTCTCTTTCACAAACTGTTTCATATGCCATGAACTCACTTCCCATGAGTAAGACTCCTGGTTCCGACGGACTCAGCACAAAATTCAATAAGAAATTTACTGACTTATTAGCTCGAGTGCTGCTTGATGTCTTCCACGTGGGATGGCAAGAAAAAATACTTCCACCCATTTTTACCAAGGATATACGGTCCTAATACCTAAAAGTACAAGTTAAGAAGTGCTGAAAAAGAGGGAGCTGCAGACTATAATTTCTTTGTGTAATGTAGACTACAAGATCTTTGAAAAAATACTCCCAGAAAGACTTCTTATAAATACCTTGGTCTTTACATTTCATCTAACCTTACTTGGAGGATTCAAACGCTAACCGCATATTGGCTTATCATCGACGTAACTTTGCAAAAGCACCTTCATCCCTAAAGCTACTACTATACAAGGTCCTTATTCGCTCTAAACTCGAATATTCCGTTTCAGTTTGAGATCCCAGCCATGAAAACTTAATACACTCACTTGAAATGTTTCAAAATCAATCTGTTTGTTTCGTATTGTCTAACTATAATAGAACTGCAAGCATCAGTACAATGAAATCAACCTTGATCTGCCATCCCTAACATCCCTCCGTAAAACCTCTCGTCTTTGTCTCTTTCAGAAACTGTTTCTTCATCCTTCCTTGCGCGCCAAACATATTTTACTCCTCCCCCCCCCCCCCCAATACATCTCATCTCGATTAGATCATCTTCATAAAGTCGGGATTCCATCGTATAGAACTAATGCTTTTTTCAGTCATTCTTTCCTCGCACCTCAGTGGAGTGGAATGACCTTCCCGCCCCAACAGCTACAATCAAAGATCACCAGCAGTTCAAGAACGCCATAGCTAATATTGTATAACTAGGAGTCAATTTACTGTACTAATAATCAGTGCATTTTTTAATTTATGCATTGTGCCCACTGCCGTCTCTAATGCCATTGGCCCTGAGGGTATATGAAATAAATAAATGAACACATCCACTAATTGGAGAACACCAAACGTGCGGAATCAGAGAACGAACAATTCAAACCAATGTACACGTCGCCAGATCCGTGCTGGAGTGTGCGACGGATAACAACGATCAAGTTGGATTGGTACAAGTTGATCTCTCAAAAGCTTTTGATCGGGTCAGTCACTGTTTTTTGTTCCAAATTCTGGCCCATGTCAATAATGGAGACACTGTCCTTTCAGGCGTTCAGTTATGCTACAAACATTGCTTTACCAAAATTATTGTTAATAAAACTTTTTCAGCCCCAATCGCTGTCAAATCTTCAGTAAGGCAAAGACGTCCCCCGTCTCCTATTTTGTTCGCTTTATATCTCGAACCACTGTGCCTTAGTATAATTAGAAACCTTAATGTTCGAGGGCACAACATAAATTTCACTGAAGTGAACTTGTTGGCTTATGCTGATGACGTCGCCTTTTTTTCTCTGACAAAGAAAGTGTAGAATAAGCACACCGGGTAACGCATAATTTTAGTGCGTTGACAGGCGCATCCGTTAATAACGACAAGTCGAATGAATTTTGGTTGGGCATGTAAGGAACAACGCCATCTAAATTTCAAGGAATCCAATAGAATCAACCAGAAATCAAATATCTTGGTGTACCTCTCAATCGAACTAGGAATAGCGGGCCATACTGGATGTCACTTTCAATAACTACTAAACAAAAAATTGACGCCTGGTGAGTACGAGATCTTTCCGTCTTCTCCAAGGTCGCAGTGTGCCATATTTTTCTCGGATCAAAACTTGTGTAAGTCCTGCAAGTACTACACGGTGCCCGATCACGAATTCAAACATTTCATCGTTTGTTTGCCACCTTCATTTGGAGTTTCTCCTGGGAACGGATGAGACGGGATAAATCATTCCTACCTGTTGAGTGTAGAGGGTTGGGCCTTGCTCATCTCTTTGTACGCTAACTAGTCTCTAGGCGATTTTTCTTTAGGAGTATGACACACTTGTTCCTACTTTCACCTGTCCAAACAAAGCTGGCGTCACATCTGCCATTTATGATAGTTACAACTAAAGACGTAAATTAGTACAGGCTTACGCGTTTGCGGAGAGAGGTCGACGCATTGTCCTTTCTGAAAGTTTGGTTTTCGTTTGAATATTTATTTAGTGTTTCAAGGAAATGTTTGTCTCATCCGTTGTTGAATAATGTTTTCCTCTTCCAATTTATAGATCAATGTTAAGTGACAGTCGAGGACAGGATGCTTTGAAACACGTTGAAACGCGTGTGTGTGTCTCCCAGTGCAAAAACATTTTTCTTTTAATTGCATACCTCAACACTACCTGTCAAGTGGTGGCTTCAGGAACAGGGATTTTTGGTTCCATGGTCGTTAAACTGTTGACAATGTAGCAAGCCTGAAACCATCGAACATTGCTTCATTTACTGCAATGACGCAGTCTTTTTTTGGGATGTTCTGCAACGAACAGTGAAAAAGGATATTTATTTTACGGAATATTGTATATGATTTCTTCATGTTGAAACACACGAACTTTTCCATACGATGTATTCATGCGTCTAGGCCTACATAGCCTGTGGAAGTGCCGCATGATAGGCAGAAATGCTAAACCACCACGTACGACAAGATATCTCTTTATTGACGAAGTTGCCAAAGTAAGGAGCGTGTTATGTAGTTTTGCAAAAGTTTTTGAAAAAGTAATATATAAACGTGTTTACTTTTACCTTAGCCCAATGATATCTGCATCTCAACACGGTCTTTTGAAGGGTAGGTCAGTTGAGTCAAATTTATGCTCGTGTTTAAGTTACTCTGCACCAGTGGTGTCACGTAGGGGACAGGTAGATGCAATTTATTTTGACATGTCAAAAGCGTTCGATTGTGTATGTCATAATTTACTGCTACAGAAGCTTGCCTTGCATGGTTTCAGCCCGCATCTTTGCGTGTGGTTTTCCACGTATCTCATTGGTCGTCGAAACTCTGTTCGCATTTCTGATAGCTACTCTGACGAGTTTATTTAAACTTCTGGTGTACCCCAGGGATCCATCCTGGGACCACTTTTATTCCTTTTGTTCATAAATGATCTTGCTTCCCGTATTACAGATGCAAAAATTCTTTTGTTTGCCGATGATGTTAAGCTTTTTATAAGTGTGAGGTCACTATCTCATTGCTCCCGGCTCCAGGCCGACATAGAACGTGTTTCTGAATGGTGTGCCAAAAACCGCTTGTCCCTTAACCCCAAGAAAACTAAATCAATTGTGTTATCCAGAAAGCGTGACATACTTTATTTTTTATATAACTTGGGAGGGGCCCCGATTCCTCGGGTTTCTTTTATCAAGGATCTTGGTGTATTCATCGATAGTTCACTATCCTTTAATAATCACGTGTCTATAACTGTTAATGCAGCACTGAGAGTGTTGGGAATGATTTCACGGTTGTGTCGTCAGTTTTCTACACCCCGTTGTTTACTGCACTTGTTTAAGACATTAGTGAGGTCAAGATTAGAATTTGGCTCAATCATTTGGAATTCATTAACGTTAACTCAGGCTATTTCAATAGAAAATATACAAAAACGAATGATTAGAATTGTGTATGACCGTTATATTGGAAGGAAATATTTTTACCATTATGAAACGTTACTTGTTCGATTTGCGTTGCACACGCTTGCTGTGCGGAGGCATTACAGAGATTTTATATTTCTTCACAAAGTTGTACACGGAAAAGTGAATTCAATTGATCTGTTGCGTTTCATAGACTTTCATGTTCCGTCAAGGGTCAGTAGGAGTGTGCTAACCTTTTACCCATCTTGTATGTCATCTGTGTCTCCTTTATCGAGAATCCAATTAGCATTTAATAAGACCCATCTTGATATTTTTCTTCGTTCAAACCAGTTTATGTTTTATGTGCGAAAGTGGATGTCCTTGAATTACCTATTGTAAGGCGGGTTCTGTATAGTCTTTCAGTTTCTGTTATCTGTTTATATTTTCATTGTGACAAGTATTTTAATGTTTGATATAGTGCTGTGTTTTAATTTTCTTTGTGTGCACCACATCATAGACTGTAAAGTTGTTTGTGGGCACGTAAAATAAAGATTTATTATTATTATTAAGGAGCGTATACGAGGCACGCGCATCGGTACCAGAATGGTGTAGTCTCTTTGACGCATGCCTAAGCCTACCACACTTTTAAGCATACGTTAACATCTCAGTTCATCGTTTTCGAATGAGTAGTATAATAAATTTCTGATCATGTTATTACTCTAATTTGAGGCGCGAAGTTTGTTTTGTACTTCATGTCCGTATGTGTAATATTGTACTTCGCGACTCGCATACCGTTACGTGTAAGTAGCTTGAGCGTTTAGCGCAACAGGGAGTGAAAACTGGGCCTTGTGAACCAATCGTGTTGACATGAAGCATTAATACGAAATGATTGTGTATCGATTTGTTCTGATTGAATTTTTCCGTGCATTAGAGATATAAAAAAAATGGGATCGGTGGCCAAGTGGGTTAGCGCACACCCGCTCGGAGCACGTGGAGCGAAAGCTCGCACTGCAGAACACAAGGATTCTAGGTTCAAACCCCCACCCCTGCCCGTGTCGATCTGGATGAGCATCGTACCGGCATGCGGTCGTGTATCACTACTGCGTGCTACACGTTAAGAAACCCAGGTTAGCGGTTGTACTACACTGACTAAATTTCTCATTTGCAGCTGGGTGACAAGTCGCCCGTTGAGGCAGACTAAGTTCTAGGCTGTAGAAACATGCACACACCCCAGTTTGTTTCTGTTAAAAGCACATCAGAGAACGAAAGAAAGAAACGAAGACTAGAAAAGTCATGTCTTCCTGCGAGCAAGTGAGAACGTGAAATAAAAGCAAACGAAGCTTCTCGCTAACTAAAAGCATTAAGCTTTTATTGTTCTGATATGGTAGAATCAATAAAAAAAGTTGTTAATTAAACTGTGCCTTAAATGTACACGAATTATTCCTCCTTCATTGTTTTCAGAGAGCGGACAAACATGATCATGCAATCTGCCATGTTTACAAATACACGAAGCGAAAGTTTCTATTCTATAATGATTTCATTCATATAAGCTTATCTTATATCCAACAAATATGATTTAAATCAAACAAATCTGATTTAAATCAAATAAACCTGAATAAATTATATAAACTTTATTATTTTTATTTATTTATTTGTTTATTTATTTACTTGCTTTTTACCCTGGCTGTTAACCTTTTGCTGCAGTCACCGTTTTGCTGAGAGGCGATAACCCAGAAGCTGAGGAAAAATAGCGACATACGACGTAAAACTCGACAAAACAAGGTGAGTAAACCTGTTCCAGGTCCAATTAAAGATTAAGAAAGAGTTATTGGGCAGGAGATCGAACTATAGGGGGCGCTCTGACCCGTTTGTTTTCCCCACGCTTGGTGTTTACTCAACACAAGGCCTGTGCACAAGCCCACAGGCCTTATGGGCATGTCCATGTCATCTTCTACAATAGAGCGCGGGGCACAGTTAAATGTAAAAAAATACTAACAATCGACGAAGCGACGTTAAGTGCCGGATCTATCCTCAGAGAATGCGAGCTTGACCCACTTCGACTTTTGTGCTGAGCTGGGACCGTGCATGCTGCATTGTTCATGCAGGCCATAGTAAAAACAAAAGAGCCCCTCCTCCCCCCCCCACCGGAGAACACGAACTCCAGCCGAACGCTGACGCCGTGTTCGGTTATGTCGGCCGAGCGCTGAGTCATTGTATTTGTTGTCCCCATCCGTGTAGTTGTAAAGTTAACCGCTTGGGGCGTCTCGGTCTGTCCTCCTCCCCAATAGTGCAGAGGACTTATCGGAAAATTACCTCTCCTTCATCGAAACGTTTTCTTTTAGAGCGCAGCTTTTACGCGCCCATTTCCGGCTTGAGCGGCTGCGGCGTCGGCGTCGGCGTAACAGTGAGGACACGTGACCCCCGTGAGGTCACGTAACCCCGGTGACGTCATGTGACCCCCGTGAGGTCATTTGACCCCGGTGGCGTCACGTGACCCTCGTGAGGTCACGTTATCCCTGTGAGCTCATGTGACTCCGGTGACGTCACGTGAACCCTGTAAGGTCATGTGACCCCGGTGACGTCACGTGACCCCCGTGAGGTCACGTGATCCCTATGAGCTCAGGTGACTTCGGTGACGTCTCGTGACCCCGTGAGGTCACGCGACTCCGGTGACGTCAAGTGACCCCCGTGAGGTCACGTGACCCCCGTGGATCCAGACCACCGAGTATGGGGGTAGCACCTTGCAGTCTCTTGTCCGATGGCGTCTGTTCAGACGCCTCTCTAATTTTACAAACCTTGTACCGTTGTCGGTACCTCTTCGAGTGACGCCAGTGAGGTCTCAGTGTATTTGGCGCACTCGGAAGCGTTGAACGGAGCTTCCGTCCCATCAGAAGCTCTACAGGGGAAAAACCTTTAGGCTTTGGGGTAGTCCGGTGTGTTAGAGGAGCTTGAGCCGCAGCTGATGATTTCGTCAGCAGGTGCTTTGCAGTTTGTACCGCTCGTTCGGCTTCCCCGTTGCTCTGGGGGTAATACGGGCTAGAAGTCACCAGTTGGGCTCCCCACTGGCTTGCGAATTGCCGGAACTCGCTTCATCCAAACTGGGGATCGTTGCCTGAGCGTATAACTTCCGGGCATCCATGTCTTGCGAAAACTTGACTGAAGACTTTTGTCAAGTCTTCCGTTGTCGTTCGAGGAGGTTCTACAAGCTCGAAGAACTTCAAGTAGCAGTCAACGATGACTACATACTTCTTCCCTTTCAGCTGGAAAAGGTCCGTTTCGATCTCTTGCCACGGGTGATCGGGTAATGGAGTTTGGAGTAGGTGGTCAGTAGGTGCTCGCGGATATTGCTGGCATGTAGGGCAACGGCTTACATATTCCTGTATTTTTATGCTGACCCCGGGCCACCAGACAGATTCCCTCGCTCTTGCACGGCATCGGACGACACCCTGATGTTCACAGTGTATTCTTTCTAGGACCTCTCCTTGCATGTTGGGAGAGAAGGGGGAGGGGGATAAGCAGCCTGTCGTTCCGCGTGAGTACACCTTGGACAACCGAAAGGTCTGTTGCTACGCTCACGAATTTCTTTAAGTTCGGAGGAAGCTTGTCTGTCTCAGGTCACTGTTTTCGGCGGTATTCCACAACTTTTTGTCGTATTAGGGTCTTTTGACAGTTCAGTCCTCAGCCTTTCCAAGAAAGAGAAAGATGCTGGAAGAAGCTCCCCTGTCAGAAACTCGTACTCTTGAACGAATGTTTCAGTCTTGTCTGCAGATCTCGGCGTGACCGTGGAGTTGTCTTTGAGCGGCTTCCTAGAGAAGACGTTCGCGATGTATATCTCCTTACCTGGTACGTGTGAGATAGTGAAGTCATACTCGAATATGCGCATTCTTAGCCACTGTAGCCTCGGTGTCATTTCGTCGAGACGTTTTGTTGATAATAACGGGACCAGGGGCTTATGGTCTGTCTGGACGTGATTAAATGTAGAGCGATCGCTGGAATCTATAACAAATCCAGCCTACAATACAAACCAGACACTTGTAATGTTTACTTAGTTAAAAATTACTAGCAACCTTTTGCTCAGAAGTTTCCAAGGTATGGAATGAGGTTGTTTAAATTTGTTTAGAAGACAGTCGGTTGCAGAATATATATTTTATTTTTAATTTTCCGCTAAATATAGCGGGAAAATTGACGCGGCGTCACGCCCTGTGATGTCAGGTCACGTGACCCCGCGAAGTCACGTCACGTGACCTGACGTCAAGGTAGTGTACTACATAGAATACGGGATAGTGCTGGGACCGGAGTGGCTGGTATGAGGCGCGTAGGTGACGTAGGTGCTTCCGCTTTACCGGTAACGCGCGTGCGTGCGCGAAAGCAGTGCTCCTTTATTCGAATCTCTTTTCCGAGGGTCGCTGTTCTTTTTTTTTTCCCCGCAACTCTCTAGCGGCAGTGTCTGTTGGAATGCCGAAAAAAAAAGTGTCTTCTCACCCTTCAGATGCATGCGGCAGCACCAGGTTTTTATCGCCACTTCGCTGGCGTCATTTCTTCCCTATACGTATGCATTAGTCATAGTTAGAACTACCACAACAAGCCCCATTCAAAGTATATTCTGCGACTCACGACGAGGAATACGGCGACGCCCGAACTGCACTGTCAGAAAACACAAAAACAACAAAAATAAATTGCTGTGAACGCCTGAGGCACTCTTTGCTGTACAAGGAGGGCTACTCCCGGCACACCGAACGCAGCGCCACGTGTGTTGTCTACTTGGACGGTTTCACAAGCTCCCACTGGCCGAGCCGCGGCAGTCCCAACAACGCCCCGTATTTTGTTACCTGTGGTCGTGGTGTCAAGTCCTGGTGTATAGTGACCTAACAGCACTCGACGCAGTCACGTGACGTGACCTCACGGTGTCGTCGTGGTGACACGTGATATTATGACGTGTATCACGTGATATCATGACCTACGAACAGCTATCGATAGGAATAAGAAAAAGAGATGGACGTGTTGTGCCTGAGTCATGCGCCGCGCGAAGTACTTCTTACAGGATTCGGTTGTCAAAGGAAGAAAATCTGCTTTTTACCTTTGAAACGTGCAACTCTCTATAAAATAACATTAATCTAATCTGAGATGCACCTAATGCATCCTAATTAGGCACATAAAGGGGGAAATTAGTAATGATCCGCGATAACTCCTTTTTTTATGATTGTGGTTTTTTGGGGTGAATACGAGTTTAGATATTTATAGAAATTGCAGCAGGGTGTTGCCACGTCAGTTCGTGCAATGACGGTCTGAGTCATTTGTTTTTTCATATTTATGTAGAAACTATATGCTACAGCCATGTTTTTGGGAGGAGCATTCAGTTATATGCGAAAGCGGTAGCTGAGTTTCTTCCGGAGGTATACGATCGTGAATTTCGAAATGTGGAAGTATCCCAGATTCCGCTACGGTACTTTGCACAGTCGTCAATTTCATGCCCAAGCATGCACGTAGTAATGAATTGTTTTACTTATCTTATGAGAAGTTTACGACATGTACAAAGAATAATAAAAATTGCAACCAAACATTTTATGCCAAAAAAAACACGAAACACGTCAAATGAACACGTTTTAGAGACACGTTTACACATTATTTACCATCGAACTACTTCATTATATAAAACGACGCGAAACATGTCAAAATTACATTCTTTAAATGCATTTCCCGAATATTGTTACGGTGATGTGCGACCGGCAGCAAGTGACAAAGATGTACTTACTCAATGAGAGAGGAAGATATGATGGAAGCCGGGCCGTGCTCGGGGAGCTTTGCGCGCAATGGTCAGCACGCCATTGCACCAGCGTCGTCGTCTTCTTCGTCATAATAAAAGAAAAATATGCTTAGCCATTATTGTAGTTTTTCAGAGCGAAGCTCTTAGGCACAGTTTTCCGGGTTGAGCGGCGTCAGCGTCGGCGTAACCACGCTAAATTTAGCGGCAAAATTGTCGTGACGTGACCTCCACACCAATTTAATTCCCCTCTAAATTTAGGGGCGAAATGACGTCGCATGACTTGGTGTACCTATGAACAAATTCAGTTTCTCCGCTAGATTTAAAGGAAAAATTGACGTAACGTCACCTCAACAGCAATTATATTCCCCACTAAATCTAGCGGGAAAATTGACGTCACGTGACCTCAACACCAACTCGGTTTCCCCGCTAAATTTAGCGGGATAGCGGGAAAAATTACATCACATTTTTTTTTGGTGTCACGTCACCTACGAACAAATTCAGTTCCTCCGCTAGATTTAGTGGGAAGAGTGACGCCACGTGAGGGGAAGGAGGGGAAGGTATGAAGGAGGAGGAAGAAAGGAGGAGGCGGAGTAGGGGAGAGGAGGAGGATGAGGGGGATGAGGAGGAGGAGGAGAGAGAAGGAGGGGAGAGGATGAGGAACAGAAAAGGAGCTGTAGGAGAAGATGAGGAGGAGAGGCTGTGGAGGAGGAGGAGGAGGAGGTGAAGGTATGGAGGAGAGGACGGTGCGGACGAGGAGGAGAGGAGGGTACGAAGGAGGCAGAGGACACGAAAGAGGAGGAGGGTGCTGAACCAGTATCTGAGGAAAATGATCGATTTCTTTCTCAAATTGTTTCGCACGGTATATTCAAAAACTAAAATACATCAAGAGCTGCGCTCTAATTTCCCACTACAGAAATTTGTAAACGTTTTTCATTTTTTTCTCTCCCCTCTTGGCGCGAGGAGGGGGAAGACGGGACTTCTCTTCGGCCGTGCCACGCGAAGAGAGTTAAGAGCGCTGCCTGGCGTCCCGCCAAGAATGGCGCGACGAAATTCTTTGTGTCGTCTGTTTGAAAGACTTGTTTTCAAACATTACTCACGTTATGCGAAATCCCACTTTGGCAGTATCCAGTTGCTACGCCTAATGTTGGATGGTTTTGGAAACTTCCACCGCGCTTACCCATTTACTTCACGGATCATCGAGCACTGGAAGCGGTCGTCAGCGGCATCCACGACGCCAGCGATGTTTATTTATCCTTCACTTACCCAGAGCGCCTGAAGGCGCTCTGGGTAAGTGAATGAATGAATAAATAAATACATTGCTGACGTCAATTTTACTGTTAAATATAGTGGGCAAATTAACGTCACATCACCTCATGTCACGTGATGCTAGGTCACGCCTCGTCAATTTTCCCGCTAAATTTAGCGAAACATTTTCGTCATAGGACCTCGTGTCACCTCACCTGAAGTTATGTGACGTGGTCACATGAAGTGATGTCACGGTGTTGCCGTGGTTTCGCGCTATATCATGACGCCATGTGACGTCAATTTCCCAGATAAATTTAGCGCGGAATACTTCAGCGGTTGGACAGACAAACAAAAATCAGTTATCGAAGATTAAAAGCTATTCGCCTCGAGATCTAACCGTACGTATCGCCACCGTGCGGTCGAAATTGAAAACATGCGAAAGCGGGGATACCGCCGTGCGTCGTGTGCTACGGGCGCACGTTTAGAAGTGTGGACATCGACGACGCAAGCCCATTTCTGACTCAGCTTGACCCTCGAAAAGTGTTCGATGTTTTAGTTGTCATTTCTTTTTACTAAAGGCTGTGTTGTATCGTTTCGCATGCTTGGAAATGCAGCAAAGCGATTATTATTAAAGGGAAGATGGGGCACTTCTACATTTGAGAAAAAACGTTTGAATTGCGTTCATCTGCCCTTTAGAATAACAGATATCACAATTATATTTCAATGCGATGCGCCGGAGAGCCATAAGAGCAATTTGAAAATAGGGCTGAAGCCCCGCCTCCCTAGCCTTGGCAAGCCAAAAGATCCGTCGATGACGTCACGTACAGCGACTGTCTTTCGCGTTTTTCTCGCGTTTCAAAATACTTGCGCGGAAAATGGTTTTGGTATTCGGGTTCACGAGGTAAAAATACACTAGAATTCACTTCTAACTCAGTTTTTTCAAGAAGCTCCGTAGCTTCCCTTTAAGTCGGAAGCTTCCATAATCTTAGTGTGTTGGGTCGCTGGTCCCATGTATTTTTGTTATCTGGCACAAACATTAGTCTTCATAAAACTTTGAATGCAGATGGGAGCTGTGGTTTGATTAGAAAATTAACCCGACTGACCGCGGCTCCCCCCCCCCCTTTAATAGACTAATCAATCAATAAATCCGTTGGTGAATTTTTCGTCGCAGGTCATATTGCATTAAAGAGGTAAAAGTACACATTCTTTTACTATTTTTACTGTCATAAATGACCTAATGTCATATAACACCTGAGACTGCGGTGGAAGAAATTGGAAACTTTTTAGTAGAAGGAACAGACACCAGAAAGGGACCACAGTCTCAGGTGTTATATGACATGATTAGAAATCACCAGCTCGCCTGCACACATAAATGGCATATTGCATCCCAGTTTTTTCACATAAATGACATATTGCATTCCAGTTTCAGACGTCCCGTTGTGACGCCTACAGAAATATGAACACGGGAAGCCTTTTAAAGTGAAGTCATTTTTAAGTTATTATTTAAACAGTATAATTACCCTCGGTGGCAATCACAAGCCCGCTCATGTGTTTTACCGTGCAAGCCTGTGTCATAGAAGAAGTAAAGACGTCAGAAATATTAAAGCAGGCCTTTTTTTTTTACTTTTTCCTGACTTTCTCCAGCACAAGATTTCGATCAAACGGCAAAAACAATCCCAATTAAAGCATCATTCGAATAATCCGAAAGTTAATCGATGAACAGCCCTCTCCTCATATGCGTTAGGTTAGGGCGTATGGCGATAGGAAAATCTATGAAGTTTGCTAACCCTCATCAGTAAAAGAGTGTCGCTGCGGCCGATGCTATCTGTGTCGTGGTGCGGGCTGTTTGTTAGAGTTGCAGAGTCTACTGTGTTTGAATGAAATATTATTTAGCCAGAAGGTTATAACATTAGCCTCTTGACATCCGCGGCCCTCGCCAAGAAGATTGAAGCGGGTGAACCCACACTACCGAAAAAAGCATTTAATAACACCAACATTTCTGCGTTGCTCGGTTACACTATAGTTTAGTACACTAGCGGCAGATAAATTAGGACAGTTTTTTCACTTGTATCAGTTCTCCTGTCAACGTGCAGTTCGCAGATCGTAACTAGAAGAGGCACTCTCTCCTCATCGGAACGTAGTATATTTGTCCAGACTCCGAAAAACTTACGCACACCATGGCACAGTAAAGGGAAACTGCAGAGGATCTCAATAGCACAATAATTTTCGATACAGCACTAACTTCTCTTCATGCTAAGTATTTATTTTACTGCAAAAAGCTAAAAGTAAAAAAAAAAAAACTTGAGTTTGCGATTTCCCAGCCCTCAGTACCAATATTATGTTATCCGTGTTGGAATTCATTGTTTTATTGAATTCCCACGCTGGTGAACCGACACATCTATTTTAAAAGGAACAGATATTTAACTTAAATAACGCAGTTCACGCGGAGGCAGGCATCCGTCGTGGTGATCCATGCTTCCCAACGTCTGCCTAGAGCAGACGACGCATCCACACAAGCGATGATTTAAATTTGTGTTGTACGCTGGTAACACGATTCGATCTTCACTGAAGCACCGAACGGTACCGCACCATTTTCCGCTAGAATTGTTTTTCCACCGATACTACGGGACAAAATAAACGCAAGAATCTAAGCCTTCACGCGCGAGAACCTGGAGAGCCTATAGGGCGGCCGTGCTTCTATCCCCGCTTTGATGATGATGGTAGAGCGACAGTAGCGCCCCCTCTGGGTCGATCTCGAGGCCAATAATGATTTTTATATAAATTTAAATTTTGTTGGAAGAAATTAATCTAAAAACGACTTAATTTGTTCACCCGGATACAAAGTCTTTGCGCTGAATTTTCTCGGTCACCAAGAGAGGGGAAACGCACTTTCCTGCCCTTTCCGCTCCTCCTCGGTCCGCGCACTGTTTCTATGCCCCCTGTTTCTGCTCCTCTTATTGTTGCCCTTTCGACTTCTGTTCGCTCCGTGCGCTTTCTCACACCACCTGGTTCTGCTCCTCCCGCTCCTGCGAGCTGGGTCCGTTGCTCAGCCAGCAGCGCGCTCGTCTTCAAAGCCGGCGACGGGGGTTTCTGGTACCGGGTACCGTTTGCTTTATTTCTTTTATTCTTTTTTTAAAGATAGTTTGGCGGTTATCGGCGGATCGACCTACACATTTTGTGCTTACGCGGCTCTTCAAGTTGGTTGGCCCTACAAAGCTACCCCTTTAAAAAGATCGATCATAACGACACAACCGAAGAGTTGCGGATGTCGTCATTCACGAAGCTTTGCCTTGATGTCTTGGCGCTTGACTAAAATCGTATCGGCTTGGCCAGCTTGGCCGTCAGAAACATATAGCACATTCACCTATAGAAGAAGCAAAACTTAGCACTTTATTTTATTAAAAAATTAATATTATAATTGGATATCGGCAGTAATGAAAGATTACTGAGAATTCATTTATAAAAATAAATGAATTCTTAATAACGCAACGCTAGTGGCGTTGCGTTAGCTCTCGTAACACTGGTATCTAGAGGATTCTACTAAAACTTTAAATCGCGACTCCCCTACAATACATGTAAAGGAGGTTGCAGCGGATTGCGGATAGAGTAGCGGGAGTGATTGAACGATCTACTAAAACTCTCTAATATGTTCATCACTCCCCGTAATGTCTGTTTAATGTCTTCAACAAAAAAAAAAAAAGAAAATAAAAAAAACTTAAACGGTCGTTTTTGATATACTACAAAATAGATTATATGATGAAATATTGCATTCCACGCATTCAAGGACTTGGAACATAAAGATCGCAGGTCATTTTCGAACTCGTAAACAACCTCCCCGCATCGTTAAACAAATTATTCGAGTTTTTGTTTAAGACTGCGCAATTTTCGACCCATGTCTAACCTGGACGGTTACGTATGCCAACACGCTGACCTTAACCCAATAGCTCCCTGGTGCCAAAGGTCGCAAATAATAATTAACGTCTCAAAAACGCAACTGGTTTCTTTCACGCGCGCCCTTGGACTTATGCGCCACGTGTCCTTCTTGCAAAGATCCTCTCTGTACTTCGTCTCATCGTCAGTAAAGAGGGCAGCCGACGATGCGAACCGATGAGAACAATCAAGCGGCGTCAAAAGCGCAGCGTCTCGGCATTGTTCGCGTTTTCGTGCGGAGGCTACCATCTGCTAAACCAATCAAGCGAAGAGAATGCGTCGTGACCTTGCACGTTTAGTTTGTGCGTTGTCGTTTGTGTGTCGTCTAACCTTTGACTACGCTCGGACCCTAGGTGAAAGCAAGTGTACTATACCTTACGTGGAACGCGCATGTGATAAACGTTTTGGCTAACGCTAACTGCTCTTTCGGTTATCGTCTATATACAATCCAAGACTGGCACCGACGTCACCAGAAACAACGAGCCTTAGATTGCGCATGCCACATCACAGCCTGAATATGTGCCATCGGCTGGATCCCGCTCGAAGCACTGATTGGTAAAAGGCGATGAGACAGAACAGAATCGCACGCTCAAATTACTCCCGACACACGAGAGTTACTTTGGTAAGAAACTAACCTCGACTTTTTTCTCAACCAGAGGAAACTCATCCCTCCTGGTCCTCTTTCACAATATTCAAATGACATCTGAACTTTATAGCAACTTATGCCCGATCCCATCTTTACCCAATTGATAATGTGTGCGAATTTTGTCCCCCCCCCCCCCCCCCATATCTGCTCTATTCTTCTAATTTCATGACTCCACTTTGCTATTTACAATAGTGGGCTGGGCTAACCTCCCTAACAGCACTGCGACAAAATGGAATCCTACAACATTCTTAGCCATACTCAGTGATGATTTGCAACCATTTTCTTTAGCATGACCTTCGATTCATTTTCATGCATTCTTCGTATAAGGACTGTACATGTCTAGCTTATTTTCTACAGTTCATTTTTTTTAGGTAACAATGATGTAGACGAATTGGTGTCCTTTGCTTTCATACAACAATCCTCCCCCCCCCCCCCCCTTTCTTCTTTTTTTTTTTCCCCTTTGCGTAATGATCGCACGAACCATGGAGAAAAAAAAAAATACAGGAAGATGATGATGGCCGAAGAAAAAAGAAAAAAGGGGGAAAATCGTGCGTCATGAAAAGTCATTTTCTCTGCACTCTCCCTCTCCGGCAGCGGGCGGAAGGTGCCGTCCCACTCGACTCTAACGGGTTTTTCGGCTGTGGCGGTGAGGGATAACCTTTCATCCCGGAGGAGCACGCGCTAGAAGCGAAAGTTGTCGCATTCCTCTCTCTCCCCCCCCACCATCGCTACCGCCGCTGGCTTCCTCAGGTTCATCGTCGACGTCATCGTAGCTTTTCCTCTAGTAGCGTCAGCAGCAACAGCAGAAAAGAAGTCGTTGTTGTTGTTCTCGTAGGGGGCGGGGCACGAAGCTCTCTCGTCGACGTCGGTATTGCGCAATGTAGGACAGCGGTCCGCGATTGGTCAGCGGCGGACAGCCGGTGTCCGGCGGACCCGCTATAAAAGCGGAGATGAGCGCTGCCAGAAGGCATCCACAACTCGCGGCATCATATTTTTTTTGTTTCGCTGGTGACATTCCACTGCCTCTAAGGAGCACCCTACCAGCCACAACTCTACGAAATGTACAAGGTGAGCTGATGCTGAGACGTCGACTTCACCGATGCCTCCGGGGTGCATCGTCCCGGCCACTCGAATCCTCGAGAGGACGGCTTCGGAGCTTGGGCTACCAGCATTCGGATTACGACCCTGCGTCCACATCGCAACGTTTTGCTTGCCTTTTTTTTTATTCTTATCTTTGGGAGGCTTTCGTGAGTGTGGGGGAAATTAGCTACACCTGACGTACTGCTTTGCGTTATTTGTTGTTTTAAACCAAACTTTTTTGTCGTTGCTTTGGTGACGTCTTTCCGATTACGTATTTGGCTTTAATACAGAGACGATTTTTTAAACTTGGGTTTAGAGGTTTGCTAAGAAGTCTGTGGGTCTGCCAAAAGGAGTGGTCACTTTCGAGAAACGAAACGCAACTTTACGACCCTGGTTATTCTTAAAGTATGCTGCTATCTAGCTATCGCTTTACTCGTATATCCTACACGATGTGTTTTTGTCCACGTAAAGCTAGAGCTTTCAGGCGCTCTATAGATATGGTGTTATGGTCAATTAAAAGCGCAGTTGAGCCCTTTGTATCCTCATTCTGTTTCTGATAAATGTTTCAGATCACACTTCTCCTGGCGTGCGTCTGCGCTGCTGTAAGTACCCTCCAGATTTGTTTCCTATTCCGACGCAGTACTATCATTTGCAAGTTCAGAATAGTCTGGCTAACAACGCCGCACGCTTTCCAAAGCTATCTTGTGAGGAATGCCTCTAAGGATATCTTATGCATTATAACCAGTATGAATCTGCTTTATAACGCTGGTTTCGTCTCGGTTCACGTGTGTAGAGTATGCAAGAGAGACTCGAAGCACTCTAAAGGCAGTATTCGAATATTTGTGTTCTGGTGTGTAACAGCGCAACGACCGCTTTTCACTGCTCACGACGAGATTGTTTCTGCAGCGTTAGATGCCCTTATAACATATCGTAGTGGAACGCAACGTAGTGGAACGCTCAAACTCAAATAACTGAAATAGCCTTATGGGATTTGTTTGTAGCGTGCGGCTGCGATACCATCGCCATAAAGATACTGTCACCGAGACTTTCTGCACACTGCTTACAAACATTTTGCGACTACTACACTTTGCCGAATGAATGCCACTCTGTCGGGACCTTAACGCATGGGAAGATTAAAAAAAAAAAAAAACATTCATTATTTGACCGATTTCAGATGTAAATTTATATTGAAAGGAGGTTGATTGTCCTCATATATGGCCTCCAGACGCACATTACTGATCCTATGTTCAACCCCCCCCCCCCCCCAAAAAAAAAAAGAAAAGAAAGACCTTTATGATGGATAAACAATTATCCACTGGACAGTATTCACATTTCAAAGCGCAACGCTATATATACGTTTTCTACGAAATGTATGTAGTGAAAAAGAATCAGCTAGCCAGAGCGCATAATTTGACCTAGATGGTGAAACAACTCGGGTGCGTACGATGCTTCCTGTATTTCATGCTGTGCCCAAATCTGTATAGCTTGAATTTCTAGCAGCGATGATGCGAAACAATGGTATATAAACACGTACAATTTTTTTTATTGCATATTGCTCTTTCTGTAGCTGATGTAAGTGGATTCGTGGATTTCTAGAAGGTACCTCGGCTAAATTACACGCTATTCTCGCTCGACAGTAACGTTTGTTTAATTCCTTGCTCGATATATCTTCAAGATAAAGGCGGCCCAAAATCTTTCATTGGTCATGAACGATCGGAGTAACCTCAAAATGGCGGAATGTGTCTGGTTTTTATAAAACTGAACTTTCTGCAGCACTGCAGTCAAAGGTATAAGCTCCCGTACACTCGTAATCTTGGAAGCACTTCAAAGCCAAGTACTCGCACATCTAACATTGCCTGAATTTCAAAAGAAAGTTTTCCCGGCGTGTGTTGATTTGCTAGTCCTGCCAGTCTGAACGAGACACCGCAGCCAACTGTAAGGATGTAAGCACGAATACCTCTGTCCTATCCGTAGACAATATTTATGAGAAGCAATGAGGTCAACTAGATGGTCCATGATTGAGGTCATCCTTCATGAGAACTTTGTTCAACCAAACAGGCCGCAGACAAGTGACCTGACACTTCTTAATAGATGTACCACAAAACACGCAGTAGCAGAACCATCTTCACTACACAGGAGAAAGAGGTCGTGAAGAATTTATATGGCTTTCTTAATGTAACGTGTGATTTTAATTAACTCGTTTTTGTGCGGTAGTAATTTTAATTGGGATAAGATATGTCTTGAGAAAAGTACAGGGAGTTTCCGCGGAAAGAGAATCGCGTTTTTTTTTTTTTTTTTTTTTGCCCCGGTAAATAAAGTATGCATCGCAGAAAGCTCGAACCCCGTGAGAATGTGACGATGCCGGTTGGGATATAACGAGAAAGATTGAGAACATAACGTTACCCTAAAGAAAAAAAAAAAAAGCTACCTTTTTTCATCAGTTAACGTCCACCTAAGCCTAATATCGTCAAAACGAGAAATGACACTGTGGGCGCCTGCTATATTTCAATAAAAAAGAATCGTGTTAACAAGAAAGAAAATTTTGTTTTCTTTCTTGCTGACAAGCTTTTGTTCACTGAAATAGATGCTGCAGGTGCCCACAGTGTAGTTTCTCGTTTTGACGACATTAGGTCAAGGTGGACGTCGGCTCGTAGACATTTCGTTTTTCTCAATTATCTTTTGATCCAAGTAACGTCATGTTCTCGAACTTTCGCGTTCTATTCCAACAGATTCTCGTGGAGTTTCAGATTTACGCGATGCATAGTGTATTTCCCCGGGCCGAAGAAGACGGTTCTCTTTTCTGGGGAACTCGTTGTACTTGCGATTGTGATTAAGTTACATTTCAGAAGCCATTTAACTTATAGTCGCCGAAATAATGAGAAGGTCAGGGAAGAATTTCAGTCGATCCGCCTCAAGTACGAGCATTCCGCCTTCGATAGCGCTTCGGTATTTCGTAAGTCTCGAGCGTGAACGCGCAGCCAAAGCACGGCGGAAGGCATCAAGCGCGTGCTGGAGGCCGAGCGTTTCGAAGAGACGCCATGTCGGTCTCACCTTTGTCAGTGACTGACTCCACTCGCTCCATGTGGTTCATTGCTTGCAGGCCGCCCAGCGGGGGGGTGCACCCCAAGAGAACTACGGCCCTCCGATCCCGTACGCCTTCCAGTACCTCTCCCAACTTGAGGACGGCAGCCACTCGCACGAGCAGAACGGAGACGGCAGCGGCAAAGTCACCGGCAAGTATACCTTGACGCACCCCGACGGCACCTCGAGGACCGTCACGTACTACGCCGACGACACGGGCTTCCACGCCGACATTGTGACCAGCGAGGTGGGCACCGAGTCCAAAGACCCTGCCGACGTGACCATCCAATCCAGCGCTGTGCCAGGACCCGAGGCCGCCGTCGCCAACGAGGGCAACCGCCGCGGTTGATCGGCGCCCGGAGGCTTCAAGGGCTAGATGAACCGCTAGACCGCTACGACGCTTCCGCGCTTCAAACTGTGACGCTTGTGTGAACGTCGTGTGCATCCGTATCTACGATCGACGTCGTATCGGAGATGTCGCGCGTCGTCTACAACATCGCAGATGCGGGCCTTGTGTAAAGTTTACTTCCTCACCCCGATTCCTGTAACCTGTCCTCTTTCGCCTTTCGCGCTGTCGTGCTTCCCGTGTTTGTGTCTTGGTCTTGGTCATCGGGTTCGTCTGCTGTTCGTCTTGGTTCGTACTTGTCTCTTGTCTGAAGTCACCTGTGCATTCTCTCCGTTCTCCTTGTTGTTTGCGTGTGTGATCTGCACTTCTACTGTATAATCCTCAACGCGAAAACCGTTGCGACTGTTTTTCCCCTTTTGGGCTAAACAATCGAGGGAACCAAGGGTCCGCCTTTCTCTCTATTGCGGGTTTGTGTCATTCTGTCGTTCGGGGTACATTCTTGGAGTATCGTTTTGCTGTATTTCCGCTTTTCATTTCTTTCACGTGCCAAGACGTATCTAACCGCCACGCGCCTGTGCTGGTGGAAGGAGTGTTGTGTTCAAGTTTCTTTTGCCATTGTCATTGCTTCCTTTGTGTGACTCTCCCTTTCCCCGAGTGTCATTTTGTGGCTCAATTTTATTTTATTTTAGTGAGCTATCCGTCTCTGTGTACCCACAGTACAATAAAAAGCAATTGCCTTGACTACCAGTTTATGCCTGTTTCATGTGGTAACGAAAGAAGAAACTGTGGCAAGAAAATCCTAGAACTTTTTCGCTGGTAGGATCTGCTACCAAAAGCTACTACTGAAAAACTAAAATTGCACGTCCAGAAATACTTTTGATCTGCATTTCTAAGGTCCGTGCCTTGCAGAATAGTTTATCTGAAGGTTCTATATTTCCAAAAGGCAAACGACAACCAAGAACGTCATATCTGGTTTTAGGAATTTTTAAATGTTCACCGTGATTACCTCAAAACCTTTCACGACAAAGGTTCAGAACTTGCAACATCAACATTTCCTTTTTGAATAACAACACTATTCATGGCTTACATCTTCCGTCATCGGATACTACCGGTGGTAATTTTTACTTGTTTCCGCCGAGACAAACAAATTTAATGATGCGAAATATAGACCGCAGAAGGTACGCGCTCAGTTGCAAGGCCACAACCATGGCCGCTAATGTGACGGCAGTGAGAGCCATCCATTATCGTGCCATCACCGATAATCTAGTGCAGTACTTAATCATCTTTATCCTCCACAAGCTGAACTATATTAATTTCGCTTTGTATATTAAAGTTACTCAAAAAGGCATACTACTAATAAAATTAATTAAACGATTAATATCTACTGAATACAAAATATATAAGCAAAATAAACGAAACAAAAGTCGTCCCTCTAGATTGTCCCACATCTTCGGTATGTCCTAGATACGAAAAAGCTACTGAATGGACAGGCTCCACTGTCGACGAAGCATCTCCATATGCAGTCTTGCACTAAGGTCAACACCTACATTGAATAATTGGTGCCGCCATGCGATCGTATTCTAATTGAATGCGTGTGGCCTAAGTTACAAGATGGACGATTTATACCAATTGGTGGCCCATTACGAGTTTCCGGTTCTCACCATTACTTAAGCAGGTGCGGGAGATAACTTCCGGATTTCCAAAATATGTATAAGCTGTCCAAGACATGCCCATCTGCATGCCAGCGGTGCGATATTGTGCTTGCGCAAAACGCTCGCTTCGAGACCTTTGTCGGCGTCAGCTGTGGGCATTTTAGTGTGTCGTTTGTCAGGTAAAAATGACTGCTAGGAAATGTCTGTAAGCTTTGCAAGTTTTTACATCCGACCCCTTAAGAGATTTACAATCCCTAAATTCACTAGTGACGCACAAAGTATAATAATAAAATGCTTTATATTCTGAGGCTGTTATAATGCTCATAACTAAATTTGTGTAAGTGATAACTACATTAGAAAAAATACGATCGCTAATTAACTTGCTAAATTATAAGAAAAAATGTCCCGTATATTGGCTCTTCAATATATCTAAGTGACCAAGATACTGGAGTAGTTGCAGTAGGGTGGTTCACAATATACTGCAGTAACTGCAAGATGAAGATAAAGTTACTTAATTCACGGGCGTTATTCCTCAGACGAACCATCTTGGATGGATTGGGGAGCGATTCGAAATTATTATTTTCCTATTGTCGTTTTCCACCTAAAGGCTTCACGTTCCTAAGAAGAAAACATTCGGTACATATTACGAGGTGTAAAGTTCATAGCTACCTGATCAACGAAAGTAATATTTAAATATGTGCACAATTGACAGAGTTATTACAACTACTTGCCCAAACATGGAACATTAACACGCGCAATACTAAATCCCGGTTCATGCAGTGAAGTTAATGGTTATAATGGTCCAAATAAATAAATAAAAAATACAACGGGTTGGTTGCAGCATCATCTTGAGGACCAAAACACCCACGCACGTGTTTGCCGAGATGACAACCATAAGAATGGTAGCGACGAACCTACGACTTCTTGATGCCCCTTAGGCAATCCCAAGGATATTGAAAACCGTTAACATGCTACGGACACTTTTGTCTCAAGGTCATTCGTCCGAAACGTTGGCGGCACGGCGTAATATTTTCGCGATCATTGCTTCTGACGAAATATGTTTGTTGTTAATACAATATGAAGGGGCTGCTGCCATCTCGGAATATATTGTATTGTTCCACGCAGTGCGTCATGCAATCAACAATAAGCTTCTTCTTTTTTTTTCTAGAGACAACGCTAGCTGTATTTGTCTCTACTCACTCTTTAGAATGCCTTCGAACGCGAACGCGGAACGCTGGACGCCGGCGTTTGACAATCGAACGCGTTCGATTGTCAAACGAACGCGTTCTACTCGGAGCTCGGCATTTTGACGTCCCCGTGCTCTTTCCTCTCCTCCTCTCACTCAGCTACTTGTCGCACATGATTTGAGTTATTTCGACCGGTTATGTTTCTTGCTATATGACAAGCTTTATGAATAATATCATAACGCATAGCAGTGCGAGGGTGAGCTGAGGAATCTCGAACACCTTTTCACACGTATTGATGGTTTCGGCAGGCGCAGATGTGCAGAGCGCAGCGCAGTTAGCACGAGCAAGTGATCACCAATATTTCCAGGCTTTCCCTTAACATGGAAAGTCAGTAGTCAAAATTATTTGAGTGGTAAAACGTGAATCCCTGTCTATGGGCATTAACAAGCGTGAATGTCGTGTTTGTGCTGGTTTTGTCGTTGCACAGTGTGTCACAAACGCTGTACACAGATGTGCAATGATATTTGTAATCATTAGTGTCCAAGATAAAATAGTCAGCGAAAACAATACTGTGCTGGAGTTTCTTGATCAAACACAAGCCAATGAAACTACTGGCTTTAGTGCTTTTAATTAATTTTTTAGATATGTCTCAAATGTCGCGACCTACGTTGGAGAGCTTACTACCTGAAAGAGCGCTAACGTTTTGTGGCTTCAAATGCCGTTATGGGAAAAGCACAGATTATCCGACAAAGTTCTTTTTTCGGCCCCACGTTATTCAACGCTTTGTTACCATAAACTGGCCTAGTTCCTTTGGCCGTACATAAATTCGTCTGTTTACAATGCCGATATATTCATATGTAATATAAACTCATTTCTACCATAAGTGCTCAAACTTTGCTACAAGAGGATGCAGATGTAACAGAGAGAAGTTCCCTAACAACAAGGAATGCAGCTCTCCTCAGAAAAGTCAACGGTTCTTTCCTCTACTTCAAAAACTGCCCAATTAATTTCAAATATTTACACAAGGACACGACATCCCATAAACTATATGACTTACATTTTTGTTGATTTTCCTGCACTCGATGCGCTCAGATGTCTATTTTTTCCAATTAAATTTTTATATGAGGGAGCAAAACATGTCCCCAACACGGGCCGAATCATACTTTTGAAATATACGTCATTGTTTTCGTGATAAAAAATGGCGTCCGAGAGGAGGTGGAAACAGCTATATTTTCCCAAAGGCGCGTTGACGCAACTTTAATATCCACAGGAATAAATAATACGACTTTCTACGCCATCAATATTGAAATATATAACACACGCAAAATGCAGTATAGTAGGAATAGTTAAATTTTGATTAGGTTCATGTTAAAGAAAATATGACAAATTTGTCTTCTCGAGCAACGTTTTCATATTAAGGCATATTTTGGCAAATTTTTTAGACATGTTAGAATTATACTTTTAAGCTGAAACTTCTTGCACAAAGTACCGTTTATCAAGCTTTGTGTAATTTTAACAAAAATATGTACCATTTCACTATTATAATATTTTTTTTCTGCATTGCACCCGGAATTTTTTTTAGTAATCAAAAGGGTCAAAATAATGCAGTTATTGCACGGCACAAAAACATATTAACGTCAATTTTCTGTAAATTAAATTCCGTGGACCCTTAAAAATTTATCATTCCGAATCTGCAGAAACATGTTCTATTCTTTTCTTTTTTTTTAAGTTAAAATAATAAACGTATAGTCAGGTCTATGGTTCATTCAATCAGCATTGGAGGGTTGCTGTCTTAAGGAGTCGAAGTACTCAAGCACCGCATTCCAGAGTTGCTGTTCTCTGTCGTGTCAACGTCCAGGCGCCATAAAGCACAACGCCAAAAATATTAGGTTTTTCTTTGTCTTGTTCTTGTGATGAGACTGATACTGCCTGTGAAAAATAGAACTTTCCGGCGCGTTTGGTCCTGAGAGCCTTGCAGCGAAGTAGCTAGGAATAGTTTTTTTAGGAAGGGGGGGGGGGGGGGGGGGGGGGCTCTGTTTGATTAATTTCTTTACGCATCGGTAAGAAAGAGCAACGTTACGGAAGCTTCTTCGACCGATGTAGGTCGTGACATAATTGTGGAATTGGGTGATCTCAGATCAGATATGGTAAATGGTCGATATTTTAAAGTCACTTGATATTTTTTTATCCCATCACCTTATTTATGGTATAAACAAGTTTGAAGAAAAAAAATAATTGTGTAGTACAGTGGTCCTCAACCATTGATGTTTCGCGGACCCCTTGTGGACCAGCGGTGATGATGGAGGACCCCTTTTGAGGTGAGGTGAGGGGGAATGTATAAGTTTAATATAATAATGACATTATGAATGGATTTAGCTAAGGGCTAGTGTGAAGTAGACTTCTCTTATTGACTTACAGACGAGAAAACTAGCGTGCAAATGAAATATTCCTTCTCAATCGGAAAAAAACAACTTTTATTGCCGGGCTTGACTGATGAGGCAGGGCTTCGCGGACCCCTTAGGGTCGGCGGACCCCCATTTGAGAACCACTGGTCTAGTAGAACAAGGAAATCTTCGGACACAAAATGTCGCAGATCATGAAGAGGTGGGTACTCGCATTTACTTGCACCGCTGGTGGGGTCACGTTTAGGAGCAAATAACTGGAGGAAGAATATTAGAAAATTTTAGAATTGAGTGCCAAAAGTTTTGCGTAAGCAGAAACTATCAACATCACCACTGCGCTCGCGCCAAATCCAAAACGCGTCTTTTTTTTTTTTTTTTTTTTAGCATTACGACGACGATATTTCATAGCGTACGCAAAGCTTTTGGCTACGCTAATTTAAACTTCTATATAAGGAGAAGTCAAATAATTTTGAGAAACAATGCCTGGTTACCGGTACGTTGCCCTTACTAATATTAGATGTTCGTTAGGTTCCGTGTATTTTGAAAAGTCTCCAACATGTTACCCCGAGTGATTGTCTTCGAGATTTGCAGGCCGATATCTTATGAGATATTCATGCAAAATAGTCGAACGATTCCTGCGTATTATTTACCCTAAACACAACTATGAAATGTCATAGATATCAAGTATCCATACAAAACGGACGGTGAGATATTGGCATGCAAACATATAATGAATGCCGAGAAACAAAAATAATTCTAACAATGACTAAAAACGTTTTTTTTTTTTTTAATTTCCGTCATTTATGTTACGTTATAGGGGCGTCCAATTACATGAAAACTTACGCTGCATAACATAATGAGGAAGAAGCTATAGCCTTTTTACGGAACCCCCATTTTGACACATAGCCTGCTGCTGCGTGGTGTGAACATCACATGATGCGCTAGGGCGGTACAAACATCAGACCCATCCCATGCGCGGCGGCTCAAACGCTGGTTCAATGACGCTACCCAGCTTTCCATTGCTCCGCTTCTTTTTTAAACGCGGCACCATTTCTTTTAAATGCGCTGGAATTTATAATAAAATAGCATTTCTATTATAATAGCAATATAGCATTTCTAAATCAAATAAATGTAAACAATTATTGTATACCAGTTTGCGTGCGGATACATAAAAAGCAAATATAGGTGGTTTTGAAAGTTGTCATTTTTATACCCGCGGCCCTCAAAGTTGCGTCAGCGCGTAACTGGGGAAGTCGTGGCCTACAGATATACTCTCAGGTGCGATATCTTTTCACAAAAACAAGTATCTTGTTAACGTAAGGTATGTCCCTTTGTGCGGACATGCTCTTCTATCTCGTGTGACAATTTCCTTGAAAACAAAATATATTCATGACACGTACGGCTATTCTTATCTGAACACACCCTGCAATTGCATCGAACCCCCACGTCATTACGCTTGAACACAAACGTAATCAACCTAATATTATTAATGATACTCTACAACAGGGGCCTCAAACACACGGCCCGCGAGCAGCATGCGGCCCGCAGGCTACCGGCTACGAGTCCCGGTTCCCATGTTTCGAGCGCCGGAATCGGCATGCGCCATAGTGATCTCATCTCGTCGATTCATTTTCGCTCAAAACGTTGCTCTGCTCTTTTAACGTATTCACATTGTTTATACTTACCTGTCTTCGTTTGCCCTTTTTTCCCCCCAGTTTTTGTAATGTAGAACAATTTCGCTACTGGGCTGCAAGCGCCAGCTCTTCGTTGAAGGATGCATCTCGGCTGCGCGAACTCTCGATCAGCAGGAGCAACTGCAAAAGATACAGCCACAAACTCATGATTCTCGTCTTTAAAAATAAACGACAAGTATTTGTTTAGTGCGTTGTCGTAAAAATTATCAAGAAAGCAAGAATTGTTAAATGAATATGAATACTGGGAAAACATAACGCGCAGGGACGGACAAGACGATTCTCCAACTAGCAGCACGCTCTCCATACCGAGAATGTCAAATTAACTGATTGTTTCCTTTGTTTTTGTTTTTTATTAAAGACGTCTTAAATCTAGTTAATTCCTGAATGAATTGAGGAACGGGAACGACAGTGTACTTGCTGTCTTGTTCTCTTAAAATGCCAGCACGTTGGCGGGCCTGCATCATTTTAATTCCTGGGGGGCCATGTTCGACAAATGCTCCGTTTCTCCTAAAAGAAACGGAAGTGACAACATCGCGTCTGATTGGTTAGAGGCTCAAATTACGAAAGTTTTCTATAAAAATGGGGGCGGGATGGGTAAAACCGAGCACCGGAAGTGACAAAACATTGACATATCGTTTCCTTGCTGTTTCGTCTCAAAAGGGAACGAGTCTGTCAATGGTCTCTTTTGGCCTGAAACCGATTGACTTTGTCTCATTTTAATAATGGGTCGCTTTTTTTTCCACCGGAAACAGTGTTTATCAGTGTGTGTGACATGACTGAGGAATATTTTACGAGTATCTGCCGCTGGCCAAAGGCGCTTCGAAATGAATTGTGCTGCCGCGTCGTCGAGACGCCGTGGCGAGGCCGGCCAGGCTTTGACGGCAACGTTCGTGTCCCTCGGGGCCGTGCTCGTTTTACCATTTACCGTTATGCAAGCAAAACTGCGTTGGTGTCGTGTTGTTACCGCATCGATTGTGAATTCTAGCGAAACCGGCGAAACACCCAGCGTTGCGTTCGCCTCCGTAGTGCACGTACTACGCCGTGTTGACACATCGAGACCGCCGTGAACCGTATACTCGCGTTCACACTCGGGCTAACTTCTGCCACCTCTGCAAATGAGTTATCGGCAATCCAGCGTTACGACCACGGTGCGTGCAATTCTTCTCGGTCTTCAGTGCTCATGATTTAGCCGTGGGCAGAGAGCGTATCAAAAATTACGTTTTCCAACTTGTTATGTTGTTTTGCTGTACTCCTAATAATAACCGTAATAATACCGATGTTTGCTTGACAGATGCGTATCGGAGAGCGAACATGGCTTGTGCACAGCTATGAATAAAGAATGAGGCCACCTACACGTCTGAGATGCGTCCGAATGGATTTATGACGAGCTACGGGCGGTGCTTTAACCGTACCTTCTAACTTGCGGTTCTTCCTGAAAATTAGCTGTTCTGGAATAGGTCATTTTAAGCTCAGTTCGTTGCAGCGAAATCTCGCTAACTCGTACAGTCGGAGCTCAAGCTTGCTTGATATACCACAAGTTTAGGGCCTCCACAGTGGTGTACATCTATTTTAATCTTCGTGTTATCACTCCTTGCAGCCCACCAGTAACATTGAGAATATATGTCAGGTAAAAGTTCTAGATAGCACAGCATTGTCAGACATAGAATGTAGCATGAAAACCATCCGTGAACATGATGATCCCTGCTCAAGGTTTCAGCTTGAACTAGCTACACAGTATTGTATGATAGTCCTAATAATTAATTTTGCAGGTTACGACAGTGATGCAACTTGTTGGACTACGACAAGTACTAACGTTAATAAATTGTTTTTTCTGCAGAAAAAAACAATTTGCATCGTAACTAATGAGTCGTATTGCGCACGTACTGATCCTCTTTTATGTAAACATAAAGTAATGAAAATCAAAGAATATTTTAAATATAAGCTAGCAACTATGCACAATGCATCACTTAAATTTCCTAATCATCCATTACGGCAAATTTCCGAATTAACTAACAAAATTATTGCATACAATATGCGCAGCGCCGGAAACTTGAGAATACCATGTCCAAGAACTAATTACGGGCTTCAGATGATCCAGCACACACTCCCAACAGTATTGAATGTTTTCAAAGAACAAGGTATTTGCATTGAAAATTTAAATAAGAATAGATTGTGTGAAATACTAACCTCCTCATAACATACTTCTCGGTGTGGTGCATAAATGTTATTTTTTGTTTTGTTTCAATTTATCTAATTATATCCCCCTGACCGATCTTCCTGCAGGGGGCAGGGTCTTCGTCAAGCTGCCATTCTGCAGTTTTTTCTCCTGCCTCCATCGCCCATTTTGTATTATGCGAGTAAATAAAATGAATCGAATTGAATTGAATCCGTCCCAACACTCGGACCGGTGTCGTGCAAAGGATCTTGCTGTTGACGTGTTACATTCCCCAAAGTCAGCAGCCCCCGCCATTCTGAAATGTCAGTTCCCAGATGTGTGCAGTCATCCGAGCCTGTCGGACTGGCACTTTCTGCCACCTGATGAGTGTACCAAGAGTGCATGCAGTTTGACAGATGGCTGTGGTGTAGCGGTGGCGACTGCACCAGCCAGTAAAGCAGCCGTCTGTTACACATGAATTAAATGAGAGTATATCAATGCTGAATATTGTTTTATTACAAAGATTTCTTTTTTTTTTTTTTTTTTTGCTTTTTTTGCAAGTAGTTTGACTCTCCAAAGATCAGGTGAAGGTTTCTTGGTTTCACTCATATCACATAGCGGAGCAGCTAAATTCATCAAACGTGCGCACTTTGAGGTGAATAGCCTGAAGAGATCGCTGGCCCAACAGGGTTTGAAGCTGCAGACGGCCCATGGATTATGACCACCAACTGGAGCTTGCATGCCTGGTTGATGACAGGAATCTTTTATGTCTCCTTTCACGCTGTCATGGGGAATCAGGCAGGTGGAAATAACTGTAAGACATAGTAATTATTGACTTACACAGTGTGGAAAAATCAAACAAGTTTGATTATGTTTCAAGTAACGGACGTGGTCATGTGTACATCCCTGATGGAGTAGTCAACATGTGATACCAAGACTGAATGGAGCTTCACGCTGCTCGTACTAGAAAACCTAATATACTGTAATTAGCTTCCACACAAGGTGACTCAAATGTTTGTGGAGAATGTAGCAATGTCATTTACCCTTTGACGGTTGTCACCGTTAGCAATTCCATTTACCCTTTGAGGGTTTTTTGCCTTACATGCGCAGCGGTGATTGCATATTTTAAAGTGCCCGCCTAACTGCGAACCTGCGGACATTGCAGGAAGTGTTGCTATTTGTTATGTCTCTGGTGAACTATAAACATTATATTTCCAAATTGTTTCACATTGCTGGGCTATTTATAGTTTTCAAATTAGAGGCTCTGTGCATGTGATGCTCACTTCTCATACCAGCTGCTCTGGCGGTGGTGCCCATGGGAGGAAGCACAAACACTTCAGATTCAGACTTCCAACACTTTTCGGTTGTAAATTTAAAGGATGGGACCTCATCATCCGACGAGGAAGTTGTGCAAAGTACCTTCGGTTGGGAGTCTGAAGTAGCTGGAATGTTGTGGAAGCGGATGTGCTAAAATAAAAGCGAATAGAAGAAAGACTAGTAGTAATAATTCCTGGAGAGGGGGAACTAGGGGGACAAAGGACAAACACAAATCTCCAAACACAGCTAGGTGGCTGGTGCATGACTGAAAAAAAATCTCCCTGGTCCTGGTATCGAACCAGGGGCCTCTCCATTTCCAGTGGAGCGCTCTACCGACTAAGCTAACCAGGAGTTCGATACCAAGACCAGGCGGATTTTTTCGGTCGCGCACCAGTCACCTAGATGTGTTTGGATATTTGTGTTTGTGCTTTGTGGCTCTTGTTCCCCCCTCCAGGGATTATTATAGTCATTCTTGTCCAGCTCGCTTGCACCTTTGCATTCATTTCATTATCATCGAAGAAAGGTGACAACTTGTTGCCTTCAGTATTTTCATTTGGTGCTTCTAGACCTTAACAGCCTGCAAGCACTGTACCGAAACAGCCTGTACATTGACCCTTTATGATATTCTTTTGCAAACAAAACCGAACCTCTAAAAATCATATTTAACAAAAAAGAAAAAAAACCTCGATCGTTAAATGTTTAATAGATACAGTGCAAGAAAAACAATGCTTTCGTGAACAGTTTCTCGGGGGTGTAAAGCCCATAGATTGTGTAGAAGGCGCATGCTCTGCGAAGCGGCGAACATGGCTGTAGGTCTGTTTGTCAAACGACAATTTGCTGAACGTCAACCGGTAGCAGGGCTCTTTGTCACAATGGGCATGCCGTGAAACAATTAACAGTTTTCTCATTTTTTTAGCCTTATTTTATATTTACCGAACATACTTCTTCCAGGTGAGTAGAATCACCAGAAGCCTCCATCCTTAATTATTTTTTCTCGACAAAAGAAATTAGACTTTTACAAATTTCTAATAGACACTGACTAGGGTAGAATACCGTGCATCTGCCCCATCCCACGCTAAGTGCCCATTCCCAAATTTGATAAATCTGAGAAAATACGCTTAGCAGATTTATATATAAAATTGATGACCGGACAAGTGTCCATCGCCTATGTTTCCACAATTATCTCAATTTTGAGTGGGCGCTTGCATGGTATTATATCCACCACAATCTTGGCAACCCTTTCAGTCACTAATGGGGAAAAAATGGAAAAAAATGGCCTGCAAATTGCTAGGCCATTGCGGAATGTTAAGTGAAACGTTTTGACGGTGCATGCGCAGTCTGTGTTTGTCCCGCATGCGCAGTCTGCGTATGCGAGACACACACAGACTGCACAAGGACAAGTTACATTCTTTTCGTGTCGCACACGTGGACGAGCTACATTATCGGTGTGTCGCTGTGGTTGTTACATTCTCTCCCCGTTGCAGTGGCTTTGTGTGGATGGCAATGTATGAAACTCCACCACGAAGTACCATCTCTACCAGTTTTTTCGTCTGGATGACTTCCATGGCAACTTCAAAGATAGATGCGTAAAACCAAACCTTTTATGGTAGTCTGCTGATTCACGAACGAGTCATTGGTAGGCACATTTCAAGTTACCCAACACCTAATCAACAGTGCTAAAAAAACTAAGGGGTGTGAAACTTAAAAGGAAACAATCAGACTACACTTTTTAAACGAGAGATGACTAATAAAGGGGCCCGAACGCTAAGAAAAGTGAGTACACGGGCAACAAGATCTTCAAACATTCTACAAGTTCTCCTATTGACGGATCACCCTAAAATCAATTGCCCAATGTGACTAATTCCACTGATACAAGCTGCCCTATCACAAATCGACTTTCGACGAACGGCCCGTACCCTGGCGAATGCATACTTGATGAACCGTGGAGGTTGCATGCTCGGTTATAGAACTAAAGCCGCATCCACGCTGCCTGTGCATCATCCAAAGGACAGTGTCCACTGCCGGTAGAAGCCATGCACATGTATGCATAGAACAAGCCTGCAGACAGTTGTTGTATGTGGCGTCATACAAGGAAGCCCGCAGTGTCTGCAGGCTGTCTTTTGTGAGATACATTCTCTGTATGACCGCGACTTAAACGTTTTAAGCATACCTCGGCAAACCTCACTCATGAGGACCCTCACTCACCGTCATCTTCACAGGTGAGGTGAGGGTGAGTGAGTTTCTGAACAAGGAAAATTCATGAGTGTGAGGGTGAGTGAGGGCCGTGAGGGCTGTGGGGGCTGTGAAGACGTGAGTGCGTGAGGGCCGTTAGGGCGGTGAGTGCGTGAGGTGAGTGGGGGCAATGAGTGCGTGAAGGCGGTGAGTGGCGTGAGGGCCATGAGTGCGTGAGGGGTGTGAGGGCCATGAGTGCGTGAGGGGCGTGAGGGCGGTGAGTATGTGAGTGGTGTGAGGGCGTGAGGGCGGTGAGTGCGTGAGACCCCCTTCAGACGGAGCAACTTTCTCAGCAATTTTGATGTTGCTGGCGGGTTGTTTCCTAGCTTTCCCTAGATCGACACGAATTGCCGAGATCGGGTCTGGCTCGAAACAAGCGAGCAACTCGGAGCAATTCCAAGACGTTTGAAGCGGCTGCATCCAATCAGGGACGCAATATTTTCACGAGATACCTCGTGCCGGTAATGATGACAACAAAAAATTGGTACTGGTTTGAAATTGATCGTTTTTGGAAATAAACTGTTTCAGAAAGATGCATTGGTATTCTCAACGAGATTTAAACACATAAAAACACGTTTAGGCC
The DNA here is from genome assembly GCF_016920785.2 of Ixodes scapularis. Taxonomy (NCBI): domain Eukaryota; kingdom Metazoa; phylum Arthropoda; class Arachnida; order Ixodida; family Ixodidae; genus Ixodes; species Ixodes scapularis. The sequence continues at coordinate 24,748,294 of NW_024609857.1, forward strand.
CGCTTCAGATGGAGCAATTTCACCCAGCAACTTGACGTCGCAACACGAGCAACACGGGCCGACAGCTTTCACACGCAGCAACCGAATTGCTACGACTTGCCATCATCATCATTCATTTTGAATTATTTTTTTCACTATTTAGACGCGAGGCTACGAGCTAAAAACGTGTTTTTATATCTTTGAGCGGCGTTTAGAATACTTAATCTTTCCGAAAAGGTTTATTTCCAAAAAAACTATCGATTTCAGACCAGAACCAAGTCTTTAGGTCTCATCATCATCACCTCGGGGGTGTCACGTGAAAATATTGGGTCTCTGATTGGCTGCTGCCGCTTCAAATGGCTCCGAGTTGTTCGAGTTGATCGTCCGTTTCGAGCCGCACCCGATTTCAGCTATTCGTGTCGATCTAGGGAAAGTTAGGGAACAGCCCGCCAACAACCTCAAAATTGCTGGAAAAGTTGTCCCGTCTAAAGCGGGCCTTACATAAATAGTGCAAGAAAAATAAAATTTCATGATGATGATGGCAAATTAGAGCAATTGGTTGCTGTGTGTGAACGTGGGCGGCCCGTTATGCTGCATGGCGTTGCGACGTCAAGTTTCTGGGCGAAATTGTCCCATATGAAGCGGGCCTGAGTGGCGTGAGGGCCATGAGTGCGTGAGGGGTGTGAGGGGTTGAGTGCGTGAGTGCCGTGAGGGCGGTGAGTGGGTGAGGGCTATGAGTGCGTGAGGGCTACGAGTACGTGAGGTCCATGAGGGCGGTGAGTGCGTGAGGGTCATGAGGGCGGTGAGTTCGTGAGGGCTATGAGTGCGTGAGGGCTACGAGTGCGTGAGGGCCATGAGGGCGGTGAGTGCGTGAGTGCCATGAGGGCGGTGAGTGCGTGAGGGGCGTGAGGGCCATGAGTGAGTGAGGGGCGTGAGGGCGGTGAGTGCGTGAGGGGCGTGAGGGCCATGAATGAGTGAGGGGCGTGAGGGCGGTGAGTGGCGTGAGGGCCATGAGTGTGTGAGGGGCGTGAGGGGTATGAGCGCCTGAGGGCCGTGAGGGCGGTGAGGGGCGTGAGGGCCATGAGTGCGTGAGGGTGGTGAGTGCGTGAGGGGCGTGAGGGCCATGAGTGCGTGAGGGCCGTGAGGTTCAGTGAGGGTGAGTGAAGGGCTGAAGGTGAGTGTGACTGTGAGGATGAGGGTGAGTGAGGGGCTGAAGGTAAGTGTAGCTGTGAGGGTGAGGGTGAGTGAGGGGCTTAGGTGAGTGTGGCTGTGAATGTGAGGGTGAGTGAGGGCGACCTAAAATGCCGACCTCTGGTTGTAAGAAAACAAGCTGTGAAACGCGCTGACGCGCACGCACTTTTATCTAGGTCGTTTTCATATCTCTTTCAGGCGCTCATGCACATTGAAGAGCAAGAGGATCATGGTGATAACTTTTGCTCGCCTTTGAAGGAGAGCTTGCGCGAATGGGATTTTAAGCGAGCTCACCCTCCCGTGCTAGTGATTTTACGGATTGTACATTAGTGATACTTGTGCTTGGTGCGTTGCCTGAAAGGCGCAGCACAGACTGTCCCACTAAGTGCCGTGCGATAGCAGGCGTAGACTGTTATTTGTAGTTACCTTCTTCCTATAAGTAGGGTCTCGGGACGCAGGATTTGAGGAGAGCGAGTGCCTTCCCAAGCTGCACGGATTTTGGCCAAGCAATGGCCAATGGCTGGCGATGGTCTTTTGGCCAGTGGCCAGAGAGTGGTCATTCATTGGCCAATGCTTGGCCGATGGCTGATGGCCAGTGGCCATTGGCCAATGGCCAGATAAAGGCCAGTCACCGGCCAGTCTCTGGCCACTGTCTGGCCACTTGGCCAAGGACCATTTCCAGCCATTGGCCGATGACTGGCCAACTCTGTGCTGCTTGGGTTATCTTCAGGCGCTTCGCCACAGTCTTGTGGCAAAGTCGGGGCTCAAGAAGCTGGAAATGCTGTCCCAATAGTAGCCGAGTTTTTAATTTAGATCGGTTAAGTAGCTCCGACAGGTACGGTGGTGTCACAACAACAATACGTTACGTCTACGACTCCGCAGACGTGTTTTTGGTCGCTTCCTCACAGGTGTCCCCCATGTTCCGTAACAGCTGATGCGGAGATTCGCAGCTTCGGAGCGACCTCCGCAATAAGTTTAACCCAACACTTAGTTTTTTTTTATTTATATTGCACTTTATGTTAACCTACGATAATTATCCCGCAACGAGGAGCTTTTTTTTTTTATTTTAGAAGTTTATTTTAAAATAGATGCGACGCAACATTGGCTGCCGTTGCTCCACTAAAAAGAGGAAAAGCTCTTCCGGTTGCCGGAGACACGGACGCTCGCGTAGGGACTATGTTCCACGTAGGTACGACCGGGAAAGCGTAGGTACGGCAGGGGGGACAGCGTAGCTCCTTCCGTTCTCCGGGGGTTGGCCCTTGACGTCTCTCAAAAGAGTGGCAGACGCCATTCTCGCCATATCGTCTCGGCGTCAAAGAGGGTGGTTCCGCGGTGCGCGCCGTTGTTCGGTTACGTTCCTACTACCCCTACGTCACTTCTGTCTCAAGTAGCTCGAAAGTCGAACATAGGTATCCTGTTTTCACATTACGTCAGGCCCCAAAGTAGTCATATAAACAAATCAAATCTAAAGATGTCATTGGCAAAACTGTGTTTACGAAAAGCATAGAGCACGAGTTCCTTTCTCATTCAAATATTTTAAGCCCCCCCCCCCCCCCCCCCCCCGGCGCTTATGTTGGCCCTCGACCTTTCCGGTGTCTGCTATCTGGCCCCCACACTCAAATGAGTTTCCGACCACTGCTTTACAGTGTACAGCGATCATCTTGAAACGCACACTTGACACAGTTGTTTATCACCTCGTGCCGCTTTCTTCAGACACAACAAACGACACCAAGTAATTATTTCATAACACGTGCTAAACGCAAAAACGCAATCTATGTTACATAAAGTAGGCCTGAACTTTCCGAATTCAATGCACACACAGCAGTTCATTGCTTAATAAAGACGATACTCCAAAAACTGCATTCTAAAGAAGCCTATACAGCCAGATTGTTTTAACGTATTTTTCGTTTAATTCTACTAAATTCGCGTGAAGTATGCATAAGACGAAAATATACATCGGTTTTTATTGAAGTGCCACCCACCATATAGAGAAAAAAAAAACACGACTCATTAAATTAGGCTAGCGGCGCCTGATGATACACTAACAAATATTCTGGGACCGCGACCAACACTCGCATAGCAGATGGGGATCTTCTCGTGTTGAGAAAAGTTCTTGAAGACGAAAAAACTGTTGAACATTAATTAGTATGAATGTTTTTTGTTTTTGTTTTTAATAATGGAGATAGAATCATTCCTTGTGCACGTTCGTCTTAAATGGCACGTGTCTGCAGCAAAATAAAACTTGCGGAGGACCTCTACGTAATACTTCTTGGATATTCGGCGAAAGAACGAAGCAATGTATTTTACGCGGGCGCAACAGGTCCAGCTATCACGGATGCCAGCAATGTGGTTGCATCTGTGGAGTAGCGCTGCAATATCAAATTTCTGGTGAAGAAGTAAATTAAACCATTTGACATTTAACAATATTGCGCGCACACTATGAGGAATAGAAAATGTCACCGTCATGAAAAAACGAATGGTGTCAGCAGTTTGGCGAAGGGCGAGAACTGGTGATAGATGAAACGCACGGACGTGTTCGTCTGGCTGCCGTCCCGCAGCCCAGTGTTTCCTACGCTATAAGAATCAAGGAGTTGTCAAAAACGATGGCAGCGGTACCTCTACGCGCACGTGGAACACTTCCATGCACAGACGTTGCCTCCTGCTTGTCGGAATATTTTGTTCCCTCCGTGAATATACAAGGTCCCAGCCAAGCCTGACCGACCTTTATAAGTAACTAAGGCGCATATGTAAGTGCATATTTCAATGCTTAACTATCGACAGCTGAAAATTTATACCAGTGTAACTATGATTATAGCGCTTCTCGTTCGTGGTCGATGTCTAAAGTATACGACTGCTGCATGTTCTGCCTCTTCACTGACAAACATAGCGGGTATCCAGAGTGTTTGATCGTTTTGCGCTCGCGTTCATGAGGTTTCTCCCCCGCGGCGGCAAAAGACGCCATGCGCCCGTAAGGAATATTCAACGCTTGAATCCAACATATGTTCAGTTCGGAAATCGTTTACTCATGTGCCAAGAAGTGACCGACCGCCGCCGCCGCACAGGGTCAGGAGCCAATGTCTCGTCCTCATACTTTTTGATCATATACCGAGGGAAAGCAGAAAAATAACCGAAATGAAACGAATACTAAGTAGGGAAGTCGTGCATCATTAAAACCACTTTTCCCTCCCTCTTCTCTTTCTCCGGTCACAGGGCGGAAGATGCCATCCCTTCCGACGGGTTTCTCAGCTGCTGCCTCAGAGGGATATCCTGTGATCCCGGTGGAGACGAGTCTACGGCGAAAGTTGTTTCCTCGCTGCCTCCCCCTCTCACCCCCGCCGTCGCTGCCCGCTTCAACCTCTTGGCCGTCGCCATAGCGTTCCTTCAGCAGAGAAAAAACCGTGTTGTTATTGTTGTTACCGGGGAAAGGGGAAGGTCTCTTCTCGTGGGGGCATAGGGCGCACAGGGCTCTCCGCTCGCGGCGCTATTGCGCAATGTAGGACAGCGGTCTCCCATTGGTCAGAGGCAGACGGCCGGCGCCCGGCGGGACCGCTATAAAAGAGCAGATGAGCGCTGCACCTTTTCACTGGTTATATTTGACTGCCTTTGTAGGAGAAACCTGCCTCCAAAAGCGTCCATCATGTACAAGGTGAGTTAGAGAAAACGGTGTCGACCTCGCCGCCGACGCCCCAGCGCGCTGCTCCGCCTCGTCCTGGTGGACGTTCGGTTCGGCTGGACGGCTTCGGAGCGGGGACCCCGTCCGCGCCTATCTCGGATTACGACCCTTCGTCCACCTCAAGCTGACTTTTTATGTTCATTGTTTTCTTTTCTTTCGGTACTGTAGTTGCGCTTTATATTTTTGCTTTTCCAGACTATATATGGGGTTTTAAATCTAGGACGAGCTCTGAAATTAGATGTCAAGATTTAAAACGAAACAAAACAACATAAAAAAATTCAGGAGGCCGTTAACTATGAATATTCGATTTTGAGAGAATACGCGGATACTGATTATTTCTTACGTTAAGCGTGCTCTGAAAATAAAATAGAATGACATTGTTTTAAGCCGTTTCAAATTCTCACGACCCAATGTCAGAGTCAGAGCAACAAAGAACAGTCTAATTTATATATAGCGATGAAGGGTGCAACCGGTATTGTTCAGAAATTATCAAGGTGTGGCTAAATATTTACACCCAATCTCTGAATGGAAAGCCATAAATCTGTAGAGCCATAGATCCGTATTTCGTAACCGTATCCACCTAAGTGTGCGCACGTATGTTACCTCAATATCCCTACCGTATTAACCTGGAGCTGAGCGGAATTCATTTAGTATTATATTTATTTTGTCCTATGGCTGACCCGTTTCTACTCTCGTTCTGAACTTTTTTTGGAAATGTTTCAGATCGCACTTCTTCTGGCTTGCGTCTGCGTAGCCGTAAGTACTCTTTACTGCATATCCCCCTGCCGGTGCAGCACGTACGTTTGCAATATCAAAATAATTGAGCTAAACGCTGGAACAGATGTGTGAAAAACTAACCGATCAACGCCTTAAACCAGAAACGTGGAAAATACGCTTGTCTTCTGCACACGTTCCCTAAAACAGGGGTATTTAGTGCATGTAAATCACAAATAACAAATATAATGTCTTTGTTAAGGGCACACTTTCTATTTCTGTAGGTTAACACCGTCACGTGACTTGTGTTTCAAACAAATAACGAAAACAACAAAATGCATGTTCTACTTTTTGTGCGTCGTGTTAAAGCCGCCGTACAGGGTCTCAAGTACTATTTCCTTGCGTAAATTCTTTATGCAAAGATTATACACGAGAAAAAAGCAGATTTCTTAAACAATTTTTGACTCTTTTCTTAGCTCCGGGATTTCAGATAAACTCTCAACGCACACTAAAAGAGCTGGCTTGGCACTCTATGCGAGGACGCCACCACCAAAAGTGACATTTACTTACGCTTACTACTCGTATTACGACTACGTAATTACATCCAGTTCTATTTGTGTGCGTGTGCGTGTGATGATGTACCTACAGTTAAACACTTTGAATCGGGTGGAGGTTTGCGCCATTTAGCAGGTATTTTAACCTCATCTGCTAATGCACGTATTAAGCGTAAGCCTTTTAGTAATATCATTCATTAAACATTCCGGTCTGTCTGACCGAAGCGCCCTCTTCGCAACCGGGGACGGGCGTGTTCCGCCAGGGTGATTATCACGGAAATAGGAAAATATTGCATGCTTCCGTCGACCTATGCCGCCAGTTGGACACTTTAAGAATTGGGGAGCGTCTGCTTTCCCACAAAACGTATGGAAGAGCCAATCGCTTTAATGTACGGAGGGCGCTCGGCGCATGACAATGCTTATAATATGTTTAAACATTAAAAAAAGCTTTGCACTCAGCATGTCCTTTCACCGTTCTCAGTGCCACAGCGCAAACCGTCTCTTTCTTGTTTTGTTTTTCTTCTTTTCTTTGTGTGTGTGTGTGTGGGGGGGGGGGGGGAGGGAAGGGGTGCGTAAACATATTATCAGCTTCTTCATTCACGGAGGGCCCTCCGCAGATTACAGCGATTGACTCTCCCAAATCCTTCGCGCGAAAGCATACCCTCCAGATCTCTTAGAGTGGATAACATCTGCTTGCTTATCTTTAACGCATGACGGCCTGAGCTTGCCCTCCTTGTCCTTCAACCCCGGTGTCTTGACCAAATCCGTCTCTCTTTCGGTTCTACTGCAGGGTGCCACCTTTTTAACGGTAGTATATCAAGTGATCAGCCGTTTCATCCTCCTCTCAACACACGCCACATACTCTGTATATATCTTGAGGAGGGATCGGTGGCCGAGTGGGTTAGCGCACACTGCAGCTCGGAGCAAGTGGAGCGAAAGCTCGCGCTACAGAACCCAGGGATGCTGGGTTCAATCCCACCCTGCCCGTTTTGATCTGGATGAGCATCGTACCCGCGTGCGGTCGTGTCTACTGCATGATGCACGTTTAAGACCCCAGGCTAGCGGTTGTAATACACTGGCTAAATTTCTCATCTACAGCTGGGAGACAAGTCGCCCGATGAGGCAGACTAAGTTCTAGGTTGTATAAACATACACACACCCCAACCTTTTTATATCACTTGATATCTAGCACGGTACATCCTCGGCCGCAGCGCCCCCGTACTGGCATCGAACAACAGAGACCTCCCCCTAAAAATGTCGTAGATTATATGTGTAAAAATGTTCTTCTTGAACGATCTCCGAGTTTCCAAGCCTGTTTTAGTCTGCCTACCAGCTTCCCACTTATCCCGCTTTTCGCATTAAATCTCGCCCTAACTAATATATCGTGATATGTCACCTGCAATTTCGCTCCCGGTTTTATAGCTCGCTTTCTGCATTTATTTATGTCGACATTCTTGATTATTTTGTATGCCTACCACCCTTCATTCGTTTCATTCTGCGGATCCTAACATTTTATCTTACTACTAGATTTTCTGCCTTCGTTGGAAGTTATGACCTCGTGGGCCTGACAATAAAAGAGCTGCTCTACGATAGTGCATGCTGTACGCCACGCTCCAATAAGCAAAACAGGCTTGAACGTTAGCACAAGATCGACAGAGGAAGTGATTTTTAGTCGGTCATTATAATAATAAGGTGTCTTGGCCAGCGCATTTTTTTACATTAGCAGATTGGTGAGATTAGTTCATATCTTCGTTTTCACACCGCCACGGAATACGCCTTCCAATTATTTAGCTCTCTTCCCACATGTGATTTTCACGGTTATCACGCGACCGCACTTTTTCTTTTATCGGCGTCTCTGTAGGTGCCTAATTTGACTGAGATGACGCCGCGGAACGAAAACACTCGTGTATGTTATCATGAGTCCAATTATATTTTCTTGACTTCTTGGGTTTTTTGCTTTGGGTTCTTAAGTTTTTTTGCTGTGTATTGGTATTGGGATACAATTAGCTTTTTGTAAGCACTTACTGCCATACAACATTGTTTTACTTAATGCTGGCGTTGTACCAGGCATAACCGAATTGGTGAATTGCCAAAAGGCACAATTAGCAAAATTATGTGCAAGTTTCCTCGTGACAAATTCGTCTTTTCGATGTTCGCCTTAAGGTGTGCTTAAGCATTTACCTTAAGGCAAACTCTTAAATACATGTTTAAACGTTTACCCCAAGGTAAATGGTTGAACACATACGAATGTGTTGGCAAAACAACGGTGACCGACAAAGTTCGTCGGAACTCGATGTTTTCTATTGGCCGTCCAAAGTAGGAGTACCCCCGAAATAACAAAATGTTTTTGGCTTGTTATAATTTCTAGGACGTCCAGCAGTGACTGTTCGAACAAAAGACCATATATATAGGTATAAGGACTGATGAATGCATACTCGTGACGTACGTAGAGTACCAGGTGACGTGTTCATTAGACACAATGATGGTGTGAACCATCTGGTACGTTGTGGAGTTCATCTGACATAAGGACTGTGCCATTACCGAAAGAGCAAGTGGGCAGGCGAGGGTGTGAATACTTGATATCACTGAACCTGAGGCAGGAAAGCAAAAGGAAGACACGTGAAGGAGGGACACTGAGTCATATTTTGTGTTGTCTTCTTTTCTCGACCGTAGTTTTTGGTTTAATATATATATGCTACCTGAACCAGCTCGCTGCTTAGTCTTAGTCTTAGTCGTGTCAGCTATAAAACACCACATGGGGCGCGAATGACTGTCCCGAAACTTCTCAATTGATGTACAAGACAAAAACGCGCAACACCCTTTCTTCACTCCGTCTGGTCCATTGCTTGCAGGTCGCCCAGCGAGGTCCAGCCGGTGGAGAGAACTACCCTCCGATCCCGTACGCCTACCAGTACCTCTCCCAACTCGAGGACGGTAGCCACTCCCACGAGGAAAGCGGAGACGGTAACGGCAAAGTCACCGGCAAGTACACCCTGACGCACCCCGACGGAACCTCCAGGACCGTCACATACTTCGCCGACGATACCGGCTTCCACGCCGACGTGGTGACCAGCGAGGTGGGAACCGAATCCAAGAACCCCGCCGACGTCACCATCCAGTCCAGCGCTGTGCCAGGACCCGAGGCCGCCATCGCCAACGAGCCCAACCGAGCCCGCGGTTGAACGGCACCCGGAGGCTCCAGGGGCTTGACGAACCACAAGACCTTACGACGCTTCGCCAACCCCGCTTCGACCATGACGCTTGTGTGAGGTCGTACACACGCGTATATACGATCGTCGACGGATCAAAGATGTCGCGCGTCGTCTGCAACTCAACAGACGCCGGCGCTGTGTAAAGTTTTCTTCCCTCTTCCCGCCCCACACTCTATTCCCCCCAAACCTTCCTCCTCCATTGCTGTAATCTGTTCCCCTGTCTTCCTGGTTTTCTGCGATGTGACTCCTCTCGTGTTTCTGCTTGGGTCCCGTTCGTCAGGTGCGTGTGCTACTCCTCCTTACCTCATGTCTGTCTTGTGTCGTTCTTGTTTGTTTGTGTGGTTTGTTTTTACTGTTGTTGAATCGTCAGCACGAAAACCGTTGCTTTGACCGAAGCGGCGGTTTCCCCCGGTTGAGCTAGAGAAATAACGGAAGCAAAAAATCAATACGCGGCAGCGTTCGTCTCTCTTGCGGGTTTTTGTACTTCTGTCATCCGGGGTACCTTGTTGGGGTTTTGTTGGCTGATTCTCTTCTCGTTATTCCTTCAAGTGCCAAGATGCACCTAACGGCTGCCCGCCTTTCCTGGTAGTAGAAGTCCTCCGTTGATCTTTCACCTCGTCATTGCTTTTTTTTTCTTTCTTGAGTCTTTTTCTTCTTCTATGTTTCTTGTTTGTGGTTTAGTTTCATTGTATTTTACTGGGCTACCTGTCTTTGTGTATACGCGAGCACAATAAAGAGTGATTCTCTCAACGTTCTGATTCTTCCCTATGTGTTCTGGTAAGCGATGAAAAATAACCATCAAGTACATCTTAGTCTTTTAACGCTAGTTGGACCCGGGGCAAACGTAAGAGCTAAAGAACGAAAGCTTACAGGATTAAAAATATTTGACATCGTCCCTTGAAACTGCCGCATTTGCCTCCGAGTTCCAGTCTCGATTCACCGAAGGGTCTGAAATACCAAAAGGCAAACTTTAACCAAAAACCTTTATTCAAGGTATTACTTATTAGCGATAGTTCATAATAATTTGCGTAGACCTTTTACGGACCTATTTCCAGAACTCTATAGATTCCTATTTTTCCTGGGCAAACGGACATAATTAGGATCGGAACTTGCTACATCGGTTTTGTTTCTCGAATTAACCAACTTCGTGGCATCCCATAGAATATAACGCACCGCTTAAATCAACTTTAGCCTGTAAGAACTGAACTATAACATTTAGCTTTATTTGGCAAATTCACGCAAATAGTGGTGCACCAGCAGCCAAATACCAGTGTAGCCTCCCTGGTTTCTATCCCACCTCGGCTGCAAGGGCGCTCGTGTAGGGAGACCGTCAATCTAATGCTACCGGCTTAACTTGGTGCTTTCGACATTGTTCACACCGCGATTCGGCAGTTATACGCCTCGTTTTAGTCAACGACACCATAATAAACGCGGGGCGCGTGTTGTTATACTCCATTTTCTTGCTTCTGGAGTCGTCCTTCGGTGTTTCCTATCAGCTATTGCCGATTCTGGTCGACCGTGGAACAAGAGTAAGACGGCGAGGACTCGCCACGTTTCGCGCCACGTTCAGCGTTTCTGAGGCTGTCCTTAACTACGCTCCAAAAAAAAAAAACAAGAAAAAAAAAACTGAGTGTTTTTATTCTTGCAATTTACGGAGGGGGCGCGGCTCGGAGAAAAGTTAAAAAGTCGATAAAAAAAACAGCAAGCTGTGTGACATTGAGGATGATGTAACCACAAGAAACACAACTGCAGACCGTTCTTTTTCTTCTTTTTATTTTTTTGTTTTTCTTGGTCTAGATACAGTTTTAGCTTTGTCGTCCTTAGAATGGGGCGCGAATTGCTCTTCAGAGTGCTTTGCCCGAAAGTAGACGCACACGATTCGTTTGATTGTATGACTTGCGACTGTGTTTCCGGAAATAGGGCTAACGGGTTAGCTGCTCTCGCAATCGTGTATATATATTTCTACGGCGAAACTGCGGCGTGCTAACGGCGAGCGAGCTTTAACGCCCCGGCGTGATGCGGGGCACGTTGCTCGGCCGCTCCGACGAGACGAGAACGGAAGCTCGGCAAGGTCACTGCCGCTGTCTTCCCGGGAAGACGCCGCGGCACCGATTATATCCGAGCGAGCGCGACGTGAGATTCATACGTGGCTTCCTGCTTGGACTTGGGACCGTGCCGAGCGCATTAACATCGCTGCGTAAACAGCTCAAGATATTTATGCCGTCACCTCAAATAAAGGTTCGGCTCGCTGATTCCTTTTTTTTTTTTTTTTTTAAGTTTGCGTACAAGCATGAAAAGACTAACCCATTTGACACAAAAAAGAGGAGGGGCGGGGGAAAGAAAAACAAGAACAACCGCAAATTTCCATTTGGACGTATGCAATGTTGACTTTTCAAAGATGTTGCGCGGTTCTCAAGCGAACGTAGGGAAGACACAGATGGCCGAACCTACCTTGCAGGATTTTCTTTTTTCTTTTTGCGGAGGTTGCTACGCTGAGAGATTAACGTTTCTGCGCTCCGCCCGTCACATCATCTTTTCACGTTCCAAAGACCCGGTTTTTTTAGATAGTTGTACGCCACTCGTTCAGTAATTCGAAATCTCGCGGCGAAAAATCTCGCACACAAACACAGAAGAACAAAAACTCATGGCCGCTGCGGTCTAGTTCCTATACCGAAGACCAAATAAAAACAAAACCGAGTCAAATGAAGATTCACGTAGACACGAGTAGGGAAGTGTCACTCGCTCTAGTAAACGCTGACATTGAGTTGTCCCGAAACGTGCGACGCGAGGAGCCTGGAGTTTCTCCAATTCGGAGTCAAGGCGCGTGGGAAACATTTGCTCTTGGCCCACCGACTCGCAGACGTTGTCACCGTCTTGGAATTTCTTCCGCGGGGAGGTGACGCGACGGCGGCTTTCTTTGACATTTTCACTCGTTTTTTTCCTCCATTTTTTGTTTTCCACGAGGAAGAAAAAGTACCACGCTCGGACCCCCGCACGGGCTGCTGTCAGATTGGGGTCAGAGCTTTCCGAGCGAGCGCGTGTGCGAGTGGGCGGTCGGAAGTGCACGCCGAGCGCTCGCGCACTGCACGTGCAACAACCTTCAGCGTAGTTTGTCTTCCGCCGAATCAAGCATTTCTTTTTTCTCTGACCTGGCGTCCCGTGGCGCCTGCCTGCGCGCGTCGCGATATATACGAACCCCCGCTCCTCGCGTGAAGGAGTCGAGAAGGATCCTTTTTCTTTGTTAGGATCGCGCGGTTAACAAGGTCGTGTATGCGGTGTCTCGCTTACCGCGCGGATCTTTGTTCTTCGGAAGTCGGCGAAGGAGAAAAAAGTGTTTGTCTCGAAGAGGATTTACTTTCGTGTTTGTCTCATGTGTCGACCACTTCCGGTTTGCTTGCTTTTCTTGCGTTGCTGTGAGAAATGAAAATAGCGAGAGGGCGTACAAACAGCCGCAGGCACTGTAAGTTAGGATGCGAAGAAACGGCATAACTCACGAGCGTAGGCGGATTTCTCGTAATAATTACAGCATTTTAATCCTAATCTACGAAAGGAATATAGACTTCGGGATGGGGATTGGTAGCCGAGTGTCTAGTTCTACAGCCCGAGCATTCTCGTGCTGCAGAACTCAGGGATCCTGGGTTCAATTTCCATTTTCACCCGGTTCGATCTGGATGAGCATCGTACCGGCGTGCGGTCGTGTATCACTACTGCTTGATGCGTGTTTAAAGACACCGTTTTAGCTGGTATCCTTCATCGGTGTTAAGTAACGAAGGATTTTGTTAGAAATAAATAAGATTTGTTTTAGAAAAGTCTATCTTTCTACAGTTGCGTCGGCATCGTTTTTTTTTTTTCCTTTTTTTTTTTTTTTTTTCAGCTTGCTTTGTGAGTGTCGGCGTTTTGGAGGGAGCATTTGCGTGGGCAGAGCGGCCGGGAGGTGGGAGCGGTTTCCTCCGCGGTCGTTAAGAAACGTCTCGGGTTTCGGGAGTCTGCTCGGACAGATCCCTTCTTGCAGCTGGTTGTGGCTTTTAGACGAATGTGCCTGTATATAGAGGGTTTTGCCGCTTAGTGTAAAATTGTCGCTTTTTGCCCGATGCAATAACTTAGCGGTTGGCGCCAGTCAGACTGGGAAAATTGCAGAGAACAACTCTACAAGGAGTTTAGGTTTGGCGGTTGGAGCGCCAGGATGACAGCTCGCCGACCATTGGATAACAGTGTACCACGTGTGAGTGGTGGAATTTGAAATGATTGGTCCGTCTCTGGAGGGAAAGGAGGCCTCTACGAGTCTAGAAAAGGGCTGCCGAGAGGATTCTCGGGGGAATTCGGCTCTTGAGACTGGGGACTAAAGTATGGGGTTTTAATTTTGGAAGTTTTGTATATTACCGTTGACTTGTCGTTTTGTTTTGAAAATAAACGTGGCCACACTGGCCACCGTAAACCTACCAACGTCGTAATGTGTCCAGCGGGATCGAAACACCTTTAGTATTTTTTTTTTAATTATCAACTTCCCGGGGGACTTGCATCGGGCGAACGTCACCATCGGTCGTCACCATCCTGACCGGCCCCTTCTGCCCTCCAGTGGAAAGTTGACTATCGGTTACATTTATAATCTACAGTAGAGAGCCCGGACGTCCACTGGGACTGACTAACTTCCCGCTATCTAAACAAACACAAAACACACACACTTCTTGTTTTTGTTTAAAGGGTTCCCCCCTTTTTTAGTTACAGCACACAGAAATAAAACAATCGTACAGATTGAGCATGCAACGTAACTGCAGCGACACTGCCGGGTACACTAAACGCGTTGACAGTCCAGCCTTACATCGAAAGTAGGCACAGGTTGTGATCGCTCAGAATTCCTAGCTAAACATTCTTCCTAGATGACTAAAAAAGAAAAAGAACGCTGCTTTTGTGTTTGGTTTTCTCCGTTATTTGTTTAGACGGTTGGCAGGCTATAACTTCGTCTCTCTTATACGGCATCGTCCCCCAGTCCTCTTTCCCTCCCCTATCCTCTCCGCCGCCTTCGCAGACGCTCTTTCGGAATCCCACACCGAGCTGCCCTTTGGCATCCCGCAGCAACGCGCAACGTGCTCTCGTAATTTAGCTAGCACGAGCCAGATACGCGCCGCCGCTCCGAACACCTGCCTTCGACGCCGCGGTCGAAACCTTGACCCATAGCCACCAACCTCCGCGAGAAAATAAATAAATCCAGCACAACCAAACTCGAACCCTGTTTGGCGGGGGCCACCGGGCACGCTCAACTCGAGGCTGATCCGTCGCCGTCCCTTCGGCGCGTCGGCGATTTCGAACACGCTTTTGGAAGGCATTTTGCTTTATAACGACGATCAAACGAGCACGCGTTCGTACCCTCTTCGTCGGCGCTGCTTTTCACCCTGACCCGCACTGCGGGGCAATCTGCTTTCCGCGCCGACGACGGGCGACTCTCTTCCACTGACCTCTGGCCTCGCGGGGGACGACGCCGCCGCCGCCGCCGGCGAGCATAGATTCGTCGGCATGTCCGCGCTCTCGCGGCGATAAAGGTTGCAGCTAATCCTTCGCGCGAAGGTGATCGGCGTGTTGCGCGCGCTCGCCATTCCTTTTCACTTCCCGCAACCTGCGGACCCCGTCTCTGGACCACCGCGGAGCTTAGGGAAGGTTGCATGCATGGCCACGCAAAAAGTTTTGCAGGCGCCTCGAAAGCGTGCGTATACGGTAAGAAACTAAGGGAGAGGAGGAGAGGAGAGCGCACGGGGACGTCAGAGAGAGTCGAGCTCTGATTGGAGGGATTAGTGGGTAGACGCGAAGGTTTTAGAGCACGGTGGAAGGCATGGAGCCTGCGCTGGAGGCAGGGCGTCTAAAAGACACGCCCTGCCGTTCTCACCCGTGACTATAGCTGCCTAGCAATCAAAGAGAACAAGAGTGTCGTTTGCGCCTCGCGCTCGAACGCCGGCGTTCGGCGTACGAAAGCGTTAAAATGGTGAGCAGAGGGAACGCCAGCCAGTCCTTGCATTTACCAACTATCCTCCCCAATCAGAGTGTTCTGGCGTCCCCGGGCGTTGACATCTCCTCTCCCTGAATTTCTCTCCGAGTTTATTTTGTCGAGGACGGTCATTCAATCTGCAACCGTGAGCGGTTGATGTACGGACAAGCTATATAACGTTTTGAGAGTTCGCGCAGTGGAGTGACTCCTTAAGAAATATTAGCGTGCACCGCACGTTCCCTGGTCAAGTTTCTACGTACGTTTCTCCTTAGTAGTAAAATTGCGTTAGCGTGCCGTAAACTGAGAGCGAGTTGGGTTGTCACGATTAAACAAAAACTTAATGAGAGTACGACGGTGTTCCTTTTCTTTTTTTCTTTTTTTACACGTTCGTGCCGTAGGACTGCGGTAGGTGATGCTCTTCTCGTGGGTAGGCCCGTGCAGCTGCGTTATCAAATGACCCTGGCCCGCGCGTCTTAACCTGCCGCTACGCGCAAACGCCCAAACTAAACAACGATTCTTGCGAGTACTTTTCGCACAAGCGTACATTTGCGCTATGCAGCGTGTGTATTCGAAGTTTGCTGGCATTGGATTTAACTGTGTTTGCGGTTGTAATCCATGGCATCGGTATATGAAAGATTGGCGCGTTCGGCATGTTTACAAATTGAATTTGTGAGCGTGTAAGTGTTCCTTCAGATATGTTTGATACGCCAAGTATGTGAGACGTGGCTTCGCAGAATTACGCGATTTTTACTTTTACTTTTTATCTGCATCGCTTGATTTGTGGCAGCTTTGCTAAGGTAGTCATTTCGTTACCACATTTGCAACATTGTAGTACTAGGAAAAGCGTTTCCCTTTGGAGTCATACACATAAAAGAAAATCTGGTTGTGGCTGGAACATGTGCGCGAATAACCAACCGGAAATTCGACGATAATCGAAAATTATAAATATAGTTTCAGACTTTATTTTTGTCAACAAACCACACGAAGGCTTGGCATTTATAACAAATTGCAAGAAAGCTTTGAAGAAACCCACATTTTCCATCTGCGCACAGTAAGTATATATTTCACTCTCCGCAAATAGCGTGAAACAATATTTTGCTCATGTTCCGATTTTCATTTGGTCTTTGGATGGTGTATAACTACGCCTATAGCTTATATGACACTAGAAAGAACGGCGATTTAATCTAGAGGTCATCCGGTGAAACACCGCAAAAATGAGACACCGGTGATTGGGGTTTCCGTCGAAACTGCAGCGGGTAGGTTGTGTCATTCCTAAACTCCAAGTATAAAAAAAAAAAAATTAAGAAACTAAACTCAAGAACAATTTTTTGGTAGTACCTTATTAGATTCGTTCGGTTTTTTAATAGAAGCAAGAGCCAAAAAAATAATAATAACACACTTCAGATTTCTTTTTTGTTACTAGTTGGTAAATTCTTGCCACTTCGTTCTGTTAAGAACATAAATAATGGGAAGTTGAATGAGTCATATGTTAATGAAAACCGCGTAGTATTTGTAAAGTAAAATCTCGTTGTGGAAACTCTCATAATTCATATTCAATGTGAATCTGGGCTGTAGCCGTACGCATTCCTTTCAAGTCTACTGCACGAGTCACGTTAAAACCCACAAGTTCTTGGACGTACTGAACTAGCCAAATACCCTCTCTACAGCGAAGGCACAATTGCTGCCACATTTCAAGCAAGACTAAACCTCAAGTTGTCTAGACAATAGGGACATACAAATTACTTGACCTTGCATAAATTTCTCTAAATATCGCGCACTTTTTATGTAAAGTGTCCCTTTGGAATTTGCGTCATCCTGAGGTAAGTAGTTATACGTGAACGCGTTGCCCTAGCGAGACCTCTGCATTCCTTTCACCCTACTCGGTTTCACTATGCCTGATCCGTTGGTGTTTATTCCTTTCAATTAAATCTCGACTCTCCTTCTTCTTATCCAAGTGTTATCTGGTTACGACATATGTCATGTTTTTATCGTCAATCCAACCTATCTTCCGCACATCTTTACAACGTCACAATGTCGCATCAACGTGACGTCATAATGTCGCATCAACGTGACGTCATAATGTCGCGTTAACACCTTCACCTAAATTTAAACACTCCGGTGTAACTGTGTGCAGTGCCCCAGCCAGCACCGCACAGTTCATTTGAATTACACGGCAAGAAACCGCTTATTTTTAATAATTTCTCGGAGGAGCAGATTACCGTTGAGCCCAGCTATTAGTACAAACGTACGGATTGACTTAAACCTGGTGAAACTCTGGTTCCTCTTGGTAAGTGCACAAAAATAACATATCATTACGAGTAACTTCTGAGAAAAGTTAAGTGATCTAAGCAAGTGGCTTACAGCGAAGAATTAAACGAATTATTCTTAGATATCACGGACTCGTGAATGTGGGAACACAAGGGAGGACAGGATGCGGAACAGTGGATTCTCTCGTCTGTCTTCACTATCCAGGACTCTATTCCAGACAAATAGGCATGCTTCCTTGGTCTTACCTTAAAACGAATATTTATTTCCATTTTTTGATAAAAGCCTGGGTCTTAAAATGTTTACTCAATAAAAACAAGTGTGTGTTGAACAAATGCATGCCTGGCTTGGTTACAGTAAAGATGTTAACGATATGAAATACTGAGGCACAAGCCCTGCAAAGCGCTTTCTACACCGCCTTTTAAAGACCAAAGAATATACATAGCAACATTTTTTGTTGTTCTTGTTACGCGAGAACGAAAGAAAACATATCGCATGAAGCTAGAGAATCAAAGTGCAAGAACCAGTTCTTATGATGTCATATCTCAAGTACGTTGCATTGGTGAACACTTATCTACAATATATCTTGTTGGCCTTGGAACATGAAGACCTGAGATAGACCAACATATACCTGAACCCAAACACGCCAAAGACCAAGCGTTGAAAAATTCTCACTGACAAACAAAAATAAATAAATTATACTTAACTATTAAAAGTAGAAAAGAAAAGAAACAAACCCAAAAATAAATAGAACACGAAGATATTTAGTTTGTGTTAGCACAAAATAGAACCCATACCATCTGCCTCTCGCATAAATAGTCAGGGGCACAACCACACAAAGGAAAGTGGACTAATAAATAAGGTTATAAATAGAAGGCTTGACATCTCGGTATCCAATACGTAAATAACCTGCGCAAATTTGTCAGCATTTTTCTACTTTAAAGGTCAATTGTCAGCTAGAAGCAACAACAAAAAGTGTCATCCGCGTCACTGGGGGGGGGGGGGGGGGACATCTTTCCCACGTCCACCGCTTCTATTAATAGAGAAGAAAAGACTGCCAGGGCATTATATGAAAAGAGAAACGTCCTCGTTAATATATTTTTTATTTTTCAAGAAGTGTCAAGTATGAGGAGCTTTTAGACGGAGGGACAACTCATGAGCCAAGAAGATCGACCTCAAACGACGTTAGCAATGAAGACGATGCGTCGATAAAAGGGAAAACAAAAATATAAAAAGGGAGGATCTTGGAATGCAGGAATGCAAATATCGAAGGCCGGGAAGACCTAGATAGACGCAAGGTCCGGGAGGCCAGAAGACGACCTTGTCTGCCTTACACTGTCACGTCCTTTCGCCTCTCGACATGACGTTGTCAGGTAGATGATGCTCCTGTATAGGCTACTGCTATACTTCGGCTCAACTTATGGTGAACTAAATGCCAAAGCTACGGGTCTGTCCACCAGGTAAAATCAGGAGGCAGTAACAGATCACAGGGTAGATTGACGTGCCTATCGTCAGGGCAAAATATGTCATGGTTCCTAACTAGCTCGTGATAAGACCGAAAGGCCTCTTGCGTTTACTTGGTATATTATACATTCCCCCCAAACGGTATGTGAGCTTCCGTTCCTGGTAAGATAAGAACAGCTAATCACTTTGAATAACGAATGAATTCTGAGCCGGCTAGCTAAAATCGGCGTCTTAGCTAAGACAGCGAGAAGGAAAGCATTACCAAAGCTAGCGCACAAGGTGAGAGACACGTGAAGCCGACCCTTAAGTTCTCGCGAGCCCTGGTCTTGGTAGGCCAGCCCTGGTAAATCCCGAAGCTTAGAACACAATCAGATCTTGAAGAAAATACAAAGTGTGCAAGGACAAGAATCATAATATTTCGCTTGTCGATTGTCCCTGCGCACATCACAATTTGAAGACCTAATCGCAACCTGAGCTACGCCATTTTCTGGGACATCTCTATTGCTCGCCGTGATTGGTTGTCTCTGTGTTGTGCGCGAAAGTTAACTCAGAGACTTTCTTTATGGTGTAGAGTTAAATGAAGCACGAAAGTTTGGAATATTACGAACGAAGTGATATTCTTATGAGAGCCGTAGAACTGTAAAAGGGGGGGGGGGGGGGGGAGTTGTGCTTCTTAGGCTTCTGTGACAGCAGACAAGGAGGTTGCAAGCGTAACGCTTGCCTGGAGCGCTCTATAGTGTATTAGAACATAAGAACTGCAAGTGACACACCGCCTACGAGAGACGACGCTTTCTTTATTCAATGCCCAAAGCTGCGGGGTGCATTGGAACACACCATACCCTGCAGGCACGAAGCCGGGATTTTGATTCGTGTGTGTGTGTGGGGGGGGGGGGGGGGGGGGCGCCCTTGACAAAATGCTGCATGAGGGGAGGGGAGGCCCCAGCAAAATGGAAGCTCTCGGGGGGGGGGGGGGGGGAGGGGGGCCGGGCACCATGAGCCCCCCCCCTCCCCCTGGCTACGTGCCTGATATCATGCCTTTCTTTAGTTGTCAGTCACTATGCGTGAGCTGGACAATGTGGGTTGTTGTGTTTTTTGGGTGCTGTTTGTAGATGCAACATTGATCGGAAACGTAGAAAATACAAGAAAAAAAATATTGGTACAGAAGCATAGACATAGATTATTTAAATAAAACAAGTCTCGTTTGATGTAATGGCGCATAACCCGATGAACTGATAAAGTTGCAAACCCTTGGAATATTCTTAGAAAAACACATCCCAAGTCATTTTGAGGAGTCTATATAATCGGCTTTCTAATATTTACCATATATATCACCCACTATATCGTAGACTGATTGGCTAAAAATCTAGAACATGCTCTGAGAAGGAAAAAAAAAACCTGCTTTTTTGCATTTGATAATTACGACACACGGAAAGCCTATCTCTTCTTCTCGACATCCATAACAGTGATTCTGCTAACCACAAAAGTTTGATCTGGTTGCATATTGCTTCTGCACATTGTGTTTTATGATCATCAAGAGCAAAGCCACCATAATGAATGAATAGAATGAATATTTATTTATTCCTAACACATTTGTAGCCCATTCGTGGGCATCCAGAAAAGGAGGGAGGTTTATTATGTAAAAATAAGGAATGCTAAAATATAAGTAAAAACAAACTGCAACATATCAAACATTATTTTAAAGTATAACAAAAAGAAAAATTATTTTAAAAAACATTCATAGAGAGTAATAATACCTCACTAGATATAACGACGCACAGAAAACGTGAGCCTCCCGAGAGAAAGCACACATACCAGATATGCGCAGATACTGTATTTAATCGGCAAAGTGCGGAATTCGGCCATGAGTGATGACATATCATAACAAAAAAAAAATTCAGGTATTTCCAGTGTTTAGAATTGTGCGCTTAGCGCCACCTAGGGAACGCGTTCTATAATACCACTACACCGTCGTGGCTGTCAGTGCGGCGGTGTCAGCCATGGCACTGCCAACTGCGCGACATCGCGTGGCTGCTCCCGCAACTAGACGACTGGCGACGTGGCGTGCAACTTAATTTAGCTGGCCACGCTGGTCTGGTTCGGAGAGAAAGGGAGAGAGAGCGAAACACACTAGGACACGCGGGGGGAGAGAGAGGTCGTTCCTGCGGAAAAGGCAAAAGAAAAGAAAAAAAAAAGAAGGAAGGAAGATTGTGGAGACAGAGAGAGATAGGGAGAAAGAGACAAAGAAAATGAAAGAGAGTAAGGGCAAGAGAAAGCAAGGAACCAGAAAAGAAATAGAAAGGAAAACGCTCCGTTTTACAAGTCCGAAAGCAGCTGCCGCTACGATCAAATGGAGCCAATCAGGCGGCATAAAAAGTGATTCGTCATGGCGCTCGGCGCTCGTCGTCTTTGTACGTCTGCTATAACCGACAAAACCACACTCTAAAAAAACGTCTGTGCGTGTACTTTCGCGCACAACACTCGGAGAACCAATCAGCGTAACTTACGGAGGCAACTCAGCGAATGCCGATGCCGAAACATCTGTTTAGACCAAAAAACGCGGAGTTTTTACATTAAGCAATGCAAGCGTGACGTTTTGCATTGCTTAATGTCACAACTCAGTGTCCGTTGTTTGGTCTAAACATATGTTTCGGCATCGTCATTCGCTGAGCTGCCTCCGTAAGTTGCGCTGATTGGCTCTCCGAGTGCTGAACGTGAAAGTAGACGCACAAACTTTTTTAGAGTGCAATCACGCACAAAAACTGCGCAGCAATCCTGCGCATTTTTTTTCTTTTTTGTTGCGATTGGTTTCGCTAGTAGTGATAGCTAAACCCACAAAGACAACGAGCGCGCCGCGACGATGCACTTTTGGCCTTGGTTGATTGGCTTCCTCGTCTCGTAGCGTCGGGCCGCAACCGGACTTAAAGTTATACGGAGTATAGTGGGGAACGTAAAAAGAAACAGCAGCGTTCGTATTGACCAACACTGTTTCCAAACAAGCCCGCGTTTGCCCACACCGGGTGTGGGCATTGCGCGTGCGCGGAAACCAAAGTCGCCTGAGGTGGAGCATCTGCGCATGCGCAGCTCCGACAGCAGCGCCACCACAGTGACGTGGCGTCAGAGGATTGAGTTGGTCCATACCCAAACGCAGGATGTCCAGTCTACGCCGTCCTCATTGCTCCACAAACTATAATTGTGCTCGGGTGAGGTGTGCAATATTGCCTACCCTGAGGCGCAAGCTATACGAAGCGATTGCCAGGTCCCTTATGACTTACTAGAGCTCTTCGCACTAAAACAGTGCATATCCCACTAGCCTGTGGTGTAACGATAAATGTTTGGGGGTAAAAAAAAAAAGTGATGTCCATTGCTTGGGGTTTTGTTGCGAAAAAGCGAAAAACCCAGGGCCCCGACGCCTTTTACGCGCTTGGTGAGGATGATGGTGGTGACGATCGTGATAATGTTAATAATAACAACTTTAATAACGATAGTAACAACAGTAACCATGATATGACGGGCGCGAGAATAAACTGTTCGTCCATGGAGCCACCCGCGAACTCATTTATACAGAAGGGGTAAATACGATTTCGAAGTTATATTCTTAGCCATTCTCGCTAACATTTTGATGCATAATGAACCAATCATAGCGCATAAAATAGAAAATGTTAAAACCAACATCGAATTTCGCACACCTAGCACGACTCAAATGTTTCTTAGTTACTATTGTAGATCTCTAAAAAAAGAAAAAGGAATGCAATCGAATACTTAGTCTTTTTTTGTCTTTTTTATCTTTGTGTCTAGATATTCTGTTACTATCCGCTTTATGCACATAATTAAAAATGCATTTTTTTTTGTAAAATTTCTGAGCATATATAGAACTAGTGACGTGTTAATATTCTTACTCCTCGAGCTTAGGAAAACGAAATATGCCTAATAAGGCAATTTTCGCTTTTATTTCTAAGTTCTCAAATCTGGTTACGCAGGACACTTGCTAACAACTTTCGTTTTCTAATTTGTTTATTGGCCATGTCTTCTCCACGGGTTCGTGTACTGTAAACCTGCAGCCCACAAATGACTTTCCTAAGGCCCTAAAGCAGTTTTTATTACACTGGCACCGCAAGCACTTCTAAATTTCTTTTGTGGAGAGTTCATGCACGGGGACCTCGGTGTTTACACCGCTGAATCACATTCATTTAACGCGCGTGCGGCGAGCATAGATAGCGCTCTACGCCATATGTGCTGCGTAATATTACGAGACTTAGACCTGCTTTTCGATGAGTGCTTCATTGTATGGAAATGTTCGAACAAAACTTGAATTTTGCATGGATGCTTCGAATCGCTTAGGTGAGACAGACCAGCACTCAAGGAAGAAGCGTCAGGTTCGAATATAATGAAAAGTGTATCAAGCCCGATCCACATGAAGAGATTTTGATTGCAAATTCGCAACTGCGACGTCGGGCGCCGCACCATCTCCGAAGCTTCTTCTTCTATTTATTTTTTTCTAATTCAGTTTTAATTGGCGAAAATGTCACATTCTCAACTTTATTGCATGTTTCCAAGGTGTTTTTGTTTCGGAGGACTGATATTATGAATCTGTTGTTTGTATGTCGTTAGTGAGCGCGTGTCAGCTAGAGTTCCTGGATAGGCTCCCTACGGGAGTCAGAGTTGCGCGCTTGCTTTCCACGTGCCGCCGCACCGCTATTCGCCGAGATCGATCACGTGAGGAGCAAAGAATCTTTTACCGTGCAGGAAAGGTACCGATACGGTCGCTTCGCTGACGTTGCACGCGGCCCGGCGTATGTTCCCCCGCCTTTTGCCTCCTTCTCCTCCTTTAATGTTTTTCACGCGCGGCGGAGCGCGAGGTGGCGCTATTCGCCGAATTCAGTCACGTGACCGACCGCAATCAACAGAGCACGGCTCCTACACGAGCGAGGGGTGGCTTTCCCGCATAACTTAGAATTTCAAGATGGTTGAACGCACAACTCTGGCTCCCGTAGGGAGCCTATAGAGGAACCCTATACTCTGTTTCACCTTATGATGTACCGCAGGAAAGGCTAGAAGCGCGAGCTCCTTGCTCTGGGGCCCATCTCGGCGGCTCAAGCTCTCGTGACTCAAGAGCGGCTGCCAACGCTATGAGCTCGTGCTTCTAGCCTTCGCTGCGGTACAACATAAGGTGAAACGAAGTATAGTGACAGCAAGACACTTTTTTTTTTTTCGGATCATATAGAGTTTTATTGAATGAGAAATCCGGTTTCCTGATGCATACATCTCCAGAGTGGCACAACCAGTTTAAAGAGAGAGAAAGAATATCTCTATAAAAACAGAGAGTTTAGTCTCAGCTTAGCGCTCTAACAGGCTTCTCTGTAGTAGGGAAGGGGAGAGGGGACAGAAGGACGATGGCCAAAGCTTCCGCATTTAGAGCACTGGATAGGGCAATCCTTGAAAGGCGTCACTGGGTTTCTTAATTATGCTGGCGTTACGTGCCTCAGTAAGCATGGGGATAGAAATACGATTCGTACAGCTACAGTCCTTCATCAGCGTATGTTTAATCTTTTAATCTTTATTTATTTGGGTCTGGAGAGCCGCGGCACCGCGGAAAAGCAGCCGCCCGCACACCATGGAGGCCCGCGGTGCCGCGTCTAGATGATAATGCAATGAGTATATACATGCATGATATGTCAGAGGAGACGTTCTTGATGACACCGACAACAGAGGAGCTATTTCGTGGTTCATAAGGTGTGACTTGAATGCCACAGACGCTGCTAAGACGGAGAAGTGCGTTGGTTGATTGACCATTTCGAGTATCAACAGCGATGAGATTTAGGCGTAGGATATATATCTTATGGGTATGACGCCTTCGGGAATGATTTCATCGAGCGCTCTGGAACGTTATATGCTACTCAGTTTCGTTAGCACAGTTTCTGGAGTTTTAGGCGCGAACATGACGATTAGACCTGTGTGGCGTTGTGGTTGAGAGTCTTGACAGGATGCTGTCATCACCAACAAACGTAACGTCTCCGTAACTGATGAAAGGAATAAGGTTAATTCTATTGTTATGCATTTCTAAGCATCCGAAAGGCAATTTGAGGAGTACGTTCCCATGAGGGTGCCAACAACTCCAAGGAACTCCAGACAATCTTCCTACTCTAGCAGGTATAAATACTTATAGGGGCGACCTCCTCGCGGGATTCGAGGTGTTACAACATGAACTATCAAAGTGCGCCTGACATGTTCCAACGCATGCGGTACCACTTTCATGTGACGTGTTACAGCGGCGGTCGAGAATGGACCGCATTCCTTGAAGGCTGACCCCACTTGGCCTCCCAATTTAAAGCTGCGCACATTAGACGCCATGTTGCTGCACCCCTTTGCCCCCTCTTACCGGCGAGTTCAAAGGCTTCGAGGAATTCGCCGGTTCGGTCATTCCTTCCATATGTAATGATCGAGGTGTCTACGGCGAATCGTTTTTATGCAACCGTAGAAATCCTGCCCCATGGAATCCGACGCGGGCGTATTATCTTCAACCTCATTGCATAAAATCTTGAATAAATGTGCGCCCTTCCATGCCTCGACATATTTCTTTTTTTTTATATATATATTGTTTTTTAGAATTGGTGATGGAGCGATAAAGTTATAAAACGCGGGAACCTAGGTCTGTTGGATTTCCGGGGAAAATGACTCCTTACGAGACTTCTTTGTTTCACCTTACGATGAACGGCAGCGGACGCTGTAAGTTACTGAAAGCAGTCTAATGTCATGTGAGTGTCATGGCACCTTCCGGGGAGACGCAGTGGTGTGCGTGACGTGGAAGCACGTGATACGGTGACCGCACTGGATTGGCTATAGGACGGTTCATGGCGTCCCTTGCGGTCCATCGCAAGATAACAAAATGCAGTGTTAGTTTCTTCAGCCTCGCAATACACAAAAGCAAATATAAGTTGGATGTTCAGACAGCGTTACCCTGATCTGCTAGGGTTTGGCAGCACTGCTACACGCTGCGGATGAAAAATGCAGCAAATGCAGAACCATGAGGTTTCGGACGTGCACGACGCAGCGGTGATGCACGACCATATGCCGGTAGGATTCTCTTTCAGATGAAGACAGGCAGCGGTGGGGATTGAATCATTGTACCCTTGGTTCTGCAGTGGCATATGCTTTGCCTCGACCTGCCCCCAGCAACGGTGCGCTCACCAGTTGCGAGAATATAATTGAATTCACACGAATGCGACCTTAGCACATCGAATCGGGGTTGGACAATTTTGATTGGTTGTAGGTGGGTTGGGGAGAAAGAAGTAGGGTGGCGTTGGATTGGTCCCCGCTCGACTCGACGCACTCCGATCCCATTCATGTAGACCCAGTCTGTACACCAACTCGTGTTTACAAACAAACCGGAGCGCCTTTAGCGGCACGACACCGGGGCCGCGCATGCGCGAAGGAGTGTGGGCAAAAAGCGCCGCGTCCCGCGACAACAAACTACCGGAATGTTACGTTGTCGGCGTCGGTGTGAGTCCCTGACTTCCTGTGTCCTTTTCCACGTTGGAATGGTTGATTCTATGCCTTCCTGGAAATGTCTTACCACTTTAGTGACTTGAGCGAAATTAACGAGGATCGTTACACCGCAGAACTTCGAGTGAATGATGTGACGTGCGGCGATTGATTGGCGTGAACACCGCAGAATGGACGCTAAAACAATGATCAGATCCTGCTCGCTATTTTTAGTCGCGACGTCGCCCGGGCTGCAAAATCGTGCACGGTAGATCGATGCGCGACGTCGACACTGAAAATCGCGACCAGAATCGGACCAAGTGAATCAGGAATAACAAATCGCTGATGGCTACTGGCAGCAATGATCAACACATCCTTGTGTCTACTGTTTACACCGAGCCTACTTTCCCTAAGCAACCTTCAGACTTATAAGTCTGCGGCAACCACATATAAGCCACGGCAGCGGATGAAGAAGAAAACGCAAAGAGGGCTCGAGCACTTCTGCTCGGGTGATCAGCAGGGCATCCATGTCGTACTTCGACAGTCCATAAAGCCAACGTGTAAATAATGTAAATAAATAGTTAGCATATAAAGCAACGTACGACTCGTTATAGGTCTTGAGGCCTACACTTACTCCTTATCGCAATTACTGGGTCAACGTTTGGTCTACGGGTTATTGTCGTTTGAATGACCAGACGACAGTTTAAGCGACCAGGCGGTTGTTTGAACTCGAAGACGCACTGAACGTTGTTCGCCGGTATAGTCCGGACAATTTGGCGATGGTCCCGCGTTTATGTTGGAACGAAACAAATGCATCTGACGATCACAAGTATCCGTGAATTTAACCCAAAGTGCTTTCCGCACAAGCGATTGTGGTCCGACGGCGTCTCGTTTTCTCTTTTCACGGCACCTATCAACGTACTGGGACGAACCGAGCAGGCCGAAAATACATAAAAGCTGATCGTCAAACATCTACCGACCCTTTTAGTACCGTTCCAGTCGCGGAATTTGACGAGAAGGCAGATTTTCGTCTCGTTTTTTCTCGCTAAAACGTTGCTGTAAAAAAAAATAAAAGGAAGATTTATATTGTTTGAAGCGCCGGACAGCTGCTATGTTAACTGCAGTGTATTCTATGGAATACGTAAGTTTCGAAGCACAACGTCTAGATGGCGTTCCGCCGTACTCTATGGCACACACAGTTAGGAAACGAAAATCTAGATGGCGCTTCAAGCGACGGGAGGCGGGGTGAAGTGAGTAAGAGGGGGAGGGTGGGAGGGGGTGCAGCACCCTTGCGCAGGAGTTCCACAGCTGGGATAATCTAGTAACGTTGCTACCATCGCAGCGTGACTTAACAGAGTTGAGTTCGTGTATATGCCGTTCGGAAATGCCAGCATAACATGACAAAGTACTTCAAACAATTCTGCGCTTCCAATTCTTTTTTTTTTTTTTTTTTCAAAAATGGCTGTTTAATAAATGTCGGTATAGTCGTAATTGGACAGTTGACAAAAAAAAATCTTTCAGCCTTTTTACTTTGGTGATAAAGGAAGAGCAGCGGAGCTGTACTATGTGCCGTCATCTATGAGCGACGGCGGCAATCGGACAACCGGTAAGCCGGTTGTCTCGTTTCCACCGTTGCTCATAGATGGCGGTAGCTGTCCAGAGGGTTGAGTCGAGATTGATTTTTCCATGGACACAAAACTGGGGAAACTAGCGCTTAACAGCTCCGCTGAAAAAAAAAAAAAAAAAAAATATATATATATATATATATATATATATATATATATATATATATCGCTATCACGTTGTTACTAAAATAATTTTTTTTGTCTCACTTTAGCATAAATTACTGCTAGCCGCGCATGCTAAAAGCGCGAGCTCGTTGCTTTAGATGAAGCCTCGGCGGCTGCACGAGCGCTTGTGCACCGGGTGCTCCCTTCAGGACAGTCAAGGCTAGCAGCTTGAGCTTACGCAGCCTCCGCAGTTAGTCCATGCTAAGGTGAGACGAAGTATAGAAGGATTTATTTATGAACGAAACTTGTGACCTCCGAAATTTCCGATGGAAATAGGGCAAATGGTAGAATGCTCCCTTTGACCGCGCTGCCAGGCGCTGCTTTATTGCACACGATGACTACGCGCATCAACCACGCTCTTCACGGACACCATCGGAATAGTCCTTCACAATCGATGACTAGTAAAAATCCCAGACGTGGGGTTAGAGAAATACTACGCATCTAACATCAAGCAAAAACCAAGACGGAGATGCGAAACGCCGAAAATTGTCCAAGAATGTCATGTATTGTTAGCAAGATGAGCGTTAGATAAGAACAAAGCCAGAGGAAAGCAACACGAATAAGGTACCGGTACGAAAACCTCAAACATGTCGCCCACCAGGTAAGCAGGTATAACCTTGACATCCTGAAAAAAAGTGAAAACGGGGGAGCACAGATGCCTATCGCAACCCGTGGGAGATGCGCGAACAAGAAAGCAAAAATGAAGTAGACCGCACTCTAACGCCCTTTCTGATAAAGGGGGGACAAATGGAACACAGAAAAACTTACCAGAGATGCGGAAGCAGATGCGCTAAAAAGGAGAAAGTAGCTCACACCTTGAGACCTGTTTTCCAAGCAAAAGAAAAAAGAAATGTGTCAATTTTTGTTCATGATCTTGCGGAAGCCGCTCGTGCGTACGCCTACTGTGTAAGTACGTGCCTCCACTGCGGGGACTCCCGCGCACGTTGGAAGTTTCGTCTATGTCGTGTCTTGCGACCCCGCTTTGACTACTCTCGACCTCCGAGGTCGTTCTTGCGCTGTCTCAGATCGACGACGTGGAGGGCATCGAAGGTCCTCTTCCGTATGATGCAAGTAACGTGAATATTGAGGCCACAGTCTTCTTCGTTCATTTACTATTGCCACCCGATCACGGTGTAGGTTTTTTTTTATTTATTTATGTTTACCGCGTAAGATACGGAATGTAGCGTTAACGCGCGAGTCTGCACATCTTGGTTTTTCTGTTTTGTTTCGACGTACTTTGCGATCCGTCCTCCTATTTTCTTTAACCAGCAAAATTGGCTGACGGATTTTATTAACTTTTTTAGATAAAAATCTTACTCCTTAGTTTTTTATGTGCTTTGTTTACTAAACCAAACACACAAGGAAAACTAAGCAGGGACACAAAAACAAATCGATGGGTCGTCGCTTTGTTTTTGTTGAATTATTAGTTGTCTTTGAGAACGGCTCTAACTTTGTAGGCAATGTTCAAAACCTTCATAAGTAAGCCTCTCGGGGAAAACGTCCATACAAATGCACGTCAAAAAAAAAAAAGGACGATTGGTTGACGACGCTTTGAAAAGTCTGACATTGCCGGTGCAAACATTGTGACCTCGGAGGTCATGATCTCAAATTTTTAAGTTCTGACGTGTCGGTCCCTCGGTCGTGTGGTAACGCAAAGACAAAAAGGGAGTTGAGAGTTGTGTCCGTAGGCCATATTTTATTTAGTTATATGTCAGCGTCGGGAAAAATACGCTAGTTTTTTAATGTTTCCACAGAACAACGAAATGACTTAACATGCGGAAGCCTCGTGACAAGAGCGTAAATAAATAGTTGCGCGAGACACACTGCTTAGCTTGGAATGGAACCAGGTTAGACAATAATACTAGAGAGACACACAAGAAACAGAATTTCGCATACACCAGGCATAGGCACCCCCAAGCTAAGGGGCCAGCGGTTATCCGTGACAGTAATAAAGCGAAACGCTAAAAACACAGTTCATAGAAGCTGACCGTAAATCCTTTTTCTATCCTTGCAAAACTTTTTTTTTCACAGAATGAAATTAGAAGTTAGCTGCGAAAATCAAATCACACTAAACATAACCAAGTCATGAAGTATTCTCAAAGAGAAGGGTCCCGTGGGATCCTCTGGAAAACCTGTACACCAGGATCATCACATATCCCTGAAGACATGACACGGATGAAGGAGTCCAAGCGGAAACGAGTTGCTTAAGCTACATCCGAAAGTCAAAAGACGTTGAAGGCAAAGGTCGGTGGCTCATACGAACGAGAGGGACGTCGCTTCATAGATCATCATCGATTAGGCACGGCGAAGAGGCGCGGCCACGACTTGTCCCTCGGCGGCGACGGCGGCGTCAGGTCCTGGCAGGGCGCTGGACGTGAACGTCGTGTCGGCGGGGCTCCTGGACTCGGTGCCGGGCTCGTTGGTCACAACGTCGGCACGGTAGCCGAACTCGTCGGCGACGTACGTGACGGTCCTGGTGCGACCGTCGGCAAGGGACAGGGAGTAGCGGCCAGACACGCGTCCGCTGCCGTCTCCGGTCTCCTCGTGGCCGTGGTGACCGTCGAGGTCGTTGGAGTCGTAGCCGAAGGAGTAGGGCGTCGGCACCTCCGCGGGCAGCACCACTTGAGATCGGACGGCGAGGGCGCACAAGGCCAGGACGACGACGGTTAGCTGCGTGGAAGCGAGAAGATGTTAGGGCTAACTCGGTTTGGCTGGACCGAAGGCAGAGTGGCGCTATCACTTCGCAACGAGGCGTTAAATCATTTGGAATTAGATAGTAGAGAGAAAAACAAGATTAAAGATAATCGTGGAAATAGTTTGGCGAAGGCTTGCGATGCTCATCGGTATAAAGAGAGTTACAGAATGTCGGGCGAACGGGAGAGAACGATCGTAACTTTGCTGTGGCAGTCTCTACTTGAAGGGGAGGACCATTCATCATTAATTCGCTGACTGATTGACTTATCCTAAAGTATGCCAACAAGTACACTAGATTTACAAATTAGACATTTTATCTGATAAAATCTGAGTCGGCGTAAGCCGGACGTTGATACGATCAAAATTTAAAAAGGAGCTGCTAAGACTGCTCGAAGTGACCGCGAGGGAGCCAAAGTGATTAGGAGAAACCCTTATGACGATTAAATTTTTGCCAGATCCAATGTTCCCACAAAGCCTAAAGTGACTATTGGTAGTGTGAAAAACACTAAATCGGGAGTTCATTAGGGGAAGCCTGCACTGCCATTCTGGAGATCCACAGGAGGTCCCTAATCCAACTCCCGCCACATATCCCCGTGCTCTTGACAAGCCTCCGTGCTCTAGATGCCTCGTCCACATCCCATTAGGGTGCCGCGGTGCAGAAACGTGTATCCGAGCGCTTCCAGCTTGGGTCGTGGCAGAGCAGGCGCCTATACGAGCGGCAATCGAATCCTTACCGTGTTCATGGCTGCTACTGCGGTCGATGAGAACAAGACCTAAAGTGGATCTCGCTCCTCGCCTGCCCGCGCTTTTATACCCTCTATGCCCTTATCTTCGACAAAGAGGCTGTAAAGTACGCCCTCCCCGTCTAAGAAACTGCTGGTGGTTGCTTGCGTAGTTTCGAGTCAGGCGTCCGCTTTCTCCTCGACTTCCCCTGTCACCGCGATCATCGAAACGGGATCACACTTTCTTTCTTGGCGCGCATGTTAACGAAGTCGGTTAGGAGGGATAGGGGAGGGCGGTCGTGCGTGGTTGCTGCTGTTTGTTCTCATAAGCCGCAGACGATGGGCTTGATATACGTCGACGCGAGGGGTGAGAAAGTGTATCGTGGTGTGCCATCAGCCCGATCCTGCGTTCGGAAGGAAGCGAGATTTGTGTTCTTCTTCGACAACGGCAGCCCTAAGACGTCCCGCTTTTCTCCGCGCAGGGGAGTTTTCAAGGATGCCTGCGTCCTATACTCTGCAAGTAGAGAATAAGGCTAAAAGATAATAAAAAAAAAGACTGACTTTTATGCGAACGAGCTAGTGAGCATCCGAACAAACCGCCACCACCGCAAGCGTCGTCAGCCGACCCGATAGCGTCGCGGCTTTGTCTGGATATTTTTTTCTTTACTTTCGATTATCGACGATAGGACGCCGCGTTGCGCCGCGATTTCCCGGCACTTCTGTTTTAGTTTTGAGACCTTTATCAGGTCATTTATTTAATATGGAGGCGGCTGGAAGGAGTCCGAGGACGGGGTTGGACAGAAAGGAAAGACTCACGGCGCTTCCCATCGGCTCCCCGATGATTAGGTGGTGGTATTTTGAGCAGCGTCTTCGGGCTGTTGTTTTCACACCGTGACCTTAGAAGCGAGACAGGAGAGGCTTTAGTGATTCCTAGTCGGTCTCCGAGCTCCAGTGGAACGCCGTCTCCCAATCGCGACTTTGAGACAATCGAACGGAGCGGTATTTGTTCGATAGCGTCTGACCTTGCACCCAATATGTCGGCGGGTCTTTGCGGGGTGGCACACTGACGGGAACCTAGATGCCTTGTTCGGGAGGCTGCATGAACAAACAGAGAAAAAGAAGATTAAGAGACCATAGTGAAATACAAACGCAATTTGTTGCATTGATCAGGGGCTTTCATCATTTCTTTATCGTCAGCAATAGAACTAAGTGGCTGCTTGAGGCCAAAGCTATACCGTGAATTTCACCAGCCCTATTCTTCTCTTCTTTTCATGACCTCGGCATTTTAACACGTCCTCCATAAAATGGCGCTAAAAGGCTGACCAAGGGTCCGAATTTGTCATCGATTGTATGGCGACGTTGCTCGGTTTTTTCACCGGCGACGTCCGCCCTGACTTCACGGAAAGCTTTTGAGACAGTGATGTACTGAAATGTACTGTATTGAAATGATTTCGAGTTTGAGTGTTACCAAACGCGTGAGTGGGGCATGACACCAGCTGAGCAAACGTAGTTCGGTTGCGACACAACCTTGTCATATATTGTGGCCACTTTTATGCACACAACTTCCCGGTAGGCCTGACAAAAAAAAAGAAAAAATCACCCTTTAATTCTTTTTTTGTTTCACCTCCTCTCGTGCAAATTATTTTATCATTTTCTCAGTGCAGACTAGCCTGCTAGAGATGGGCACCCAGGGTGACTTCTCCACTTTTAAATCATCTCTTTCTCTCCGTTTGCAGCATCTTAAAGTCGTGAATGGTTTTTTATTTAGTGTAACAAAGGTACCCCATCCCAGCCATATTAAAAAATAAAGCATATAAATACCTTCAATGCCAATTTATTCTACGATTACGATTTCGCTAGTTTGTAGAATAGTTTATTTTATTTTACTTTATTGTATGAACAATTTTAATGTACCGTGTGCTTGTCTACTTTTTCAATAGATATTAAAACGTTCCATTTTATATTTTATTTGAAATATCAGCCATTTATTTTGTAGATATTATATACAGATACCTCTCATATGTCACGTTTCGATGTGCATGATGTGAGACACGATTTTGGCTATTACAATATGACCGCTGAACCCTTCAATCATTATTTTCTTTCTCTAGCGTAATGAGTGCAAAAAGCACAGACATGTTCAAATTGGTAGAAGTGAAAGATAAACTTTAAATATTCGAATCTGCTGCACAATTCTCAACTTCTACACAGAGTTTGATAACCAAATGTTTACTAGAACTCACAAAAATGTAAATAAAAAAAAAATCAATAAGGCGCGCATTATTCGCAGGCATCAAGCAGTTATTTAACTTCCAGTTTCTCTGGATCTACCGAATATTCCATGGGATCTGCTTGAGATTATCGCGGCACCAACTTAGCTGACTTAAGGCATTGACTTTACCTAAACGTCAGATTCATAGGCCGATACTCGAGAGCCGTTCAATTAACTAACTCACTCACAAAATCTTGTCCTTGATAAGGCCTTTTTGACTTGGTGGTTGGCCTCAGCAACTAGGTAGTTAATGACCTATAACGAACGACGAGTCAGTCGCACAGCCTTGAGTGGCTGCTCGAAGGATATCTATCACCCAAGAAACCATCCTCGATATGGTGGTCATTTCGTATTCAACGTCTCAGGTAATAGTGTCATGGCATCGTTTCAAAATCCAAATAGAGTTTCCCCTTGCGTCGCGTTCGTATCTGTTTAATGCTCTCGGTGCTTCCATTAAGCCATTTTCAATATATTTTTTTTTTTTAATTTGGTTTAAATTTTTAGATTTTTAACCAGGTACCATCTCTTGTGACCCATAACGGAAAGTATCACTTTCTTTGACACTGTCAACCCCGGACCGATGGATAAAAGGAACCGAGGACAAACACAAAAGTAAAAACAAATCTTGAAAATATTGTGTTCTTCCTTTCTACCGTTTTTGCCGTTCCCCAGGGATTTCAACCCTAAACAAGATCGCCAGCTCACCTGATTTAATATTTTTACACCAATTTATACCGCACCATATGAAATTAATATTAAAAATGTTTGGGGTTGCATTTAAGACACATCTTTGCACAGAATAAGAAAGACCGGCCAAAGGAACCCGAGAGATTTCCTCGCCAAAATCAACCACTTAACCCATGATGGCAGGTCGATGAAGACCCGATGTCGAGTCCTGTTCCAGAGATCGGTAATTGAAATTGCCATTCAAAAACTTTTTTTTTTTTATCTAGACTATTATTTGGAATAAGCTTGAGAGTATAGCGTGACTCAAACAACCTGAATCAATAACAGGAAAGGCAAAAACGTAACTGCCGGCGTCACCTTCGTGGTACTTACTGAAGATAACTGAGAGCTCGACGGATTCGTGGCCACACTCACAAGGTCAGAGTCAGATCTTATCCTTTGGATGAGCAACTTCTCGTTTCCGAAAAGGTTGGAACACCAAGAGGCACTCTCACTCACTCCTAGGAATGTTCAAACATGCCGGGCCGAGATCGCCGATTGTCACCAACGTAACAAGGATTCTTAACGTAGAATCGCGAAATTCCAATAGTCCAGGTATCGGCACTTTCTTTTTTTTTCCCCCGGTAGAAATTAAAGGCCGGTAAAAAGGGCGCAGTCTTAGGCAGAGGAGCGCTGATGTAGCGCTGAGCTGTGTCTAGCGCATAGTCAGTGCTGCAGTGCGTCTGTGAACAGGCCTTTACAGTAACAATCAGTGATATTGGGTGTTTCGGACAGAGGATTTGCTCCATGTTCTTAAACATGCAAATACAATTCTATCAATCCACTTTCACTTAACATATTTGTATCTAGATACATTAAAACTGCCCTTTTGACTTAGCTGTCAAATAACAGAGCAGTGTTATAAGCACGCAGATATGCCTTATATACGACATTAGTAACTGATAAAACAAAAACTTCGAATACATACGTTCACATGCTCTGTAATTAGTGATCGTGTCATCACATGTGACGTGGTTGGTCGCGTAAGACATGAACCTAAATGGTGCTCCTGAGGAGTGATTTTGTATGTAAGATAGAGGCTAGCTTAACAGTCAACATCTACCTTACACAGATCCAGTGCATTTAATTTAAATATTGATACTATATATACTGGCTAGATGGCGCAAGCCGTCGCCCAATTAAGAGGGTTCAGCCGTATGCATCCTTCCACTCATTCGATAAAGCAGATACCTTTAGATTACCCTGGAAAATGCTGCGAGCTCGCTGAACGAGTGAAGAGAGACATATAGGTCGCTATGTTTCTTCCCCCAAATCAGCGTTGCTTCAAGGTATCTCGAAGCCATCATACTAAGCTAGAATAGCAAGAGAAGGCGTCACGCAACGGGATTGAATCGTTCCGAATAACCACAAATGGAATATCTAATCGTCTCGGCTGTGTAAATTCTAGGTCAGATGGGATTATAGGTTTCGCGATGTTATTTTCATGAGCGTGGCCATTTCGAACTGCATCGGTAGCCTTCGCATCTCCCGCAGATAAGGCGAGTCTCCCCGAGGCACGCTTTCCCAGCTTGGTTATACGGTGGCTTAGGATCAAGATAGGCACGTGAATCCGCGGCGGGGGGGGGGGGGGGGGGGGGGGGGGGGGCTAAATGCGAATAGAGAACGTTTCGTGTCAGGGTTGTGGTCTTGGTGTTTTATCGTTTTGAGAGAGGGACCTCTGCGAAGTGTTTATCGCGTCTTTCCGTCTGGACAGCGTGGCGAGGAGTAAATTGTCCCAAAGGATTCTTCGTCCCGAGTTCCTCTTCTTGCGTGAGCATGCGCGATTTGTTTCGAGCGCCAGTCTTCGCTTGGAGATGCCATACACAATATAGATGTCGACCATGAGGTGCCATGAATTGCGACTACTGTCAGATGTGAAAGTAATACCGGAGGAATCGGAAACTCGAACGGAATCAAATGTCACTCGAGTACCTCACGGGAAGCATCAAAGCAGAGTCCCGCTTTATACTTATTTCCAGCTGTTGCGGAAATGAACCCAACGGGTTGTGTTGATTGCGCTGGAAGTAATGCCTCGGCTTTGACACCTTGACTCCACTGTATACAATGCCTGGAGCGCGCCTCCGTCTGGTGTGTTTTCCGCGTTCTAAAAAGCGGTGCCTCGACCTCCGCCTGATGGCGTCATAAAACGGGCACACCGCATGCCTGCCGTGATCCGGGCGGTGGCAGAGCAGCGGAGGTGGATGAAGCAGACGCTTGTTCTGCCGTATAGGCAGTCGACGGATACCAAACGCAGACGACCGCGGCCCACGCGTCCAATCGTCTTTTTCGCCAGCGTTTCTTTTTGTGTATGACCAGCCGCCAGGATCGCCACATCCCACAGCATGACACGCCAGCTCCTGCGATGCAGTTTGTTGCCGTATCGAGACCACTTTTGGTGCATTGGAGGAAGCACACCAGTCGAAGACGACGCGTTTCAGGCACTGACAGGATGGCAACGGCAGGGCATCTCTTTGGGACATTCGGCCTTCAGCAGGCGCTAGTTGCCTCCCGTCGTGCTTTGAATGCGTGTGCACGCTCGGGGCTCACGAGACGCCGAAGTGCTATCGAAGGCAGAAAGTTCGCGCTGGAGGCGGAACAACCGATCCTCCTTGCTGCTCTCGTCCTATGGACTATGGCTCTGAGCAAGCGAGCAAGCTTTGCGACTTGACCGCGATGCATCTGGAAGGCGAAAGTCTAAATCGGCCTCGTGAACATCGAGCCAGGAGGAGGCACCGCTAGTTAGTGCAACTTCAGAGTCTACTTAAGACGTCTTATACGCTACTCCATAGGCTGACTCAAGTCATACCCAATGGGTTGGCTGAGAACATAGCAGTATGTTTCCTATTGCGTTGAGAATGGGTATACTGTGAATTGAATATTCAGATCATGTTGGGTGCTGTTCCAAACAGTATTGCTTCGTTATTTTATTGTCGAGTTCACGAGGCCAGTACAAGGAATTGACAAGAAGACACAAAAGTGAAAGGAAAGGGACATGGGACACAACAAATATGTTACATGCACAGCACATGAAACGGAAAGTGTCAGCTAGGAGAGAAGGAATGTTATAAGTAGTGCCTCCACCCCGTCAGACCGTGGCACACAAAGACAAGTGATTCACAACCATCAGTGTAACGCACAGCGTGGATTTCAAACTATGTTATCGCCTTTGTACAGTGTAGGTTAGCTCGCAAAGTTAATTTAAAGCTTGGGTACTTGAGTTCCAGAGGCTCGGAACCGCAGTGAGTAAAAGAGAGCGCCGGCGCAGACGCTGCAGTGAGCAAGCGAGCGGAGACGAGGAGCGTCTTGGGAAGTGTCTCGAAGACCACGTGTTCCGCAACAAACTCCCCGAAAGGAAGGTGAAGGAAAAAAAAAAAAAAAAAGATGAGACCCAGTTAGAACTAAAACAGACAAGACAGACACGTGACAGGTTACATTCGTTCTTCATTGTTCTGGCTTCGTGACAGTCCTGGTCAAATCGGTGAGTTCGTGACGGTGAACGCTTACCGAAGAAGCGACCGAAGAAGCAGTTCGTCCCCCCGCGTAACCCAGTATAAACGCGGTCTCTATGTTTCCCCCGTGTCCTACTTGAGCGATATCCCGCGCCAAATCAGGGTGTTAAAGAAATACAAAGAGCTAGAGGTAACCCGAGAAATTTACGCTGCCGCAATCCGAACGAGCGTCCGAAGAACAGAAGCCGCGCGTATCTACAGCTAGCATAAATAATAAACAAAACAAGATGTTTCGTAATTCGGAGCATCCGGCCACACGTCGTCCGACACTCGTTTCGTTAACTATTTCTTCTTTTAAGGTTGCTGATACTTCGGCAGTTTTCGAATCTCGAGTTCACTGCGGGTAGAGCAGCAGAGGAACAGTCGGGGGATAGAGGCCGTCGCTCGACGCACCAGGTCATCGGAGAGCGAAGGATCCCGGGTCAGCTTCGCCGTGGGCGTAGCTCATCGGGCGGTCTGCTTATGCCTTGGACTTGAAGCCTCCGGCACCGAGCTGACGAAGCCTCTCTGGCTCGGCGGCGTGAGCGGCGTCTGGTCCTGGCAGAGCGCTGGAGCTGAAGGACGAGTCAGCCGGGCTGTTGGACTCGGTGCCCTGCTCGTTGGTGGTGAGCTCGGGGTGGAATCCGGTCTCGTCGGCGGTGTAACGCACGGTCCTCTGGCGACCGTCGGGAAGCGAGAAGCTGTAGCTGCCACTGACGCGGCCCTGGCCGTCGCCGCTCTCCTCGTGCACGGTCACGGCGCCGTCCTCGCCGGTGGTCTCGTGCTTGTAAGAATACGGGGTTGGCTGGCTGAAGTCGTCGGCGGCATGGACGGCGTGGAAGGTCTGGGCAGCCTGCGGGAGATCGACGGAGAAAAGAGTTGAATGAAAATGCACAGAAGCATTAGGAAGCTGCCTTATAAGCTGCGTATATACGGTTACTATAGAGAAAGACGCGGGCATAATAGATTCGAAACACATGGTGTTTGGCGGAGCATTGGAACCATGAAAGTCCAGTGTTCAACAAAACGCAGTAAAGCAGCGAAGCGCGTAGCCTCGCCCATATACAGCTATTTTACTAATGCCTAGATTAACTAATTGGCAGATTCAGTTAGTTACCCTAATGCTAGAGTAATTGTACTCTACTCTAGTTGTATGCGCTATAGAGGACCTGTAGCCCCTCACTCGGAGAATATAGACTCATTCTAGCGATGTTATGCATTCTGATGGTTCATTTTGTTTTGTTGAAGATTAGCTCGCGTCTGCGACTTAAGCAACACCGCGCAGGGCTAATGATAGAATTTGTGAATCTTAAGATCCCCATTCGTATGCGTTTTCCAGCAGGTGACGGACGTTGCGCCGAGTAGTGTGTGCGGACGAGTCGGCTAGGATCGACGTACATTTTCCTTTATATTAATTCGTTTGTCAATGAACAGCGATTTTCCGGTTACAGGAATAGCACCACGTTGATTCATGGATGGTAAGGAGGAAAGAACCCCAACAGATCACGTGCAAGGGAAGTGGACATCTATAGCTGCTTAAGGGTATGCGCCGGTCATTTATTCTTACTTTACTCTCAATATGTTAGGGGAGAGGACGGTGAAGTACATCCGTCCTTCTGACCTATAATCCCCCGCAAACCTTGTACTCCGCGTGGTAATCCCCGAATAAATATCTTCAAAGAAATAAAAGAAACGAGAAACAAACTCGGGACAACCAAGCGATTAAGGAAAGAGCGCTACGCTTTCACTAGTCTGAAAGCTCGGAAATGGGGCTAGCGTCATTCATTCACCACAACGATAATCCTTAACATGCTCTTTCAGTGTCATGCCTCCACAATTTATGTTGGAGCGGACAGAAACTCTAAATCACGTATATCTTCCGTAGATTCGTGTAGAAACAACAGTTAATTGGATGTGCGCCGTAAACAAAAAAGTTACATCAGAGAAGTATTTTTTGTTTTCGTTAAAAGAGACACGCCTTGCATCATCGACATACACCATAAACCATTTCGCTCATTAATCGGCATATTAAAGTCGTGCGCGATTTTGTTGTTCCAACTCTGCGTGTGAAATTGCCGTCGCTGCTTTGACTTTAGTTTTATTAACACCTTACAGGCATTAGACCAAAATGCTTTTTAAACTGATGTTCTGCCTGAGGAGGAAGCAAATGTGTGAATCATGAGCACCGGCTAAGATGCTGGTAACACCTACACGTTTCAACGCTATCCTGAGCGGCGATCAAACTGTGTTTCGCCATATACTAACATGGATTCCTTGGGATGTTGCCATCAAGTTGTTTTACCATGTTTTTAAATACCGGCTCACACATTCAGCGCAACGTTTAGATAACATCAAGTCAGCGATGATTCAGCGCTGCCCTGCTTGTGTAAAGAGGAAAAGGTGGGGTCACATTCAGCCTGCAGCGCTGATACAGGATTGTTATAGCGCAAGCTCGATGATTTCTTTGCAGCGCTGACTTAACGTTGCACTTTAAGTGTGAACCGTTTTCAGGACTAAGATCTAAGTTGGCGAGACGGTCGATTTGGTGATCATTAAACATAACGAAAAACAGCGTACGAAAAAACTGGACAAAAAAAAGGACGGAGCAAGGAGCAGCGACTGTTTGTCACGTGTTCATCCTCCAGTCATTTTGCGCGCTGTTTTTTTTTTGTTTTTTTTTAAATTAAAATTGTTACCTTTAAATATTCCTTAGAAGAGTCGGTCAATTGTTGGCATAGTAAGGATGCAAATTAGGAGTGCGAGGGGCGTGTACTTACGGTGTCCAGGTCACCCTGTGGGTTGAACTTGAGGGGCACGGCCGAGACGGCGACGGCCAGAAGGAGGACGGCGGCGAACTGAGGGGGTTAAGAGTAACTAAGCATCGGCCATTGATTGACTACAGATATGGAGATAAAACTGAACCTATAAATTTCGTAATGTTCTTTTTGCTCACAAACTCTAATAGTCAGCATTAATCGCTGTTGCTCAGACGCCTGCTGCAACACGCTCATAGTCTCTAAATCCTGCAAGGAACTCTCCTTGTAAATGCTTTACATGAAAGCCTATTCGCTGTCTTCTAATGATTAAGTGTCCGTATCAGGGTCTGAAACGAACTTGAAGATATGAATTACTAAGTTATGTTCAAGAGGTCTTTTTTTTTTTAATGTATAAAGC
The DNA here is from genome assembly GCF_016920785.2 of Ixodes scapularis. Lineage (NCBI taxonomy): Eukaryota > Metazoa > Arthropoda > Arachnida > Ixodida > Ixodidae > Ixodes > Ixodes scapularis. The sequence continues at coordinate 24,789,668 of NW_024609857.1, forward strand.
TTCTACGAGCGTCGTAAGGATGCAACCATGTCTAAAAGAGCTCTTCAGGGCTGAAGAAGTCTCTCGACAAGACAAGCTCGAGACTAAGCTCCTGCGCAACAGGTCTTATTCGCAATGCTGTCTTGTTGTCGTTTTTAGAAGTTACTAGCTCCATATTGTCTGTTTCGTAACACGACTGCCCCTAGCGTTCCTTCATCCGCGTAATAAACTTCTCCTCGGACGGACTCCTTTGCGGCTTGGGCCAGATTCCGGAAATAGTAGCTCGTGTTGTTCCGTCGTGAATCCATGAAGAGGGGACGGTAAGAGCTCTTCCTCGACCGAGCGCGATGATAAACGTTTTCTCCCAAAGCCCCTCTTTTGTGCCTCCCCCACTTTCCATTACTGGCCCTCTCTTCTTTTTGTTGCTTTCATGTCTGGACTCCAAGACGAGCTCACGGCGAACCGTACAACTTACCTTCAACATCCTGAATGCTAGAACGGAGGAGCTGTTTCCGAGCTGTAGTAAGCACAGTGGAGCAGTGTGCCTTTGCAGCGTGTCGGGGGCTCTTTTATACCTGGCCCGTGAAGGATCTTCCCTGGCCGCCTCCCGGTCCAATCCTGGACCGTCCGTCACGTGACCCAGAAGAATAACCCACCGACACGAACTTTCCACGGTACTTCTCTTTATGATACTTTTTTTTTCCTCGTCATTTTTTGCTTCTTTTTTCTTTCCCTTCGCGTTTCCTTTTCGCCAGCGTCGAATAACCAGTTCATTTCATTCAAGGTTTTTTTGTTTTAGTCGAGTTTTACAGCTACTCTCACGATTCCGCCATCTAGTATATAACACTCCGGCTACCTCAGAACGTATTCCGACGGCGCGTCGCGGCTTGGAAGCTCCTTTATCGCGGGATTTAATCTCCTCGTCCGGGGGACTGATTCCGGTTGGCCTCGTATTGACCGACCGCGAGTCCGATCTCATGGCTGCGCCGCTGAAGAGGACCCCCGCGAGGGGACAGCGAGCCCTCGCTGTCCCCTCCCACCCTCGCCCCGACAGGCCTCCGGACGGGACGGCTCGACAGACTCGGCTCCCGGAGACTTTTTATTACAAAGTTATTTAAAACGGTTTTTGGCAAGGTCTACGCGCGGGACTCTTAAATGTGTACACGTGATTCCGTCGAGTCCGACTGTGTTGTCTGGCTGCTTCTTTCTTGTGGCTACGATCGATCGAATAATGAGGCTGGACACGGGTCAAGTTTTACGCTTAGTGTCCGAGAAGATGACGTGGGCGGCGTGTTGTTGAACGCGATCTCTGGAAAGAGGTGTATGTGACGACGCGTGATGACCCGTCGAGTTTGACCCTACAAGGAGTACAACAAACCAATCAAGTGTATACATGAAGCAAGTGGCACAACTTCTTTTTATAAAGGCACATTAAATTGTCCAAGTCAATAAGACAGTTGCAACGCCCTTGCTTCTTTTTGTGAAGTTAATTTCGGAATCTCACAAGACAGTGTCCAAGCCAGTCATTGATATTGCATCGACTGGTCAAGACTGCAATCTAAAGAAAAAAAAAAAAAGAAAGCAAGTCAAAGTTGTTGTAGGTGTATTTATAAAGCGAGAAGATGGTGTGCCTTGAAAAGGGGCAGCTTGGTCACCACATTTGCTGGCAAATTTAGCCAGCCCACTACGATTGCTAACCTGGAATCTTTAACGATGGTTGAAGCACAAGTCGTGACACGCGCATACTGCTATACTCTATTTCACCTTATGATGTATCACAGAAAAGACTACAAGCGCGAGCTCCTTGCTCTAGGGCACATCTCGGCGGCACAAGCTCTCGTGCGTTAAGAGCAGCTCCCAACGCTATGAGCTCGCGCTTCTAGCCTTCTCTGTGGTACTCCATAACGTGAAACGGAGTATAGGACAAGCAATTCGATTAGAGACAGATTTAAAGTAAGATTGCTTCCAGTCGCCGGTTAATCTGTCGTTGCATTATCTACTAAGCATCCACACTCCAGGTAGTGTAACACGACTGTGATTGTATCAGGATGCCAGTGTAGCATGAGCTCCGAGAGACTGCCCGCTGAAGACCTCTGAAAGAGACCGACGGCACTCCATCTTCGATCGAAAGACCGACCCCCCTTAAAGTCCCCACTGGTTGTGTTCATGTCTTTATTTTATTTTCTCCGTGCATGTCTTGCCTCATTCGTCTTGCTAACAGTTCCTTATTGACGAATCGACATCGGTGTTGATGCAATCGGACTTGCATTCGTGGCCAATACTTTCGAAGCGCCAAGAATCTTGGAAACACTTGACATCGGGCAAAAATGCTAATGACTGCCTTCGGCTCGCACGTGCACACCATTAGTTGTATACTTATTTCCAACCGGTGTCAAGGTCCAGCCAATAATTCTCGACCCATACGCGTGCGAGACTCTTCGAAAAACTGTCGACTGTAACATTTTCTGTAGTTAATTACAGAAAAGATTAGAGGCTATATTTCTTGTCATTTCTAGTTTTATATTTTAATGTAGTAAATAAAATTTTCTTGGGCGCATAACTCTAAGGTGTCATAATATTCGAAATCAATTGAAATGATCAACGATACACCCGATAAGCAGGAAGGACGGTCTATCGCAAATTATATCTGAACCCTATTCATTAGTTTAAAGGGTGAACGTTCAAGCTAAGTGCATAATCACCTGCGTGGATCCCACTTGCAGCGCCATTTTTAAGTGTCTAGTAGTTTTTTTCGAGATAACAGTTGTATCGAGTTACTTCCTTCATTTTGGTTTTCGTGTCTGCAGAATACGCAGATAATGTCCTCATTGGTGCCTGAGCATATTGGTGGCGCCCAAAGTAGGCACTCACACTACGAACAGAACGGCTTTCTGAGAGTAGTGTGAGTACCTGCTGTAAGGATGTGTTTGTTCAATTTGAAGATGACAATGAAGACTGTTGTAAAAGTAAATATCAGCTGCGTGCTGTGCTGGTTATGAGACGGTGGTTTGTGTGTCCTCCTTGTTTCCTTTGTCTCGAGCTTTTAAATTATGATGGAAACTGCGTTAATCTTGGCAAGGTCGCACTGAAAAATAGACGCCGAGTATAGACCAGCGTCTGCTCTGTTCCACGGGTGCCGCCATGACTATTTATGCTGACTCCATGACACAGTGGGGGGCTACGTTTTTAGAAAAAAATTTTTTTTAGAAACCTTCGCACATATTTTAGTGCAAAAACGTTGGAAATGCATAGTCACGAAGCTCCAAGAAGAGCACCAATGCCAATACTGCTGTAAAAAAGCAAAAAACTTGTTTTGTGCGCAGCTTCTCTCTTCACAAGAGCCTGCGTTTGAAACTATTATCTCCGCCCCCCCTTTTTTTTTTTTTTTGCTGGGAGCTAGGATTTTGGACGTTTCTCTATATCACGAGGCAGGCACATAGCCGGGGGGGGGGGGGGGGGGGGGGGGGGGCATGGTGCCCGGACCCCTCCCCCCCCCCCCCCCCCCCGAAATTTTCTATTTTGCCGGGACCTGCAGTACCCCTCCCCCTCATACAGCATTTTGTCATGGGCGGGCCCTCCCTGAAACAAAATCCTGGCTACGTGATTGTCACAAGGGGCATTTTGTTTGTAGTGAGTTTCAGAATTGCGTATACGAGCAGATTCAAACACTGCGCGTTTGCGTTAGCGTCGAGTCTTCCAAACCGTACTTGCACGGGAGCCCAAAACTGCTTCTTAGGATCGGCGCATAGCGACGAGGCGCATGCTTAGCGTTGAGCACGCAACGCTAACGCAAACGCACAGTGATTCCGTTTGTTCCTGTACGCAATACTAAAACTCTCTAATGTATATATATATATCACTGGAGATTCTGCGATGGATCCACAAGATCACCTGTAACCTATGAACTGCTCAATACGACTAATATGATCGATTACCTCGCAATCGGTAGCAGAGTTGTTCCACCGCCAACCACGTAATCCAAAATAAATAAAACGTCGAGAGAGAGAGAGGGAACCGAAATTGGCAACCTCTTCCTTTGTTAGACCGTGAGAAGGCGCAATGAGGCTTTGCTGCATCGATCTTGTGAGTGTATACGGAAGACCTTGGCTCGTGTATATTGTGTGCCCTGAGCAAAACTACGCGTAAGAAGCTTACGGTGAAATGAAGCCGGTCCTTGGCAAAAGGTTATGCTTTGTGTCGACGCGCGCAGTGACTCACCTAAAGCGGATGCTTTTGCGCATCCTTAGGTTCGCCGCCTTACATCGCGACGAAAGTGCGTTGTAGCAAAAATATCGAAACGACCAAAAAATAATCGGTCACGCTGATATATAGTGTCCCCCAAAAACTTAGTTTTTTTTTATTATTTTTTTATTACAAAACTGAATTACGAATTACCGAACGCTCAAAGGTCCGTCCAGATGTAGCCTTAGTGGTGCGAATCACATTCCAAAGTTTCAGAATTAACCATTATTTTATTTCAAAGTTATACGCTATTTCCGGAAATTTTCGATTCTCCATTAAATGCTTCAGACAATCCCTCATAACTCTTAACGGTAAGTTATTACAATGGTTAGTTGTCGAGGCTTGTTATCTGCTTCGCACCGCTAACGTGACATTTGGGTGGAGATTGAGCGGTCGTCAATGCGCAATTTATTTTCCCGAAAAGAAACAAAAAACAGTCAACTTTTCTTGGGGGATACGTTGTCGCTTCATGCTGACGAGCCTATGCAGTGCAGCGAGAAAATACCGTTATCGCGTCATCAGTATAGAAACGAACTACCTCGCTGAATTCACAACAATGGGGGAGCATCCGTAAGTGTATTTATTTCAATATTGGCGCCCCAAAGAAACAAAGCTCTGCCGAATGTTCAGTCCATCTCACATGAGATGGACTGAACATGGGAGTGGCGTGTTCCCAGCATCTTGTAATCGTTTCGAAATCAATAAAACAGCGGAATTTGAGGATAACAACACCTTAGAACCAATCACGAAGCTATAGGTGTGATTATGTTAAGCCACGCTCTTCGTTTCTTAAGCTCGCAGTGACTATACGGCGAGCAAGTATTCCAAAATGAGGCTTTGGCGCATCGGAATGCAAGGAGGAGCAAGCCAATCAAAGGGCGACGTAGAGAAGGTGCAGGGAGCTTGCGATGACAAGACAGCCCAGAGCGCACCGCGCCATTGGTTGAGGCTGGGGGGGGGGGGGGGGGGGATAAAATCACATGGGGTCTTTTGGAGCATTTTGAGGGAAAAAAGGGAGGGGGGGGGGGGGGGCGCAGGGTTTTTATGTACTTCTGACGTCACAACGGCATGCTCCATTTTTTTTTCTCTCTCGCCTACGCTTTTTGAACGAAAATGTTGCGTGTAGAGCTAGAGATGTCATCCTAAACTGCTCCGAAATGCTTCAGAGTGCACGAGAGCGCTTCGGGGCACTCGTTAAAAAGGGCACACACGTAAAACCAGGTTCAAAGTCCACCGGCTAAGGTGTGGCGATTTGAAGATAAAAATGTATTTGCGTCGACCACCCAGAGGCGCGTAGACTCTATAACTACGCGGCGTTTATTCTTCTTCCTCAACTGCAATGGGTTCGCAGTTCAGGGGTGGAAACGCACACTGATGCACCCGAAATACGATGATGGGTCATTGCGTTTCATCTCCGTACCCGTAAGACTTTGGTTGACTATATCCTATAGGGTTATAGGGTTATAACCTATAGGGTTATAACCCTATAACCCTATAGGATATAGGGTTATAACCTATAGGGTTATAACCCTATAGGGTTATAGGGTTATAACCCTATAGTTATAGGGTTTATAACCCTATAACTATAGGGTTATAAACGAAACCATAATCTTTTGAGGGTGCGTTTCCTTATATTTGTATTTGCGCATGAGCGCATCACGTACGAACACGCAATGAAACAAAATGCAAAAATATATATAGACCCTTTCCGAAAGTCAGTCTACCCACCCTGTGCAAAGCCAAACTCGACGCTCTAATGGCGGCGCTACACAGCTTCTCCAAAACAGAAGAAAAGCGAACGTCTTAGAAAGCGTAAAGCAGAAAGGAGAAAATATGTTGGTCCTTTTACGCCCCCTTTAATTCACGAAATCGAGGGTGCTTGATGTAGCCGAGTTTAATCTCCTGCCATTAGAGCGGCAATGTTGGAGCTTTTGAGACTGCCACATTGTGACTCTGACTTTTGAAAGGGGTCTATTGGCTCAAGGACGTAATGAGAGCCTTAAAAACAAAAACGGGAATGAGACAAAAATTTACAAAACTCTTAAATTCATGTAATTTACAGCAGCTGGAAAATAATACAACAATGAATACTTTAATAGGGTTCTTGGCAACCGAAGTGCGAGTTTTCGAAGGGATGCAGATCTAATAAATGTTTTCGATGAAATATGCGTTGGACCTCGGCAGAGCTGGCCTTTCGATGTCTACTATCGGCCAGCTAATACAAAATATATAAATATAACAAACCTTCACAACGAAGATGTATAGTTCAATATACCGAATGGCAACAAAGCTAACGCATTCACTTAACTAACCAGAACCCAGAACCTCCGTACGTCCGTTACCGGCATGAAAAATGAGGTTTTGCGCGGCTGCGAACAGAAATATTATGTAGAGCGACTCGGCTGTCTGGCCAACGGCTAACCTCGCACAAAAATCAGGTCGACGAGGAGACGACTTTTTGGCTTGGCGACAAGTTCCTCGAAATACATTCCCTTGAAACGGGAATCTGGAGATGAAAAAAAATAAAATAATAATAAACAAAAAGTGAGGCAGAAAAAAAAAAGACAACGTTCCGTCCAAACTTTAGATATTCCTCTAATGTCTACTCAAGGTTAACCCGGCAGTTTCTTATCGCCATCTACTTATGCCGTGCAAAAGCTCCCCGCGTATAGGTATGTAGATGGCGTCTTTAGCCCGGACATCGGCAGGATCATCTGAAGAAGGGAGAGAGGGAGGAGGACGTTAAAATAGGGAGAGAGCGAAGGATTACTGTTCCAGGGGAAGACTCGTGTAAGGCAAAGGTCGTTTCTTAATTTTGGCTTAACTGGAACACTATATAATCTCAAATTCTTACACGTGGTAACAAGGGGAGTGAGAAAGAGAGAGAGAGAGCCTCGAAGAAGAGAGAGAGAGAGAAGGTATATCTTTAAAGGCAGAGAAATGTAGCGTTACCGGAAACTTACATTTCAAGTTTAGAATTACTTTATCTCGGCGGACGAGAATAGAATAACGAGTGAGATGGCAGTGGGAGAATCCTGGAGCGGAGTAGTATCGCGGCATCTCAGACAAGATGATCCAACAAGAAGGAGGTGGAGCTGACTAATTTAGATAAACTAAACCTGAGGCCGCGAGTTGTTCCTGTCCCCTCCGGAAACGTCGAAAGAGGTTTCCAGGCGAAACGTCTAGACGGGATTAAAGGCCGCCGTCTCCTTACACTCGGCACTTCAGGCCACCCACCTACTGGTCATTGGCCCTCCTAGGGAGCCCCGGCACTCGGGAGCCAAAACTACAGTGCCTGGGCAATACCATCTAGAAGACAAGGCCTTTCCAAACTAATGGATCCCCGCAGAGCCGCCTAGTAGCTTGCTAAGTATAGCCGCCTGCACTTTATGCAACGTCTCACGGTGCGCGCGAGGATATATAGCCTGCGGCGACGCCAAGAGGGACACGTCTGCCGCTTTACAGTGTATACTTTCGTCAAGCATTAGACTTTAGAGTGTTTCACTCTTTTGGCGGCTCAGGGACCCACTAGCAAAGACATCATGCGCTTGCTTTCTAGATGAAAGAGGCCTCAAACGAGTCTTGGTCTGCTTTGTTTTCGACATCCTATTCCGCCCACGCAAAGAAAGTGGTTCCGAAGAGGCGACAAATGGCGTGACGGAAGCCAGCGCGCGTCATGCTGCCGGATGTCGCCACCCTGGCGGTTGGTCTTCCAAGTTACAACAGAAGTACAAGGGAAAGCGAGTGCTGCCGTCGTCGCAACGGACCAACTCCTGGCTGCTGAAGTCACCGCGAACTGTCGAGCTAGAGCACGACCTCCGGCAGAACAGGTGTCTTCCATATATCCACCGCGCCTGCTGTTCAAGCGCCAAGATGGCGGCAAGAAACGGCGACATATTTATGACGTCATCAAGAGGGAATTGAGTTACTATGAGCGAGGGCGCGCGGTAATGCACCAGTCGAAGACGCCTTTCAGGCAGCATACCCATGCTAAATATGATAGAACAACGACGGGGATCATGATGACGATGTGGATGAGGAGGAAGAGGATAACGATGATAATCAGAAGCATATAGCTACTTCGCGACGATGCTGGCTCAATTTATGGGTGGGGGTTGTGAACCGGTCACAATATATTTTAGAAATAAGATAAGATACTTGCAATAAAGTATTTAATGCTCCCACATAGAAGTCATGGCCAGAACTTTGTGACAGGAGCTTCTAGTTAACTTATCTGGCCCCAAGTGGCGTATCCACCTTTAACTTTTATGCCATGTGCACATTTCCGCCAAAGCGGGATGTGTGCCGAGTGAAAAGACAAACAAAAACAAAAACAATATCCTCAAAGATACAAAAAAAGGACGAGATTAATGAGTGTCTGGCGGTTGCAATATGCGGGTAACTTTATCATTCTCTCTTACCATTTCACGGCGACACTGCGATCAAAGGAAGAAAATTCGAACTTCTAAACGATTTTTCAGAAATCATCGCACGCATTTCTATAGTTCTTATAGTTGACTTGGAGTGCAACATACCTAGGTACCTTTATATATAAATGTGTTGTCAGTGAGTATAAGCATAAAAAATATGCTATTATTAGTGGTTGATTCCGTACAAGACATATCTAAGGATGGATTGTGAGCCTATGTATTCCATGCACATATTTTTTACGCGTTTATTTATATCCCCTTTCCGCCTGGTGCAATATTGTCACCAATGAAAAAAAGCCGATGAATTTTGAACGAAAAATAAACGCTTAGGGATGTGAACTTGCACCTACAAACTTAAAGAGAAAGGTGGCGCGCACCTTGCGTCAGCGACGGAAGGTTATTGATCCGAGGCAGTGCATTACCGCTACTTTCATACACGCCGCACGTACACATAGCAACACTGCTAGCGCGAACACGACATCGGCGCCTTTTCGCATTTTATTAAGGAAGAGTATTAGTGGGCACAAAATTTTACCCCTTATATTAAAGCCCTAGATGAGCTCTCTTTCTAACACTAATATATTTGATTACAGCCTTCCGGTTCTAAGAGAAGGAGGAGGAGGAGGAACAGAAAACTGGCGATCGCTTGTTCACGCTAACAGTGTCGCGCTCTGTACAGGAATGTTCTGAACAAGAACACTCGATGGCAGCCCTAAACGGGCAGGGATTTCTTTGATGAGAAAATAGCGCACAAAAATACAAGGACAAGGACAGGAACCGAACAAAGACGAAAAACAAGCGCTATTTTTTCATCGTGTTTAACTAGTACCAACTCGCCTAGCTTACTACAGTTTATTTTTTAGAAGAGTACACAAGTAATATATGGAGACTCCGGGACGAACGAGATTCAAACCCCATTCCTCTGCGTGAAAGAAGCATACGTTGCCAACTCCGCTGACTCCGCCACACACGCGTCTCTTTTTCTTTTGGGATTTGGACGATGACAGAAGGCAGTGAGACCATCGCGATGAAACACTAAAAGGCACTAGGCATCGTGGCTAATGTCGAACATGTTACAAGTCTTTGAGGGTAGACAACACCTCAAAAAGTGGCAGCCACTCAGGTGCAGGTTGCTGGCACGAATTCCTTCGGAAAGCATATGTGCTCAACAAAATACTTATGCACGGGGCGAACATCGATATCCGTGTGGCGCACAGCCATGCGGCACGCCACAGGCTGTACAGGCCCAGCAGTAGGATCATGTCGTAGGGAACTTTATTTTTCCCTTCGAAAGCTCAAAAACGTGTGCAATGGGGTGTTAATGGAAAGTGTCTCTTGAGGGTCTCTTGCAGGGCGTCCCAAAACAAGACCGCCTCCTAACAGTGTAGGAAAACGTGATCAATCGTTTCCTGCTTTCTGCAGAGTATGAAGTTGTCAGACCAAAATACTGAAATACCCTTTTCAACTAACCATGCTTTAATTGGGAGTGTTTGACTATGCAACTTAAAGGACCTTGGCAACGATATTCAATTCGAATGTTTTTCACTCTACACGAGCTTACTGGCACACCTGGGACCCAAGGATACCCACACGCAACGCAACTGGCCAAGAAACTCCTTTGTTGCGGTGTAATTTCAAGGACAAAAAAGATCATTTTCATGCAATCTCTCCTTTGCAAAATTTGATGACGTAACTCGGGGATCGCAGTACACCCAAGTGACGATATTTGAATGCGGTTCATAGATTGGACCCGAGCATTGCGTCGGCACTCGACTTGGGCTCGTGATAATTGCTAGCTCGAGAAGCATTCGGGTAGTGACCCGTGTCCAATCGCTGCAACGACGACAACAGCCGAGCCATAACAATGTCTGGAACTCAGCGCGTGTCCTGCGCTTTGCCAACCCCAGCGCGTGGCTATGATCAACACTGGCGGCATATGATCGGCTCCAGATCACGTGACCGCTTGTTCTGGCTGCGAGTTGAGGGGGTGAACGATGCTCGTTTTTCTTAAATTTTTTTCTGGGACTTCTATTGCGTGGGGTGAAGAACGAACGCCTGTTTCATAGGTCATTAACGTTAGGGATCCGTTTTAAGCGGTATTTGCGCAAAGTGCAGAAATTGTTGCATCGCTCCTTTAAACAAAAAGTATTCGCGTTAGGGGGTTTCACCATTCGCTTGATTTGCTTTAAGATATCCTGCCCTTCGCCTGCACTGTACAAAAAAACGATAGAGAGGAATTAAAAAAAAAATTAAATTTGTTGTTAGTCGCTTGCTGGACACACAAGACAAGTATCTGAGTGAGAAACGCGTGACTAAAAACCATTCAACACCAACAACACCTTTCCGATACTCGCGTACACAAGCACTTACGTCCTCGCTTGACGAAACAATCAACCCAGGAAGCGCACCACGCAATCTCACTTGAATAAGGGTTTGTAAGAACGTCTTTCTCTGGACTCTGGGACACGCTCTTTCACGCGCTTCTGAACAAAAAAGAAAAATAAATGTGTGGGACAAAATGGCCAGATGTCTCCACCCTAAGCAAAGCGCACATGAAGGCACCCTAGGCTGCAGTCTCAGCTTAAGGTGCAACCCTGCCCTTGGTTAGTGTGATTCGGCGCCAACAGATGGGGATGGAATCGCATTCCAGACCTACATCAATGCAAGATCTCTGGTATGGTGGAGCTTTCATACAGTGTGGCATTTTTCTATATCCTGAAATTGACATACCTTGTCCGTCGCTGCTTTTTCTCTGTGCGAGCTTTATTTTAGAGCGCTCGGCTGCGCCAGTTCTCGTGCAAGGGGGCCAGGTGCCAACGCTCCGAGTACACGTCTCCAGCAAATGTGGTCAGAACAAAACGCGAAAATCGTCCTGAGCCAAATGGCATGACACATGCACAACCAAAACAACCGACGCGTTGAAAAATATAAAATTGCCTGAGTGCAAATAGCACACCGGGAATTTCGGGGGCTTATTTCACATATTTCAATGTCAGATTTATATGGCTCGTCGGTCGTTTTGTCGTGCAGGTGTTTGGCTCTTTATGGATTTCCAGGTCAGAAAAACGTGATGACGTGATAGACATTTGTATTCTAAACTCTAGCTTGAGAAATTAAATACCACAAGAAATTAGAAACAAATGAACTATTTTGGTCAAGTGTCTCATTTAGGTAAATGGGTGCTTATTTTGACCAAAACCATGAAACTAGAAACCACAAAAAATTTGACTCAGGTGCAGATATTGAGTTTGGTAAACCCAAAGTAGGACTGGTGCGGGAGTCTTAAGCTTAATAAAGTAATGCCAAGGTTAAAGGTTCATTCGCAGCATTAAATTATAAGAATTATTTTAATACGAGTTTGGTGATAAATGAAGTGACTGACCAGGCAATGATTCTGGGTCTGTGGATAGTTTTTACACAGAGATTAAGCAATGCAGCAGTCTTCATTGTGTGATTTGTGCGGGCAAGCAGTGTTGTGCGAAAATGGAAAAAATATGCTAACGGTGGAATGTGACGTTGTATAAACATATGGTGTAAGTATACGTACATCGTAAGGTTATCAAGACTGAAATAGTGCTACATTTCTAACTTGCGTTGAGTCTATTTTAAGTTAAGGATGCATCGAAAACTAAAGCTTGCCCAGATGCATATACTGCTCAGGCCGTAATGTTCGAATATTCATGGTACTTTATTACCTTCAGATTTGGTGCAAGCTGTCTCTTGACTGCTTAAAACAGAAAGAAGAAAATACTCCCACTCTGGGTTGATAGAAAAATTCCACCTTTTGACAGGTATCAATTATCTTGGCGCCGATTATGAGTATTTCGTGCATGCCAAGGGTTGCAAGCAGACAGCGAGTTTTTTCCACGTAATTCCACACAATCGCAGTTGTTTTTGACAATCAACACTGTTTCCACACGCAAGCGACCACATACGCAGCTTAGAATATTCTTTCCTGATAGTAACACACGTAGAGAGTAGTATAGTTGTTTTTTTTTTGTTGTTTTTTTTGCAATCCGCGAAAATTGCTCTTGGGTTACCTTGGTCTCTAATACATCCCGCACACAAAAGAGCACGGGCTGAATAACGTTGGGAAACGCAAACAATAATGCTAAACAAGTGTCTAATCACGTGAAAACTGAGAGCATTGTACATAAGCAGAAGGTCAGCTGTGTTTCAACCAATACTTTACCAGTAAAGTATTTCGTTTCACCTCGTGAGCGAAGTGGAACCTACAAGCGCGAGCATGCTGCCCTGAACTAATCTTCCAGTGAACAAGCGCACGTGCTCGGTGGACCCGTCCAAAGTAGTGCCACTAAATAAGCTACGCTTCAGAGTAACGACACTTGGCCATATTATGTCTTAGAATCATGGTTGCCAGTTATCTGAAGCTTTATGTGAAATCACAGGAAACGCTTTTCCGCTATCCGCAAATGTTCAAACAGTTCACGACAGAGCAAAACAATATTACATGAGCTTCCTAACACCGAATCTAATGCTGAGGAAGTCGCACTTTTGAATCATGACGATCGGCAGTTGCGTCTGCTCTGCGTACGAGCCAAAATGGCGGGGCACACAACAATGTCGGGGAGCGGAGTGCCGATACTCTAAGCGCACCTCATTTAGTGACTCTAGTCCAAAGCATGAAGCTCGCTTTTATGCGGAGCTCAACTTCGTCTGTTTCTTGCTCAAGGGTTGCGGTGATGTCAGAACGTCGAGCTCTTATTGGCTGATTGAAAAACGAAAATAGTGGGTAGACCTCAAGGCATCTACGAGGGTGTTGAGGTCTACCCATTAACCTTTCAATCAAAACCAATCAGAGCTCGACGTCGTTATGACGTCACCGCCAGTCCTGTGCAAGAAGCAGACGTCATGCTCTCCGCATAACTTTTGGTACGCTCCAATTTAAGTTGATTTAGGTGTGAAGTACTATCGATATAAAAGAGTTGTAATAAATTAGACGAATATTTTTTTTTATTAAGTGCGTTTGTTGTTGTTTTTGTTAACGTACTATTATATTAGTTATATCATAATTTTCCAGAAGTCCAACAACTTTACTTTGTTTCATCATGAGTAAGAGCCGCATAACCAAAGATGTAAACAAAAAAAAAAAAAAAAGAACGCGAACACACATTAAATCTGCAATGTCCCAGCGTATTCAAAATTAGTCGGTAGCTTTCTAGACAGGAGGAGTTTCGAACGGCGACATTGTAGATAATAAACTTAGCCAGCGTACAACTCTTAGCTCGGGGATTTTGACGTGCATCACGCAGTAGTGACACAGGATCACACGCCGGTACGATGCAGATGGCCGATTGAACCTAGGGTTCCAGCAGGTTCTGCAGCGTGAGCCCAGTGCTTTGAATGGACTTAGCGCTCGCGCATTTCTCCGCGTGCTCTGATTTGCCGTACGCCAACACACTCGGCCAACGATTCCCCACCGCACTTGGTTTAGCCTAGAGACACTAAATGAACTACGCTTAGAGTACCGGTACTTTTTTCTTCGATATACATAGCTTCCATGTGACGTCATTCGCGGCCATGCAAGTATTTTGTGCGCCGCGAGCGTTCGATTCGCCGAGTTAGTTTCACACAGCAGAAGTTGTAGTTTGAAAAAAAGAGTAAGTAGAAATAACTAGAAATAACAAGGCAGCAGCTCCACGTGCTCTGAGCTGCAGTGCATTAACACACTCGGCAAACAATTGTTAAAAAAATAAATATCGTAGTCAGTCAAATGGTACCAGAAACAATTTTTGTTTTATTTGAAAAATCAACCAAAAACAAACGCGATGCAACAGAAGAAACACTGAGGTCGGCGTGGAGAGACGAACGTAGAGGGACGCCAATCGCTGAGCGCGGCGTATTCCGGACACCGCAGGCGGCGACTCGTACGCAAATGAAATGCAAAGGGATTTCCCCAAATGGAGTTTTATGCAGGCGAGCAGCAACCGTTAGTAACATGAAGAGACTGTCAACTACAGACTAGCTCAAGGCACTCATAGACACTCAAACTGGAACGTGGCTATTCGGAAACCTTTGCAAAGTATCGAGGTCATGTTAGTAGTAATAAATAGATAGGTGTATAGAACAAAGTAGATAGAGTTCAGAAAAGCCTACCACGAGCCGACTTCAGGGCTTTCAATGATCACCATTGACTACTGTTTCAGAGAAAAAAAGGAAGGGGGGCGGGAAGGGAGGGGGGGGGGGGGGGGGGTAAACGAAACTTTTTTTGTAAGGAGAGAAGACACACGCTTGAATGCAGGCACACGAATAGGAGCAAGAGGAGTTATAAGCTTGGGGGTTTGCAAAAAACTCTAGCTTAAATTATGCGCGTTTACGGTTCATAACATACGAGGAAGTTCAGAACATGTTTGATTGCTCTTGAAGCTGTCGTAAAAATAATTTAAGTTTGTTAGTGTGACTGGATGCGATTAGAAAGCTAAGTATCAGCCCAGACTGAAATAAGGCTTCGTGCACATCTCTGTCTAGAGTATATTAATTCTTGCAAAATTAAAAAGTTCAATACGACCGTTCGCTAAACTTGAGCTCAACATCTCGTAATTAGAGCCTACAATTAGTCACGAAAAAATGGAACGTGATGTCAACCGCCGACGTTATGGCATCATCTTCTTGACGATAAGCGAATGTGGCTAGAGGGCTTCCTAGCAGACACGCGCGATATGGAGATGAATCTTTGACCGTTATATCGCTGATAACTGGTTCACGGCGGAACAAATCAGGCCAGGTATGTTCTTTGCATGTCGATGCGTAAAAAGCGCCTGTGGCTAAGCTCAAAATAAGTGCGGTCTTCGCAAACGAATAATGAGCAGAAGAAAGCATGATGTTCTCCGCCACAACCGGTTGGAGGGCACCAGTTTTAACGGAAAAAGAGCTTGACTCCTTCTTTTCGGTTTAAGGAAACTTGAAGTGACAACTTCACATTTCGGCTTTAATTTATATATATATATATATATATATATATATATATATATATATATATATATATATATATATATATATATATATATATATATATATATATATATATATATATTTGGACCTTGGCTTCGCTATTTCGTTCACTCACACGAGTGAATTCGTGGTCGAGGAGCTATCTTTTTGGAGGATTTGTGAAAAAACTGCATCATACACGCGGTATAAACAACACGCACCCAAGAAAGATATGCGCACTGAACGCCAAGAAATTGTGTCCTAGACGGTCTAGTTCATTGGAAAAAAAAATCTTCTCGAAATTATTTTAGTGCAGAAACTTTGCTACATTACAAAGTAAAGGACCTGCAGAACTGCGCTCATTAAGAACGGTTTGATTTGGTCAGCCATATCTTAATGCTCCTACGCTTCAGAAAAGAGTAATATTATGTTTCTTACTCATTCGAGCGGACACACTTGCCAACGAATTGAGGTGAGCAAGCTTTTGAGAGAAGCTTAAACTCTAGAATTCGAGTTGATGGTTCGTGCGGTCTACATAAATTGCGTAGCCGCGAACGGCGAACTGTCGCGGTCATGGAGCGGCCACTCGTTCGCAATCCCTGTGACGCGCAGTCGATAAAAAAAAATATTGAGATTGTTTCTATTAACTGCGCCACATCATGGGCCTTGATGTTACCTTTTTCTGATACCGCTGGTTCCCTGCTGTAGTGACGTCCTTAGACTCTCAACTCTTCCGTGTAATATATTATAAGTACCCCTGAGTATCAGCTCAGATAAGCGTGACATTATATGTTACGCTGTCAGAGAAACCGAAAACAGAAATATTGAGCTAGCCTTATTCCCTCCGCGAGCATAAGCACGTGTAAGCCCGCTTCAACCAAAAACGCTCAACATCTCTGCCCGTTTATAATACCAACATCTCCGTCATCATCCTGACAATACTTAAGAAAAAAACTGTACGCGAACTCAAGTTCTGTACCGTCTTTTGTATCACAATAAAGACACATGTAACAAAATGAACGTAGTATTTGACGCGCTGTATGTTCGGCGAGCATTTCGACAAAAAATCCAATATTTATATAAAGTAAAATTACACTCCAACACGTTGTTTGTACCTTTAACCGACCAGGTGTGTGTATTACGCCAGATTACGAAACTGAGGCCCGTGTCCGGCAGTTTCTAATTACTATTTATAAATAAAATCTACATGTTAGAAGGTACACGTCACGCCTGAGCTAAGTCCTCCTTAACGTAAAGAACGCGAGTGGATGTTAGCACACAATATTTGAGAGTATCAATCAAATGTTTCTGCAGAATTATTTTTGAGAGTAAGCATTTACTGTGAATTCTGATGTTTCGACGTCACAGCATTATTTTTATCCTGAGCGCAAGAAGGTGCTTTTAGCCATATTTGTTTCTTGTATACCCTACATATTTATATTCTACAGAGAAAAGTGTTCGTATTAAAATTTACTGCAAACAAAAACGGTGTAATTTTTTGTGCTTTAAGAGAATGCACAAAGTTATGTGTAATTCAATAAAATAAAAAACTAATATTTTTATCCTCACTGAGATTCTCGTCGAAGTTGACAAAATAAGCGAAACTCAGTGGAAATGTAATCGTTTAGAGACGGACATAAACAGTACTTCGCCTCATTTCTATTCGATTGTACAGCCCTACACTAACAATCTCACATCGTGTATCCACTTAACATTTTTCATATAATGTATACACCTATAATTAAAGCATTCAAATTAGTGATACTCCTTCACCCAGAAGTGGTTTCCAAAAGAAATTTGTTAAGCAAGTTTCTCTGGTCAGAACTGTTCTATGGTTATTTGAAGGTTCACAAAACATTTTTTTCGTTTGTGCAAATGCAACAACTCTGTAAAAATGAGATATAGATATAAAAAAAAAAAAAATTCAGCCGTGCTACAATTTTCCGTAAACAATTCATGCTGATAAAATCGTGTTCCGCGTTATTTTTCTGTAGTAATCCCATTTGAAATTAACCACAAATGGCACCGGAGTTCATAAACCTTCTCTGGTAATGAACAGCGTGCCTCATCATATTGATTCACGCTCTTAATTAGCATAAGGGCGAGACAAATCAACATCTACTTCTTTCAATACATTAATGGAAAGATAGGAAGTGACAATTAATACGTAAGTATTATAAACGATCACGGTAACTTCATTCCAAAGATTTAAGATCTGAAGGTTTTCCTGCCCCATCACCAAACAAGATATTCCTTTTTATCTTTTTTTCTCTTGCTCTCTTTTCCTTTCTCTCTCTAGAAATGTGTTAGTTAAGACAGTCCACACCATTCACACAAACCATACGATGAGCATTCATGACAAGTTTTGTACTGATTCAGACATTAGAGCAACGAACTATAACATCGTCACTATATTTCCATCGTAATCTGAGAATCGACACATTTGTTTTGATTTTACACCGCAGCTCTTCTGGAATAGGAAGTTTTAGTGTTATTAACGTTCGGATAAAATAAGTGATGAGAATACATCCTAGGGCATTCGATAATGATACCCGCGATGAAACTTCCGCACTGATACTGACAGCGCCTCTTGTCGACGCTGCCACAGAGCCTGCACCCCTAATAATCATGCAAAAATGTATTATATAGATTCTCTATACCTGTTTCTTTTGAACACGGCAAACACGCTGTTAGCGTTTTTTTTTTTGTTTTTTTTGTTTTTTCTCAAGTGCCCGTCAATGTTTTGTTTCCTCCGTTTTTTGTTTTTTTTTGAACAAAAGTTCTACTACATGTTGTCACGGCCAACCATGTTAACCCCGCCTCATGAACCTCATGAAGAAATTTCGGCATGGTAACCACTTCGAAAAATATATATACGAATGTCAAGCAAACTAAGAGTCCTAATACTTCGCTATCCCCCACCCCGGACATTCTCACGTTGCTAAACAAAACTCTCGCGAAGTGCCGCTGATGTTTAGAAAATGAGGGTCAAAATAGCTATTAGAGACGCACTATGGCGCTCGCATGGCATCGAGTATTGATACCGGGGTGCCTCACCGGCCGACTAAACCTTCCCGAAAAATACTTTGAAAACGCTCCGACGAACGTTACTTTTTCCGATCGGCAAGTTGCCGCCGCTAGAGCACTCCACACAACCAACCTCCTCTCTGAAGTCTCCGAGACCCACGCATGCAAGACTGTAGTCTCTAACCGACTGACAGTTTACAGAATCGAGTCCCTAGAAGTCTCGAATGAAAGGAGAAACCGGTTTCCGCAAGCGATCGAAAGAGTGCCTTTATAGTACACATGCGCGGGCAGAGGGTCTACATAGGATTCACGCATGCGCAGACAACATCTCACAAACAATAACCAAATCAATCGCAAAAAAAACATGTCTGTAATGTAGCTTAAGTCCCTGGGGCGAAGGAGATGTTCGGGAGATCGGATATGCTAAGGCAAATATACCACCCAGAAGACAGAGCTTGCGTATCATGTCGGCGTCGGCAGATTCCCGATCCACCCTAAGCGGAAAACACGCGGATGCTCCGAGAGAGTCGCCGCGAAGCGACAGAAGCGTACGTCTTGGCGTCGCCGCACGCTAACATCGCAGACGCGCTGACGGCGACGCAAACGCAAGCTAAGCTGCGGTGCGCCGATCCACTAGCAGAGACGTCTGGGGAGGCGTCGCAGGGCTTGTCTTCCGGGTGGTATTGGCTAAGGTCCTTCAGAGGGGGAAGACGGCAGTGGGAGAGATTTTCGCCCCTTCCCCCGCCCTGTTGCGACGCCTGTGCCAAGTTCCCTCCTCAAGACCGTCCGCCGAGGACGGCCCCAGGTCCTCCGAGCCTGGTCGACTCGAAGGCTGCCGCCGCGTCGGGTCCGGGTAGGGCGCTGGACGTGAACGTCGTGTCAGCTGGACTCCTGGACTCGGTGCCGGGCTCGTTGGTGACCACGTCGGCGCGGTAGCCAAACTCGTCGGCCACGTACGTGACGGTCCTCACGCGGCCGTCGGCGTCGGAGAGGAAGTAACGGCCGGACACGCGGCCGGACCCGTCGCCGGACTCCTCGTGTCCGTGGTGGCCGCCCAAGTTCGGGGAGTCGTACGCGAACGAGTACGGCTGCGGCGGGAAGAATGGCTCGGCGCCCACGGGCACCAGAGTCTGGGCCGACTGTGAGCGGAAAGAAACGGAGTATATCTCGTTAAGATGAGTCTCGCGTACGAGGGCTTAACCAACACCACCTCGAATAATCTAAGCCTGCGTGCACTAGCTTTTCGAAGTCGTCACAGTAAGATCCAGCGCAGACACGGATTGGACGCGAGTCTTGCGTCGCGGTTCGGACGGGCCTCGTATCCAATCAAGGAGTCGAAAAAGGCTCGGCGTCGGGCTCGGGCCCAGTTGCTGAGTTTGCGTCATCCGACAGTGACGACGTCACGTGGAGGTAGAGGAGAAGGTTCATGGGCTTTTATTATTCTAGGTGGCGCTGGCTTAACCAACACCATCTAGAATGATCGATACCCGTGGACAGTCTCATTTACCTCCATGGAACATCGTCGGGATGGCAAGTGGCCCCGAGCCTGACACCGTGTGTCCCTTGAGGCGTTGATTGGACACGAAGCCCAGCCAATCACTGACGCTGTATTTGTGTCCAATAAGTGTCTGCGCTTGATCTTTACATCGAGCACATCAAAATTATGGTGATTATTCTAGGCGGTCTTAGATCAATCCGCGCACTCCCGGAAGTCGTTAAGAGCACACTGCACCTCTATGCACCAGCAAGGCCAATCAGTGGGCTTGTTTCAAATAGTTCAGCCAATGACAAGTGTGCCATCGCTTTTTTTTTATTGATAGGCCACGATGTTTGGTGTGTAATACAGCTTGCCCGTCATTTTTGGCTAAGTTTATGAAAGGAAGAATGGTTGGTGTTTCAAGCGCATCAAGACTCAGTATACGTGTTGGAACTTTTTGAGGGGTTGCTGCTTGGCGTTGCCAGTAGCGATAGTATATATTAACCTAGGCTATAGGGCAGCGGTGACCTATTTCGAGACAGGCATAAAAATATGCGCCGGCTTGAATGAAGAGAAAAAAAAAAAGAAAGAAAACTGCATAGCGTAGAATAGAATAAAAACGTTTTACTGCTTTCGCCAAAGTTAACGTCCGCATACCCTTTCAGGCTCTTCTTGGCCGGCATACTGAAACTTGACTGTCCGTGAAAGAACAGGTTAGGCGTACGAAAGTAGCCAGACGGGACTGAAATCACGAGGGAATTAGTTTAATTCTTCGCTCACAGAACGCAGCGGACTTTTTTTGTCTGGCGGACGCCTGATAGCAAGGTAGCCAATTTATGCAAAGACCGCCAATGCAGGATCGAGGTGCGGCAGGTGATGGAAGTTTATGTCTACAAACAGTTCCATCTAAGAAAAGCTGTATAGGGTGTGGGCTTCTAATGAATTCTCTGGAAAAGCTTGTCAAGTCACGTAACTTCCAGAAACAAATATGCGATTTCTTTTAACTTCATTCAAGTTAAACACAAATAACTGAATTATTTGTTTTTTAAGGAGTTTACAAAGTTTCGTTATCGCTATTGCTGAATAGTTTCCCAAAGTTAAAAACTGAATATTGCGAATTCAATTGGTCCCACAAAAGCGTTTCTTCTTCCTCTTCGGGTAAGTTAAACAAATTTGGAGCAAATCTTCCGTATAATTCAAGGAGTGCGTGGTTTATAAATTTGAAGAAGTACGGTCAGTTCAGTTGCACTAATAGTAGCACCGGTCGATAAGCCAAATCGACCAGAGGACACTTGACAACTACTGTCACAACAAACATTTAAATAACATTTCGCGATATGACACTTGGGAGATCACCGTTTCTGGCGCTGAGCGTTGAATTTCACAAGTGCTAATTCACCGACTCTGAGCCAACGTTTGCCTAGACGCCTTTTAGGATTACAGTGCGACCAAGGTGTGAGAAAAATATCAATGAAAAATACCATTAGAAAACAAAAATCCTAAAGAATACCTACATTATCACCGTAAAGAATAAAGAAGTTAGGAACACAATGTTAGGGTGCAAACGAGCTGGCGATGATTAAACACGATGAACTATAACCCTGAGACTAGGGAGAAAAACGACTATGAAGGAGGGGAACAGGACAAAAAGTCAAAGTCAAGTTAGTTGTTTATACAGCAGGAGGTTAGTCTGCCAGAACATGCAGACATTATTACCCACTGTAGATAAGCAATTTAGCCAGTGCAGTACGACTGCTAGCCTGGGGTCTTTAACGTGCACCAAGCAGTATACGATACACGACCGAACGCCGGTACGATGCTGAGAGAAACAGGAGTTATTGAGACCCATGTTCTTCCTCTGCTTTATCGTCGTTTTTCTCCCTATTCTCAGGGTTATAGTTCATCATGTTTAAAGAAGCTATGCGTTTCGTTCTTGCTGCCGTTGTCCTTTACTTTTAGCATATCCCTTGTAAAAAAAAGAAGAACACAAAGATAAGCGTTCGCTACGTGTCAATGGCATTCCATCTCCAGTTACATCTGCAGGGGATTCTTGAAACAAGTCCTCCTGAAAGATCGGCATGAGAACGACGTGTTGCGTAAAAGGACGTACGACTCGGAGGGTTGTCCGTTGCCCTTTCCCTCTGCCAGGGATGCCGATGATTGCCACCATGCATCATTGAAATATGGAAATGCGACACATAGCGGATGTGGCGCGTGAGCGAAATGAAAGAGTGCCAGAGTTTCAAACCCGGTGGCCGTGCAGGGTCGCTCGAACTGGACGCAATTTATTAGACCGGAGGCCAATAAATTGTGTCGCATCCGCGCCACAGCCGAGGACGTCCTCGCGTGTCGGTTGCACAGATTGGGGACAGCGGACAGTGCGGTCTTTTCATCCGCCGGTGTACATCGGTGAAACGTCTCGCGGACGCTCGCAAGTGCACGAATATCAGGAAGGGGTTCGAGAAGGGGTATGCGAGTCTTTACGACGTGGGATAAATTAGCTCAATGACTTACGGTGTCAAGGTCCCCGTCGGCGTTCCTGGGCCCTGGTCCGGCGAAGGCGCCGCAGACGAGCAGTAGCAGGCTGGCAAGCTGAGGGACGGACACGAGCGAGGAAGAGTCCGTGTGAGCGAAATCCGCAATGAAAAGGGCAGGTCGGTGGAAGCACGGGCGGAGGTTCGAGGCAAAAACACGCGGTAACATTGCAGCAAAAAGACTTGCTTTTTTTTTTCCGCGTGGAGGAAGGAGGAATGAAATCTTATTTTGAAACATGTACCCTTCGCCAAAAAATACGAAAAGGGGTCCTATGTAGGGTCCGTGCGAGCGCGCCAGCGAAAGGGCTACGTCCTCCCATCGACGTCGGCGGGATCATGCACTCTAGATAAAGCGTCTCCGAGTTCACTTTCCCGCAGAACACGGGGACAGTCAATCAAGGCGAACAATATGAGGATCCCGGCGAATGTCCAAGCTCAGAATACGATTGCATCTGAAAATTTCGATGTGCGCGGAGTCGATGAGCAAGTCAAATGTAATGCTCGGCATCCCTGCGCACATCTGATTTTTTTATTTTTATTTTGAAATTGTTTTCGTGTCTCGTCATGCGCTGGAATCCTCTTATTGTTTGCAGTGATTGGCTGTCTCCGTGAACTGCAAAAAAAGTGAACCAACTTACTTTATTTTTTAGAGTGTGGCCTCGCGTGTTCGATCGAAACCTGGATTAGGACTAGTGACGCTGCTTGGAGACCAGTTAAGGGGGCTGTAAGCTGGTTAGCAGGGGTTTTCTACGATGCTCGAGACGAACAGGTTAATCTAAGCTCTAAGAAAAAATCAGCTCGTCTGTTCTACCGGAAAGCGCTTGGGAGTGCCGATCGCCACAATCAAAAGAGGAATCTCACTTCGTAAACTGCTGCGATTGTTTCTCCCCAATGCTACGCGAGAAGTAGTCGCACTGACTTTTTTAGAGCAGATACTTTATGGAACTCCGCGTGAAGCCAGGAGCGGACGACCCTCTGCCAAGTTTCTAACGTCAGCCGCCACTCAGAGGATTCCAGACCTTTTGTTTTTCATGTTCCTCCTGCCAGCTTCTACTACTTTAATGTCCTGTTAGATTAGCCTATTGCTATATTGCCGCCTTGAAACGACCCGGAGGTAGTTAAGTTGCCGAGACTTTTGCGCAAGCTCCCTTTCTTCGGAAACATTGAGAAGCGCAGTCAAAGTACAATAGAAGCCGCGGGCCTGCTACTAAAGCCGTTCAAACCAGAGCTTCTTCCTGACGCTCGTCTCCTGCGTAGGGACTACAGAGAAGTGAATCGCGAGGTTAGTGCGATCTGTGCAAACCATCTGTCTAGAACGCGTTTTCACCTCTTCCCCCCCCCCCCCCCCCCACCCCCTTGAGTAGTACGACCGAAATGTCTACACCACGTATACTTTAAGAAATGTGGAGCGTCTACTTTCCCACGAAGAACTTTGTAGAATCGATAGTTGTAATCTGTGGAGGGAGCTCGGCAAATAACGATCTTAAACATATGTTTGGACCTTAAAAAGAAAAAAAAAAAACACTGCGCTGTGGCACTGGGCATGACGTTGCATGTTGCTCAATGCCACAGTGCGCGTTCCTTTTTTTTTAGGTCTAGACCAGGGTGTAAGCCATATACAGGTGGGGACACCGCACGCGTCACAGCTGTCAGCTAATGTCATTCTCGCCTCGGTTGCGAGTGGTGCCACTAGATGGCTCCTCGGCATGCGGCTAATGGCAGCTTGTCGCGGGCCCGGTTCCCCATGCTACGCTATGGGGGACGCGCTTCTTTTCAGGGTCGTTTTCTGGTTGCTTACGTCTTGTAGAACTTGGTACTTGCGCTGCGCGTGTTGCTTAGCCTCAACAGCGACAACAACAGTTTTATAAACGCGTTGAAGCTGAGAGATATCTGACGCGGTGTTCGAGCCAGCGTCTCTCAAGGTCAGAGAGGACTCTCCGAGCGGAAAGAGCGTGCGCCCGGGTGCCATGAAAACAAGATATATATTTTTTTTCCTCAATGGCGCTGTTTGGACGGCGGGGACGCTGTCGGCTGAGGCTTCAGGGGCGCACGCCAATAGGACTTTATCTGATCGGTCGCGTCGCAGCGTTCGTCGTGCTGTGTGTCCCCCCTCCCCCTTCCCATACTCCGTTTACCCTTAAGCCTGGTTCACATGCAGCGGTTTTGGCCCTAGAGCGGCGCGATTTCTGCCGTCGCGGCGCTCGTGCCGCTCAATCGCTGGTGCTGGCCAGAGCGCCGCGACTGCAGAAATCGCGCCGCTTTAGGGCCAAAACCGCTGCATGTGAACTAGGCTTTATGCTGATACTGCGGCCAATGTCGCAAGCACGAGAGCTCGAAGTCGCTGCTTTGAAGCATTCTTTCAGAGAACGAGCACTCGCGCTAAAATGCACGTCTCAAAGCCAGGAGCGCGAGCTAGATCGCGCTTGTAGCCTGTAGTCACAGCTTAACCGCTTATTCACACTGGAAGCGGATCCGCGTTCGCAAAGCGGTTGCGAACGCGGCTGTATAAAGATCCAGTACAATTGCACTGGATCTTTATACAGCCGCGTTCGCAACCGCTTTGCAAACGCGGATCCGCTTCCAGTGTGAATGAGCGGTAAGGGGAAATGGAGTATATCTTAAGGCCAGTTCAGACACTTGCGTTTGAGTGCGTTTGACTGCGTTGCGTCGAGAACCGAAAGCGAGTCACCGGCACATCTGTGCCTCGTATGCAATGTGATATACAATTCAAGGAATAATCTTGGCACGCGATATAAGCAGCACGGATGTCCTGGTTTCTAGCTGCCGCAACGCAGTCAAGCGCAGTCAAGCGCAACTGTCTGAACCAGGCTTTACACAGTGCCCGGGTGCCACGAGAACGAGCAACATTTTCTTTTAATTCCTTTTTCTTTACTGGTGTCGTCTGGAGGGTGAAGACGCTGTCGACTGAAGCTGCCCGGGCACGTGCCAATAGGACTCTATCTGCTCGATCACATCGAAGCGTTTGCCGTGCTGTGTGTCCTCACCTACCGTAAAATACCGAGCATGGGCCCATGTCACATTTTAGGGGTCGCGGGCCTGAAAAGTTTGCACAACCAGAGTTGTGCAAACTTTTCAGGCCCGCGACCCTTAAAATACTTCAACACCGTGCGGCGCCCCCTTTCCCCCTGCTTTTCCCCCTTCCCCCCTCTTTAGAGCAGTATCAAAGCTATCAGCCGCTCAGCTTTTTTAGGCTCTTGCGACCCCCAGCCGCGGCCTCGGGACTCCCGGGGGGTCGCGACCCCCCCTATGCGCACCTCTGGTCTAGACCACGGTGACCTCGCCATTCGATGTGCTCCCTCCACAGGAGGCAGAGAATAGCTCGCCCATTGGCTTCGCGGAAAAGTAGACGCACCATATGTCGTACAGTGCTCGGATATACAGCTTGGTGCGGGAAACATCGATATTATTTTGTTCTGTTTAGTTTCGAGTCACGGTCTCATTATTTGTTCAATTATCCCGGTGAACGACAAGCGGACTTCGAGAAAATATGTACTTTTGTTTGGGCATCAGCAACGACAGCTAAGACCAAAAACACGGTCGTCCTTCCTCCTTATGTCTCTTCTACCCTTTAGGTTAGTGGAAACATCCGAAATACTAGTTAATACGCAAGAGTCTATGTAGTGAAGTTAGGCAGATACGTTTAACCAAAGAAGGGTTACGCGTTTGCCCAACTTCCGCCGCACACTAAACACTGTGAAGAAACTTCGCCACGCGCGCTTAGCTGCAAAACCTCACCTTGAGCATGTTTTCCTCGTTCGTCGCGCTCGACAAGAAACTCCAGCAGTGGACAAACACGGGAAACAGAGAAGAGCAAGAAGACGTTATGGCGAATTCCAGCGCGCCTTGTTCGCTTTTATACAGGCGGTCACAGTAAACACGCCCCTCCCGGAGACTCGGAGCCCGAGATGCACCAATCCCAAGCCGTCCGACCCACAAAGATATTGTCGCCAGAGCCTAAAGCGCTATTTGCATATTCCCCCATTGAACCGCGCCGTTAATTTTACGCGGTGAAAAAATCTCTCCCACCCATCTGACAACGTCGATGTCGAGCCACCGCTCCGGAGTTGCGTCGCCAAAAGGGCGAAGATAAGATTTCGAGTCGATGGGGGCCCCGGATGACAACGATGGAAAGCGACCCTCCGGGAGAATGGAAGACCGACTGCACTCCCGCCGAGAATCGGAGGTAGCCCGATAAACATCGGGTTAAAGCGGGGCAGGGAAAGCCGCCGTTGCTTCTTCGTCTACTGTTTACTACCATGGCGCTCAGAATGCGGCGATGAGACCCGACCGGGACGCCGATAGAATGGCGAAGTATACACACTACCAGCAACAGCAGCAACGGCAGCTTTTGTTTCGGAGATCCCGCGCTGCTTGAAACGTCTCTGGATGTTCAAGAGTCTGCACCAAGAAAAAAGAGAGAGAAAGTAGTTTCAATCTCGCTAGGACGACGAGCAGAAATGGCTCATATTCGCTTGTATTTAGCTTATAGGCCGCGCGTGGCAGCGCACCGGGGGATTGGACTTTTACTCCGCGGCTTTGCGACGGGAAAATCCTTCCTTCCCGCTGGGTTCCGGACGACTGAGAAGCAGCCGGATGCATGACAATGAGGAAGGGTTGGAGAAGGTTGCGCGTGACGGCGGGGATCACTGTACGCCCGGTTTTTTGGCTCGCAGAGGTTAGCTGTTCGCGCTTTCCCGCGCCGCGTGAAATGCTGTCGATGCCGTTACAACATACCGAGTTTGGTCCTGATAAAACACCGTGTTATTCTACAGAGTCACTTACTTACACTTACACAAAAAAGTTGATCAAAACTAACATATTTTTATCGACTTTCAGTTCACGGTGTCAGACATCCCCTCACGTTATTTCTACCTTGTAGCTTCGTTTTGTCCATCTATCTTGCCACAAGCCCCGATAGATCACCTACATGTTTTCCATCACAAACTTAGTTGGGACTATCGCTACATGCTGATCCATGAGTTACCTAGCATCGTTGTTTACGACCACTTGCAATCATCTACCTTATTTCGCATATTCCGGGTTCTATGCCCCATTACGCGCCACAGTTAATGTGCCATTTCACGCAATGTTACGAAATATTCCAAGATGCTTTGTTCCAGATCACTGCTGCCATCACTTGTTAGTTAGTTTAAAATTGTTTTCTGGCGTGCAGACAAACAGAAATGATTATCTGCATGGGTATGTGGACATTGTTTTCTATTGAAAAGGAATAAATAGCATAGAAAGATGCAAACGTAAAAGAAAAAAAGTTAATGAATGAGAAATGTCAGAGCAAGCAAGGACTATGAAAGTTAATTGGGGAGTGGTGCAACGAACTTTGTGAACGAGGTTTTTGATGAGTTCCATAATCTACAAAAGACAACTTCATCCAGTAAAACCAAGATTATTATATTTCTTTAAAAAAAGAAAAAAGGTTGCTGTATACGAAAACAAGTGACATACAAAAATTTAACAAGTGCTGATGTGATGCTAAAAAAAAGCTTCCTGTGACACATAGTGCTAACGTATTTATTCGCCATTCAATGGTGACGATTTGTAAACAAATCGGGCAATTATCTGAATGTATTAAGGGCACCCAGCAACGCCAAGGGCTTAAGGATACACGAAATGTTATATACATTAAGAATAAAAGACACAGAGCTATTAAATACCGCGGCTAAATTAGTCTAGCCATCTTTTTTTATATTAACAACCCGATGACCCAGGCGAAAGAGTTCATTTACATATTAGGTACCCGCACACTCGCATAAACTCATAATTACATAATATGCTTAGTCGGTGCCTTAGAGCGCCCCTTATTAGGATGTAGTGACGTCGATTTAAATATGACCTCGTAAACATAAATCAGAAGGATTACCTTAAATATTTACTACTTGATATAAACGTACGTATAACCCTTTAAGTGTAACAGAAATAAAACACTGGTAATGCGAAAGGATTGCCCGATGAGGAAAGGTTTTTATGCACAGCCGTGACCCACGAAGGTTAACTATTAAACGTCAACAACTTTGCCAATATTGCCGTTATCCCCGTCACATACCTTACTAAACTTAAGGTCTTGCCAATGACCACAAGAAAACGCAATTATAACTTTCCGCTTGCATTCCTTAGAGAGCATATCCCCTTGCACGAACGCTCGGCACATTGGGCAAGAGAGGGAATCACCGCATCCAAGAAAAGCCCACATGAAGAATGTAACCTTTTGCAAATATAATACACCATAACCATGACATATGTGGTAACACATAATTGCAACACGTGAGACAGCCAAAACCCCTGGCGGCAAACAAACGAGCAGAAATGACATTGCCCAAAGAAACGTTCGAAGCAACCTTTTAGTATTTACATTGTGGTCAGGAAACAGGTAGCGAACAGCCCAGGCTCATATAAATGCTCATTTGTCTTCTCAATGCATCCCCTAGCGTTCCCGCAGTACGCAATAAAAACAGAACATAACCTTCCGGAAGCACACCGAGTCACACTTTTAATGGTATAACGCGCAACTTGAATCTTTGTTAAAGTTTAACAACTCATCTTTTAAAGAAGCTTTCTCTCTTTTTTTTAATATTTGCAAGTCTGTATTGGAACAACACCCTAGCCTTCTTTGCATGTAGAATAGAGACACCCATTTTTAGGCCTTAGACTCTCTTTGCTTCAGTACACTCTCTTTTCCCGTATACAGAGCGCGTGGATCACTGTTACAGTTCCGCTGAAAACCGATGATGCACTCTCCTCGCACCGAAAACCCGCTTCGCTTTTTTGGGATGTGGAGAGATCCTGAACTCCAGAAGTCAAGCTCTTGGCGCTGTCGGCAATCGGGAGTCTTCACAGATGTATTCACAGAAGTCTTCACAGTTGCGTTTGACTGCTTTAACACGTGTAAGACTGGTTGCGTCGAGCTGTTGCTACGGCGACCCTTACGACAAGCTAATGGGAAGACGCTGTGTTGCACGACACAACGCAGTGGACGCAACTCTGTGAATGAGCATTTGCAGTTCGGGCCACTTTAGGACTCAATTTTGCGGTGCGCGAAGATCCTCCCGAAAGCGTCCTTTGAAAGTCACACTCATTTTTTTTTCTCGACACGCTTTCGATCAATTCTGCAGTCCTAGTTCTCAAAGAAGACGCTTTGCTTTCTGTTCGAGGCTGCCATGGAAGCGAGTCTGCTCTTCTCGGCCGCTCTGGCCGCGTCGGCTCCGGGCAGAGCTTCCGAGTGGATGACGACTCCCGATGAACTGGCCGACTCGGTGCCTTGCTCGTTGGTGGCAATGCCCGCCCTGAAACCGTTTTTGTCGGCGATGTACTTGACTACTCGCATCCGGCCATCCGCCAAGGATATCCGGTAGCTTCCCCGCACCGTGCCGTCTTCGTCGCTCATCTCCTCGCGGCCGTGCGTGCCGTCCTTGCTGGAGCTGCCGTACACGAAACGGTAGGGAGTTCCCGGTCTGTGGTCGTCGGTGGGAGTCTGCACGAGAAGGAGTCACGTTCTGTAAGCGAAGGTTCGTTAAACTCGTCAGATCGTGTTTACCATTAGATTAACGTCGAATGCGTTACAGGGGAGGTTATGTAAGGAACTACCGACACCAAGAAGAGAAGGAAGTGACGTGGAAGTGACGTGGCACGTTGAATCGCGTGACGCGTCACGTAACGTAATACATCGTAGCTTTGCAAGTCCAGGTATGCCCACGATCGGACCTTGATTAACGACCCTATAACGTTTTCTGCGTATACAGGCTTTTGTCAGAAATGAATCGAGCTCTTTGCGACAACTTAATGCTTACTTTCATTCTGCCTGAGATGAATAAAACTGCTTTACCATAAAAAGGAGCAAACGCAATACTGCTCCTGCTCAGGGGGTTAAAGGTACGTATGAATGAAACTTAAACACAAATAAAGGAACGAAATACGCGCTGAATTGTAACCTCCATACCCTCTCCCCCCCTCCCCCCCCCCCCCCCCGGCCCCCTTCCCACACATACACCAATGGCTCAAGAAATGTGATGACTCTGTGGCTCTAAAATATGACGACTGTAATAATAACCTACTTTCATTGTTCGTTATTTCATTGAATGAGCCAATTAGAACTATCAATCGTTAATAGTTTTGACTTGCGTTTCATAATTCGGCGTTGCGTGAAAGGTGATTGCGCTCATTTTTTGCTGATAGTTAAAGCAAACACGACGGGTTCCCATATTCGGCCCAGTTAATTTCAATCCCAGGCTTCATTTGCAGACTATTTGCAGAAGAAACTAATCTGTACGACACTACGCTTTAAACCAAACCGCAGGTCAGGTCACAAACCAGATGTATTTGTTTTCGAAGTAGAAGTGTGGAAAGGAACCCACCCTTTGCCTAGATTGGCGCTGCTGCGTCTCAGAGAACTGAAACACGTCAGAGTGAACGGCGTGAGAAAATGCCAGGCCAAACAAGAAGATGGTTATCTGGAAAGAAGTGTGACGCAATTAATATATGATGACCTCTTACTAGCTATACACTCCCCATCCAAAAAGGAAAGTTAATTCGATTCCTAAAACCACAGCGTAAAAAGGAAAAACAAAAAACGTGTGTATGGTGATGGCGAAAAACGTGAGCTATGTTTGCTTCGGTTTATAGAATATGCTGCGTGTCGTTCGGAGTGCAGTGGAGAGATGTGACCTGAAAGTTTGCGCTTCAATCCCCACGCATGTTTGTTGTGATATGCAGTGACGGTGTTGACGTGCGTTCAAGCATTTGCCGGGACCGGATTCATGTTAGACTCTATAGTGCATTTGTGTTTATCTATAAGCTGTGCCAGCTAAAAAAGTAACGAACCGCCTCGCACCACTTCAAACCGCCACAAGGACACCGACTTGAAAGTTGTATACTTCAGTAACCAAATCAACCGTCAAGAACAACAAAACGAAGCACACTTATCAATAGAAAAGCTCATCTCTCTCTCTCTATTTTTCCCCGGTCTGTCTACACTTATCGTGCTTTTTTTTTTACTTGTATTTACCGTACGTTTTAACACTCTGACTATTGCTAAAACTATTTTTTTAAGCAGGAAGACCGAAATATATATAGACGAGCTTACTTCTAATACTTGCTACTGAATAACTTTTTTTTCATCTTATTCTTCCCTTAAAATGTAGCCAGCAATAATTCCTATTTCGACTTAAGTATTATTTTTGACTGTCGAGCCGACGCGCGTAACGCTGTAGACATAGAAAAGAAGGCTAGAAAGACTACATTGTCTCGTGTTCCTTTCGCTATATACACTTTAAGACTGGCAGGACTACTTATGGTCCAGTCCCACGAACTGGACCAATCGTGAAATACCTATCAACGGACGTCTGGAACCATTTCTGCCATAGCCACCGACAATGCGCCAAAACGCAGGGCGCGGTGCAGTCCGAGTATCTTATAATTATTCCACAGCCATTACTTACCATCTTGTTGAGGGTGTCTAAGATATATATATACATATATATATATATATATATATATATATATATATATATATATATATATATATATATATATATATATATATATATATATATGTTGTTTAATGCATTAACATTCGTGTTGTTCTCTCCCCCTTAATGACTTCGGGTCCTGACGATACTACACATGAAATGAGATGTAATGAATTAAAATGAAATGAGATTGTGGCATTAGCCGATAAGAGCGCCGAAGAACAAGTCCCAAAGCAAGAAGCCGCATTAACGTAATAAGCCTCTCCTCGCGTTTCTCAAGCTGTCAGTGCACCGTAGAAGACGCGACAAAACAAAACATGTTGACAAACCCAGTCGCGCATCAAGGCTGCAGCGCTTGTCTACAAACACGTGTTTGTTGCCGGTTGGTAATAGAGGAACATTGAAGAGGTCGCGCCAACAAGACATTCTCGCTGCGTCCGCTAGGACAGTGTCGGGTATACACGACTGCCGTCCCGAGCGCCGAGGAGATCTCCAAGTTTCTCAACGGATTTCCCCGATGACCGCGATCCATGCGCCATTGTCCCTGTGTCTCGCGGACAATCGTTGCAAGAACCTATCCGAGACAATCCGAGGAGACCGCGACAAGAACGTTACCTTGAGCATCGTGGCCCGTCTCGCGGGGTGGTCACGAGTGCGAAGAGTGTTGACGGGGGGGACGGCCGAGTGCTGACAAGTACGTCCCCGTCACCGGCACTTTTATACGCGCATTGCCGCAGAATGCATTTGTAAAACAGCGGTTGCGCATACGCGTCGGGTTGTTAAGCATATATCGTGTCGGGACGCATCAGCGGGGCTGTCTACGCGGTCCGTCAGCGACTCCCGACTTCCGGGACATCGGCTAAAAAAACGTGGCCTTCCTCCCGTATCTCTCGCTCGCAACGCGATCGGGCGTGCCGCTTTCGAAAGCCCGGGAATCGGGACCAAAAGAAACATTCGAAGCTTGAGGTAAAGAGCCAAGGTCTAAGTGAGCGAGCAACTGGAACCACGGAGAGCGTTTGCAATTTAATGGCGGATGTCTCCTGCGGGCATTCGTGGCAAATGCGCATGCGTAGGATTGGCGCACGGCTCGCTTTGCAAACGCGGTCCATAAGTCACGTGACTCCGATCGCTCAGTTGGAAACACTCCCAAATACGGGCTCACTTTCTCGAGGTTGTGTGTACAGTGCGACTCTCGCGTGACGACCTTCTTCGAGGGGGCGTCCTGCCGCGACGATCTGCGGTCGCTCCAGCGTGACGCCACGCTGACAGCAAACTGAGGGAAGGAATGGACCCTTGAAGGTGCCGCCGCGCCGCAGTGTGCATACCTCGTGCATATATGAACCTTGAGTCGAGTGTGAAACCTGCGTGTGTGTTTTTTTTATGCACCAAATGTCGGGCGCAGATAACACGCAGAGATGAATAAGAGGTGTCTTTTGAGAAACGCTGAAAACTAAAAGCCCATCGTAAAGGCACTCTGCGCTTAAGATTCTCCGTGCTGCAAAGACAATTCAGCGTCATCGTGATACAATTCATTAAAAAAGAAATGCGAATACCATGGGTCTTGCGTGCTAAGAAGTGGGAGGGGGAGTGTGACCGGCACCATGCACTGTAACAATATACACTCTACTGGCCTATATGTATCTGCCAAGATAAGAGCGTCAGGCGGTAGGGTTGCATACTGCTTTCGGTTTGGCTGTCTCACGCGTGACACTTCAGCTTTCTGTGTGTGCACGCCCGAGAGCTCGTTCACACAGTGGCGTTGGAGTGCGGCTGCAACCACTTGCGTCTTGTTAAAACTGGTTGCGTCAAGCTGTTGCTATGGCGACCCTTGCGACAAGCCAATGAGGAGGCGCTGTGCTGGACGACGCTACACAGTCGACGCAACTGTGTAAACCAGCCTTGAGGTTCACGCAGTGCCAGAACATCACCAACAGCCTGGCGATAGTCCAGGAAAAAAACAAAAAAATCCGCATGAAAGCTCTTAGTAACTACCATCAAATGTAAGCTTGGGTGTCTCGGACAGAAATTTCTGAAAACAATCAGATACAGAAGGTCGCATTCATAATTTAATTTTGATGTGGTCTGTAGGTCAAAAAAAAAAAGAAAGCACGAGACATATTTGTACTGGTCCGCTGACTTGCAAATCGCCAACACCTTGTCCGCCATGACGGCAATGCCACTTCATAGCCATCGTCCTGTTATATAATCCGCGGACTTCGTTCCCAAGGTACCGATTGTCGTGGGAATACGCCTTTACAGAACTGTTCGCTCTCATCCTACCTACGATAGTTGAGCCGTCGTCATTCATTTAGTTTGGCGCAGATGGCCACGCAGCTTTCGCGTCATACACCTCCCAGAAGAAAAAAAAAAACGATCGATCAGTTAGTATATACAGTCCTGGTCCACACCGTAAAACTGACTGCTCCACATTGTAGGACTACACGTTTCGCAAATCAACGGCTTCCCGTAGGACTCGCGAGGGCCGGTCGAGATGCCATCGGGGGCAACGTGCGCTCCACTCGGTCACGACGCTGGGTCGACCCGTGACGGTATACAACCCGTGACACGGAGAGAACCCTTGCCACAGCCGACCTCCGAGATGAATTAATTTCTGCAACCTACGTGATTACTTTCTCGGCTTGACCAACACTACCCATATACGGCGTGCTAGTTCGTTCTCTATTTGCCCACCTGATGCGTTTATTTATCCTCCAAATGCGTCCGCGTGGTTTTGTTTTTCCCAGACCTCAACCCATGACGGTGCAGGCTTGGCTGTCTCGTCATTCCGCGGTCTCTTCGCGTTCTGTATGATTCCCTTCGAATGGCGTGCCCCTCCTTGCTTTCAGATGCGCCAAAGATGCCTTTTCGAACACTTGCTCGCCTTATAGCCACCAACAGCATAATGCCCGAGTCCTACTAGAGCAACAAACAGAAACAAAACGACACGGACAAGCCTTCAACCCATGCAGCCTGCTCGCGATGGTACCTTTGGCAGGCATATAGTCGTTCAGTGCTCGCGAGGTAATCCCAAGTGATTGCAAGCCTGTCCAAGATACCCTCGCGTGCGTGATGCTCGCGTCTGAGCATAGCCTCTTTTATTCTACAAGCCTGTCAAATCGCGAAAGACTCTGGTTTGAGGCATGTCGCTGTCGTTTGTTTCTTTCTGTTTCTTGCTCTAGTGGGACCAGGGAATAAGAAATCAAGGGCGCGGTTTATTTTCCCACGCAATTCTTGTCCCGTGATAAGTTCCTCGGCGTTCTTGTCGACTGCGAAGCGATAAAATGACCAGGGCTCACCACCGAGCCCCGCGCGTCGTAACTGTCAGTGACTCTATAGAGTAAACGAAGCATGTGCACTTGAGGTTGATGGCATCCCAGTGAGATCGAGCGAGGGAACAGATTAGACACGAGTACTCGGTAATTGTTTTTTCCCGGCCTCGTTTCCAATAATCGTGTAAAAAAAAAAACGCTTTGCGTTGGTTTTTGGGTTAAATTCCTGACCCTCTACAGACCGTGTACACGTGTACACACCGAATATAAGTTCGCTGGTTACCAACACAGGAAGGCACAGAACCCATAGTCAACTTCAAACTCTAGAAGCAGAACAAAACAAAAGAGAAAGGGAATTCCAGATTGACTAGGTCACAAGGGCATACTCCAGGGCCGGTTTGCTCATCTTGCGGCTGCGGCTGCGGCCGCGCCAAGAGGGATTTTTACGTCACGTGACCAGCTCCATGGGGACAAGGAAGTACCTAGCGTCCCTGCCTAATGGCGGAGAAATCTGTATCGCTTCAAGCACAAAAGCCTAACTTCACTCTCAGAAACTGACTGCAGGGACTTTGAAATGGAGTCCAATTGGCCGCCCTTTTATACTGTAGGAGCGGCAGGTAAAGTTATGGCCAGGGGGAGGGTAAATATGAGCCAAAATAAAGAAAAAACCACGCGAGATAAAAGCGGCGGCAGTACATTTATATTCTCCCGCCAGTGGCCGCGACTCACGCCTTCTCCTGTGGCCGAGAGGTTGGAGCGCCGGCACTTGACGTCGCGGCGTGGAAGTTCCGGGTTCCAATCGCACTAAGGACTTCTTTTTTTTTCTTTCTTTTTTTTGTATTTTGCGCGTGTCTTACTTTTTAACTGTGATCCTTTTTAGGAAATCATCCACTTGCACTACTGCGCCTTACACGGTTTTTACTGTTTGTCCCACCTGTTCAATCGAAACACCGGGAAGAAAAAAAAAAAAGGATCAACGCAAGTTAACGCGCTAATACAATCATTTCATAATGTTCATTAAAAGGAAACCAAGATAACAGCATCGCTATGGTTTTTACACTAACGGAGCCGAAACAAGCATCCTTTCCCCAGCAACTAGTCTTATTTGTTTTTAAATATACAACGCTCTTGCTACGATTCCTTTCAATAACAAGAGACGCCTATTTAGGACTAATAAAAACTGCAGTTGTGACAATTAAAAAAAAAAAACAAGCAAAAATAAGAAAAAAATACTAGCAACTGTGGCTACCGTGCCAGGGTTGGGAAGTATCGCGATACAAATGTATCGCGATAGTATTTCAGAAATACATTTTGATACATTTTGTATCTGTATTTTTGTATCGCGATACATTTTTTTCACCAGTATCTGTATTCCTGTATCGGAATACATTTTTAATGTTCCTTCGTATCGCAATACAATTAGGGTGAAATGTATTTCGTTACATTTCTTGACAAATACTCCCCCCCCCCCCCCCCCCCCCCCACAAAAAAAAAAAAAAATAGAACGCATTTTTTTTTTTTTTTTACTTTTGAGGGCAGCAAGGACAAGGAGGTACTGGGGAACTGTTACCATGCCGACCAAAGTTCCTTCCGATTCTCTATACTATTTTTCTATGCGTCCTCTTCTCCCTTCTGAGAAGTGTTGCGTAGTCGGGGACTCGAGAACCAGGTGGCGTGCCAGGAGTCGAGTCAGAGCATCTTCTGCCGCAGGTCCCTCAGGCGGAAATTTCTTCAGTTATTGTTTGCTGACATCCAATGCCCGCTGCTAACCGTCTCTCTTGCTTTAGCGTACACAGTACACACAGCCGGCGAAGCTGAGTCACAGTTCGTTGCAGCAAGAGCCTGGCGGTGGTTGACTTGAAATAGTAGGATGACTCACGCAGTGAAGTTCAACACATATTCGAATGCGCCTGCGGCTGCGCCCGTAATATTGCACGGCTCAAGGGTACGTCATCAGCCGACATGAAAGTAACCCGCTGCTCTGGTGTTCCGAAACCCAAGAAGAAAGTCAGACGTGGCCTCGCTGTGCCGACCCAGACTTGTACACATGCGACTTGCCTCGAGCTCGCTGTTTCTCGGAGAGCTCGCACTTGTGCCGGCAATATCAGATCGCAATCCACGATGTCTCTATTTGGAGTATGCAAGACGAAACTTGAGAACTGCAATCTATGCTTCGGTGGCGGAGGGTCGATAGGAAAAACATTTACAAGAGCGATGGCACCGTATCGTTTTTTCAACTGTAACAAAATATAAGACAGATGTTCCAGGATGCTTCAGGTAGTCCACTATTCTCGAAAATTCCAAATGACACTGCCTCCTTGATCTTGAACGAGGTAACGTATACAACGAAAGTACGTATTGTCCTTTCATACTGGAGCGTGCTAAAGTTTCATGTTCAAGGCCACACCTACAGATAAAGAATGCCGGTTCATTTGATCGTGACGTCATGTGATAAATGTTGACAGGGGCGTCCTTATTGGACAGGGGCGTGGTGATTTAGGAAGACATATAATTCATTTAGAGGTCAAAGTCTTTTCGCATCCCTCATCAGACAGACAGGATGTCAGGAAAGGGACCGCGGTCAGTCCTTGATGGAACGTTTTTTTGAGCCCATTGAAGACTCCTCGTCGTCCGAAATCACTACCTTAAAGGCAAAGTGCCAAGCCTACGGTAAAGTAATTTCAGGATCAAAAACTTTAACATCCAACTTAAAGCTTCATCTCAGTTGGCGTCTCAAACAAATTTTAAGAATGTATTGCAGTATCAGTATTACTGTATTTGTATTTCTGCCCTCCCTAAAATGTACTCCTGTATTTGTATTTCCAAATACTTTTTGCCTATTTTTAAAATGTATTTCCGATACGTATCGCGATACACTTTTACAGATATATCTCAGTATCAGTATTTTAGCTACTATTTTAATGTATCCCAGTATTTGTATCTCCAAATACATTTTTGAGAATTTCTGCCCAACCCTGGGCTACACTGATTGAGCGAAATCCTACAGGCAAGGCAGCAAGACAAACGTCTGAGAAAGTAGTAAAACCGAAATAAAAGCGATCATACTTTTACTTGCATGGAATGTGATAAAAGTATATTTATACTCTTTACATTTTGTTGTGGTAATTGTTTTGTAATATTACCACATTACTTGTTGAATTTTAGTTAGATTAGCGGACGATGACGACCGAATGCAAAAATGAATCAGGCGTCGACATCGCAAACCCTCTCTCTAATGCAAACACCTAAAATGACTTTGGAACAACAAATGGAATTCATTATAATTAATTCCATTTATGATCCAAAGTCATTTTAAGTCCCTCACTCTAATGCAAACTCCTAAAATGACTTTGGATCAACAAATGGAATGAAATGATTGTATTAGCGCGTTAACTTGCGTTCATCTTTTTTTTTTTTTTCTTCCCGATGTTTCGATTGAACAGGTGGGACTAACAGAAAAAACCGTGTAAAGCGCAGTAGTGCAAGTGGATGATTTCCTAAAAAGGATCACAGCTAAAAAGTAAGACGCCCACAAAATACAAAAAAAAAAATAAAAAAAAAATAAAAAAGAAGTCTTTTGCGCGATTTGAACCCGGAACTTTCACGCCGCGATGACAAGTACCGGCGCTTAAACCTCTCGACCATAGCAGCAGGGGCGAGGCGCCGGCGGGAGTAGATAAATGTACTGTTACCGCTTTTATATCCTGTGGTTTCTTCTTTATTTTGGCTCCTATTTACCCTCCCTGGCCGTAACTTTACCTGCCGCTCCTACAGTATAAAGGGGCGGTCAATTAGATTCCAGATGAAAGTCCCTGCAATCAGTTTCTGCGAGCGAAATTAGGCTTTTGTGCTTGAAGCGATGCGGATCACTCCGCCATTAGGCAGGGACGCTAGGTACTTCCTTGTGCCCATGGAGCTGGTCACGTGACGTAAAAATCCCTCCTGGCCGCGGCCGCGACCGCAGCCGCAAGATGAGCAAACCGGCCCAGGAGACGTCGAGGAAGCGAACCACCAGAACAACACAACTGTTTGTTATATTTGGTTTCTCGGTTCCTCCTTATGTCTGATGGGTACACGCTGCCCACAATGAAGGTTCAGTTCTCCAAGATTCACCAGCTCTTCCTCAAACACAACACCGACGTTCCTTCGAGCGCGTCAGTAGAACGACTATTCAGCGTCGCCCGATATGTATTCTCAAGGGAGCGGAGAAAAGCATACCTCATGAAAACTTCGAGAGGTAGCTACTGCTTCAGTGCAACGACTACTGAAAAGAAAACAATAAACCACGAAACAAACGCAGTTGTTGTGGGTTGTCAAAGTAGCGAAAAAAGTAACTAGTTACTTTTAAGGTAATCAGCGCGTTCTTCTGGGGAATTGGTAAAGAGTAACGTACTTTTGTTACGTTTTCAGCGAGTAACGAGTAAGGGTATTTCGTTACACTTTTTGGGTAACCTGCACATATCTGCTTGCAAGGTCTGTACCTATTGGAGCTTTTTTTTTTTTTTTTTACTTTATTTTCCATGAAAACATCGGCGGTGCGCGCTGTATAAAAATAAATAAATTTGGCAAGCACCCGAGGAACTTCAACTGATTGCGGCAAAATGAACACACCTACCGTATCGTCTGCTTTCCTTATTCGCTTTTCTGTCGCTCCCTTTCTCGTTCTTTCTTTCGGCACCCCCGATGTCAGCGCTTAGATTTGTCGCGTTCTGCTCCCGCCTTTACCCATCTTCTGACAACACTGCAAACGATGCAGTGTCAAGTAATAAAATAAAAAAAAAACCTGTTTAATTTAAGCAGTGTCGTACTTTTTTTTTTTCTTTTCAGTCAGTTTCGAGACGTGTGCAGAGACAATGAAAAAGGGGGAAAAAAAGACAAAGGAATGTGGCGTACTTCCAAGAAAAGCAGATAACAAAGAAAAAATAGTTATCGAGACTGGAACGACTATTTCAGTTCTTTAACATTGCCTACAGACTTTTTTCTCATCTGCAGGAGTTGGCACGGGAACACGGATATACATTCCAGCGTGCGAATGAATATGGCTGGTTATTTTTTTCTCCTTATAGCAGCGCAACCTTGTACCGTGGGAACGTCCTGACACCGACCAAAATGAACGAGTTATTCAATAATCTATGCAATAAAAAGACGCACGAAGAAAACATAATCGTGCAATAGCACAAGTCTTCAGGTATCCGTGCACTGTGCTCTCGCTCAATAGTTATGTGCATCACCGATGCAAGCATGAACAAAGCGCTCCCTAAATGCTAATCCTCGTGCGCAAAAAAAAGGATCATTTTTTTTATATTCTTTTAATGTCGCGGCACACAACATTTGTGACGCAATAGAAACCCTCGGCCATTGTGTGTTTAGTAGTTTCTGATATTACATTTTCGTCATCTTTGTTTCCAGAAAGTTGCCGCCAGGTGTATCGCTATATTCAAGTAGCCCATACTAAAGCTAATCCTTCGATTCTGCACCTCATGGATGCTGTGCAGCGTCACAGAAAGTACGGGCACGAGTCCAGAACCTTAGAAAGTGCGCGAGTGGTCGAGCAGATTTGTTCTTTATTCGCGAAAAGGGTTAATTAAGCTACCGTCTTCGCATAACAAGTGCATCACGTTGTAAAATGATGAAACTGGAAGCTCACTACCAACACGGGCTCGACACCACAGCGCTAAGGAGGGGTATTCCCTGTGGGTGCCCCCTAATCGCGCCAACAATCGG
This sequence comes from Ixodes scapularis, assembly GCF_016920785.2. Lineage (NCBI taxonomy): Eukaryota > Metazoa > Arthropoda > Arachnida > Ixodida > Ixodidae > Ixodes > Ixodes scapularis. The sequence continues at coordinate 24,830,801 of NW_024609857.1, forward strand.
GATTAAGCACTGCAGCAATAATCATTTTGCTCAACTCTACGAGCGTGCCATACTCCCCCGTCAGTGCCTTGGATTGAGCAGTGAACCGGTACATTGCTTACATCACAAGAACAAGTTTCCATCACCCACACTTCGAGGCTTCGAAAGAAAAAAATCATCAGAGGAAAACTCTGAAACTTTCCGGTAAGGTGGCGCAAGTCACCGCCCGATTCAAAAAGAACAGCCAGGGTGCATTCATCTATGCACCCATGCGGCGCCAATAAGGAAGCCGAAAACCCCATACCCCGAGAGCAGCACTTTTTTAATCGCGCGTGGAATGTTTTTTTGTCGTTCTTTTTTACAGATTTTGCTTTTCTTTTTTTTTTTTACGCCTGATTTAGTTTTGTTTGTTTTTGGGTGAAGCGAAAAATCCTGCATTGAGCGTGTTTCGTTCTCATTTAGGAATTCTACTCGAAGTAACATATTTACTGCGCCTACGTTTCTAGATTGCTTGACGCACGATACTTCCTAATTATTAAAGGAAAGTAGCACCAAACGTTATAACAGCGCGAAATCGGCGGTGCCTAAAGAATAAGGTGTAAACGACAGCGATTAGTTTAGGCCAAAATGGGTCTCTGGCCCGAGGAGTACGATGCTTTAGGCAGGTCAACTGTTCACCTGTAGGATATCTTACAGTATATGTAACCTTATATGTATATTACGAGTCTGTACACTGAGGGGCAATTTGAGCTGCCCCAAGAAAGCAGGCGGCGAGAAAGGTAAAAAGAACTCGTCGGGCTTGTCGCTTCCAAGTGAAAGAGCTGTTCACCTCGGATCATATCAAGACGCTAAAGAGGGCGCAGACGCCCACGATGCATTCGTATTTCTCCAACCATCCGGCCCCTTGCGGCCGCTGGCAATGCCTCATACTTAAGTTCTACCTCTATTGTCCCTCGCAGTGAGCAGAGATGCTAAACAAAGACGGAACCAACATAGATAACTTGGCAAGATTCCCATCGAACAGCTCATCGAGGTCCATCGAGGCTCAAGTTTATCTTTAGGTCTGATTTGCATATTACCTAGCTATCTCAGTCCACGCGCCCTTTTCATAGCCGCACGGCGCATTTGAGAAAGCCAAGTTTGGCTTACTTCTGGCACTAGTGAACCTGAAATCGACTTTTCCGTCGGAAGAAGGGCGGTACACAGCGAGATCATTTGACCTCGATAAGGCGAAGCAGGAGTCGCGTAAGGTTGCTTCGTTTGTGTCGTCGGACTAAAGCAATTATGCGCTCCATTAGGAATATGCATTTTGTTTGCCTGCCAATAAACCCTTTCCTGCAATTTAGTGCCTAGACGGGCCCACTTCCGAAACATATTTTTGTCATACGGATTTTCTTCCCACGCCAAAAATTATGTGAACTGTTTCTTTTTTTTTTTTTTGCAGATTCCCAACGTTAGAAGTATGCTTTAAAGCATTAAATGCTTTTAAACGCTACACCCCCCCCCCCCCCCCCCCCGGGCACGTGAGCTATTCACCAATTAAGGGAAAAATTCACGTCTTGTGACACAGACACCAATCTAGCTTCTCCGCTAAATTTAGCGGGAAAAATCGACGTCACGTGACCTATACAACAACTCAAATTCGCCCTAATTTAGCGGGAAAATATAGGTCACGTGACACACCAATTTCCTGACCAGTTCCCTATAATGCATTTCATGCATTAAAGAGCTTTAATAATAAAGGTAACCGCCTTTTTTTAAGGAATTCGAAATTGCACAAATTTAGAAGACATGCGCGAGATACGATGTCCTCTGGTGACATTTAAACACTGCCGACACTTGTACTACCGCCTTTAAATCGATGAATCGATCAGTCAGTCGAATTTTATTTATTTATTCATCGGCAATAAAAGAATACCTGAATGAAGCAAATAATTCATAGTGATAGCTAACCCATAGAACTAAGATGCATTTTTCAAGTTCAATACAACTAAATAAAAAAACATAAAAACTAAGCAAATAACCGACGTAACACCCTCGTAATCATAGAACGGCGAACAAGAAATGTTAATGCAAACCACCAAAAATGTAGGGGAAAAAAAAGCAGGCTGTTGCAATTACCATCAATACATTAGAGTGAAATATAATCAACGTTCTCTTCTTTTTTAATTTGTTTTCTGCATTAGCAGTTTCTGTGACTAATGTTGGCAAAATGGAGCTTGAATACAACCAAGTATGAAAACTGTAAAATTTCAAAAAGCACATCAAATAATAACCGGGGGCAGGAGGGGAGGGGGGTATTGCAGGGTTTAATATTGACCGAAATTGCACCTCGAAATTGAGTTGCACGTGAGATAGTGGAGCGCTGGGGATTGGCTTCGGTACTCATGGGAATTGTACGAGGGTCCCCTAGATAGGATTGAACTACATCGCTGCGATAAGAAGAGATGCAAATAAGGAGATTTTGTGAACTTGCCTCAGGATTAAACAACTAAAGCAGAACATTTACACCGGTACTGAAATACAGATTTTGGTCTCAGTTGCCCCATAATCGAATAACTAAATTGCTTACTCGTTTTACTGAATGTTTGTGCGTATATACTTGCCTTGCTGACTTGTTTTATTCTTCTGCCTGCATCATGTTTTGGCCTTCAAAAGTTAACCGGCACTATCTTAAAAATATATAAATAAATAAATAACCGAGTATTTTTATATTTTATTTAATACACTTTAAAAATGGATCTCTGAGCTCGCTTTCCTATAGAACAGGAGATAATAAGTCACGGCGAACAATGCCAGGAGCCCAGCAAATGCCAAAAATCAAAATACGAATTTAAGAGGAAATGTGATGTGGTCAGGGACAACAAACATAACATTCCATTTGCAAACTTTTTTTCTTTTTGTAGGTGTATCTGTTAAGGGCGATACCACAATTTTCATACTCTCAGTAGATACAGCTTAGAAGTATTTCTTGATCAATATAAAATGTGTGTGTGTGTGTTTTTTTCCTTTCTCCACTCAATGGCAATCGCAGGAGAAAAAAAAATCGAGAAAACTTAGCAGTGTTTCGCCCCTCAACTCGCCGCCGGAAACAAGCGGCTACGTGAATTGGAGCCTATCATATGCCAGAAATGTTGATCATAGCCACCCACGCATTGGGGCTGGCAAAGCACAGGACACGTGCTGATTCTCACAGATTGCCAAGGTTCGGCTATTCCGTTCACCGCAACGATTGAACACGAGCCACCACCCAATGCAGAGCCGTTTATACTGATAGGGTCTGGCCTTCTTAAGGAGATTTTGACAGCCTGGCAACCACAGCAGCGTGGTCTGACAACCGGGGGATGACTACCTCCGTCCGCCATTTTGGGGCTCTGATTCGTAGGAACTTTATGCGATTTCTCAGGAATAAACGAGACAAAGAAGTAACGCCATTTCGTGTTATCGCGAAATCCGTTGGTTCTAGCGGGCAACAAGCTCCGCCCCATTGGCCAAACTCTCTCCGTATAAACGGCTCTAGCCGAATGCATATGTCGAGGCATTGATTGTTTCGAGCCCAAATCAAGTTCTCACGCAGTGGTCGTCTCCACCGCATCAGACGCATGTAAACATCGTCACTGCACGGATCGTAAAGCTCAGAGGACGAAATCACGGGGATCGCATTGCTGACAACACCAACAATACGGTCCTCATAACTTCATCGTCACTTTTGGCGACGAAAAAACTGAAATTACGCGGCGACAAACAAACCTCTGATTCGGTGGCGTTGCGTATGAGTATACTTTGGTCCCAATAGTGCCAGCAAGCGTGTGTGAAGTGACGAACATTCCAACCCAATATTGTTGCACGGTCCCTTTACGTTATCCTGATAACACAAAGACGGTTAGAATCGTGCACAAGCTTCTATATATGTAAACGGTAATCGTTCTAGAAATTAAGTGCCACATTTTACACAAATAAAACCGCAATCTTTGCAGGGAGGATGAATAAGCGAAACGACACGCTGAGCACCCGATTCAAACCAATTTTTAAGCATCCTCCGCGGGAAAGTGCACGCGCATGCATTTCGTAGCAGCGAATGCCTTGTGGAGTTCGGGCTTAAAGCAGCAGTGCGCGTCGCGAAGAGCTGGCAGGATGCCGCGTGGCGTTCGCCATTAGGCAACCTCTTCTGGGTTCCCATGCACAGCGACGCACTTGGAAATCAGTTTCCAATGGTAGGACGACGAAGACGATTCGCGATAAGGATAACTTCGCCGTCGTGCTTGCAAATTTTCTTTTGCCGAGCTGCTTCGCTGCAAAACAGCTCTCGTGCTGTTGGAAGACCCGCTAGGGGATGGCTATTCACCGCGTTCGGAGGGAGTTGACAGCACGAGGGCGCCACAGTATTTAGTGCCCCAGAGCCGTTTATACTGAGAGAGTTTGGCCGATGGGCGGAGCTTGTTGGCCGCTAGAACAAGCGGATTTCGCGATAACACAATATGGCGTTACTTCTTTGTCTTGTTCATTCCTGAGAAATCGCGTAGAGTTCCTATGAGTCAGATCCACAATATGGCGGACGGAAGTAGTCATCCCCCGGTTGTCAGACTACGCTGCTGTGGTTGTCAGACTGTCAAAATCTCCTTAAGAAGGCCAAACTCTCTCAGTATAAACGGCTCTGTAGTGCCCTAGTAGGCTTCCGGTAGTCCGTTTATTTTGTCAAAGGCAACAAACACACAGCAATCGGACCAGATGATTCTACAAGACAGTACTAAAATCCAATGAGACCCTGAACACTCGCAACAAAAATATGTTTCTTGTGTACCAAATTTGTGAAGAACTTGGGGAGGCAATAGAATTCGGAAATACACACCGTATTTTCGAATTCTTTTGCCTCCCCAAGTTCTTCCTTCAATAGGTTCCTGGGCATAGCGGTGTTTCAGGAAACACCAAAGCTGATCAACTAGACAGAGACGCGCGTACCAGAAACCACGTCCACCCCACACCCTTTACAAAAAAACTATGCCAAGCGATACATTCGTTGTCTGTGAAACGGTATGTCCCACGACACGTGGCCCAAGAGCATCTCGGAAGACAGTCTACTCCTCCTAATTCATCCGGAATTTCGGTGTCTAGCCCATACTCACTTGAGTAGACCTACTGAGACATGAATGCATCGGAGCTTGAGAATGGAAAATCAGGGGTGGCCAAGCTGCTTGGCCACCCCTGATTGCCATTCTCAAGCTCCATTCATAGATATACTCTTCCCTGATGCCCTGGGAACACACATCGTAAACCTTCTTTTAAACAATTTATAATTACTGACATCTTAAGAAATGCACGGCGCCAGTAGTCATACACTTTCAGTGACAAAAAGTGTAAACGCCGGTTTGCCACTGGGGCATGCTTTAATCGTTTGAACGTGCCTAACATCGAGCGTCCTTTCTCATTAAATGAACTGATTAGAAAATGATCAATGATCGGTATCCGAAAAACATCGCAGAGCATAAAAAGAAAAGATGCATCTGAAAGTTCACAATGTGGTATCCAGCGTGACAAAAAATAAAAAAGCGCATCTTTACGTGGTGAATGATGTTGATTGGGGCGAAGCTCTGGTGGTGCTTGTCTGCGCAGACGCTGAGCCGCAGCATGCCGAGCCTTTTGTTCGTTTTCATCCATGTCACGCTGCGGTCAAATTCTCAAATGCGTATATAACCACGTTCCATACCACACATTCTCTTTCTGACATGGATAAGCGGCTCGCCGCCTACGCAGACAAGCACCACCCGAGCTTCGCCCCAATCAACATCATCCACCACGTGGAGATGCGGTTTTTTTGGGGGGTTTTTTGTTTGCCCTACACGAGCACGGGAGCACGTGCTCACGTGCTCGTGAGCACGTGAGCGCGTGAGCTCACGACCAGGAGCACGTGCACCCGACGGCGGGCGGACATACGCACATGGCTAGCCCCTAAGGAGCTTCGCCCCTAAAAACCTCTTGCTATATTACCCAAGCACCAAGGAGAATGCAGGGATTGGTGTTCCACGGGCCGGACTTGCTGGCCTCAGCAGTAGCAACTTTTCTAAAGGAAATCTTTAGAACAAATGGCACGTTGCATGCCCGTTCGTCAACGCTTTATTTTGGTTATCTACTTCGAATCTTTTATACGGGGAAGGCGTGCGCTTCGTCTCTGTCCCCTTCTTCGTCCTTGTTCATTCGGCGCTTTCCATTCGATGATGTACCAACTAGCCCATTTATCTATTTGATTACTTGAGTTCTACAGAAGAGGATAGATGTAAAGTGCCGCCGTTCAGGCGAGCTATTGTGATGACCGGCATCATCTTTAAAAAATAATTGCCCCTTGTCAACGAAGCTATAGCGTCTACACAAAGAAAGCAACTTTCACACCCGGAGGCAAAGTAAAGGCGGCAAAAAAAGAAAAAATTCGGTTGTTGCTCCACGTCATCCATCAAAGGATACCGCGAGGACGGCAACGGTAAAGCAAGCTGCGAACGACTGCGCGGGTGCAGAAAACCAGCAATTTAGTCGCGACAGCGAGACACGCTCGAATCACTCTTGAAGACGACCTTCAGCGAATGCTTTTCTTCGGTGGCTGCTATCGTCGAAAAGAGGAAAAGGGAGGGAACCAAAGGGTTGGGGAGTAAAGTGCAGGGAGAAAGCTAAGAGCAATGACGAAACACACGAGCAAGCGACAATTAACATGCATGAAAAGAGAAAAACATATATAGAAAGAGAGAAAGAGAGAGTAAAGAATGCTGCACGAAAAACTGAAACAGAGCCACGCATAGCTGCGAGTCAGAGGTTTATCGACAGCTATGTCCAGAAGCCCGAGATGTCATTCGAAATTGTATTCAAATCAAAAAGCCTTTTTTTATGTTAGAATGCCAATTACCAATTTTCGTCCCAAGTCTCTTCTCTTATTGAATTTGCTCTTCGAGGGCTCTGCACTTTTATACTACAGAAAGGTTTCGTGCAATTTAAATGCGTTCAAACGTTTCGTCGCACGAGCTAAAGGTCAAATAAATATAAGTCTGTTTTACCCGACATTTTTTTGGCTTGTTTTTACAAGCACGAGCCTGCTGAACATCGGTACAGGGCGGTCTTTATAAGGTCGCTCCAGGGCTAGCAATTGAACTCGCCCCAATAGCTTGGAGAGTGTAAACTGGCACGTACTATAGACCAACTCATGTTTACAAACAAACCGGCGCGCCCCTAGCGGACACCACCGGCGCCGCGCATGCGCCATGGAGTGTGGGCAAGGCGTTCGCCACCGTCCATGCATAAACAAACCATTGGAATGCGATGTTATCGACGTCAGTGTAAGTCTTAGTGCTCTTTTTTTTTTTTGCGTTGGAATTGTTGATTTTACGTCTTCCTGGTAATGTCTGACTACTTTAGTGGCCTCAGCGAAATTAGCGAGGCTTGTTACCCCGCAAACCTTCGCGTGAATAATGTGAAATCCGGCGATTCTTTCCGCGTGTATGCAGAAGAATGGACGCTAAAGCCCCATTCGTATGATGAGGTCCTGCTCGCTATTTTAAGTCATGACGTCTCTCGGGCTGCAATTCGTGAACCGTAGCTGAGATGATGACGTCCATACTAAAAATCGCAAGCAGAATCGGGCCATGTGGATCAGGCATAACAAGTCGGTGATGGCCTCTGGTGGCAATTATCAACATCTCCTTGTATCTACTGTTTACACCGAGCCTACTTATCCCAACCACCAACCTTCAAAGTTAGTCTCTTGAGGCCTGCACTTCTTATCGCAATTACCGGATCAACGTTTGGTTGGTCTACGGGCGGCTGTCGCTTGAACGAGCAGACGACAACACGCAGAAACGTTTGAGAGCAGACAACAGCTCGAACTATAAGGCGACCGTTTGAACTTGATGACGCACTCAGCGTAGTCCGCAGGTGGTCCGTCTAACTTGGCGGTTTTCCCGCGTTCATGGTGAACTAAACAAATAAATCTGACGACCACAACTATCCGTGAATTCAAAACAAAGTGCATCCCGCACAAGCAATGGTGGTCTAACGGCGTCTGGCGTTACTTTTTCACGGCCCCTATCGCATTCTAGTACGACGAACCGAACAGGCAGAAAACACATACAAAAATGACCGCATCTCCACGTGTTGAATGATGTTGACTGGGGCGAAGCTCTGGTGGTGCTTGTCTGCGTAGACTCTGAGCCTCAGCATGCCGAGCCTTTCGTTTGTTTTCATCCATGTCAGAAAGAGAATGTGTGGTATGGAACCTGGCAAAGTTTAACGCGATTATATACGCATTTGACCGCAGCGCCCTCTTCTGTATAGACGTTGAGCTGCTACATGCAACGTTTCATCCATGACATCCCCAGCTTTTGAGTTACTACCACATCTCCAAGCCCCCTACTCGTCCCGCACTCGTGGCCGAGTGGTTAAGGCGATGGACTAGAAATCCATTGGGGTCTCCCCGCGCAGGTTCGAACCCTGTCGACTGCGCAAACATTTCTAGAGCGCAGCTCTTAGGCGCCCGTTTCCGGCTTAAGCGGCGTCGCCGTCGCCGTCGGCGTAACCGCGCGGTGCATTATGGGTAAATTCCCCGCTAAATCTAGCGGAAAAATTTCCCCGCTAAATCTAGCGGAAAAATTAAACCTTTACAGACTCTTTTGGTACAGCCCCAGTCGTGGCGTTTTGACGAGAAGTCAGGTTTTTGTCTGGTTCCTTCCAAAATAACACAGGAATGCACGTCCCGCATGGTGACTTCCGCCCACAGCCCGACCGGAAGTGCACCCGACGCGCCACACCGCGCCGTGACGCAACAGAGCTGAGTTCGTATATGAGATCCATATCATTCTCTCTACCTTTTAGGACAATCTCCGCTGCGTTTCGAGTTCAGGTCGTGAAATCAACTAGCGTTCACCGGGTCGTCAAGGCCCATCCTACTGCACGCTGCACTCGATATGCCATCACTATTGGCGACGTGGGAGACCAAAAGTGTAGCTGCGATCGGCCATTCGCAACTGGCCAAACACTCACAATGACGTCTTGAGTAGGATGATTTCCGCTCTCATCGACAGAAATATGAGCAATGCCAGACTGTCAACCCTGACGGTGTTGACCGATAAGCTTGACTGCTTGGATTGCTAGGCTTCCACGGCGCTTTTTACGCACCATCGAACTTGTCTCTCGCTACTAATCACCTCGGTCGTGACGTCAGGGATATGAGCCGTAACAGGGCGCCACCGAAACACCTCGTCACCAATTTCCGCGGTGAGAAGCTCGCTAGGGCCGCTTTTGTTTTCCTCACTGTGGGTAGTGCAAGTGCTACCCACGCGGTTACGTTGTAATTTTCGTAGTGCATAGAAGCTTGGTACTGCACGTGCTTGCACCAGCAGAGGAAGTTGAAGTATCCACACTCTGGGGTGTGAAAAAATTTCTACCAGGAGGCGATACCCAAACTTCGCGCCGCGAATGCTTCGAGGCAATACCTGGAGAAGACGGAACGTTAATTGGCTGTTAAATTTACGATCACGTTGCGCTCACACCCGCGGAAAAATTGGCACATTTCGCACAACACCTGCCAACCCGACAGCAGTCCGTTTGGTGCGGTCATCGCTCAAAAATTATCCTCAGGAGAATGTTTGCGTCCAGTGCCTTTTCGGCGCTGGACGTTTTGAAATCCTTAAGAAACAGTTTTGTTTTGCAAATCATCATTAGGTGTAAGCTCTTAGACGGACGACGAAGCACTTTAAAAGGAAAATGTTTAAGGCAGTGACGTAGCCAGGGGAGAGGCTTATGGGACATTAGACCTCCCCCCCCCCCCCCCCCTCGGGCCGCCCAAAAGAAAGCCTTTCGACCCTATAATACGCACATGCGTTTTAACCCCCCCCCCCCCCCCCGTTTCCCAGTCCGCACCCCACGTCATGGACATCCCAGCCACCTCAGCCCCCTAAACCCCCCCCCCCCCCCCCAAAAAAAAAAAAAGAAAATTCCTAGCTACGCCACTGGCGTTAGGATCGGCTTTATATCGGCTATTTGTTTCCTGATTTCGGTCAGAGCAGAGAAATTAAGCAAACGTTTCTGTTTGTGGAAATACTTCTTTCTCTTTCTTCCTTTTTTTTTAACGCGCAATAATTGTTGCGGGGCGTGGACTGAACCTCTATGACACCTGCTATCTGTCAAAGGCTTCGTGACGTCGCCACTGGCCTCTCTGAGCTGAACGCCGAGCAAGCGCCACCTAACACCACCGATGACGTCACAATCGCTAGTTTCCCTCGTTCTCTTCCCTTTCTGTTCTTGGCACGCAATAATAATTGGGGTTGTGGGGATATTTAGACAGCGTGTAAACTCTAAAAAAAAAGGTATCACCTTACACCCTTTTGTCCCATATAATACACCCCAAAACTTCATTTCGACGTACAGCACCCTATAGTCGAACAAACGGTCCCAAATTTTAGCAGGGGCTTGATAACGGTGCGATATAACTTATTAAATTGCTAAAGTTCGTATCAAAGACAAAAGAAAGAAAACACGGAGCTTTCGCAGTACGGCCAGGAAAACTCCGATTATCTTTTTTGTAATCAATAATGCGTACATCAGCTATCTTAATAAGTTGTACCAGACGGCTATCAAGCCCCTCGTAAACTTTGGGGCCGCCCGTTCGATTATGGGGCGCTGTACGTCGAATTGAAGTTTTGGGGTGTATTATATGGGACAAGGGGTGTAATAATACACCTTTTTTTCTGAGAGTGATAGTTGGTCAGCCATTAAAGTTGCGACGAGTCACACGCTGTAGATGAGCAATTTAGTCAGTGCGGTACAACCGCTAGCCTGGGGTCTTTAACGTGCACCACGCAGTAGTGATACACGACCGCACGCATGTACGATGCTCATCCAGATCGAAACGGGCAGGGGTGGGGCTCGAACCCAGGATCCCTGGGTTCTGCAGCGCGAGCTTTTCTTGGCGCGCAGCGGAGCGTAGATACAGTGTTATTTTCCATTTTTCCATTACATCCCTCCTATCATATTTCGATCCATCTTAAGTCCGGACACAGACTATGCCATGAGCTGATGGGCCAGTCATACAGCGCGAAAAGATCACCAACATGGGGCTCGTCATGTTTTAGTACGTGTTCTATCATCGATCGCTGAACCGATCATGCACAGAGAAGCACTGGCAGAACCAGGGAAGGGGGCATCAGCCCCCCCCCCCCCCCCCGAAATCCGGCCGATCTTGTAATATACGCTTACATTTCCAACAGTTCCCCCCCCCCTTCTCCACCATCGCCCCCCCCCCTTTCCCCCAGAGCGCCCAGCAGCAGCTGAGCCCACTGCTGCAGGACACGTGGTGACTGCGAGCTCGCACAACGCTCGACAGCGTGCATTCGGGTCGGGTTGTGTCGGGCATACGCGAAATTCTTATCTCTACTATAGTCACTGACACACCGAGAACGGCAGGTCGTCTCTTTCGAGGGCCATGCAGGCCTCCTGCATACGCTCGCTGCCTCCCGTCGAGCTTCGTTTGTGCTATGCGCGCGGAGATCACGAAAAAGGTAGGAAGACTTGCGACGGCTAAATGCCGGACAACCGAAAGACCCCCCCCCCCCCCCTCCCCCCCACCCTCCCTTTCCGTTCTTATCATATGTCTGTGACTGCACAATCTAAAAATAAACACGTACTAAAAGCAAAACAGGTCCATAAAAATAAACCCGCGGAAGCGCGTATCTATACACGCCCTCCATGGCCGCATATCCGCCCCTTCGCTCTCGCAAGTACTAATTATAAGACAAGGCCTGAGGATGACGTCATCGTTAGTGGATCCCCGACCTTCCCAAAGCGACAAACACGCAAAGCTCGACAAGAGTAAAGTTACCGAATATTGCGAAAGTAGCGATAAGCTCCCCGTATGGTCGCCATTTTGGTTCATGAAATGAGCAACTTCTCCCTGACCTCTCCATTCTTTGGCGAGCCAATCTAAATTCACTGTGACGGGTAGCCTTATGGAGACGTTTCTTTGCACCGAGATTGTGCTACCCACACACCGGCGAAACAAGCGTACATACATATCCGCACCGCAACCACACGCTGCGTCGGTGCTTGGAGGCATCGAAAAATAATTTTCTTGTCTCGGAATACGCTACAAGAACAATATCGTTGTAAGAGACCCGCTGAGACGGACATGATTGATAAGTCGATTGCATACACAGTGCAAAGACGCTTATGTTGGCGAGGAACGCCTTTAGTATGCGATGACGGATGCTCTATAGTGATCTTGGTGCGACTCGTTTCGAACGATCCTCTCGAAGCTTCGAAGACTCGAATGAACCGAAATGGCGATTGCCATGGTCATCATCAGTCTGTTTGTGTCCGGCTAGCACGAAGGGAAGACAATGGCGCCACTTTTTCAGGATCCAGTGAGTTTAGACGAGAGTAGCCACGAAGCGCAGCGAACACAGCGAGTAGCACAGAACGCGCGCGTTTCATTGGCCGGCGAGCAGAAACTTGATATCTGCGACCAATCCGTACTTCCGTGCGCAGGTAGTGAGTTCCTGCTCGCCCACCAGGGAAGGGTCCACGCTGCGCTGGACGTCTGAGTATAACACAGCCTTTACGAGACGCCGCAAGACGCGCTGACGGCGACGCTGTTCCAAAACCAAAACGATCTGGTCGGCGAGTTGGCAATACATGATAAGTACTAAAGCGCCAAGGACAAGGGCAAGTGAAAGACGTAAACGTGATCCACTCGTGGTGACGTTTGAGGGGGAGATGCAGGCCTTGCCTTTTGAGTGGTATTAGTTCTCGCCGCCGGACATTACAAAAAAACACTTCCGACAAAGAAAAAAAAAAAGAAAAGTCCAGGGTCGGTGATGGTCGGCGGATAAAAAAGAAAGCTATGGCGGATCGTGACCTCTCTGGTCCTGTTTCGGGCGTTATGCGACGGCAGCAATGGCGGAAAGGGAATCGAAAACCGCAACAAGAAGCGCCACGCTTCACCGGCTGGTGGAAGCCAATGGAGGGTCAGATCTGGGTTACAGCAGCGGGGAAGTTGTGGCCCGCGTACGGCATAACTCCCCTCCTCGAGTGGCGCCGTTCGGCTCCATTCCGTCTTCCGGGAAAGGACGCGCGAAAATGCGTAGAAAGTTGCTTGTTTTTCCTTTTCAAATGTCTATGTATCTCTTTTTTTCATTTTGTGTAATTACGTTTTAAATTGCCAGTCTTTACAGTCTTTTCGTAGCTCTCGTGCACCAGCCGTCAATCCGTCTTGTTTTGTTTCCGAGTGCGCGTTTTCTGTTTCTTTTTCTCGTTGCCTTTTTTGCCTTTTCATTCCGGTGATGCGTACCGCGAGTGAAATCTGAGGCTCGCGCTAACAGCGGTTTTGTATAGCGTGGCTCCTTTCTTTTTTTTATTTTTTTATTTTTTTTTTTGTGCGCGATTATTCTCTTTGTTCGCGGCTAAAAACGGTGACGTGGTTCCGCCCTACTTTGAGGCAAAAGGGAAAGTGCCTGCGATTACGCAATCCGCGCGCGCGTAATCGTAACGCTATTGCTTCCTACGGCCACGGCCGCTCGATTCTCGTTCCCGCTCCGCTAGAAACAACCTGCCGGTGTTTTTGCTCTTTTTTTTTTCTTCTTTTTTTGAGGGAAACGGAAGTTCTCAGAGCGGCCGCAGTAATTGGCACTGAGCCTGGTGGTGCTGACCAATGACATCGAGTGCGCGTGCAATTGTACTGGATATTTATGCAACCGCGTTCGCAACCGCTTTGCGAACGCGGATCCGCTTCCAGTGTGAATGAGCGGTTAGATTGCTTTCATACAGACACGCTTTTGCTCGAGTGGTGACATCTCAACCATTTTGGCCGCCCAATCGTGTTTTTTTTTTCTTCGTCTTTGGAAGTCCGTGCAGTTCGGTGTGACTCAGGTCGAACGCGTAGCCTTGGCTAATGGTTAGACGCCATTTTACCACCCAATTCACAGATTGAGTGGGCGAGCGCATCACGCGCTCGCCCGCTCAGCGCAACAAAGGATGTCTTCACCCTGAGACAGATAATCACGTGGGCGCCCTACCCACGGTTAAAGCCCTTTGACTTGCTTCGTGTTTGCAAGTATGACGTCAAATACGCCACTGCACAAGGGTCATACCTCGTGCGGCCCTTGGAAGCAAAAGGCGGCGATGCACTGAGATGAGCGGTTTTCGGAAGCGAATGGCGGCGGAGCACTCGCTCGTGTCACGTGTCTTGCGCGTTCCCACAACAACGGTTGGCGGTACTTGTGAGAAACGCCAAGCGTGCATTTTATCCAGGCGCTTTAGCCACGGCTAGCCACGGCTAGGCACGGAAGCTGGCGGCGAAGGAGCATTGCTCGTGTCCGCTGGGTGGCGCCTGTTCACACGCTTGCGTGTGCTGACGACCGATTTCTTCCGATCTCTTATAACGAGAGAACACATCTAAACACACCGGCACGCTGGCGCCACCTATGAGGTGACCATGAAACTGCATTTCACTAGAGGGAAGGTTTTGCGATACTTGCGAGATCAGATATATGTACTGTCTAGGAGAAATGGTCATTTATACCATTGTTAAAAGATTTTCATGCCCCCCAAAAATATATAGAATGATGTATGAAAACAAAAGGGGGAAATATACAGAAACGCCAAGGGTTTCCACAGGTAGCCAGTAGGTGGCGCCAGAGTGCTCTCTCGTCATGAGAGATTTTAAGGGGTTCTTTAGGCACACGGTTGCAAGCAGTCACAAGTGTATCAACTAGCCTATTCAGCGACAAACTCGTAAAACTCAGCTCGATCATTGTTTCTATGAAGTGGCAGGCCGTAGCGAAACTACGGCTTGCCGCTTTATTTTATCCTGCGCGCGCCATGCACAAGGCGTTGTGAACGTTGCTGTATATGCACACTTCCGCTTTCGGTAGGTTGCCCACGCAAATGTGACTTTTTTTTTACATCTGTCTCATATTTGTGCGGTGAAAATGCGCAACGTAACCTGCAACACTCCACTGTGTCCCGTCAACTTACATTGCGTTCACGTTCTCCGGCACGACGACGTCAAAGGTGACGCGAAATCTTGCGGATATATCGAAGGCATATAGAACGACACGCAAAACAAAACGTAATAAAAACAAATATATTAAAGGGATATATTTTAGATTGACGGGTTTGAGAGATGACAAAACTGCGCGCGTCCTCGATTCCCTGGACCGAATCCTCCGGGGTCAGCAACGGAGGCCGGGGGAAACGTACAAGAAAACTTGGCGAGAGGACGTTTTGCGAAGAGAGATCACGTGACAGGAGAACACGCCTCGGAACGACCTGAATGCGCGATCAAAATCGGGTGGCGTCATTCGCTGCTTTGAACGGGCGCTAAAGCGCTCCCCACAGCGATAAAAAAAATAAGAAGAGAAAAAGAACGGAATTACCACTTCCCACGCATAATCGGAGAGGTTCGTTGGCCCAATGTGTTAGCGCAAGCACAGCTCGGGAGCTTGTGAAGCGATATCTCGTGCTTTCGAGACGGACATCATCACCAGTATTCACTATATATTCGCTGACAGCTCGAGGAGAGCAGGGTGCGGTTTATTAAGGTTACACGTCTGGCTCGGTGATTTGCACTCCAGCGTTCAATATCGTCTCATTATTTGATCCAGTAACTTTTTAGGGGAAGTCCCCAAAGACGGAAAAGATCCGCGTGAGAATAACTTGACTTCTTGAAATGGTGGGCAACTCGCGCCCTCTAGGTGACTCGTGGTCACCAAATAAGAAATCTACCCGGACCGGGCGGATTTTTTCAGCTGCCACCAGTTGCCCAGAGGGCGCTATAGTTGCGCTCCATTTCGGGTGAAAGTCAAATTATTCTTACGTTACCGGCTAGTGCTGCAATCTCATTGGTTGCGGAGCGACAACCAAATGCTCTGGGAACACGCCCCGCCCTGCGTCTCCGTCCCGTGCCTCTCCTAACGCCTACTGTCAGTGACAGTGGTCGTAAGAGTAGCCGTTACCACTCACTCGTACTGGAAGCGGATCCGCGTTCGCAAAGCGGTTGCGAACGCGGTACAATTGCACGCGCAATCGATGACATCGAGTGCGCGAGCAATTGTGCTGGATCTTTATTAGCGGCGAGATATTTTCGTGGCGCCCTCCTACGGTTCCCGCTTGTGACGTCATTACCTTGCAAAGAACAAGTTCGATGGAGTTTGTAAATAGCATGGTGGAAGCTTGAAATCATAGCGCTCTCAAAGGAACACTCCCAACACCGTCAAAATTAAAGTTCTTTCATTCCTCTTATTTCCGTCGATGATGAATCCTCTTCTGACGTCATAGTCAGCGTTCGGCCAATCGTGGAAGGCCGACCACAGCGACGCTTTCGGTCGCGCACGTCGCCAATACAACCGCGTTCGCAACCGCTTTGCGAACGCGGATCCGCTTCCAGTGTGAATGGGCGGTTAGAGAGGCTGTGCAATTCTGAGGGAAAATTACTCTAAAGTAAAGTGACCTTGGTATGAACTGTAACCACGGCCTACACTTCGTGACAGGATCACAAATACGAGTACAGCAAGGTTGTTGTTAGCAATAATATTAGACATGTATGTATGGAAAAGTTATTACTAATCCTCTGGCTACTGACATCGGTCCGGGGAGAGGGCAAAAAACGCGCGATTTCAGTGTCGTAGCTCCATGTAATACATAAAATAAACTGCCTTGTTGTCTGAGTAACGAGGAAAACTAAACATCAAATCTTTCGCCAAAGGGCACTCGATCATAAAGAACTTAAAATATTTGTTTTTGTTCTGATTAGATTAACGCGCTGAAAACGAAACTCTCGTCAATTATGCTGTTCTCATTTTATCTTGATGGCAGTTATTGATGAGTAAGTTGTTCTTTCAGCTTTTTATATTTCAACAAAATAGGTTTGGTTCTTCGATTCCAGTCAAGCATGTTCTTGAATTTTTAATCACACCGACGTCCTAATGCTGACCATGTTAATCTCGTTATTTCATTCCCATATATCTTATATGTTTCGTTTGCGTTTGCTGTTAGCTTGACTGCTGAAGGATATAAGTATTCATATCTTTGAGGGAGGATGACTGTATTTTCTACATCTATGTTTGCACGTATTTTTACTTCTTAGCAAGAGCAACGAATTCGGTGATGTAAATTGTATACACTCCAAATGTACTCTAGTACACGTTGTCAAGAAAAAATGGCTACAAGTAGAATTACTCTTGATTAAAAAGTATTCAATTACATTACTTGATTACTTGAGGGGAAAAGCAGTTCGCCGTTATTTCCAAAACTAACCGATGCTTTTCGTATTTACTTCAGAAACATGTCGTTATAAATTGCAACATCGAGTAACTATATATCAGAATAAGCAAACGGGATATAAAAATGTGAGCGAAATCTGCAATCTACAGCAAGGCCACCAAACTGGCCGAAGAGATGACGTCCAGTGCAAGCCGCGTAAACAAACACACATATCGAACAAATCATATATGGCCATACGTGCAGAAAAAATATACAGACTTTACGTAAAATAAAAGAAGCCCGATTTACCTCTCCACCGTTCCACCTCGCGCGATATACCTTCCAGTCAAAAACGCAAAGATACACAACAGACAAACAACCAAGAAGAGCAGATTATCCCGTCAAACAAAGCCCCTGTACTTTCCACGCACCGGACTCCAGAAGCAATAAAACAGGGAGGCTTCGCCGTGCCGACTCCGCCGCTGCCGCCGCCACAACGTGAACCGGAACTTTCACCTTGCCCCCACCGAGCCATTGAGCACAGCAAAAAACCGCAACAACAGCGGCGCGGCACCCAGTAACCGGAGTCCTCCCCCTTTTTCCTTCGCCGTATGCTAATGACGACCGCGAGACGCAGCTAAAGGTCGGCCAAACCGGCGCAGAACGGACGTCGTCGCGACCAAACAACGCCATCATCTGCTGGCCACTGCAACAATAATAAAAACAACGGCAGCAGCAGCAGCAACAAGAACAAGTTCCACGGCATTCGAGACTATGGCTGCGAAACCGTGAGTGACCCCCCCCTCTCGTGGTCGTTGTTGCGCCAATCGAGACTGGGCATCCTCCGCTACGGCCGAAACAAAAGGTGGTGGCTCCGAGTTCAAGGAGGAATCGAGTCGAGGCGGCGTAAAGGGGGGAAGGCACGCAAGACGAAGTAGGGTTCACTTCCTGCATTGCATGGAGAACGGAGAGCACTGCCGTCCTCTTCGCCCGTCGATTGCGCTCCTCCCGTGGCAGTCTTGCTTTCCAGGGTGTGAGGTGCCACAGGTCCCACATACCGGCGGTGCCGTTAGGAGGCCCGCAAAATGGGCTTACAACCATTAAAGTCTTCTCTCTCTCTGTCTTTCTCTCTCTGTTACGCGGAAATTTCAGGGGTTTGTTTTTTCGTTGTCTTTTTGCCTGACTCGCACTCGTCTTTCTTTCACCTTCACTTGTTATTGCGACTATACGCGCATTTGCTTTGTGACGCACAGAGCACTACGGAATTCCTGATGCGCAGGTTTTGCACTTGGGAAATCTTACCGATCACGTTCCAATCCATGGACTTTAGACGTTGTCTTCTGTCGGTCCTTCTCTACTTTGGTTGTCTCGCGTAAGTTCACCCATTCTCGGGTGTTTTAACGAAATGGTTTAAGAACATCTCTTAAGAGACGCCACGCGTTGCTTGACGCAGTTGAAACATATTCGCAATAAAAAGAAGTTCGCCTATTGTAATCGGTGATGAGACGGTTCGATGGCGACCCTTCATCGTTCCCACCGATGACATCACCGCTTGCAATTCGACTAACTGCAATACCATTCATTTTGTCCCGGGAGCTTGTACTTCAACAAACTGTTCAGATTACGTAGTCCCGATAGTATAATGTAAAATCGCAGTCGTAGCAGCAATAGCACGTGTACACGGCCGGGTCTACGCTCGCCCTTGCCCCCCTCCCCCCCTGGCCCCTTTTAACGATGCGCAAACCTTTGACATGTTCCGTCTGACGAGCCGAGTATAAACTCGAGTGACCCTCGTTCGGGGAACGCTCGTCTCCTTTGTCCGACCATCAGCCGCCCATTAAGATTTTACACATGTTTCCGCTGCCCATTGTTTGCGAGAATCGGCCGAACCGACGGGCCGACGGCGGCGCAGGTGGTTATCGTTTTGTTTCTCAACCACCGACGAAAACAATTACCTACCGACGAAGACCGGTGACCTTACGCGAACAATTAAAAAGGTCACATTCCTGCATGCCCCGCCGTTGTCTTCCGATCCAATTGTTTCTTTATATTCATTTTCTTCCGCTTTTAATTGGGATTGAGTGTTCGTACTCGACGCGTGGAACCTCGGGTCGAACGAAATCCAAGGGCAAGCGTTATTCCTTCGTGTTAATGAAGTCCTCGCCTTGTTCGTGAGATTTTCATTGTGATGTCCAGGCCTACGTGAATTCCATGGCCATGACGACTTCTATGTTCCGTTTCACCTTACATCCGGGCACAGCGGATGTTCCGAGCAATCGAGCCAATCCAAGGCCGTGCCAGTGTCACGTGATCTTGGAGAGGGGGCACAGCGACGCGCGGAAAGTTTAACCCGGGGCTACCCCCGCAGAGCGGGATTGGCTAGGATAGCTCGTAGCGTCCGTTGCGTCCGGAAGTAAGGTGAAACGGAGTATTCGCAACTTTCACGACCTATAGGGGGCGCGCTGGCGCCTATCAAAATGGCTGTCATCTGGATGATTGTCGTAGAACAGCAGTACGGGGCGGGGCCTGCGGCGAGTAAGTAATACTAGTTTTGCTTTATGCGAGCAGTATTGGAGCCTTACCTTATTTTTTCACGCCAGGAAGGTGCAAGCGATGACCTTTATTGTGAAGGAGATCATCCAGGAACTAGGGAGCGCCATTCTCACACCGCGGTACCACCAACACTGAAAGTTGCGAATAGTCCAAGTCGAGGATGTCAACCGTCGGAGGGAGGCTTTTCGAGATTCGGGCGCCGTGTAAATAAACGTTAATGTAATCGGTCACAACCTAAAAAAAAAAAAAAAAAAAAAGACGCGTACTTTTTTTTGTGTTTACATTTGTTTCTTCGTGATCCATCATCTACGAGGTGCTCCTTGGACAATGCCACGGCCTTTCAGGCTGCGGAGTGCTTTAAGATGCTCGACACGGCCTGCATTTCTTAAGCTGTCAGTGACGTCAATAATAATATTAATATTAATAATAATAATAATATTATAATTATTATTTAAAAATATTTATTTGAAGTGTCCCAACACAACTACAGTGGCCTTTATATTGGTGAACTTCCACAAAAAGACACTGAGGTGATCTTGATCAGAGCTCTGTCCATTGGCTAGGGAGCGATAAAGTTAGTTTATTTGGCCAAGCGAATCTCAGAATATCGTAATATCGCATCCTGAATCGTGCGAAAGTTCATAAAAACCACAATGCGTAATTTTTTTGTATTCATGGCAAGTTTAATTAGTCGTCATTTTCTGAAGGCGTGAGGTCGATCAGTCAGGGCGTTGCTACACTATGGTTCACTATATATAGACGGCGAATGTAGCTGGTACAGAATGAGATAGCCACGGGATCTTCACGCCCGAGTCCCGTTAGAGCGACAAACAGAAACAACCGACGAGCCTCGAGCGCGCGCAGCATGCACGCGGAAGTATCTCCATGGCAGGATTGCAGTCTCTCGTGCTCACTTCATGAGCACCGAGAGACTGCAACCCTCCTAAAGATAACACCGCGTGCATGCTGCACCCGTTTGAGGCTTGTCGGCGTCCCGTCGTTTCTGTTTGCCGCTCTATAAAAAAAATGGGTTGTCTGTATGTTTATACAGCCTAGAACTTGGTCTGCCTCAACGGGCGACGGGTCTCCCAGCTGTAGATGAGAAATTTAGCCAGTGCAGTACAGCCGCTAGCCTGGAGTCTTTAACGTGCATCACGCAGTAGTGATACACGACCGCACGCCAGTACGATGCTCATCCAGATCGAAACGGGCAGGGGTGGGGATCGAATTCGTTGCTCTATGGGCCTCCTGCGCTGCCCAGAGGGTGCTGCGAATGGGACTTGTTAGGACTTGTTTTGGGTAGTACAATATTTAGCGTCTCAAACTGCCACGCATGCAGAAGCGTGCCTGCTCTGATGCGGAGCGCGAGATCACGATGAAAATACAAAGACAGAACAAAAATTCAAACGCCGTCAAAGCTAAGACGCTGAGAGCGTGAGCCAAGAGATGCCGTTTCACGCGTTCCAAAATAGACATGAAAACGATAAAAAAAAAAAATTAAAGCGTCGCGACACAGGTGTTGTGACGTCACCACCCAAAGATAAGAGACGCGTGCCCTAGCGGTGGTGTCATGAATTTGGCACTTTCGATTCCCTTGCAACGTTGAGTTTGGCCGATTTCTGGCGTCCAAAGGTGTTTTTTCGCTCTTTAGCACCACATAGAATTGAAAAAAACTCGACCAACGTGCCATAAGTAGGGCTATTCTCAATCGGGTGAGTTTGTACTACCCAAAATGAGGGCGCTACAGTTTGTTCAAAGCTTCAGCGCAGGAGGCCTATACTTCGTCTCACCTTAGCATGAACTTAACTGCGAAGGCTGTGCAAGCGCGAGCGGCTAGCCTCGACTGCCATGACTGGAGCACTCGCTGGACGAGCGCTCGTGAAGCCGCCGAGGCTTCATCCGAAGCAACTAACTCGCGCTTTCAGCATGCGCGGCTAACAATATTCCATGGTAAAATGAGACGAAGTATACTGGGACTCGGGCGCTGAGGTGCATCATGCAGTAATAGTGAGACACGACCGCACACCTTGGTGACGATTCTAATTCCCCATAGGCCAACCATGCAGTTGCGCCGCAATCTGAAGCAGTCAGAAAGAGAAGTACGATGTGATTACACATCGAGATAAGACTACAACTAGCATAGCATGATTTTTTGCGATCCCCCTCGTTTAATTTACACGACTGTGCGTAGTCACTGAACGCTTAGGGGAAAAAAGGGCCTAATCAGTCCCACTCACTTTATTGTCGCATCCTACAGCCGATGAGATTGCAGCATTAGACGATAAGGACGCAGACCGAATCTCGAGTAAAGAGCAGTGAAGACAATATGCCACACACTGTATTTTTGTAAGCCTTATATGTCTAATCGTCCAGTCGACCTTCAAAGTCCTTGAGCGAAACGAAAGTATACGACGCGACACGAAAGGTACCAAAACGTTTACGTGACCACTCAGTAGATGACTAAGCGAATTAAGATGATGACTCAGCACAATGAGAAGGATGAGTCAGCAGATTAAGAAGGATGACTCATCACATTAAGAGGGATGACTCAGCGAGTAAATCATATGTCTGTCTTTAATGCATCGGCGCTTGGGCTATCGCCTTCAAGTCATCTTAGGGGTAACATAAGAGACCCTGTGAAGTTTTCACCAGAATACAAACCATGAAAGCCAGGCACTTGGATTCTCCGAATGCATACTTTACGCGGTGTTCTTTCTTTCCCCCGTAAGTACGCGGTATAAGTATACGACGCAACGTACGAGCGCAATCAAATAAAGGAAGCGGCAATGTTAAAAAAAGCGTGATA
Organism: Ixodes scapularis; assembly: GCF_016920785.2. Taxonomy (NCBI): domain Eukaryota; kingdom Metazoa; phylum Arthropoda; class Arachnida; order Ixodida; family Ixodidae; genus Ixodes; species Ixodes scapularis. The sequence goes on from NW_024609857.1 coordinate 24,853,368, forward strand.
GACGCACCTAACTGCCATATTTGCCAACAAACGCTCACGGAACAGTGATAGCTATCAAACCCGTTGCTCCCGAAACCGGTTGCCTAATTCCGAGGGCCGGCCTTCATCGTCCAGTTCGTGCGTTTCTGTTCTCCTTTTTTTGTTTCTCTTTCTCTTTTTCTCTATGCGAAAAGCAGAGAAGAGGTCGCTACAATGTAGCGGCTTCGTCATGCGTTTTGCTGCAACGGGGTAGCGATCCTTCCCTCTCTCACGCCGAGACGTGTTTTCTCGTCTTCTGTGATGATGAAGACAACCATTTGTCGGAGGTCGTTGCGGACCTCTTGAATGCCGGCAACGCTCGGCAGTGCGGTCAGCCGCAATAGAGCCGCGTATACGCCGACGCACTCAGCGGCCGGAGCGGGTCGCCCAAACGTCACGACAATCCAACCGTTTATTTTTGCTATTTCGCACAAAATGTTCGTGGCACGCCATACATGCCTGGCCATGTCGCAAGGCCTATTACGTCTTCATCTTCGTGAGTTTCTTCGGAAGCCTAGTTCTGGGCGGAGACCAATCACGTTTCACGAACTGTTTTGTACTTGTGGACATGTAAGCGCAGAATCTATTTCGTTAACTTTTCACGAACGTCATCCTACCTATGGGAGCGTAAGTTCGTCTGCTTCTTCTCCGGGGGTTCCCGTGACGTCAGAACGCAGAGCTCTGATTGGAAGGATAGTGTGTAGACATTTCAAAGTTAGCTGCCCTGAAGTCTACCCACTATCCTTCCGGTCGGAACCATTCGGAGCTCGGCGTTTTGACGTCACTGGAACCCCTGGAGAAGAAGCAGGCGAACTTACGCTGCGCATACGCTCGACTCACTGCAAGCTAAAGAAACGCAGGGTGTGATCTATTATGTTCACACTCCCTGCTTTTGTGATTAGCTCTTTGGTGTTCTAATCGTCTAATGCCGCAATCTGATTGGCTGCTGACAGAAAATAAGATGGTCGGGACTCATCATCCTGGGTTTCTTAAGCTCTAGGGAACTATCGACCAACACACTGCTATTCAAACAAGCCCGCGTTTGCCCACAGCGGGTTTCACTAGACTCGTACAGGTTACTCAAAAAAAAAGTAAGGAGTTACGTTTACAATTACCCTTGGCTAAGTTGCAACTAATTACAGTTACAATTACATTTCCATAAAAGTAAGTGACCGCTACTTTCGCGGCGTTACTTTGAACCTGACTGCCCTGGGGTAAGAAACAAGACAAGTGTTGTGGAAGAGTCTATTCTCGTTTCTATGTGAAGATGTTTGCCGGGCTGAACACCCTTTCCAGTCCACCTTTTTCCAAATAGGTGCTGCCAGCTGGACACGGGACTGGGTATAGATTGAGCAGCTAGAAAACAACGCGCTCGGCAAGGCCTCTCCGACCCGTTCGACACAGCTCCTGTTGGCCCACTGAAACGATGTGACGTAGCTATGGCTCCCCCACACTTCGCTTTTGATACAAAGAAGTCCTCTACTCTCTCTCTCTCTCTCTCTCTCTCTTGGCATAGTTTGGGCCCGAAGAAAGCAAAAAACGAATGAAGGGAGAAAAAAAAAAAAAAAAAGGCGCGCACAGATCCACTGTTTGCAACTCCAGCCCGCCGCTCGCCCTCTCGCGGACGAATGGAGAATCAGAGGAGCAGGGACGGCAGCGGCGGCGGCGGCGCAGAAAAGGTGGGACTGTCGGCTTTGATGCGTGAAGCCGTTTTAACGAAAATAGTGAGCGCGATAAAATAGGGATTTTTGCGCTCCGCCTAAAAATTGTAACAGCCTTGCACGAAGGATCGGGATGTCTAATTTCATTAGGGACTTTCCGCATATCGCCTACGCTGCGGATTTCTTGTCTTGTGGATGCATGGCCATCCGCTCAATCTGTGCTCAACGTGACGGCGGCAAAAGTTCTCGCTAATAATGTAGAGCTCTAGCGCACGGTCTACGCAAAGTCCATTCTTTGCCTCAAGTAGGAGAAAACACGTCGCGCAACGGTATGTCGAGCAATATACATGGGAAACGGGATCGCGTTTTAAGACCGTTACAAGGAACATGACCATTCATTCCAAGCACTTTCAAAAGACAGAATACTCGTACTTGTGTTCAGGTAATTATAGAGCAAATAAAGAAATGCTCGAAGCATTTTAAGCGCGTCTGGTTAGCCAGCCGTTCGTGATGAGAGTTTAGAATGGGCAGTTTTTGGCAAGAGGGGCCGCAACGTTGCAAATAACGCGGTACAAAAAATGTACGGTATAATAAAATATTTATTTTTGATAGAAGTAAATAATTCAACTGAACACGCCGATAATGTTAATAGACAGTTTTAGCATAGAGTTACCGCAGGCTTCGGTTGGCTTGGCTACCTTGAGCACGGCCACGCTCCTGGCGCGAGCTGAAAATTGCGCTTCGAAGGCGCAGCGCGAGCTTCCGGTTGTAATGCTACACCGCACGGTAGCCTGCGGTAACACACTTTCTATCAATAACCATAGAGCAGTTTAATCAGGTCTTGCAGTACACTAAAACCGAGAGCGTGAGCTGTGAGTTACGAGCCTGTGACACGAATGCATCAATACTGTGAACGCTGCTCTTCCGAAGATTGACGGTCACCGTGCGCGGCTCACTTTTTAGAGCACTAATGGCCAGGCAAAGCGCAAGCACGATATCTTCATCACCCTCAAAAATATTCTGCCACAAACAGTGACGTGCACTCTTAGACAAAAGGGTATCGATAGTCCACCCTAAGGGGAAGAACGGTCTAGTAACCTATGTTCCTTTAGAAAGGGAGAAACTTTCGTCCTTGAAGCAGGGGAGCGAATAGTTCCTCCGTCGCCTGCATCTCATTATGGCGGCCCTGAATCGAGCAAATCGAGCTCAATGACGCTTAACGAGGACACTACCTCTCTTGTAAGGGATGAGAAGAGCAGCAAATAAAAGCGTAACGCGAGCTTTGAGCGAACTGTGTTTATTTCCGAAGCCAGATTCCCCCCGCAGGTACAGAAACTTGCATTTCGAAAGTAGTTACTCAGTCTTATCATCGACAGCACTGCGATGTTAAACGGAGACACCCGATACCTAGTTACTTCGCGCACTTTACGTCTTACCTTTGCTGTTCCTCGAGTCACAATTCCATCGTCAACCACACATCACGGAGGAATGGCAAACCAATCCGCGAAACCAAAAGCCGCTCTCAAAAGAACAAACTCGAAGCCGCTGTTTATCGCGTAGCGTGAAAGGAAGTTAAATCGGAATTAAAAACAGCGCGGAAAGACGAGGACCAGACAAAGAAGTGACACGGACGTAGCGCTTAAATCGCTTGCCACCAGATGGCAGGGTCAAGCAGAGTAATTGCAAGTAGCTAGGCTAGGTGGCGCTAGGTACCGCCCAATTCATGTACTACAAAAATATTTTCATTTCTTCCCGCCACTATTGCATTTCGGTATCTTCGGGAACCTCTAGTATACACACATGTAGACACATTACGCATACTACAAGCATCAGGTGAACATACATTGAGCGCATACACATACATGGCACATAGAAACATGAATACAACGGCACACTAACCTCAACACTACACCCGAGGTCTGCGCTTCCGTCTTTTGTACAGGTAGTTTTGAACGTTCGGAATTTCTCATTGAATGGCTAAGCAATAAAAAATATTCCCAGCATGTTCATTTTTTTTCCAACAATGTCATACCTCTGAAAGTATTTTGAATGGCTCAGGGGACGAATCTCTTATTTTTTAAAAAGCAAACGCTCTATCATGCCGTAATTATTTGAAAGCCACTCCAAAGCTGTTCGAAGCCATGAGTTTGTTTCGCCGCACGGCGCGTCGTAGCCTGTATTTCTAATGTAGTGTTTGTTTTTCTATGTGTGCTGTTCGCGCAAAGCTGCAATTGCCGTCTTAAATTAATCGCTGTAGAGTGGATATTCACTCACCCGGAAGTGATGCTTCACGGGCAGAGAAATCGCTTTTCGATCAACTTGGATGCAGTCAAAAGCCGCAACTTGCGGCAGGTGTTAAGTGTACGGAGCTACGCCGTGGCGAACTCGAAAACTTCTAGCGCTAATCCCAGCGCGCCATTTGGAGGGCAGTTTCTGCAGGAACCGTAGTATATTTAAACAGCACAATAAGGGGTAGCTTCTTTTTTTTTTTCGATTTTACCTACTATTGCCTTTAATGCTAAAATTCCACACTGTAAATATACGTACTCTCCGTCATAATTACGTAGTGTTCAGTCCTTTCCCCAGAGCGCAATCGCTCTCGGGGAGGAGACAACCGACAATCACATTGGCCACTGTATACAATAGGAGACTACTGTTCAGACCAGCGTTTCAACATTACTATCCGCACGTCGATCGATTGCACCTAATCCATCAAGTGGTCTTAAACTTTTTAGTGTAAAGCGGACTGTCAACCTGCGACACCCCGCCCCCTCCGATCACGGCCCGACGAGAGGCATCAATACCCGACAGTTCACGTCATCTCATCTTAATGTACACCACTGATACGCGAACACACGGTGACATCGACGAGAATTCCAGTCTTCTGTTCACAACGCACAACACTGCCATCACGATGTTGCTGACCCGCAGAAATACAGAACCACGTTGAACGCCGGTTTGCACTTCGGCATCGGAAAACAGAACCGAACTCCGCACGGAAGGCACCCAGGCAGCCGGCAGCAAAACCTGCCTGTCTTGGACGCAGTTCCTGCGATTTCCATAACGTCGAAAACGTCGACACAGTTCCGCGTGATTCCGCTACAAATAGTTCCGCGTCGGTCCCGCAATCCCCGCAATCCGGAGACGGCCATCTTACCCACTCTACGTAGCGCTGCTGGCACTGCTCCGGAACTTCGCTGTTTTTAGCGGCTTCGTTTGCTCGTTTGATAAAATTAGTGATAAAAACGTCAATGCAACCGAAATGTTCTGCATGTTTGGACTAGAAGACGGAATTACAGGCGGCCTTCGCTGCCGCTGAACTCAATCAACTCAACATTTATTAAACAACGTGCGCGACGCGCTCGAAAAACGAAACCGAGAGAAGATGAGTCGGGAGGGCGAAAGCTTTCTCCCGTCTGCCTGGAGAACAAGGCTGGAGAAGGAGAAAAACGTTTCGTTCCTCCCTTTTTCTCGTGTCCGCTTGGGGGCGCGTCAGTAGAATTGAGGAAGACGCGCCGTTGCTACCTTTTTCCTCCATTTCATTTTTCCTTAGAGTGTGGCCGGTGTCTAAAACGCGCTCGGACACCACAAAGCTTCGCAAGTTTAGGTTTCTGCAACTTTTAAATATCAGAATTCTCGTCTTCCAAACGCGCATCAACATCTTCGTCACCTGTAATGGGATCCTGCCCTAACCGCTTCGCATTTGTAGTCAAACAAATAATTTTTAGCGCGCTGACCAGCGTCAGCAAGCGGGCGCACGGGAAATCCTGGAGAGTCTATCCCGTGAGTTGCAAATACCAACTCACTTAAACTCTGACCATATTTGCTTCTCTTTTTTTTTTTTTCTTAGGGGGGGGGGGGGGGGGGACTTTCTGAACTTGGGAGTTTGCCTAACCTAATGTTGTTTGCAAGGAGAGTCCGGTTCTTTTTCTGAGTTTGCTTCCCCCTTCGTTATGGGTAGGGTTCCGCGTTTACGGTTTTTATTTTTTCAAAATTCGGCGTACTTCTTTCGGTGTTTATTTTAAGATTCAATTTTAGTTGTTTCTTTTTTTCGGTGTATACTTATTCCCACAAAAGTTTATCTTTTGTTTTCGGCGAATATAAAAGAAACACCATCGGACACCGGATCAGATCGATGATCCTTGTAACTCTGATATTTGTGATCCCTCAAGAAATAACGGCACAGATACATTGAAAACAAAACAAAAAAAAACAAAACATCGATACTTTATTTAATAAATGTACGCAACTGTCAAAAAAAAAATACAGAAGTACAAACAAGTCAGTGTCCCAAAAAACAAAACTTCACCTTCTGTACATCAGGATTACGCGATCTTATTATAGTAAACACATATGTACTTACCAAGGTTCTCCTCGTTGATGCACGCTTATTCTTTCCTGTTAATAACCCTGGGCTTCGCGATCTCCTCTCAAGGTTGACGCTGGACACTCGCAGGCTGAGGACATGAAGCGCTGCCTGATCCGAAATCGGCCGATCAACCAAATGTGACTACCAAAAGAGACACGGTGCGACGTTTCGAAGCACAACATATTTCGTGTACTCACTAAACTCTGGCTGTAGATCTTGCATGAAGCTAAAAACCTTATACTAGCCCACACCCCAACTTTTTGTTTTTAGGACCAGGAACTTGACACACTAAGCCTGATCACAGAAAGGACACAAATGTCCCGCGAAGGACAACCCAAAACCTCTTTTGTTGCACGTTGAACCTTGGAAGAGGAAAATCACGAAGAGGTCACACAGTGTCGAACCTTGCAACGCCCTTTCTCCCCTCCCCCCTCTCCCACCCCCTCCCCGCTTATCTCGAGGCGGCCCTAAAAAATTGACCATTTTCGGTTAAAACATAATTTTAGAAAATGAATTCGGCTTACTTTTATCGGTTTTTATCGGTTTAAACCGAAAACGCTGAACCTAAAAACCGATCTTTTTCGGTTAAAATCGAATTTCTGAAAATGGATTCGGCGTACTTTTATCGGTTTTTATTGGTTTAAACCGAAAACTCCGATCCATAGTTATGGGCAAACAAGGGGACGAGCTACTTATTCAAGAAAAAAACACACACAAAAAAAAAACAGAGTTTCGAGTCGATGCTTTAGGTTATATGAAAAAAGGTTTTAAGCATCTGAAGAGGGTAAGTTTACTATCTACTTTCTGTTTCCTTTTTTCTTCCGTGTAGCGTGCTGCGCACGCTCTTTCTGAATGTTCGTGGTCGATCGCGCACGAATAAACTAGTTGAAAGTTTGCGCTTGTCCGTGTCTACTCGCTTGTGATTGTCCCTTGTGTCGCGCAAAAACCTCTAGACTGCATCTGAAGAATGTCAGGCATTGCGTTTTGTAAATGCAGGCAACAATGTGATTCCGGTGGAGCTTACCGTTACAAACACAATATATATATATATATATATATATATATATATATATATATATATATATATATATATATACCTTTTAAAGCATTTACCTCCTTTTTACGATATAGATATATAGATATATATAGGATGTTTCAGAGAACGCAGGCCAAATCGCTCCTGCAGAAACTACTTATCACAACGAAAAAAGGCTTGTGGCGTTTTGGTCCTGGGCCAGGGGCCCTTTTAAGAAAATTATTAAAGTCCCGGATAATTAACCTGTTATTTATTTTTGCCTAATCAACTTTTTTTAATATTGTGTTTAAGGGCATGGTTTAAATTAGAAAATTGCTCAGCATCATCGAAAACCACTAAATCAACAAATTGCAGAAGGATTTTACGGCTTTCTGAAAAAGTGCACAAATTCGAAGGGTGTTTAAGTTTCGGTTGTTATCGGAGCAGCGCATCTCCGCCCTGACGGCACCGCGCTCCGCAAAGAGATAGAGCAACCAATCTCTGCTGCGCTGTCATCGCGCGACGAAGCAGAGTCTGGTTGCACTATCTCTCCGCGGGGCGGATATATATATATATATATATACGATGTTCTTTTTGTCATTATATCAAGTTCCCGCCTTTTTCCTCCGTGAACACAAAGAAGAAAAATGCGACGCATTACTAAATTCCCTTACATAAAAAAGTAAGAAAATTACTTTACAATTTCTTTCTGAAATATGTAAATATTCCTTTACAAAAATTAGCGATAAATGTAAGGGATTACAAGTAATTGCGTTGCTTGTAACGGATTACGTGCAAGCTTGCTTCCACTAGCTTATACCAAAGGGCGTCTAAAATGGAGTCATTCTGAAGCTCGAAAGTGCCCGGTGACACAATCAAAACACTGTCCTATCTCAAATTGCCTTGCTATATTACTAAAAAAAAAAATAGAAGACGAACGGTGCTTACTTTTGGTAGCTGTAGCGCGTCAGTTTCTGCACTTCGCTGTACACCACCGTATGAAAACCGAGGTGTCAACATTATTGAGCAAACAAAAATTAACGAGGAGTACAGGAAACACGGAATAAAAGTAGATGAAAGAATATTTCCACCGAGTTCATTTCGAGTTTAATTAATTATTCAATCAGTAACAACCACAAGGCACTGCTAGAACTTCAGGCCTCTAAAACAAAACAAAACAACTTCCCATTTATAATGATAAACTTGGAAGCTTGATAGAAACGTCTTTTGGCCTTTAGTGGTCGCTGATTAGTGACAAAATAGAGTACTAGCATAGACCTGCACCGCCTACAGCAACTTTTCTACAGGGGGCTCGCATTGTCACTGCGAAGAAGGCTCTCAAGAGCGCGGTGTGTAAAGATAGTTCCAGCTTTGCCCCCGGTGAACAATGTTCCTAATATCATGCCTGCGTTCCAGCGGTACCTCTTGAGAACTGCTGCTCGCCGATTGACGAAAAGCTGCCTTGGCTATGAAGGTGAGCAGTGAGAACGTCAAAGAAAAGCAGAAGGACGAAGACTTTATGACGCATTTATATTTCCCCGTCCTATTTTCTTTCTTTTTGTTTTCTTTTACTTTTTTTTCAATCCTGATGACTCTATCTTTCTTAACGTCCGCAGACATCTCTAACTCATGCACGCCGCAAATCTCGCTCGCTGTTTATCGAGGCGCGTGAGCGATCTTTAAAAGAAGGCCGAGGTCGATCGGTTCGCTTACCTGTTTGCGATGGCATTCTGCCGCTCATAAAGATCAAAAGGGGAACAAGGGAAACTAGTAGGTGTGTGCACGGCAGCTCTGAAGAAGCGCATTCTAGAAGGACAATGCACATTACTCATTTCTTAAAAGGATTTTACTCATGTTTCGTGATTTACTTCACTGATACTCCAATTCTCGAAGCTCATTTTGAGGGCATATTTTTGTTGGTCCATGTCGTCGAAGATGCCAACGACGTGACATCAACTCTTACAAACGCGATGCGCTTGATTCACAATCTCGCGTCCTCCTCGTCACCTTGGGTAGACCCCGTTTTATAATAAATGCGAGCGCAGACAAAGCTATGATTGCGATCACGTTACCTTGAACGGCGTTTTCATTGGGCACGTGCTCCCGTGCACAGCATGGCGTCATCAAAGCGTAGCACTCAGCCATGTATCCACTACCTATGCCAATACTTTACTTACACTTACCTGAAATAAAGTAGCCTTGTACGATTCATCTTCTGGATAGGCTGCGATAAGTCTGGTTCTCTTAATTACGCTTCTTTTTTTCTTCTGTTTTTGTTTTAACTAGGTGGCATAGTATTTTTGTTTATATTAATTTGTATGTAGAAAAGCATACAGGAGCACTTGCAAAGTATAAGGATTAGACGTCCAAATCTTCATCTGGAAATAAATGTTTCAAAAGTAGGTTGCTGGCAGCTAAAACTACAAATATTAAAACTGTCCTCATGCTGTGTTTCGTCTTGCTGCCATGCTTGAAATTGAACAGAACAAGACGGTTGCATTCCAAAACGAAATGCGATAAAGCCAGAAATGCGAACTAGGATTTTTGTATTTTCCGAAGAACCATAGTACAAAGTGAGCTGTGGAAGGCGGGATATATATAAAGAGGAAAAACCCCAAAACGACGTACGAAGCGTTCCACTGCCGAAACGTTCAAGGGGTTCTTTCCACGCGAAGCTGTGTATCGCTAAGCGTTCAAATATCTAATTTATGTTTCATCCTTTTGTTCACACAAGCTAGCCTCCGAGATCAAAATTTGAGGAGCGGTGTGGGTGTCCGGATAAGATCCTTTTCAAAGTTCCGTCAAGCAACATTGGCGGTCGCCATTACTTGGGCACGAAGAGTGTGATTAGATACGAATCCTCACCGAACGCTGACGTCGTACACGTTCTCGACACGAGTGGAGCCGAGTTGACGCCGAACGCTGACGTCATCCTCCTGTTCAATGCATCCGCACAGTAAGTGCCCAAACAATGGCGGACTCGGTTAAATGGCGCAGCAGCTTCTAGATGGTGCGTAGTTTTGAAACGGATTCATTATCAAATAATTCCAGACAAGATGACTCAAGGCAAGCTATCTTGGTTTTTCTTCCCTCATAATAAACGTATTATACAACTAATTATCAAATAACACCTTCATGTTTTTCTCTTTTTTTTTTTCTGTTATTCTTTACCACAAAAGAGGGTGACAAAGATGACCATACCTGAGAAAAAGACTACGCACCTGCATTATTTGCTTCCTATACAATAACGTCTTCATTACATACATATAGTAAGTTTTTCATTTGATTTTTTTTTTTTTTTTTTCTTTTTTCACGTCTGGCACCTTTAAGAAAACGTTCACGCATTTTGGAGCAGCAAAGGCCTTGGAACCTCTTTTCTTCTCTTCGTCCATTTAAAAGTTTGATGCTTGATTGGCTACGTTCGATAACCTATTTGCACCCCCGCTAAAAACCAGTACCGAGGACGCAGCGCAATCAATCTCTCGTCTGCCAGAACAGCAATTAGGTTCCGACGCTTCGCCGATCGCGAGTCACGAGAAGGAAGGCCGGTCTACTGCAAGTAAGGCCAAAAAGCCATTGGCAGGCCATTCATATTCCAGGCGTGATCGGTCACTATTGGCGGACGAGTCTTTCCCTGATGACATTCCAGATAGGGGGTAAGTTGACGTGACGCATTGCCAGCCGTCAGGGACACGTCACGTCTGGTAAACCTCCAAAGTGCGACCATAATGACCACTAAATAATATGTAAGTTAAACTAATAAGCTCATTACACGAAACAAATATCTAATTATATACCATATGTGTAAAAAAAAACGTACGATGTTGCGATTTGGAAGAGCCCCTCATCTTGTCGAAGCCCGTACACAGCGCGACAGTCTTAGCGCGAACAAGCTAAATGGATGAATCGCATTGGCTATACACTTTGTATTGGGCGGTAGCCTGCGCCACCTTATTTAAAAACCTCTACTACCTTCCCCTTTATATTTCGCTCGAAATACCGTCTCTCGTTAAATCTTCAACCACTCCAATTGTGTATATCATCCCGCATCTCTAGATCTTTTTCCACGAGTCTTCTAACCCCTCCTTTGTAATTGGAATCATTTTCTCCTCCGTTCTCCCGTCTTCGCCAGCAAATACCCAGCGCCTCCGCCAACTCACCAGTATACTTACCTTAAAATTAAAGTATTGCCATGAAAAAAACTATTAGTACAGAGGAGAATCCTCATTTAGGATAGTAACTATAAGCAATAAAGTTTTATGCCCCTCAATGCTCCATCCAAGTAAAATGAAGGCAAACGCCGATGCCGTGTTCGCGCTTGCAGTATCATACGCTGGATTTGGTGGCATCCAAACTTACTTAATGATAAAGTGAACAACTATCGGTGACATTTTAAATAGGAAAATATCAACGCCGACACCATAGATATATTCATTCAAAAGTGATCGGCACGCAGCCCCCTCCGGGGCTTGAAGAAAGAGTTTTGCATCAAGTCAGCGACTTTTCAATTGACTCTGAACATTAGAACGCGGAATCGACGTTACTCGAGATCCGCGGAGTTGTGTTCGCTGCGAGTGGATTGGCAGTTTTTTTCGCACCCTTCCCTCGGGCGTTACGCGGTTACCACTGAATTTGTATTGCTCCCCGACTCTTTACTCACGAAGTGCGGGTTTTTGTGTATGGACAAATGCACACGGGCAGAACCGGTGTTCACAGTCTGTAAGGCTGCCTGCGACGGAGTCAGTATACCACCACGTTAAGAGATCTGCCGCGACTACTTTCCCGTAGAGCACTTGAAAGAACCAATCAGTGCAATCTACAGAGGCAGCTCAGCAAATGCCGAGGCTCAAAATATACGTTTATACACCAGCTCAATTCTATAACGTCACGCCATTGTGGTGGCGCTGCTGTGGGTACTGAGCATGCGCAGACCATTAATCTCGAAGGAATTTAGTTTCTGCGCACGCGCAAACGCGTGCTTGTTTGTAGACAGTTTGTTGGTGTATACCAAAAAAAACAAAAAAAAACTGCCTCGGTTGTGGCACTGCATGAGCGCGGTGAAATGACAAACTCAGTGTCACAATGCATATTTTTTTTTACTTTTTTATGTCTAGATATATTTTTACTTTTGTCAGTAGCCAATCACCCCCGTAGATTGCAGCGATTATCTCTTCCAAGTGCTTTCAGGGAAAGCAGAGACCTGCAGATTTCTTAGCGTATACTTTATCTAGATCAATCAACAGGCCGTCAGCTAATGCATTACTAGTATGACTACGATTTCTGCAATCTGGGAGCCTAGGAAGTGTTTTTCACATAGTTAAATGCCACCGCTCAATGAGTGCAACGGATAAGTAGCTTCGATTCTCGGCTGTCGCTACTACACATTAACAAAGAACGCATTCGGGACTAATTAGGTGACTTGTACTTTGTTCTCGTATACTAATCTGCCGACAGCTGCAAAGCTGAGAATGCAATTAGTGCAAAGGTCAAGCGAGCTGGACAAGAATGACGATAATAATCCCTGGAGAAGGGAAGCGAGCTGGACAAGAATGACGATAATAATCCATGGAGAAAGGAAGCGAGGGGGACAAAGGAGATTTGTGGTTGTTCTTTGTCCCGCTCGTTCCCCTTCTCCGGGGATTATCATCGTCAGCTGTAAAACGTTTATTTTTGTAGTGGAGAAGCGATCAAGTGGGTCCTTTTAATTTTTTTGTTTCAAAGATTCCCATTTTCGCCACGTCAAAGAAAAGTAATTTTTATACGTAACTCGTTTCTTACGCTATATGCGTACACGCGACGAAGGCAAAAATAAGTTCACCTACCCAAGAATCAACATGAATGACATAAGCAACGATAACTTCCATGTTGCTTTGGAGCTCCCAATCAGTAAGAGGTTTCTAGTATTTCTGGGATCGAGAAAAATCGGCAAAATAGGTCGATGGAAGTTACGCGACTGAAGAAGAAGAAGAAAAGAAGGAAAAAAAAAACTTCTCCCTCGTGGGAGTTGAGGCATATCGTGAGGCATTAGAGTTTAAGCTCGCGATATCGCAAGATCACCTTTCGGCTTAAGTACTTACCCCCCGTCGCCCTTCGGATCGAAAGGTCTGGCTTGCCGCCCCAGTTCCTGACCTCGAAACGTAGCGTTGTGAGTTATCGTTTCCCTCCCGTTTAAAACACAAACAAAGCAAATTCGCGAACCGCATGAACCTGTCGGCTTAGCGAGCTCGCCGGCTCCAAGCGTAAACGGTCGAAGCATCCTATCATCACATGAGAGTGATCAATCCGTGCGTAGTCATTGGAGCACAGGAAACTTCTTTTACAGCGAAGCTGTTTATGGCTATAGTGTTCCGTGCATTTTTGGTGTGCTTTAACAAATACTTAGGGCATGTCTATGCTGGCACCGCCCTCTCTTTGTCGCCGTTGCAAGCGCTTGCGTGTCTAGTTTCCTTTCTTTCCCCGAGGCGGCGGTCCCGTTGCGCGTGTCTACTTTCCACCGGGTGGCGGTCCCGTCGCGCGTGTCTAGTTTCCTCTGGCTCCTCGGGGCGGCGATAGTCCTCGACATGTGTGTGCGTGCCTTTCGTCACGATGACCACCAATCAAGACAATACATGTGTTTGTACCCTCGCTCAAAATTATGTCACGTCTGTGTCCTGTGCTAAACCGCTGTGCCGGTCACCCACCTTCACAAAGGGGAATGGCTCGTGATTTTTTTACAGTATACTCTAATAATATCGTAGAATGCGCGTTTTAAAAATGTTCGTGTATCTGCTTCCTCTTACAAACCCCGGAGAGCCAATTGGAGCTGTCTACTGAGGCGCTCAGCGAATGATAGGGTCGGAAATGAGTCTAGACCTAAAAACTAGCTCTAGGAGGACATGAAAATCAGCGTGACGTTAAACGCGCCCCCGTCATGCGCAGTACCTTGTCGCATACTTCAAATTTAGGTCTACACACATTAACCGTTCACTTCTTTCAAAGACAGATCCGTCGATCGAAGTGGCCGGCTCTCGCAGTGATCTGCGGAAAAGTGGATGCACAAGAATTTTTATCTTAGACTGTAGAGTTACTCGCACGAGAAGTCTGATACGCGTATATTTCTACGCTAAAATTCGAGCCAGCCGTCAACCCAAGAAATAAATTGCCGCACGTCGGCTTCCCCGCAAATCACGTCGAGAGCCAATACCTACGATTTGTAGAGTAGGTGAAGCAAAATATGAGAGTAAAATAACGCCACAAATCAAACGCAGACTACGCAAAAAAAAAAACAAAAAAAAAACCGTGCACGATTTTTTGGGAGTGTTATTGTTCGCACGCAGATCGTGTACACAAGTCGGACCATTTTTCTTTCCCAAGTTTATTTGCGACCGTCCGCAGTTCAACCAAATGACGGATGTGGTAGGGCTTGGTTTGGTTTCTGCGCCGATAGGACGCTCAGAGATGCGAGATGGTTTTGAAGTAGCGCGGTACGCGTCGTGAAAGACTATTTGCTTCATCTAACGATGCGCTCCCACTGTAAATATATCGTGCAGAATACAGCCTGTAGACACTGCCCAAAGCGAGTTTCATACTTTTGTGACGATCCTGTCTTATCAGTCATACAAGAACTGCCTCCAGAGGTGTTCGAAACGAGTTCGAGCGAGTGTTTATTAAACAGACATTACCAGGAGATCAATGCAGAGATGTCTTCATTCTAACCAATATGGGTGGGAAGCCAAGCATGCTTCGAAGACGCTTGAGTGCGTGTCCGCGGGAATTCTGTCGTCATGTCCGCGGAGAAACTCCGTGTCTTCTTTTGTGCACGATGTAGGAGCAGTGCGGTGGTGAGTTTATCCGAAAGTAAATAAACTGGAATCAAAGCAGTCTACGGGGCTCTGCCCGAAACGTGTCTTTTGACCGGTTTGGAGTAAACGAAAAAAAAAGAAAAAGAAAACGTCGAAACATTTACGAGTAAATTGCGTGCACTTTGGCAAGAAACCTCAAGAATATATTGCGGTAAAAACAAAATCGTCCGATTGGTCGTTACCCTTTCAAATTTTGCGTGCGTATACGAAAGCTCCCTATCAGCATTTCCCGTTTTGCAATGAGCTCCCCTGCAAACAAGGTTAAGACCGTTGCAAATATGCGGCCCCCGGCAAAAAAAACAAGAAAAGAAAAACAGATATTGCGCTGGACCATGCAGTCAGTCTGGCTCGTACTGCAGATCAGAAAGTAGTTACGCTACAATCTGCCTAATCCTTCGTGTCGTCCCCCCCCCCCCCCCTCCCCCCGGGGGCGTCTCTCAAGGAGGACACATTCAGCAGTGCACATACACACGCAGGAAACCACAAGCTCGTTCGGTGTTTGGTGGCTTTACCCCGTTTCACCTAGCGATGGACTGCACAACAAACGCTTCGAGTCATCCCCGCCAATCCAGCGCCGTGCACGTATCACGTCACTGCGGAACCTCACATGTCGCTGCGCTCCTCTGGACGGTCACGTGACACTTATGCGGCACTGGATTGGCTCCGATGGCTCGTGGCGTCCGCTGCGGCTCATCGCAACGCGAAAGGTAGCTTACACGACCGCTCTTCGTCTGGTGGCTACCGGACCCTCCAACGCAGCCGCTGCCCCGTCGTGCAAGAAGCATCACCCCAGGGAGACGTCCGTGAGTCGGAGGTCGGCTGATCTTTAGGTCGGTCCATATAGATAACAAACAAAAATAAACAGATGTTCCTCTCCCTTGGAGCTGCCACCTCTCTCTCTGCGCAGGCTCCAGCAGCGGACGCGGCTTCTTGCCGAACCCTCGCGCTTCGACATGAATCGAGATAGGTGCGCCAGATCACGGTGTGCGATCACGTGGGCGACC
The DNA here is from genome assembly GCF_016920785.2 of Ixodes scapularis. NCBI lineage: Eukaryota > Metazoa > Arthropoda > Arachnida > Ixodida > Ixodidae > Ixodes > Ixodes scapularis. Next base: position 24,869,276 of record NW_024609857.1, read on the forward strand.
TCAAGGGGTCTCCGGGCTGTCGGGGGGATGTTGGCGCAGGAGACGTCCGCGGGGAAAGGGCCGACCCGGCGGCGCGGAAGAGCGTCGTATTCCGGTCACAGTTGACTGCGGAATCGCCCGAAGCCTCTGGAGAGCGGAGAAGCAGCGACGCTGGCAGCTGCACACTCGCTCGTGCGGTGAGGCGCCGCGGTGACTTCCAAGGCGGCGGATACTGGGAACGTTGCCGAATGTGCATGTCTGAGCATCGCTCGTCAGCTAGATTGTTGTTTCCTCTAGGCGTCCGCACAGCAGGACGTCATTCCGAGGAAAGTGTAGCGAGCTCGCTGCAACCAAGCTGCAGTTCTAGCTCAAGTTTTTAAAACTTTCTTATTCTGCGAGAAACGCAACTCTGACTCGTGCGCTTTCTTGCTGCGCCTTTGTTATTGGTCTCTTTAGTTCACGGCTGGTGAAGTCCCAAGTCTGTAATGGAGGGGTTCGCCACGTTCCCGGTGGTTATACAACAGCGGTAGACATCTGCTCTGAAGTAGCTTTTGCTTTGCAGCCGGTCAGTAGACGGAACCTTCTCCAGCCGCGTTTTGGGACGATGTGACGACAGTCACGCTTAAATGAGCTCACCTTCTTCCCGCGGGCGCTTCTACCACCAACATAAGGATCGCGACGACGTTCAACATTACATGCCAACTTTTAGATGTGACGCATTTGATAAAATATCCCTTCAGAGACACTTCGACTTAGCTTGTCAGGGGCGGCACAAGATGTTAAACGCACCGGTCGGAGACGCATTTCAGATATCCTTCGTTCATTCTTAAGCTGGGAGTGCAGCCCAAACTACAAACGCGAGCTAGCCCGCGCTCCTGGCTTTAAAACGTGCATTTCTAGTGCGGGTGCTCGTTCTGCGGGATAACGTTTCAAAGCAGCGACCTCGCGCTTATGGTATTGGCTGCGGTCTCAGCAGAAGGGTGAACGAAGTATAGACGCTTTCAAGCAGCTCTCCATGGATGCCGGCTCGCGCTGCATAGCCCATGGATCCCGGGTTCAATACACACACCTGCCCATTTCGATCTGGATGAGCATCGTACCGGCGTGCGATCATGTATCACTACTGCGTGGTGCACGCTAGAGACCCCATGCTAGCAGATTTACTGCACTGACTAAATCTATCATCTGCAGCTGAGAGACAAGTCGGTTGTTAAGGCCAGACTAAGTTCAGGCTGTATAAACATACCCTAATTCGTCTGTGTGTGTGTGTGTTTTTTTTTTCTTTTTTTGCTTCGGCGCCGCCTAACGGATGTAAAGTTGTTTTTTTTTCCTATTCCGTTCGCTTCACTTCATCAGGACAGCAGAACAGGTTATTGCCACTTTAGATGCTACTCTGTCCTTCTCCGTAGCATAGGCCTTTGTGGAGGCTCGTCGACGCCCTCTTCAGTGGCTCGGCATTTCGGTAAGGCTTTAGGTAAGACAAGAGACGGTCGACAATGGCGGCTCAATCTGGCGCCTGTTTAAAGCGTCTATAGTATACTCCAATATAACTGATGCCGCTCCTCCCACTCGTCTCCGACAGCATATTATATGGATAGATGGATGTATCGAGGCCTTAGAATAGGGCGGTGGCTTGCAACACCTGGTCAAATAGTTAGTCCACTAATTGTTTATTACTCAAGTGGAACTGCTCCCTATTCTTTTAATTCAGACACGACTGCCAGCGCTCCGTGGCCTTTCTTGGGACTTTCGCCTTCACGAGAAAAAGGAGAGAAGCAGACGGATGTTCCGGCAGTCATGGGCCGTGTGTTGAAATTTTTACAGCGGCCTCGTCGGGGAGACCGGTGAGGGGCAACGGGACTGTGGGACCAACCACCGGATGCGGCAGAGACGAGACATAGTTGATAGCGATCCCTGGAACGACGAGACCGGTCGCCCTGCTGTTTTGAACGAGTGCGTGTGCATAGTAATAAAAGTGCTGGGTTTTGTTCAAGCCGGATCGATAACTTCCAACTCCAAGACGCAACAATTCCCACAGTCCAAACACTAGACAACGGCAGTGAGGCGTAAACCAACATAAAATCACCATGCTTGAAACTACGTCGCGTGACAATGTGATGAAACATGTACTATTCATGATTTGGACTAAAAGAAACAACTGAATTGCATTTTTTTTTCTTTTGCGTCTAAAACACTGTTTAGGACGTTTCTTTTTTTTTCTTTTTTTTTTAATGAGTCATAGTGAGTTTAAATCACGTTGCAACGTGATTAATTTTTTACTTTGCCGTCATGTGCCGCAATTTGTCCGCTTCACTTCATAAAAAATCTGCTACAATTGGTAGAAACACGGTGGCGAAAAAAAAAGTGCACATCTATTGTTCATGGGTCAAAAACCCGCCAAAACGAAATAAAATTCTGCACTTGCACCTTTTTATGCGTGCAGCTGAGCGAAAAAACAAACAAACAAAAAACTACTGCATTAAGGTAATGTAATATTTTATTTGCTTCTTTTATGAGCTAACTCTAACATTTTATCGCTCCAGATATTTATGGTTGTAAGTATAAAAGTGTCTAAAAAGAGTATCTGCAAGGGACCAAACTTGACATTATCGCCATCAACTGGTGTAAACTAATTTTTGGCGGGTTCACTGTTTGTTCCCGGGATTAGTACGGATGCACAAAAGCAAAACAGCCTGGGCTTCATGGGGCGAAAATGACACGAGGAAAGCATTTCAAAGCGTGCATCAGCAGTGTTGCTCTATTTAAGCTGCATCCAAAACCTTCGGGGCACCCAAGGATGCACTTCAAAAGCATGCAAGAAAATTCAATAAATGTAAGGAGCAGGTGCTTTGAAAAGGTAACTTCGGATCCGAACAACACACTCCTTTCGACAAACAAAAACAAAAAAAAGAGGAAGAGGTTGTTGAGCATATTGTGTGTATGAAGAAGTCCCTTTTTGGGCTCACGAACAAGAACGTACAAAGGATAATACACGGCCACTGTGCAACAAGGAAACCGAGCAGCAAGATGATTTATGGTGAAGGGGATCGTCTCCAAACTTTTCGCTTACTGAATAAGCCGGGAAAGCTGAAGTGTTCTGCAAACTGCACGACGGGTGTCAATGTGACTGGCAGTGCCCGGTGTGCAAAGAAGTATGGAGCAAAGCAGTGCACCGTTCTGTGCCGATCCAATGCACTGGGTGCAAACAGTGGGCTCACAAAAATTGCGTGGGACCACCGGGGACAAACAATGCTCCAAGTGCGAGAACTGAGCTGTCTTCATTTTTTGACAGGGTGTCTCAATTTGACCCATCAGGTGTCTCGTTCTGCTCCGGGGGTCGGGACAAAATGAGACCTTTGGAACATTTTATTATACGTAAATATCTTAGTTTTAGTAACTCGAATCTAGCCATTTTTATTGACCCAGATGCCAAACATTTGTTGTTGTTGTTTTTTGCAATACAAATTTTAAAATTACAGCATCGATTTGCACATATTTTGTCTCATCTTGTCCCGCTTTACAACACTGCTGCATGCTGCGTGCTGGAAGGCGCCAACTTACTTGCCATCGTTTACGCAACCCACCAACGTGGAACAACCGTTACAAATCAAATTCCTCGGCCTCGAGGAATTTGAATCATCGTCATCCCCGAGATAAGAAACCGAGCTGAGCGCGGATGCCAGGCGTAACAGCAATAAAGAGGCCCTGGTCAGCTAGCTACGTACTTTGTCGTGAAAAGGGTGGTGCACTATGACTTGCCATGCACCAGTGTGGCGCGGTGCTGCACGCCCCACAGATTGTAGCAGCACGCGACCGTGCCAGGCCAGAAACACGCCACACAGATGGACACTGCTGTCCATCTGTATGGCGTGTTTCTCTGCCGCAGTTGTCGGCGCGACGCCAGCAACTGCGCCAGAGGTAAACATGTCCATAAAAGTTGACGTGCCGAGCAGGCGAGGCGAGCGGGTGGTTGTGCAGCCCGTTGCTGGGGGATGCCGGCGGCAGACGCCACGATGCAGATGATGTGGCGCTGAAATGTATGTGCGGAATTTCGTAGACCGAAGGGCATCTGTACGTATTCGAAAAGACCGAAGGGAGTGGTGATGGCAGTCTTGGCCGGATTTGCTGGTTCTACGGTGACTCTTCCAGTGGACCTTCATTGTCCTAGATCTGCATCATTCCATCCATAATTGAAACAGATTTTCTGGCGAACTTTGGCTTCTCCGTCCACATCCGTGGCACAAGGCTCACCGATGCCACATCCTCGACTATACAAGGTATTCTGCCGTCATATGAGGGTTCTCCTATGCGTCCCCTGGCGGCGACTTCGCGGTATGAAGCCCACCTTACAGAGCTCCCTGCCATAACCCGACCCTGCAATACCGAGGTGTCAACCAAGCATGGTATATCACACCATACCATCAGCAAGTGCCCGCCCGTCTCCGGGATCATCCGCCTGTCTTCCAGCAACTGGGCGTCGCCACTACAGATTGTCTCAAAGAAGGACCCGAAGGACTGGAGTCCATGCGGAGATTGTCGGGCGTTGAACCCAAGCAGGGTACCTGATCTGTATCCTTGGCCGGATATTCACGATTTCTCCGCTAGTCTGGTTGACACCTAAATCAACAAGGTAGACCTGATAAAGGCCTACTACCAAATTTTTGCAGAATCAGGGGATGTGGCCAAGACTGCCGCCACCACTCCGTTCGACCTTTTCGAATACGCACGGATGCCCTTCGGTCTGTGAAATTCCGTGCAGACATTCCAAGGCCACCGCCATTGCACCGTCGCGTGGACTTCAGTTCGTCTTCGATAACGTTCATGACATCCTTGTGGCCAGCTGATCTCCGGAAGAACACGAACATCTACGGCTTTTGTTCGACCGGCTACAGCAATACGGCCTTGTCAGCAATGCGAAGTGTGTGTTCGGAGTCGATCATCCCGTTTGGGTCACCAATTTATAGCGCGTTCGATGTCGAGGACGGAAGGGGTGGTGCGACCGTCTCCGAGCTTAGTGACAACGTTCTATTCATTCACGCGCCGCCGGGCTCGTGCCGGCGACTTTGTCGTCTTCGGCGGAGCCGACGCTGGACTATCACAACATACATGCGCACAGGCGACGGGGTGGTGGGCAAAAAGCCAACATATGTAAGCTTATCCAAACACAACCCTCCCCCCCCCCCCTTTTTTTTTATTTTTTTGACAGATGCGTGCAAACGATAAAAAGAACGTATATTAAAACAAAATATATTCGCGCAACAAAAGAAACCGACACAAAACTCAAAAATGTAGGAAATATTCGTACTGTCACAATGGATACGCAACTAGTCATGACCACCAAACTACGTAAACACAGCGATGATGGGAAGAAGTCATTTAAATAGTTCGAGATAAGAAAGATCAAACATTGTGCGTTTCTTCTTGTACATTGCGAGCGTTACCAGCATTTGGCTGATTCGGCCGCCTCTGCGCGCTTCACGCCAGAACCATGGAAGTTGTTGCAGTCGCCGTGTCCTAGGAACGTTCGAGAAGAAGGGAGCGGCGCTCAAAGAAACACTACTAAGTATAACCCCTGACAGTGGCAGCCGGATCCTACGATGATTCAACTAACTCAATAAAACAATGCAGCAGAATGTTAGAAACTGGTGAACGTTAAATTGGTTTAGCTAGTAATCAGACTCAGGGACTGCTACGGCCGTACCCAGTTCCCTTGTACCAAATTTCAGATAGCGTTCATCTTGCGAATAGCGTTCTTCGCTGCCCTCACCCGGAGCGACGCCTTCGAACTATTTAGCGCAGGTTAGCACTAAAAAAGACAGAAGTCTAAAAAAATAAAAAAAATAAGACATGTTTTTTAAAAATATTTACTTAGGTACAACAGAGGTAGGTATATCGAGGCAAAATGACACACATTAACTATATCTTGCAAATGCTAGATGCGCCTCGGTGCACAACTGATAGCTTCATAATTAACGAGTAAAAAGCACCGTCCACATGCATGGTTCCAAAGACCCGACAGACGCGTGCAGTTGATTCCCCTGACCTTAAGAACGGGTCTTCAGATAGAGCCTTCACGTAACATTATAGATGACATGTAACACGCGTAATCGTAAATGTTGCAATAGAGTTCCTCTAAAAAAAGCAAACAAGTAAATCAAATGGAGTAAATAGAAGGCAGAAACTGTAATACAATCGGTGACAAGAGAGACAGTGCCTCGTCTCATTAAGCTCTCCAAAAAAAATATTTGAAACTGCTCGCACTAGAACAAAAGAAAGGTAAGCGCAGGAGAATATATTCTCAAAAGAAAAACCTTCCGGAGCGAAGCGGCATTCAACTTGAAAAATCAATGCGACACCGGAAGGCGTGGAACCACAGGCACGTACGGTTCCACGATGTCTCACTCACACGCTGGCAGCTCCATTAATGATTGCTTCGAGCCGTAACGCCGTAACTGCCTCGCAGAACCGCACGAAAGGACATTGCTTATGTTAAAACACCCACGTAAACATGTACACGACACGGATGCACACCGCCGCCCTAGCAATCGCCTTACTTCGTGACCAAGGGGTTGTCTTCGTGACGGCCTCCATTTACGTGGCGGTCAGCGTGACGAATGACCGGAATCACTGTTGCCGGACAAGCCAGACTGGCAAAATGCACCAATTTTCGCTTAAAATCTAGAAAAAAAAAAGCAGTCGAGATGCATCGTTTGCGGCAACGGTGGTCATTTGCGAGTTTCCACAGCGGATCACCGAGAGCCTTTAGGAAGGTCGTCGTGGCTGTAAAACTGCTCCGCTAAATCAAGCGAGAAAAAGTTCCGAGCTAAATTGGGCAGAAACATTTTTTAGCTTTATTAAGCGAGAACATTTAGTCGCTAGATTTAGCGGGGACATTTTACCACTGTGATGGTGTTACGTGACGTCACGTGGCAGAATGACGCGAAATCGACATCCCACGGATATGATTACGTCGCGAGATACCGTGACGTCGAGTGACAATGTCAATGGTCGGATGAACTCGGGCTCGGCGTCGTTCCTACGTCACCGCAAATCCTGCGCTAGAAGCAGACGACAAAGATGAAAGAGTGTGTTGGTGAAAATACGGGAGTCAAAGAAAGAATAAAAACACTTCAGGACAAGGACAGACAGCACAGTTCTTTCACGTGAAATGTGACAAGGACAGTTCTTTCACAGTTCTTTCACGTGAAATGTGACAAGGACAGACAGCACAGTTCTTCATGAAAGAACTGTGCTGTCTGTCCTTGTCCTTAAGTGTTTTTATTCTTTCTTTGACTCCCGTAAGCAGACGACTTTCTCTCTACGTAGCTCTGTATGCGTTGGGCTTGTTCACACTTGTTTCGGGCTGGATGAGCATTGTACCGACGTGCGGTCCTGTATCACTACTCCGTGACGAACATTAAGACCACAGACTAGCAGTTGTACTGCATTGGCTAAATGCATTTTCTACAATGGAGACACACCCCCATCGGGGCTGACTAACTTCCATTTGGCTAAAGAAACACAAAACACATTTATCGTTATTAAAAAGAAATGCATTTATTTTCTCGTATTCAGAATATTATGTTCTCAAACTTCGTGAAGTATAGCCCCGATGCTTCCAGTGTTTGACTATATTATAAATACTAGGTTCCAACATGTGTGATACTGAAATCTTTAATGCAGCCGGTACATTTCAACCATTTCAACTAAGCTCTCATGTGACGTTGCAGAATATGCAGTGATGATTCGCGCCTTTCTTTATAGCAATGAGAAACGCGAACCTCAAATCGCAGCTGTACCTATTAGTGGTTATACTTCGTCTCACGCTACGATGAACTAAAGGCAGAAGCTACGAACCGCCAGATCCAATCAGGAGCCTCTTAGACATTGCGTGGTATTTCGCTTCGATGCACGTATCGCTGCCCGCGTCTCGGATCACTGATCGGAATGGGAGGACAGTGGTTCAGATCGAGCAATGAGTGACTCAACAATTTCACATCGCAAAGAAAGCCACGACGTACTGGCTCTTTGCAGGGTCGAAACTATTAAAATGACACAGCGTTTTTAGATTCGGAGCATTATACGTCCAAACCTAATCAATGCTAAGCGTGTCATAGGTTAGCGTGGAACGTGATTGGACCTGGCGGCCCGTGGCTTTAGCCATTAGTCCATCGTAGGATGAGATGAAGTATAGTGCGTAGTCTTTGTTTGCAAGATGCAACGAGGCTTCGTATTTTGGCAACATTCCGCGTTTCCTCTTCAACCTTTCATTTACGCCCACTTCGACAAAACCTGCATCCCTCTCAGATACTTCTAGTGTACCGAAATAATGCCGACGGCAGAGGGGAAAGGCGACGACCGCAGGTCGAAGAGCAATTACGCTCACCTCGGTCCCTAATGAACAAGCTGCTTGCCATGGCTAGATTAATGGCCTAGGAATGAATACGCGACTCGCCATACTTCAATTAATAGCAGGAATTCGCACGCTCCTCATGTCCTCCGTTCTGTAGCAGAAACAAACAAACAAACAAGCACATGTAAAAGTTTAGAACAACTTTTTTTTTTCTTATTAAAGGTCAGAAGCGGGGATCTGCCAACACTCTCCGTCCATGTCGTGGGTGGGCAGTCTCACGATGGACGCCTGCGTTTAGAAGTTGCGGACAGTAGGCCATAATTCACCGTCACGACGCGGCCTGGAAATCGCCCGCGGGTCGCCGACCGTGACCCGAGGGACAGAGTGCTTTCTTGCCCACGGCGACGTTTTGGGCCATCGAAGGCACCTCCGAGGGTACTACAGCCGAGCTGCGTCCTTGGATGGCGTAATTTCATGCGAAACCCATCGCCGTTCTCATGCGACGCCCGGAACGTATTTGAAGGGAAACCCCACATCTGAGGCACGTGCCAAAACAAAACACGTCTCTCTTTTTCTTTTTGTATTGCTCGGCTTGCCAAGTGCGCTAAATGCATGCCCATCTAACAGAGGTTGGCCAAATGCGCATGAGTATTAATCGGACGCTATTCTACATTTAAACTAAAAGCGTGACGCAAAACGCAAACTGTCCTTTTATAATAGAGAGTTCTAGCATGCACGCTTTGGGTATCGCAAAGCTACGTATGCGCGGAACTTAGGCGCAGGGCTCGTTCAACGTTCCAAGCTGTTCAGGGGACCCAAAGTTAGCTTTGGTGGCCCCTATTCTAAAACTCGGCGGCATTACACTTCGCGCGTTGTATAATTGTTCCTCTATTTCAGAATTTAGGCACCAGGCCGCGACCGTTTCTGCGGTGCACTTGGATCGATGCAACTACCCCCCCCCCCCCCCTTCCCCTTTTTTTTTCTTTGCGTCTTTTCCGCTGGGTGGTGCCGCACGCCATGGAGTTGTGTAACCTAACAGGGTGTGGTTGCCTTTTGTTTAAGTTCCCAGTGTCGAATTGCAGGACGTGATCAAAGAACCGTTCGCCAAATTCCTAAGCTCCAGAAGTACGCAGTAGAGTGTAGCTGCACGTGTTGCGTGCGCCCTCGTATTGCCTGAACGAGCGATGCGAACTAAATGGCTAAAGGCGCTAACAAATGCGCGTAACAAGTGCTACTGTCGAAGATTTTTGTTTGCAAAATTACTGGAGATGCCCGCACGTGCAGCACGTGTAGCTACAAAGGCAACAGCGTACTCCTTGGTACTTGGGAAGTTAGGCAAATGGTCTACTGAGTGACCTACTGCAACGACGAACTGTGTTGAGAATGGCTTTCTTGGTGAGATAGGATTGCCTGTCAGGGGTCGAGGAACTCCATGCAAACGGAAACGTCCAGAAGAAAAATAATATTTTAATCGGAATTTACGTTCTTTTACGATCTGTAGAACTAGCTTACAAAATGCCAGGTATAAAAATGAATAAAAAATCTCGCCTCAACTGGTTTTGTTTCTGGTGACTATCTCATTTTTCTACCAATTTCTCAAAATATTCTTCGCCTCACTTTTTCCGGCGCTTTTCGGTAGATTCGATATATAAATGTCCTAACCGCACGGAACTATCACTAACTCGGCAGTGGCTGTATGAAAAGTGCAGACACGCATTGCCGGGAACTTAAATACTTTCAAATGATTCCCCCTTTCGGTGGCGGCAATACCTGTGAGAACTTAGGCGATGGCGTTGTGCGCCATCATCAACTGTGATTCTTCTGTCGAACAGATCGCACCCCGCATGAAGTAATCATGGCGGCGGAAAAGTTTGTTTCAGACGGATCCGGGACTGCGTGCGCCATCTGTCGCTCTCGACGGACACCATTTCGCGAATAAAAGTGGCGCGGCAGCTTTGAAAACAACGCTATGCAAAAATGTGTTCACTTATCACAGGTCTGATATTTCAGGTTTGTTTCTTGTTTGGCATTTGAGAGGAAAGTAAAACTTCTCTCTCAACGGTACCAAAAACAGTCACCAAATCAAACAACGCAATACAGCAACCAGAAGACGATCGTAACACACTGATGTATATTAATATAAGGTGACACTGTTTCCTGCACTGTGAAGAGAGCCAGAAAAATCGGCGCCTGCACGTAAAGAACTGAAACTCACAACGAATGTGCATTTAGGTGTTGAATTTTACTTTGTAAAGTTTCAAGAAATAGTTCTCTTTCTGTAAAAAAGTGAGACCAACAAACTTAACTAAATCAAAGGCGATCGTGCTCGCAGACGACCGAGTTAATGACGAACGTAACTTGTGGCGCCATCTCCCGATAGGCGCAGAGAGCGGACGACGCCCTCTGTTGTCTATTCGCTGTACCAATGAAAAATGATCTATGAATGGGCCGACTAATCATGTCTGTTACTGATATCGAGGGAGTCGCTGATGACTTACTGCACGCATTGGCTGATAATAAATTTTAACTGGGTAGCGATGAATTCCGGACGTCGCAGAATATTGAATAGGAGTTCAACAGCTTGGACTGCTAATTTCCAATGGCCTTTCTATAGTGCACAATACTGCAAATTAAATCATGTGGATCGCAGTTTTCAATGGTATTACAATTCTGCGCAATACCGAAAACTCACCAGATATCATAGAACTTATCATAGGTCGATGATAATAATCCCTGAAGAAGGGGAACAAGCAGTGGTGTCACTAAGGTCAGCGGCACCGGGGGCGTGCCGAGACCGAACCGCCCCCCCCCCCCCCCAACTTCACTGCCCAGCTGCACTCCCCTGAGCGCTGCACCCGGTGCAATCCGCGCCACCCCAACTTTTTCTTAGTGTAGTGACGTCACTGAGAACAAGTGGGACAAAGGACAAACACAAATCTCCAAACACAGCTAGGTGACGGGTGCGCGACATTTGTGTTTGTCCTTTGTCCCCCTTGTTCCCGATTCTCTGGGGATTAATATGGTCATCCTTGTCCAGCTCGCTTGCACCTTTGCATTAATTGCATTATTGTCATAGATCAATGTTAGTTCCAAAGTTTGACAATATAAAAAAATCGCTGGATATTTTGCAAGGCTGTTTTCAAATGGCCTTCTAATATTTCAGAATAGCAGACATTAATGAATATTTCGTATCGCGGTTTTCCACTGCCTTTCCAGTACTGCCCGGTCGCTACTGAAAATTCACCAGATGTTTTAAATTACCCATTTGCAATGTTTGCCCAATGTTTCAAAATATTGAAAATTCATCTGATATCTTCGATTCGTGATCTTCAATGTGCCTTCACGTAGTGCGGTGAAACGCACCAAATGCAAGCCTAAGAAGAAAAAAAAAAGGAAAAAGGCGAAGGACGTTACAGTTGCGACGGTAATATACACTCGCGCATTTGGTTTGGAGCAGCTACTGACGCTTTTAGTGCACGTACCAACATCTATTAACACATCAGTTGAAAAAAAGACAAGTGACTGCATCGCTAAAGCAGTTTGTCTTTGATAATTCTAAAGGGGTCCTCTTTGATACTGGAGCACATTAGTTACCATTCAGAATAGATATGACGCAAAAAGAACACACATACATCTTTCTGGAAATAAGGCTCACGTCAGGTAGGTTTCACTTACAATAGGGACTAAAAATGCTTAAAAAAACTTTCAGTCTTTCCACTATGATGAAGGAAGACCAGCGAAGCTGTACTATGGTGGGAATGAAGTAATGGCCTGCCGCAAATTGGCAAGCCAGAGTGGAAAGGCTCGAAAGGTTGCCGCCATTTATGAGCGGCGGAGGCAACCAGACAACCAGCAAGGCGGTTGCCTGGTTGGCGCCGTCGCTCATAGATAGCGGTAGCTGTTCAGAGTTCTGTGTCATCAGATCATTTGAGGAAGGGCACGATCCGGGGGAAACTAGCCCTTAACAGCTCCCCTGTAAAATCAAGCATTGACCAACACATCAGTTAAAATCAAGCCTCTGCCCCCCCCCCCCCCCCTCTTTTTACACTCGGCAGTTTGTCTAGCTTGTGCATATAATTGCTCTAAACTGCCTTCGAAAAAGAAAAAAAGAAAAAAACATGTAAAAAAAATGTCAATTAAAAAAAAAAAAACGCCCCCCCTCCCCCTTTTTCGCCTTTCTTTTTTCCTTCTTTTTTCCCCCTCTCCCCAGCCCGATCAAATTTTATTACCCAACTCCAACTCAAGATTTCGACATTATGAACTGCAGAAACAACCACCCACAAATATTAGGAAAACCTACAGCTACGCTTTAAAAGTGACACTGCGCTTTAGTAGCGGTTCACCAGAATTGAGTCAAAGTTCACTGCCCTTCCAATTGACTGCCTTAAAAAAAAAAAATCTATAGGTCCCGTGTATTTTCATTTTTTCTTCCTATTTCAGCACAGTTTTTGAAAATTATAGGTGAACCTATAGCCAAGACCGAAGAAACGTCGACCTGTAACAGTGCTGAGCATAATCTCCGAGCCAATCGCCCTCACCCGGGTTCTGCCCCTTGTCCACCGCTACTCCTAGCACTCCGGTGCAAAGCGGTGAAGCTCGACGCGCGTACGCTGGTGGGTGTGACGAGAGCGGCGCGAGTGCCACGGTAGACGGTAGCCAAGGCATGGAGGCCTGTGACAGACAAGATAATCGAGTGATCTTATATGAAGAAAGAGACCCTGGTTACGTCTTATCACCACAACCGCCATCCCACTTTTTCACAAAATTGTTCTCGCGACCCTTAGCACGTGACATTTCCGAAATCGTCTGGGAATTCAGAAGATGACGGGGCCGACGCGCTTTACGAGGAATCTCTACACGCCGTTTCATCTTAAAAGCAAAGCCGAAGTTACGAGACAATGGGACCACTCAAACAAAGTCAAAGGCGAGACATCACGAATATGTGTCGCCTTTCGGTACGTCTTCTCTCATGGGCTAAACAGATCAAGTGCAGCGAATAACCGGCGACTTGCGCTTTTACAATGTGTGTACGGGGTTGCACCTGTTCCAGCCTTCGACCGTGCTCTGGCCTAAGATGAAACAAACTATACGATGCGACACGCGACACCGTGAAATACATATGTGTATCATTTTTTTTCCGTCTACTTCTCGAAATATTAAGACCGACCAAATGATGAAATACTCTTTTTCTGGATCTTGAAGCAGGTGTGGCGCAATTTTTAGCAAGAACAAACATTTTGGCGCAAGAGAGAGCATACTTTGGTTCATGGCGCAATCTGGCGCGAATGGCACAGCACTTCCATCACTGACAAAGCTAGGTACTAGAGTGATGTGAATGTTGCCAAAGAAACACCACTTTGACCGTTAGAAAAGGCGATCGTGATTGATTAATTTTTTTACGATAACGTGAACATGACAGGTGTGAAGTCCTCGAAGACATCAGTGTGGCGGCATAGCTTTGTAGACTTCTTCGCTTGCACGAGTGTTCAGGCGAATATACCGAATTTCACAGCCAGGCGCTTGCAGATGTGCGTTCCACAGCACTGCACGTATCTTCTGATCCGAATATAAGCCGCAGCAAATTGGTTCGAAACTTTGCGCCTTTTCTCTCAGACGCAACAGCACGGACAACCATCGGCGGCGCCATCGTTCTGCTTATCTACTATAAGAAAAAGGTTTCGGTCTTTTGCTGCAGTGAATTAGAATCAAGCATCGTGTACTTCATGTCAGTTAATAATTTACAATGAAGGGTTTACCGCCGAAAGGACAATTCAACTGATACAACGAAAATAAAAAGTAATAATATCTGCATTGACGAATGCAAGTGGTGCTACGTAAAGTGTGGGTTACTAAATAACAAGACTGATTTTCGTTTTACTTCCTTTTCAACTTATCAAGAGCGAACGGTGTGCTGTATTGTTTATTGTTATCTCCTACGTCAGATATGAAAGTTTCAAGGTAATGCGGCCGACGTCTGGCGGCAGCGTTTGTCAAAATAGGAGCGTACTTGTCAGGCTGTCGGAATCTCGCAGTTTCTAAAAATGGAGCAACAGATCAACTTAAAGTTCTCCATTGAAAACGATCCAAGCTTTTTTAGAAAACAAAATTACATGTGAGGAATCTTTGTTTTCTTAAGTAGGACCGAGGAACCAAACGCCAATCAATGCATTGGAAGAGTCCCAGTTCACAAAGGCAGAAAAAGGCGCGACATACAAAATTCAAGTACGATGCAATGATGATCGTGTTTGTCGATATCAAAGGCATTTTTCACGCGGATTGGGTGCCTGACGGACAGACAGTAAACCAAGCCTACTACAAAAGTGTCTTACAAACTCTTAGAGAGCGGGTTGGAAGAAAGAGGTCTGAAATGTGGAGGAACGATTCGTGGATCCTTCATCAAGACAACGCGCCAGCACACAAAGCCTTGTCAGTCATGTCGTTCCTGGCTCATCATAAGATCACTGTGTTCGATCATCCGCGGTACTCACCTGCCCTAGCCCCATCTGACTTTTTCATATTCCGCAATATCAAGTCTGGTTTGAAAGGAACAAGGTTTGACTCTGTTGATGAAGCCTTCATCTGTTGATGAATCCCTGACGGAACTCATGAAGGCCTTATCACTTGACGATCTACAGCACTGCCTTAAGCAATTGAAGATTTGCATGGAGCCGTGTAAGGACAGGGGACGGGAGTACATAGAAAAAGGCAACATCACAATTGCGTTTTTTTGTGTTTTGTTTTTTAATATGAGTTTCGTTATTTAATAGCTACACAGTTCGAGGATGCTCGAGTTCGAGGGACTGTGAACATTGTGTGTTGACGCTATTAACACTTAATTAAACACGCGTGTCAAGTATAACCAGGGAAGTAACACTGCTGACTACCCGTTCATTTCTTACACCAGAAGAACAGGTTCCAAGCCGCGAGGCAATTGATAAGATTCATAGAGTAGAAATATTATAAAGGATTAATGTTCAATTTTCAACGAATATAATAAAAAGAACTGAGCTGATACTCGTATGCTGGCGATATAGCATAAATGAAACTTGTTCGCACGCATTGTGCGACGTCCTTTAGTCGTCCACAATCCTAAGCGAGCAAACAGACTTTACACAACATGAAATTCAAGGCTAAATATTGTTTCCGCGTTTCCGAACGTTCAAGCTAGATGGCGGGACGGCGCCAACGCAGGGACCATGATCCCCATTCATTACGTCACAGCATCATCTATTGCCGAGCTACCCGGTTTTGCCAGCGAGACATGTAGGGGGACATGTTTGTTGTCGCAGTAGCAATGTGCTATGATGTTCTGTTCGCCTGCATAATACTTCTGGGAACAAGTAGAGGTAAGCGGGAAGCATTCGACTTGCAAGCACTTCCCCCTAAAACGCTAGCTATTAATATGATTATGATGAAGAATACTGTTCAGGGAAGTGACACATCCTGTTTCCTCTCCAATGCACTTATATTCGGTTTCAAAACAAGTTGACTGAGTTTTTACGTTCAACTGTTCGCAACAAACTCACGATGTAAATACCGTGTTTCGAATTGCTAGCATCTTTGAATTGTGGCTTTGTTAGACCACAGCCGCTTTATTCACGCGTCACGCGACCGCGGTTAGACCGGTGCCCTTTTTCTTTCGATGTATTTCCGCGATACATATAGCCCAAATTCGCGATCACCGGTTTTTCACAATATATTTTTTTATTCTTCGCGGATGAAGGTTTATGTTCTACACTATCGGCACTGTTAAATGTGGACACGAACAACATAAATTGATATGTAAGCTACAAAGCTGACTGGTATCTAAAAAAAAAAAAAAAAAGAAACTCCCGAGTTACCAGCGTCTTCTTCGTCCGGAGAAGACGGTACCAGTTAAATTAATTACAAAGCATAATTCAGATATAGATAGTCATAGACGTACATCGATGACTCGTATAGAAAACCCAAATGAAAAAAACATACACGAGCGGTACAAACATTGCTTCTGAAAGTTACGATTTCCTGCGCTGCGTTGATCTATACGTCATGTTGCAGTTTTGTTCTACCCGTTGTAGACATTAAGCACAGCCTCAATTAAGTTTTTAAGCACAGTCACAACTTGTCCAGCTGACGGCTCCTGATATTCTTTCCAGTGGCATTGACCGTCCGGCTCCAGCCGTTCGTGTTTCCGGAGAAGACAGTTGTGGGCACGAAGGTCTCCGTGATGTGCACCACCGTGGAAGAAATTCCCAACGTCCAGTTTCGGTGGTACAAAAACGGCAGCCCGTTAGCCGCTTCCGAGTCGGATTCTCGCGTGCGACTAAGAACCTTCCCGGATGTCTCGACCCTCGTCATCGGTCCTCTCGAAGAAGGCGACAGCGGTAACTACACTTGCACCGGTACCGCCAGGTCCAGGAGCGATTCCCACACCGAAGTGCTGTCCGTCTTGGGTGAGCTTGTCCGGACAACGTTACAAAATAGTTCTTCTTACGTTTCTGCATAAAAAAAAAGGAGAAGAATCCTGATAAAAAAAACTGTTAAGCATGTCGATGCTGTTGCGAAGTTCGCAACACAAATGAGTAAAACAAAATCAATTTTCGGAAATACCGAGATTACTGAAGTCTCCACAGTATTGAGAGTTCTACTATGTAAATCAGTCTCAAATTGTTTGAAAAAGGCCCTAGCTGTAAGCTCACTCTAGTCAGAAAGAGTTAACTCTTCCACCTTGACGGAAATCTTCACTACGATCTTTAAAATAATTACGATGCCGAGTGCGAACGGCTTATATGCGTTCAAATTTGACATTTTCTGCAATCTATAAACTCAGTACATCTCTGGTGTCAGTCAGAAAAGCAAAACGGATGTGATTTTAAAAAAATTATAAAAGGTAGAAGTTTATACATTTGATATGCTGCCTTTTGTTTTTGTTAAGACACGAATAAAGTCAATGCATTGATCCGCGTTTTAGTGGTACATATTTCTTATGCATGCCATGGTACGCAGTTCCACCTAAGTGGATTCATGAACCGCACGACGCTGATCTCCGGGAGGGACAGAACCTGTCTGTTCGATGCGCAGCAACAGGACGCCCGACACCGACTATTCAATGGAAGCTAAAAGGTAACCACAATAGTTAAAAATGTTGACTCGATCAACGCAATCATGTTAAGCTTTACGCGTATAACTATTGCCCTTGAGTAACTTTCTGGATGTGCGAGTTTGAGAAGAGCTAAGGTAGCAGATATTGAAGGGATTACTTGAAGAACTGAGGACACGAAACGTTTCAGGAAACACGAATGGGGTTCCGGTCAACAAGTCCCGTGCAGAGCTGCTGACCATTTCGAAGGCAACCAAGGACGTCGCCGGGACATACGTCTGCACAGCCGGCAACGGACTCCCAGGCACGTTGTCCAAGGAAATAAGAATTAAAATTTTCGGTGAGCATTCTCTTCGTTGGAAGCACCTATAAAATGGCAGCTGCAGCCTTGCGCTTTAATTAACGAGCGCATAACAACGGTTGAAAACCCGGGACTAGGAAGAAAGTGCAATATCCACTTTGCATGTTGAACAAGCTCACATTAAACTCAAGGTATTATCCACCGTATTAGTAGCCATTGCGTTTAACAGAGCATCATCTAAAGTGTGCGTGCATAAAGAAGCAACTCGATTAAAAATTCGCCAAATTAGGACGGAGTAAGGGGCATGGGCGCTTGACCAAGATGAAGGCGAAGGAAACAAGTTCAACATTCGTGGAATCTCAAGTTCGAGCAAATCCAGCGGTAATGTGCCTGAATAACGGGACAAGAGATGGCGCCAGCGGTTTTCGACCAGAGACCGAATCTCTGCCGCACGGCGTACGCCTATGAGTAAAATGACGAAGCGTCTCAGGCGTACTTGCAAAGAAGACGCACTCTATTGTAAAATGTTCTACCACCTCGGTGCTATTATCTTCATCTCCATCTCCAAGTTTACCATCCCCGCCAATGCACAACAGGCAGGTGAGTGTGGAACGAAAGGCGCAAGTACACAAGTTTTGCATCCAGCGTTTGACTCCCGAAAATGATTCAGCCGAGACCGTAACCGCTTGTTTTTATTTCTGGCCTACAGGAAGAACGTTTCGCTTGCAGCCTTTTTCGTTTCCGACGGATGCAATCGAGGGCAACAAAGTATCTACAATGTGTGCAACTGTTACGGGAGGCATCTCCTCGGGAGTTGAGTTTACCTGGTTCAAAGACGGGAGAAAGCTGGTGCAAGACGACAGAATTCGGGTTCGGTCCTATCCCGACATGTCGACCCTCGTCGTGGACCCCTTGACACAAAAGGACTCGGGAAACTACACATGCGTGGGAAAACTGCGGAACCAGAAGGACTCCCACACTGAAATGCTCCATGTACTCGGTAAGCGACCCCGTACACTCGAATCCGCATTCGTGAGGAATGAATTACGCGAGCTCATTTATCGTTACTTATGCCATGTTTCAACCTTCAAACGGGTAGGAAAGTTGAATAATGTTGTCCATGCGCCGACATTTTTATCTTGTGTAACACGTAAAATCATGAATATTTTTTATCAGATGTCGGAGCTTTCGTCAACTTACGACACGTCGCAATCGCCGAATATGAGTCTGTATATATGGGTGTTTCATCTCAAATCGTGCAGGCAAAAAGGGTCGAATTTTAAATTTCGATGAAAAAAATATATGTTATGGCGCCGTTTCTAAAACCGCAGTCTCCACAAACCGCAAGTTCGTCGGGTTTTTTGTTCTCGACTTATGAATTTTTAAAGAGGCCGCTGCGAAAAGTAGGGTTTTTCACACCCGTCGTGGGTCGAATGTTTCGCTTGATCTCCCGCCGTGGATTTTCAGTCCACATTATATCAACTTTTTTCAAGCACTCTGTGGATACATTTAAAAGGCTCCAATACAATAAAATAATTTTAGGCGTTTTGCTTTTTTTCTGTAAAAATGTCACAAACGCCCCCTCGGTCAATAGTTGACGAACTTTGACAATTAATTACTGGCGATCTACTTGGGTTACATTAATATTTTTATGTCCACGGAAAGCCTAAAACACACTCTTTATATGTATTATAAAATGACTCGGCTGAAAAAAATATCCTTAGCGGTACGTTTACGTTAATATTATGCGAAAACCAAAAAGTACCATTTTTGAAATTGATTTTCTCAAAAAAACTTATTTTTTAATTTTTTTTAAATTTTTGTTCAAATGTAGATATGATAGATGTCTACACGAAAGTCAAGCCGAGAAAGTGTGTATTTTGTTTGTATGTTTTATATTTAGGCCTCAATATCGGAAAAAGACGTCTTTGTTTTGAAAGACCTAAGTCAGACTAGCGACCCATGCGACTCTATGAATAGTGAAAAAGTTTTCTTGGATTTTCTTCTGCATTTTGTAATCAATTATAAACGGATTTCGTGGTATTGAATATTTATTTATGTTTTGATAAGAGCGGGAACCACGAGATACATATCTAACCAAATCAGCACGCCTAGTAGACTTTCAATAACCAAAAGGCACAGACGTTGCATTGTTTTGATTTATAAACCTTTCACAGTAAACTGGCACGACTAGCTATTACCTGTCATATTAATAAGACAAAGAAAGTCACCACATCGTCGATATATTATATACAATTCTTTCCGAAACCAAACACTGGGGTTTGTTCACCGCACATCGCACAGGTCATTAGGGAATGTCCTTTTTACTTCCGTAATACACAAAAGTGATGACACAGAAACGGTCCGAAACACACAGAGAGTGTGTCACGGAGAGGGGTAGGAAATAAAAATAAATAAATACGAATTAAATTGCCCAACTCCGATCTCAACGAAAATTCTGTTGAAAAAATTAAGTATTTAGGCTCGAGCGGTGGCAAGGCGATAGGTCCACGCCTGGTGGAGAGTCAGATAAAGAAGTCGACGACACGTAAAGGTAAAACAAAAAAAAAAAAAAATTTAATAAAGACGGGAAAACTCAGCCGCACATGGCAAGAACAAAAACCAACTCCTCCGGGCATCCCCTAAACGGGACGCAACCAAATGCGTGTGAACACGCTCTCTACATCACCGCCAGGCCGCTACGCCATGACGATACAAACCCAACAACTGAACAGTGCTAACAAACAGTTAGTAAGAAAACACTGAAAAAAAAACGTTCAGAAAAAACCGCACCCGAGAAACAAAGTTCAGCGGGGCGAAGAAACACACACGAGTCGGTCCCACGACACTGAAGTCTGGCAGGATGACGGCGTCCAGATGATGCTCGAATCGGTTCCTCCCTCTATTACGCACATCCACGACGGCTGTGCGGAACAGTGGCTTTGCGAAACAAAGTTAAGAATAGATTCGAACAGCGACGCGCGAGAAGGTAACCGAGACTATGCCTCAAGCTTCATATCGGGAGAGGAGCTTTCGAGGTAGTTTCTGCAGTTACTCAAACTTTCTCTTTCCCCTTCCCTTTTTCAACAGAACACGTCAGCCGGCGCTAACTTTTCATCTCGGGAGAAGCCCACTCTTCACAAACGGTTATAGTTGACCAGGAGGCTGCCTTCGACCCAACTAGTCTCCGAGCAGAATACAAACACAAGTATATTTACCAACACGCTCGTTTTAATGTCAGTCTCCGGGCTTTGCTGTTTCCAAAAGAGATAAACCTTTATAAGGACAGAACGAGCGGGTTGCTCGGGATAATTAAACTTAAACAGTCCCTTCTCGTTTTCTTCCTCAAGTTTAATAGACAACCCTTCGGTGATATCGGATCTCCCCGGAGAGAGATAGAGCACGGCCGTTTCAAGGTAAGGATAGGGCGCTCGAAGCTAGGGCAAACAGGCGGTATCGTTTCACGCATGCACGGATGGCTGGTTTCAAATTTCCCCACATCCCTAACGAAACCGGCCCATGTTCGTGTGTGCGTCTGCGGGATTTGTGTCTCGCACCGCCGGTTTTAGCGCGCACGCAGCGTTGTTTTGGCTGGCAGAACAGTTGTTGACCGTCGACATTGTAAGGCCGTGGTGTCCTCATCTTTTCAGGCAACGATTCCTTTGCTTTCCCTTGTGCAATAGTCTGACTGACTCCTCCTGGGTGGCTGTCACTGTTCGCCACGTCAACGACACATTCGTACCATGTCACTCCTCGTGACACAGGGTGCGCTGCTCGCTTTACTGTCACGGACCGTCCTATCTAACACAACGAGCGCGAAAGGTCGTGGTCATCTGCTGGCTCCGAAAGGGCGGGACGTTCACGCAGGCCAATGAGGGCCCCGAAGCAATACGACGTCCGCCGACTCCTACACGTTAAAAATGTACGACACCGGCTGGTCTGTGAAGAAGTGTTGCTTTCTCTTTTGAACTTCTCCGATGTAGCTTGCCGCCTATAATAAAATTTAAATAATCAATACTATATTTGATTATTATGTGGGAAGGTTGGAAAAGGCAAAAATATTTCCAAGTTTGTGAAGACGCGCAATTCGCAAGTCCCATTTCGAGCCGTAAAAACACGTTTTTGTACAATATTGATGCTTAAATACAGAACATACAAACAGAATACACACTTTCTCGACTTGATTTTCGTGTAGAAAACTATCACATCTACATTTTAACAAAAAAATAAAAAAATGGGTTTTTTGAGAAAATCAATTTCAAAAATGGTACTTTTTGGTTTTCACATATTAACTTAAACGTACCGCAAAGGATATCTTATACAGTCGAGTCATTTTATAATACATATAAAGAGCGTGTTTTGGGCTCTCCGCTGACATAAAAAATATTGATGTAACCCAAGTAGATCGCCAGTATTTAATTGTCAAAGTTCGTCAACAATTGACCGAGGGGGTGTTTTTAACATTTTTACAAAAAAAAAGAAAAAAACGCCTAAAATTATTTTATGGTATTGAAGCCTTTTAAATGTGTCCACAGAGTGCTTGAAAAAAGATAATATAATATGGACTGAAAATCCACGGCGGGAGATCAAGCGAAACATCCGACCCACGACGGGCGTGAAAAACACTGCTTTTCGCCGCGGCCTCTTTAAAAATGCATAAGTCGAGAACAAAAAATCCGACGAACTTGCGGTTCGTGGCGACTGCGTTTTTAGAAACGGCGCCATAACATAGATTTTTTTCATCGAAATTAAATATTTGACCCTTTTTGCCTGCACGATTTGAGATGAAACCACCCATATTTGCCGTCCGAAGCAAAGATATTGGCTGTTGTAAATGTGTGCCGGTTGCACAAAAAAAAAAAAAAAAAATACCGTTAACAAATATTGCCATTGTTTATGGGATTAAACTTTTTTGTTGTCTGCAGTCCCCGTAAAATGGATTCATGAGCCTGCGGACGTATCCTTGAAAGAAACAGGAAACTCAACGGTGATTTGCGAAGCGACCGGCGTACCGAGACCAACTATCAAGTGGACGAAGGAAGGTGAGTTTCAAAAACTGTTCCAGCTGTTTTTTGCATATAGTACTCTGAGCCCCCCAGAAAGGCTAATCAGAAAAAAGATGTTACGCGAAGGGCGAGACTGAGGATAACAGTATTTAGTTGGAGGTGTTGGACGTTCATACCGCGGTCGAACCTGCACGGGCCATTAACAACCAGACAAAAGCGCAGTCAGGAAAAAGAAAAAAAAAAAAACAGCTAAACGAAAAGAAACAGGTTTGGCAACTAGGCGGCACAAGGCACTGTAAAAAAAAACACGCCACAAATTCTGGTGTTGTACTCTAACATGGGGTCTTAAGGAGCTAAGTCTCTTGGCAAAACGTCGGCTCTCAGTCCAACGCGTCCAGAGCATTGCTTCAAGTGCTTCTCCCATTATTACCTTAGTGATTTGTTTTGTTTGAGCCACAGGTATACACCCATATTCTCAAAAGTAGTTACACACTGCGAACAGCACGGTGCGTTAAAGGAATAATAACAAAGAATAAAATCTATTATACATAGAAACGCATTCCGTTGTAAGAAGTGATTTCCGCGCAGCAAACGCTAATAATGAAGGATTGTGTCTTTACGCAGGAATGGCTCTCAGTGCTCAAAGTCCCCGTCTGGTTTTTCTGAAGGCAACCAAATCCGACGCAGGGAACTACCGATGCACAGCTGACAACGGCTTACAAAACCCGCTTACCAAGCAGATTCAAGTGACGGTGTTTGGTATGTCTCCATGTATGCATCCCCATTGCTACAACTAGACATGCAAAGGTAATAGTGTATCCACACTTTCACTGCTTTCGTTGTTTCTCATCGACAAGCACATGGAAGAAAAAAGCGTCGCATTTCCAGGAAAAAAAAAAAAAACGATTGACGCCTTTTGTGTTTTGAATCACCGAACGCTCCGAAGGGAAAGCTTTCCCGTTTCGAACTCTAGATGGCGACTCTGTATCGTACGGAGGTTTAACAACTAGGCACGGACATATTCATTCATAGCTCGATTACTAACAACAAAGTCGTCAAACCCTGCACAACTGCGCTTTCAGCTTGTTCTATTCATACACAGCATGGAGTTTGCGTCCTTTACACGGCTCTTCGTCACAGCCCTTCAGATTTTTGCAGTGCGAAGCAAAACTGTCGGTAAGTAATCGCCTCGATTAATTTCTTTGTGAGTGTTTATTCGACGGGTTCATCGCGTTCGTCAGAGCTGAGAGTCTGTGGCAGCTGAGTTCATGCTAGTTCGTTAATGATAGTAAACATTTTGGCAGCAATTCATTCTTACCCTTGGATTAAACTTTGGCATAATTCTACAGAAAAACAGATAAGCATGGCTTACCGAACCTGTGCAATCTGTGATAAGGTGATGCCCGAGCTTCATATCAACATGCGAAAAACCCTTGCAGAATTTCGACTGCAGCCTTTCCATTTTCCGACGGACGCCGTGGAAGGAAAGACTGTGACGGTCACGTGCACGACGACCACGGCAGTCTCGGGCGTCGAATACCGCTGGCTGAAGAACAACAAGCGGGTGTCGGAGAGCGCCAAGATGAGGCTCAGAACGTTTCCGGAACTTTCCTCGTTAATTGTCGGACCACTGGAGGCCTCCGACAGCGGGAACTACACGTGTCAGGCAACGTACAACGGAAAGAAAAACTCTTTTTCAGACACGTTAAATGTTCTTGGTGAGTATGCTCAAACAATGCAGGTAAACCCTTAAAATCGAAGCAATCGCCAGGTCTGGTGACTGTGGAAGGGTTTGTGAAATGTTAGCCAGCAGTTGGGAGGTCCTTACGTTAGTCACCAAGAATAGAGACATAAGCAATTTGCAGGGTGTGATCAACTCTTTGCGAGCTCAGAAAATGCTAATGTTTATGGTGAGGGTGACAACAAATTTATGGGAAAAAAAGTGCTAAAAAAATGCAAGTGGTCCGGAATTTGTGCGACCAGGTCGCGTTGGAGAGACATCTTTTGGAAGGGAGCCGATGCAAAGGTTTATGCGTTCAGAGAAGCACTTCTTTGTGAGGACAAGTGTCAACACAGAACAAGAAGCTGACCGAAAGCGTCTGTAGGAGAGGGTCTAAATGAGAAAAGGGAAACGAATGGGGAAAATCTTCAAGCAATACGCAACGCAGCAATACATTTTCAGTTCTCCCAAGCTGGATACAGGAGCCCGAGGACATCAAGCTTATGGAAGGAAGCAACCTGACTCTGCCATGTCGAGCGAAAGGCAAACCACAACCAAATGTGGTAATCACGAAAGAAGGTAATTACGCCAGAGCGACATCCAAGGAACTGTAAAGTTGGGATCAAAGTAAAAAAGCTTAGTTCGCCTTTTTGTCGTTGCTGCGCTGTTTTCCAGGAAAAGACGCCGCCGCACTCTCAGACACACTGGACATTAGCAAGTCAACCAAGCACCGTTCCGGTACCTACGTCTGCAAAGCGGATAACGGCCTTGGTCATCCGCTGCTCAAGCGATTCCGCGTTATCGTGTATGGTAAGCTTCCCCTATTCACAGGCCTAAAAACTTTAGGGAAAAAGCAATGGACAAATCACAATCTCTTTATTGGTCTTGAGTTGGCGAGAACTCAATTTGAAGACAGCGACACTCGCGCCAAAGGGCGACAGCACAACTGAAAACCGGTTCCAGAGATGGCGCTAGGATGTCATATTACAGTGCCTAACCGGACGCAGCATGTTCTATCAGCGAGATACAAGGACAGCGAGCGAGCGAAGCTTCCATCCAGGGTCCGGCATGAGATCAGAGCGTTGTTCTCGCGGACCCTTCAGACTATCGACACGTTTGTCTTTCGTCATCTTTCTGCAATGCTGGACGTCAGTGCAAGGTAAGACGAGACACAGCACCACCTGAACATCTCAGTATTAAGCAAGCTGCTTCTGACTACTCAAGGAAAGAAAATACGATTTTGCATGCGACATCTCTTTTATGAGGCGCCTTATTTTCAGGCGTTCTACGTCTCCAACCTTTCTACTTCCCAAGCAAAGTCGTGGAAGGAACTACAGTCACGGTCACCTGTACCACCACAAGTGGAATAACAAACGTTCACTTCAGGTGGCTCAAAGACGGAAGGGAGGTGGTGGATAAAGCCAAAGTGAAGATTATTCAACATTCTCTACTTAGTACGTTGGTGATCGGTCAAGTGGATCGAGGGGACAGTGGAAATTACACATGCGTTGGAAACATCGGAGAGAAGCTGGACAGCCACTCGGAAGTACTCAGCGTTCTCGGTACGTTGAATGTACGACATGGACTGCTAAACATGTTGCGCTTTTTCTACACCAGGTTTATCATTTCAACATAAAATTTTTCAGCGCCCCCCGAATGGGTGGTCGAACCGGAAGATATCAAGCTGCACCAGGGCGGTAACGGAACCGTTACATGTGAAGCCACAGGAAATCCGACGCCAACAGTGAAGTGGAGACTGGCAAGTCAGAACGGTAAAGTACCACCTTCACAATTACATAGTGTGTAGCAACTTTTTATATGCAAGACACGAAAAAAATCGCTGAGATCTTATAGCTGACTGCACCTTTCAAGTCTCTTGCTTAGACTGAAATCTCACTTGTCAATCTAAATATTTTGCAAGATACGTGGCCTAGTTGCAAGAGAGAAACGGCTACATAATAACTAGGAAACATTAGGTTTTTGAAGTATAAAAAACAATTAGACTATCCTTCGTTTCGTACTTTCCAGTAGCTCGCGATGAAAACATCAGTAGTGTCTTAATGTCCCGAGAGAGTTAGTTACAACTAAAAAAAAATGTAAACATGCAAAGGTTTTTTTGAAGGCACAGCGATTATCTTTAGTTTTTCACTGCTTTCTCATGCGACACATTTGAAAACTTCAAGTGCCGTACTGAACTATTTTTCTTAAGTTTGTTGTTCCAACTTTAATTAAGTGCAACGACCTGTGACCTCTGGGCGTAGGTGCTGCAAAAGAAACAAGCGCCTCTGGACGGAACCTGCTGCAACTCATGAACGCGTCCAAGTTGGACGCAGGGACCTACGAATGCAGTGCAGTCAATGGGGTACCGGAAGACATTTACAAACGTGTGGTTGTCTCAATATACGGTGAGATCTCATCAAGCACCGTCATACGTTTGGCGCATAACGTTTGTTCGTCCCGCCTCTCTTCTTCCGATAATTATTCTCCCACGTGACAGTTGCCGTGGTTGTTAAATCGTTCGTCGCTGTAGCTCAATCACGCGGCGCCCTTTCACAACGTTTTTAATTGGCTCCTCGTGCAAATGGCTGCCGATAAAAGTGCTCGGCAGTTGGTTTTATACTCAGCTCGTCACTGACCGATGGTTCGCTTTTAGTTTCGAACTCCAACGCGGCATATGACGCTCCGTACTTCGTTTGTATGTCAACCGATGGCGCTGCAAGTTCATCCCTCAGAGGGGAGTCATTTGTCAATGGTGGCGACGACAGGGGATTCGCGGTGGCGCCGAATGTACCTTCGCGCAAAACTGGCTCACACCGCGGACTGTCCTACAGCTGTTCTTAAATTGATGTGCTAAGAATTATTGCTCTAACGTGACGCGCTTCTTTTTTACTTCAACAAACCCAGTAGCACTATGACGTACCTCCTCCATCTGCAAGCAGCTTTCATCCTTTTTATTATATCTTTCGGTAAGTACACGCCTTTCTGAAATGCCTTTACGCTAGTCGTATGAGAAATATCTCGAATTGCGAAACGGAATGTAGAAGGTGTCAAACCGTGTTTTTAATTTTTAAGCGCATATTTTTCTGAATTTAGAAAGTGGATCTGCCGCTGTTTACAATGTATTAGATACCATTCTGACAGCCGCGCCACTTGGTTTCCCTTCGCAGGAAATGCACTGGTTGTGAAAGTTCAGCCGTTTTATTTCCCGAATGACTTGCTCGAGGGCTCGAGAGTCAGTGTGACCTGCTCGCTTCGCAAGGTTTCGAGCGACGCACGCTTCAAGTGGCTCAAGGATGGCAAAGCACTCGACGGAAATCGTTACAGGCGACTGTCCGTCAGGACAGAAGCGGACTTCTCAATGGTTACTATCGAGCCAACCAGGCAAGAAGATAGCGGAAACTACACCTGCATGGTGACATCCAAAGGAAGGTCGGATTCCTATACGGCCGCACTTGTGGTGTATGGTAAGCCTTATAAATCTGTGCGTATGCTCGACAACAAGAAAACAGCGTAGTCACATAACATTTTATGACGTACATCCCGTGATATAACTAACACGGACACGACGTCGGGGGGCTGGCGCAAGTTTCAGCTGGATAGCGTTCTAAACAAAACGTTATTAGTCAATTTGAGTCCCACATTTGAGCCCATTTACACATTACAAAAACTGATATATTCCGTGACAGTTTCGATTCGCACGAGAGGAACATCAAACATCACTAACGGCCTGCTCCGAAAAACTGCGTGGCATTTTCTGAACATAATAGCAACGGTTTGTAAAGATTAAGTTTACTTCCAACACATATGTTGAAGACGCATATAGTAGAGCGCGTCTTGGGGTACTTATCGATCATGTGATATCGTAGCGAAATCATAAATCTAGGCTTTTTGGTACACTGAAACTGATTTGCATTATTAGAGACACCGAAGCGCCAAAACGAAAGGAATCAATTAACCAAACTGCGCCTTACTTTGCTCCTTTCATGCCCTTTCCTGAACAATGACAGCTTCTCCAGAATGGACGGAGGCTCCGCAGGATGTCCTCGTCACAGAGGGAGGAAATGCGTCCATAACATGCAAGGCCCGAGGAAACCCAGCACCAAATGTGACTATACGCAAAACAAGTGGTAAGAGAAAAATAGTACCTTTGTTTGTCTGCTAGAAGCTAGTAAGGAATATTTAGAGTTTACAGAATACTTTCAGCTGCCAAACTCAGTCATAAATTTGAATGCTCATCAATTTACTTCTCTGTCATATATTCCGTAACCATATCCAAGCTTATTTCTTTAATTTTTCTTCTACAACACAGCCCAACCGCCACTTGTTCAAGGCAAAAGCGCGGGAACGCTGCAGCTCACGAAGACCAGCAAGCACGACGCTGGAAATTACTCGTGCACGGCGACCAACGGGTTTGGCACGGCAATCGAGAAGACCTTTCTCGTGAAGGTTTACGGTAAGAAACATGCATTCGACGATGCAATCAGCCAATCTAAAAGTTCGCACTGAACTATGACCGCCAGAACGAAGATTTCCAAGCAGTTTTTTCGAAACAGACCACCATGAATACCGCTTCCAACATTCACTTAGCTTCCACCGTCTAAACACAGAGGGCGTCACGATGCTGCCCAGACGTTTTCCATGTACCTCGGACCGTTCATAGCGCGACCGTAGAGCGCTGCAAGATGGAGCTTGTCTTCATACTATTCATCATCTTTGAAATCATCTGTATATCGGCTGCTGGTAAGTAGGACATTGTAACCTTTCGTTGCGACGATGATTAAATGTACTGACGTACTAACGAGCACTAAATCTGCTTCTTGATTGTTTCAGAAAAAGTACAAGTGGCGCCGTTCTACTTCCCCGAAAAAGCGGTCGTAGGAGACACGATCAAAATCATCTGTTACACGAATACCGAACAAACGCCTCTGTCCTTCACGTGGATGAAGGACAGCAAACCGCTACGTGTTAGCGACACTGTTCGGATCAAAACACAACCGGATCTGTCCGCAATCACCCTGGGGCCCGCTACCGCATCGGATTCAGGAAATTACACCTGCCGAGCGTCGACGGCCAAGTCGAGTAGCGCGTACTCCGCGCAACTAAACGTATTCGGTAAGTATTCAATCTGAGCTGAGTAAATTGTGCGCGACTCAACAGCTGCACAGCTTCACACTGACTCAAGAAGGCATAAAAATGCATCAATTTACGGCGAAAGAGTAAAAGGCAAGGTGAGAAACGTTGATGCCTCAAATTTAATACACGCACTTACAACGGAATTGGGGTACACTCGAAGCAGCAGTAAGGGAGAGTGAGGGAATGGGAGGATGGCGAAGAGTGGGAAAGTCAACATATTTCTTCGGTGAATAGTTCCAAAAAGCTGATGAGCTGCTAGATGGATGACGCCTTGGTAGCGGTACTTTCAACTGTAATGGTGTACTTGCTTGGCGTGGAGTACACGATTAGAATGAGTGGTTGCCTCGTCGACACTGACAAGTAAATAGCACAAATTCATTTTTCTCGATTCTTGAATCAAAACGATTTGGACAATGGTTGCAGTAAACTAGCGTTTAAGATATATGTTAACGGGTTGCTTTTAACAACCACTATTTTAAGCTTAACATCTCATCTGTTGCCACAATTGGCATCTTACCGTATGCAAGGGTGTTTGGGAGGAATGGGTCAGTAAGGTGGTGGGAGGACAGGGACAGTGTGTCAGTACTTCCTTTATGAATATTGGTGGTCTGACTGGTACATAAGCACTAAGGTAAATCTGTAATAATAGTTAATGATATAATTTTAGTTAATATTGCATTTAGGCCACCAGTTACTTGTTTTGTCTAAAATGATACCGTACTCTTAGTCTCCCGTCCAAAACCACTGACAATCGGAGGAAAAAAGACGACTGCAATCGGGCTTCGTGTCTGAAACCCATACGCCTATAATATTCAGTAGCACAATTTTTGGCGCAATCCTTCATCTGTCCCATTCCTCCCTGGGGGGAGGTGGAATAAGACACTTTTTTTTTTCTTTTTACATTTCTAGAATAGTTAGTACAAAATGCTGTACAGCTGATGTGAAGCGTTTCTCACGCAACATTTAGGACCATTAAACTTGTTTCTATGTTTCCATTAAACTGCACAAAAAGAATTATAGCGTGAAAACTGTACCATTCCTCTCCACTCTCCCTTACTAAAGGCGCGTTTAACCACACAGTAAAAAAAAGAGAGAGAAAACCCCCCAAAAAACCAACAGATTATACGAAATTCAGTCTCACCCATGTCACCGATTTTATGAAACTCTGTGGACAGAACGGGCCTTCTTACAAATCTTTCATTTCCGAATGTGGTATCGTGTACCTGAAAGCTGTACCTGAAACATTATAAGCTGGCAAAAGAAACGTACTATAAGAAAAAGAACGAAAAGAGAACAATCGCCAAGTAAGTCATTTGCACCACAACATATAACCTTGAATGCCAATGAATATGTAATATTGGTTCATTTGATTCCTTAAACGAGTACGGAGGAAGCACTCTGGTGGCAGACGATGTTTTTCACCATCCTGTCACTGGAAAATGAAAACTGCGTTTAAGAACGATGCATCGACACACCCAGTGCATGTCATACACACGTTTTTTTTTTTTTTTTTATTTATTATTTGCAAATTCTCGCTCTATCATTCTAAATACGGTATATTTTTTGCTCTAGCACCTCCTGCCTGGATCCAAGAACCGAGCGATCGCAGAGTTGTCAAAGGCGCCAACTTGACGCTACCATGCGCCGCTTCGGGTCATCCGGAACCAAAGCTCACGTGGTATCGAATCACCAGGCCCACTGGTAATTTATTTATTTTTCTATTTCCTAAAAATGTATTTATTTACTTAATTGTTAATGAATTTGTTTGTCTGAAAACTTACATTTGTTCGAGAAGCATTAGACTAGGCTGGGCACATACACAAAAAAGGTAAACTGTACATTACAACAAATTAGAAAAAATAACCGTAAATAAAACACAATGATTTTAAAAGTGTAAGAATTACAACAGTGAAAAAGCGCAAGCGTATAGTTTTACATATACACTAGCGCTTTCTCTAAAAAAAAAGCTCTAATAATGGCCTTTCATAAATGTCATTGGGCTGCATATTCCAGTCTTCAACATGCCACGGAAGAAAAAGAAAACATTTAAACACATCACTTCTACACTTCACAGAAGAATTTTTAACTGTTTCTTCCACGTCACATGGGAAGTATAAGTAAAAGAAAACATAGAGGAACAATGAGGTAGGCTCCAAAATATATTTGTATTTACAGATACCAGGATTGTTATAAAAAAAATTATCTAACTTGCAGCGGATGATTTGACCTCTCTGACTAAAAGATTTCCAGCGTAGCGACGACTTTATTTCAGTTATGCGAGCTCTGAAATCATAATTACATAAACGCAATCATTGAAACAATCATAATTCCAGCCGAGACTAGTCGCTCGACTGTAGCGATGTCTGTGCTCATCCAGTCGGTGTTTTTCTTCTCCGTTTCCAGGTTCGACTCAGCAGCCGCTCAACATCCAGAGCGACGGAAGCATTTTCTTTGTACGCGTTCAGAAAGAAAGCCAAGGAATGTACAGGTGCAGTGCTGCTAACGGAATTGGCGCTCCACTGAACAAGACTGTAAAGGTCACGGTCACTGGTAAGCAGGGCGCATAAAATAAAATATGGCTCGCGAAACGAACAAAACTTCGGACCGAGCTTCGATGCACTAGCATGATTTTCTTATCGAATCTAGCTTAACGCATGCTTAAAAAGTTAAAAATAAAACGTCGGAATAAAACGTCGGTTACGATTAATTCTTACAAGGTCCAACACAAAAGCTCATTTTTCCCATATATATATTTATACGCATATCCGTAAGATATACACAATATGTGGGCATGTAAAAATAGGGTTTGGTTTTAAGTAAGCCCCCAAGGCTATTTCAGACGAGCAAACCCGTCCAAGTTTGGTTCTCAGGATGCTTTTATTACTACTTTCAATGTCGTAAAAAATGTATGGTCTTAATTCGCTGTGGACTAACAAGACACGTTAAAGGAAGTTCTTTTAACGATTCTAAATATTTTTGTGATCAAAACTAAAAGTGGCATCTATTAGTTAGACTGTGCTCGCATCGTATCTATTTGGGACAAAACGCTTTTTGTTCGTTAATCTTGAATCACAAATTACGTGAAATAAAATAGGGACTACCCAAGGACAGTGTCCGTGGGGTTGTGGTTACGTTACGTTTGCACCTCTCGGAGTTCAGGGGGTAGTGAAGATCGGTTTATCTGGGGTTCTAGCTTCTCGTTACACGTTTAGTAACAGGGTACCTCACCTGGTACTGACAGTGGTTGTCTATTGCCTTGCTCAGCGCATATTAAATCTGTAACGCGTAAGGACGGCCCGCGGTTGGCTACAAACCAGGTGCAGTATCAGCCACTAATTACATACTTACAAAACGGTCAACGTTTATTAGTTGCTTTAAATGAAACCGGATTACAGCGCCATGCTTTGGACGCGGGTATAGTTTCCAGAGAGCGGACAGACCTGGAGTAGCCACAGTTGCAAGGTTCGACCAAGAGATGGCGGAAGGTGTCTTTCGCAACGGGATATTGCGAACCGTGCTCTACTAAAAAATGTAATAAATATTGACGACAGTCTTTCCGGCGTATTTTTACGCCAAGCCATGAACACACTAAAGCGCATTTCGTGGCACTCCGTATTCGTTCTCTTATGCAGTATTCTACCCAGCAACGCCAAAGGTAAGCTCGAAAATTATACCCCCAATTATTCCTAAACACTATAACTGAAACAAAGTATATATGGCGAGTGTAAAATCCTTTGAATTCTTGCAGACGTTCCGGAAATTCAACCGATGACGTTTCCCAGCAACCTCAAAGAAGGCGCAAGGTTCCGAGCCACGTGCTCCGTGATAACGGGCAGCCCACCGTTCACGTTCAGGTGGCTCAAGAACAACAAGGACCTACAAGAGGATGGCGCCGTGACGATAGAGAATTGGAAGGACTACAGCAGTCTCGTCATCACGAAGCTGGCGAAGAGTCACGCCGCCAACTACACATGCATCGCGACGAATGCGGCCGGATCAGATCGGTACACAAACGGCTTGGTTGTAAACGGTGAGTCGCAACTGTTCTTACGTTATTGAGCATCAGTACGAACACCCGTCGAAATTAGAGTTAGAGGATCTCTGACACAAAGGGATTGCATGATGAAGGCATTGAAATGAACACGCTGGAAGCCTCATATTGGTAGTCGACGTTTCGTTTAAGATTTTGCTCCTTCTGAATTAAACAAACTAGGTTTCTTAACACTGCCGGTTGCCACTCTGTGGTTTTCAGGAGGTCACTATTCGAATACTTCCTACCAGCTTCGAGTAACTTCTTCGTGTGTTGTACGGTGATGACAAGGATAACATGTCAGCTTCTTCACTGTGTCCTTGATAGCGCCGCCACGTTGGTCACTGGAACCCCACGACGCAGTTGTGCTGATGGGAGGTACAGTGCGGATCGGGTGTCAGAGCGTCGGCTACCCGTCTCCAGTCATCACGTGGGAAAAATGTGAGAACAAGAGGTGTTGGAAGAGACTGCATTTGCCGGAAGTAAAAGGATTCGATCTGATATAAATCATGGGTGCAGACGGAGCCTCTGGAGGCGTTACCCTTGGCGGCATCGTGAATGGAACGTTAGAGATCTACAACACATCCAAGCGAGACGGTGGAACGTACGGCTGCAGGGCGTCGAACAACCACGGAGAGAAGATCGAGAAGCGAGTGACCGTCAAAGTGATCGGTAACATAGACAAGCCGCTCTTTTAGTCTTGCCCTTCAAAATGTTAGACTGTCACAGAGCGAATCATACAAACATACATAACTCAGCCAGAGAACAGGAAACAGCTTCGAAAATTTTACTCGTACTTTAATCAGTCGCTTCTTACTCCAAAAGAATTTAAAAAAAACTAAACAAGCCATTTAGGCAATGCGGTTTTCAAAAGGTGAACGCCTATTAGGTTGTTTTTGACCGCGATATCACCTTGCAGTAAAATTGGAACAGGTCAAAAAAAGCATCTTCAGGCCCGTTCACACTCTTGCAACCGAGTACGACGGAGAAAGACGAGACCTGTTGAAACCTCTTAAAATTTCTTAGGACGAGAGAACACATTGGCTCTCTGGCGCCATCTATGAGGTGACCCTGGAACAGCAATTCACAAGAGGGAAGGTTTTGCGGGATGTCCGAGGTCAAATGTCTGTAATACCTATAAGAAAGGCTCGTTTATAACGTTGACAAAGTTTTTCGAGCCAAGAAAAAAGGATAATGCGCGAGAGAAATAGAAAATATGCCGGACCGCCAAGTTTACACTGCTACCCAATAGATGGCGACAGTGTGTCCTCTCGTTGTAAGAGATATTAAGAGGTTCCCAGGCACCCGGTTCTAAGAGGTCGCAAGTGTGTGAACGGGCCTTTAGAATTGGTCCTGGCCGGTTCAACTAGAGGGGCATTGGTCGAGACAAAAAAGGGGATCAGTCATTCTAACAACGTTGCTAAGCACTCGCATGAATAAAATTATGATTACGTCCATTTACAGAATGCATGAACACCACGCAAACTCTTTTTTTTTTTTTTTTTACTACGTTCTGTGTACAGCGAATGATGAATTCATAAAATTCACTGATGTTCCCATTTCAGATGAAACCGGAGGGTCGCTCGACCAAATGAACGTCTCCGACCTTTGGAAGTGCGCCCTCAAGAAGATTAAGGAAAATGAACCTTTACAAGAAGTGCATGTCGGTGGCTACAGCATAGCATCGTACACACCTTGACTGCTTATTAAAAAAAATAACTGTGCTGAGGCGTTTTATTTGTACTAAGCTAGCAACTCGACACGTCGCCACGGAGAGTGAAAATAGCGCAAAACTCCAATCTGTCTCTGCTTTCCCGCAGTGCCCGCAAGGTTCGAGGAGAAGTTCAAGGTGCAGACAGTGCGTCGAGGTGAAGGTGCCACGCTACAGTGTACGGCCCTTGGAGACACGCCATTGGAAATCTCCTGGTCTCAAGAGAAGAAGCCTCTAGCATTCGCTCCAGTTACAAGGTGGGTGTCTGCTGTGTCAGTGGCACCTCACTGAGAAACTCCCAGCACTCAGAAGGAAACCCGCACTGTATCCACAAGTCGAAGACGTGTCACTCTTAACATCCGCGGCGCCACATTTTCACCGTGGCTTGCTTGTTTGAAGATCGGAAAGTAAACAAATATTTGCAGTTAGTTCCTAAAGCTGCTCGAGCAATCAAAGAATGTGTAAGTTAAATATTAACGCGCAAGGCATTAACTCCATCGATCATAATTTAAAAAAGAAAACAAATGTTATCAGATAAGCATGATGCCTACTAGAAAAGAAATAGAGGAAATTGAAATAAGTTCTTTATGACTTTCGACTACAGAATTCTAAGCAAACCCGTTCTTTTTTATATAGAACAAAAAATAGGACTGAGTAATTAATCGATAACCCTCCGATGAATATATTAATTCTTTCGTCGGGATCACTTTTTTTACGCGCTTTATCAATTGGCTTGAAATTGAGTTAAAAAAACTTCGTGGAGGAAAAAAGAACGCGTAATTGGCGCTTATATTTTAATTTCTAGGAGGCAGCACAGCTGTCTTCCACGGTAAAGAACTTAAGCATTCCATTTGGCTGCCATCTAGAGCAATTATAAGATAAAAAAAGTGCATAAATATTATATTTTTAGAAGTGTTTGCCTGAATTTGCTTACAGTTCTGTTGTTGTTTTTTTTGTAAAGCGTTTAGGGGCAAGTGAGGCTGCACATTTTGCCATTGATGATATAGAAATCAAAAGTCAAAAGCAAAACGTGTAGTTTTGTCTCTTTTGTGACATTATGCTTTAGAGATCAATATAACCTAATAACCGATTAATTACTCGAATAAAAGTAGGAAATAAATTGGCCTAAATATTTTAGTCGACGCTTAGCCCTTGAAAAAAAGACATTAGAAAAACGTGTAAGCTTTTCTTTATTTGCTTGTTATTTTTAAACGAAGTGTTCTCTTGTAATCGTAGATAATTGCAGTAAAATAGCTCTCAAATACAAAAAGCGTGTTACTACGTCTAGACAAAACTTTTCGGGGAAAGCAAAGTATTGGGTTCATCATCACCCTCCCTCCTCCCTCCTATCCCTCCCCTCCTTCCCTCCTTCTCCTCCTCCTCCTCCTCCTCCTCCTCCTCCTCCTCCTCCTCCTCCTCCTCCTCCTCCTCCTCCCACGGCGCGCGCGCACCGTCACATCTTGTTGCATTGTCAGATTACATTGAAAACTTTCCGCGGGTTGCGAACAATAAGAAAGCGAAATAGACGCGTGGATGGCGCAGTTGGGGTTAACGGTGTCGTGACCTTTTACATCCGCACCCCTCCAGGTACGAGAAATTCGAGTCCTCCACGGAGCAGGGGGTGAGCTCGGAGCTGTTGATCCCGACGACGGATCGGAGCGACGCGGCCCTGTACACCTGCGTCGCCAAGAACGAGTACGGCTCCGACGAGAGGAACATCAAGCTGCTCGTCGTAGGCAAGCTGAGCCACCTCTCTCTTTTTTAGAGCGCAGCTCTTAGGCGCCCGTTTCCGGCTTGAGCGGCGTCGCCGTAAGCGTGAACGCGCGGTGCATGATAGGTAAATTTCCACAATAAATATAGCGAAAAATTTTCCCCGCTAAATTTAGCGGGAAATTTTCCCGGCTAAATCTAACCAAAACTTTTCCCCGCTAAATTTAGCGGGAAAATTCCCCTAAGTGGGGGCCGAGCAGGAGAGGAGGAGTGGCATAGCCCCCTCTCCGTACCTTGCCCTCCTCCTCCTTAAGAGCTGCGATCTAATTCGGCGTTACAGGAGGTTGTAAACGGCTTTCATTTTTTTTACCTCTACTATTACTACCACTACTACTACTACTACTACTACTACTACTACTACTACTACTACTACTACTACTACTACTACTACTACTACTACTACTACTATTACTACTACCCCCACCGCCACTATTACTACCTCGCACGCATGCAGATGACAGGGGCTGCGACCATTAGCATTAAAGATCAATGGTCAGTCAATCAATAAATATATATATATATATATGAATCAATCAATCTACAATTTGTTCGGTATCGTGCCCGCATCATTACAGCTGTTTCCGTTCTTTTTCTCTTTAAACCTAGAACGCACCAAGTAACGAGAAGTGTACCGGTCCCCAAGACATAACGAATTGCATTGTCGTACATTTACAACGCTCCCGTAAAACGTGTGATCTGCTAAGCGGAGCAAACGAGGTCGCAAAAATCACTCGGCCAAGAGATATAATTAAGCAGCTTAATGAAGAAAATGGCAAGACACCAAAGTGTCACATAAAACAAAAAAATAAAAGCCAATCTGTGAAAGTGGGAGGGAAACTTAGCACGAAGAAAGGAACTACAGCACTGCTAGCGCTAGGCACGACGTGAGGAAACGGTTAAAGCAGAGGTAAAAACAGACGGCTTATGTTAAAAGGTCTATATCGCAGTCGTTATTTTCTGCCAATATGTTTTTTTCCCATAACACCGTGAATTAATTTTGTAGAATAACACCGTTCGCCACTTGGAACTGCGACGGCGGAGGGTTCCGTGTAAACTATTTATTCAAAAGCAAACATGAGATACGATGTTTTCTGCATATATACCTTAACAGCATCACAGCACAAAACAAGCTGCATCCTAAAGCGAAAAGTGGGGTATAAAAATAAACAAAGAAATGATCTTAGGGAAAATGAGCCTGTCAAAATATTCAGCTGGTTAAAAAACACGATGCGAAGCATACTGCCGCGGTGCATTTCAATATCAGTTCTAGCTCAGTGTTAGGCGTAAGCATACAAGGTCCGTTCTAAACGAATCTTACCTAATCTCGTGTGAGCAATGTGGCTACTGGAAGTCCTCGAGTAGACGGGCTCGCCATTCCGT
This sequence comes from Ixodes scapularis, assembly GCF_016920785.2. NCBI lineage: Eukaryota > Metazoa > Arthropoda > Arachnida > Ixodida > Ixodidae > Ixodes > Ixodes scapularis. The sequence goes on from NW_024609857.1 coordinate 24,907,738, forward strand.
CCCCTTGCAGAAGTTCCAGCTCAGCCCCTTGACCTTCGTATCCTGGAAGTCTGGAACCGAAAGGTGAACGTGATGTGGTCCGAGCCGTACAGCGGCAACAGCCCCGTCACAAACTACGTGGTCCACTACTGGAGGGACAAAGGCGAGTCACCCCTTGTCTTGTGCGAGTCGCGTACACTCTACGGTCCTCAATACTGTCGATCTAGCAGAGTTAGAAAGGGAAGAGAAAAAAAAACTAGAATGTGACACATAGGAAACTATAGTGTGAAAATTCTCCTGTTGTGTGTGCTAGCCTCCGCCACTGTGTGAGGATTCTCTAACGGCATTAAAGGGGCACTGACACCCCAAAGGTCGTATTTATTTTAGTTGTCTAAAACGATGCAAGTTGCAGTCATAGACACGCAAAAAAAACCGCATCGCGAAAAAAAATTTTCCCGCGCGCGCGCGCGTCTTTTTATTTTTGGCGTTTGATTTTCCCGCCTCTCGCCTCCTCGCTTCTTTTGATCGGTGACGTCAAAAATCAGGAAATTTAGAAGCTTTGTAGGCGACATCTCTATAACATTTAATTACGGCAATCGTAAAACATGTTTTTTAACGCAATTGCGAACGCACTACGGCCCTTCTTTTTGAAATACCAAAAATCGGGAGTTCGTTGTGGTGCCGTCTCCTGGATTTGTATCCTCCAACGGAAAACAGGCGACACTGCTCAAAACCGGTCCGCCGTAACGCCGCCGCTCACTCCTTTCCTCCTCGCTTTGGGTCGCCATGGAAACAGCCGGGAGTGGTGAAAGAAAGTCGACTCTCAGGTCTCCGCGATTTTTGACGTCAAGGCACCGGCGCCGATCGCGCGGGAACTTCGAATTCGGCATTTGGAAATTGTTTTTTTACTTCACAAATACTGAACTCCCAAATTTCAAATTTTGAGGGTAATGTCCCGGCATCGTTTTCAATCGTTTCGGATAATAAAAAAAAAATATGATTTTGATGTGTCAGTGCCCCTTTAACTCACCACTTACAACCGTTCTGCTTTACACTAGCGATTCATGGACGCAGGATGGGCCTTTTTATGTTCACGCTTCTCACATCGTGATTCTTTTGTCGTCGTTCTTATCAGTCAGTGACGCAATCTCAGTGGATACGGACTGGTAATAACACGCTCTTCACGTCGTGCGCTTCTTAAATGTCAGTGCCTATAGTCTGAGAAGTTCTGCACTATATGTAGTTTCTCACACCTCAAAAGCCATATAGTGTGTCCCATTATAACGACGTTCCACGCGTCGCAACCGTTTTCTGATTTCCATGGTCGGGTGATCCTGCAATCCGATTGGCCGCGAGAAGACGAGGAAATTGCAGAGTTCGCGGCGTTTCCTATTGTTCAGCCATCAGTAAATATGTACACACACGAAGATTAACGTCTCATCTTTCATAATATTTTTTTGTCTGCTTGGTAGGCACTAGATGGAACAAAAACATACGTCGAGGTTCGTGACTCGAGCTGCAAATCGATTTCAAAGTTTTAAAAGGAAAGCGATCAAAATTCGTTGGTTTCGCTGACTACCACGTGCAGAAGGCCCCCACCGCCTTCACGAGGAAACGGTGTCCAGCACCCAGACATCGGCCGTGATCGCAGAACTGCATCCGGGTACGTCTTACTCCATGACCATTACGGCAGAGAACGAGGTTGGACAAGGACCGCCGTCCGATCCCATCAGGTTCCAGACGTCCGAGGAAGGTGAGCAAGTCGCGTCCTCCCTTACCAACCCGCCACAGAAGCCGGTTGATTGCACCGAATTAATGCTAAACTCCCACATTAAAAAAAGATATAGCAAAAAGAAATGACAACCGTTGAACTTTTTTTAAGTAAAATGGCCGTAATCCATGCAGTATATTTAAAATAAAAAAAACATATATAAATTAATTAGTTAGTTTTGTGTCCAAGAAATGTCAGTTCACCTACGTTCTGGCGTCACAATAATATTAATAAAAAGATAAATACTGTGGCCCGAGCATAACGGAGGTCGACTAAGAATATCTGTTTTCAGCAGATCAGCAGGTCCTTGACTTCGTATTTTTACCACCAAAGTGTTCGCAATCTTAGATGGGAAATCGATTAAATACTTCTTCTGCATTCCTTTGCGTCCAGAACCGGGTGGATCTCCGACAGACGTCTGGGCAGCGGCTAAAGGACCCACATCTGTTGCAGTGTCGTGGAAGGTAAACATCAATAATGTCTTCGTCCGTATCATTCAAATACGCACCCCCCAGTCTTACAGTGGCAACGTCAAATGTTAGAGCTGAGGAGCCGCTGGAGTCTTGATCATACGAGAAGGTTTCCAAGACTCCACTTCAAACAACTCACTCATGCGAGCATTTCATTCACATCCTTCACTGCATAGCTACTCATGGAAAAGTACAGTAACGTATCGCTGATATAGATTTCCCGTTGTATAAAAAACGTTTTCGGGCACGAACTAAGTAAATATATAGGTGGACATATTACCGATACATGACTTTATGAAGGTGGTCATAAGACCACCACAAGGGTAGTTTCATGACCATGTATCCGAGTACCTCGCACGTGCCGAGAAACGTAACCTATAAAAAAATTTAAAAAGACAAAAATAAACACAATCCGCTTTATGAGCAAGCTTTATAAAACTTGTAAATAAAGAAGGAGCTCGGCCATTGACCAGGTGCTTAGAGCTCAACGCTGCAAATTTGAAAATCGCGTCGAAACGCTGAACTTGTCGAGCGGGTCCCAGCACATCCGGTAACTTTGGTTCAGAACATTTCCGACGACTCTTTGGATACGCTAAGCTGCTTTCACGAGCGGCGCTCTTTGACACAAATTGCTATTAAATACACAGTGTACGTCCTCACGGGTTTTGTCTTTTTCTTGCTCATTGTTTGTCGCACGGTAGAAACCCCATATCACAAAGCCTCGCCCCTGTACCGCAGCCCCCTCCCCGAGACACCTGGAACGGCGAGCTCAAGGGCTACTACATCGGGTACCGGTCAGCCGAATCCAACCAGCCGTACTCGTTCAAGACAGTCGAGACGGTGACCAACGACACGCAGGAGGTCACCCTGGTCGGCCTCTCCAAGTCGTCCCGGTACAGCGTCATCGTGAGGGCGTACAACGCCATCGGCAAGGGACCCCCCTCCGAAGCACTCGTCGTGCGGACACTCGACGGCGGTGAGCAAGTTAACAGAACGCGCCACACTCCGAACGCCTCCGGATTTTAATTAAGTAAAACAAAAACAAAAAAACACAAAAAAATTAGGCGCAAAAAATATATATATTTATGCATAAATTAATATTAGAGTTAGTAGCAACTTAAAAAAAGACAGGGCGTGGCGAGTTCCTAGCATAACATTATCGATGCACAGCCAGTGAGATTGTAACATTATTTGATAATAACGCAAAAAAAAAAACTAATCACGAGGCACGAAGCGCGCAAAAATGTATTCAAAATGTATTTAAAAATAAATAACCTATGATCACTGACAACTTCTCAAGTTGTCAGTGATCATAGGTTATTTATTTTTAAATACATTTTGAATACATTTTTGCGCGTCAGCACAATTCCCAAACGCGAGCGCGTGGCGTACAGTGTGCCGACGAATCTGCCGGGACGTAAGTCCCCTTGACTCCGTGTACCGTCTTTCACAAGGAGCGGCAAATAACACCCATGAAAAAAATATAATTTGCGAAAAAAATGGCGTCCTCCGGTTAATTATATTGTCACACGCTGTTTAGTTCTTTCTGAAACCCGCACTGGTCACGGCAGGCAGCGTCGAAACTTGAAAAATGTCGCTACTCGAGCACGAACTGCATATCTATGAACTTTACCGCAATGTCTGTGCAGTCTTTTCAAACCTGATGAAAGGCGTCATCTAGGATGATTTTGATGCGCATGGGTCTGCACTGCAAAAAGCTGACATTTGTGTTTTGCCCGCATATAAACACAAAGTTGTCAAACAACCCCCCCCCCCCCCTCACCCCGCCTTTTTTTTTTTTTTTTTTTTTCAAAACTACCGTAAGAATGCAACAGAATCAGATGACATTATTATGCGTATTCACCCTGGTTGCAGACGTGCCACCACCTCCAGCCCTATCGCTAATCTCCAGCTCCGATTCGGCGTTCAAGATAAGGTGGGCCCACGCAAGAGCAACCGCAGCTCCAATCACAGGTGAGCGAGAACGCCCACAGCGTTTGTTTTTTTTTCCTTCCAAATTACCTTACCACTCATCACTGGATCATTTGGATCATTTAAGTCTTGATCGAAAATAGAGTCAACATTTCTTTCTTCCAAGGGTACACCCTTCACTACAAGAAGGGCAGCGGACCGTGGCACCACATTCCCGTGGTGGCTTCTGATGACACGAGCTACACGCTCACCGACCTGGACGGAGGCGCCACCTACCGGGTTTACCTGACGGCTTCCAATCAGTACGGACGTGGATCTGGAAGTGAAGCCATCATCATCAACACCGTCGGGCAAGGTATGTCTCTCCAATTATGCTTTCATCAAGAAGGCACAACAATTGCAAAAATTAACAGCCGTAAAGCCTTTTTTTTTTTTACAAGTTACGCAGCGTTCAAGGTTCCTTTGCAAGTTGTGTTTTGTTTGGCTATAAAGTAGATGGTGACAGGCATACAATGCAAGGAGCAAAAAATCTCCATATCTTGTCACAGCTCCTTCGACAAACGCTTACACGTGTAGCCCGCCGGGATACCAGATGGATTATCCGATCGGAGCGCACTGACTGCGCGCGAGCACCGAATAAACATTCAATCCACCGCTTGTGTAGGATAAATTAATCTCTGTACCATGGAGCATATGCATGCTTCATATTGGCTCCGGAGGACTGAGCAGGCAGAAAATCCCTATCATATATATTGCTATGTTAGTTAGGCTAGCTTAACAAAACAAAAAATGGTATTCAAATATCCAGTGACGTATCGTACTTTAGCTCATTTGATTCCTCAGCTGGCCTTATACTTTCTTCACCACCCACTCGGTGCAGTCCTCGTCATTCCTATAGGAGTCATCAACGTCGTTCTCATCATCGTTGCACTCTTCAAAGGGAAGTTAGTTCATACGCCCGAAACCGGCAGAAAAAAAGGAAGAAAAAGAACACAGTTATGGTCTACCGACCCCTAGTAATGCTTCATTACCATTTCAACAACTTTGACCACGGGGACAGGGTCGGACAAGCCGTGGGTCTTCTACAAGGACCCGTCCCTGCTGGTGCCCGTTGCTTCGTTCCTGGTGGCCCTGCTCGTCGTCATCGGGGTGGTCAGCGTGTGCATCAAGAAGACCAAGGCCCACAAGAACCTGGAGAGATGTAAGCTCAATGCGGTGCTCGGATAATCGAGAACGGTAAACACGAACAAGAGTGCGAGAGAGCTTGTGTTATCTCTGCCGTTTTCTTTTTTTTTTTCGCTGGAGGGTGATTTTGAAGAGATGTAACGTCACGCCCGGAGCGTGCATTCGAGACCATGTGACCACGTGGCCAAATCATGTGATCGCGTAACCTGATGTCACAAGACCACGTGACTTTTGAGAACAGATTCTTCGCTCACACGAATTTCGTAGGAGTCTAAGGATACTTTTAGTTTGTCCTTGTACCTAAGTGTGAACTTTCAAGTTTCAATTGTGGTTCTCCAGTGACTAGGAGGATCGTTGCTGCGTATTCACTGACCCTAAGGAGCCAGGTTAAACTCTTCGCAGCGAAAATAGTGGGCTTTTTTCATTAGCGCAAAGAAGAAAGGGGCTATAGGCACAAAAAGCGACGCTGCTGGGAGACGAGGTTGTCTGTTGGCGGGACATCGTATATATGGTAGTTCTGAACTAAGGATTGGAGGCGAGAGGAAAAAAGCAGGGAAAGGGGGGGGGGGGCGGGGGGCTGCTTTACCGATGACCATAACAAGAAGCGTTAACATAGCCCAGGCATTGTCACGGACGGGCAGGCTAATTGGATGCAGGCTTCCCAAAATTTTGTAACAACCGAACTACCTTGTGCTTAAAACTAGAGACTGGACAAGATAAAGATAAATATTACCAAGTGGTGCGAACTCAGGAGTTCGTGGCGACCCTTCCTGGGCGACGTGTGGAGTCTTCAATTTCAAAAGATAAGAAACGTATATGTCTAATTAACATACTCATTATGTATAATCATTATAAAAACTCTCGCGGCCATTTTTTTTCTATTTTTAATAAAACACGAAAGTTTGTGTTCCGTATGTTTGTAATAACGGTCGTCGACATCACGCGCACACTGCAGCGGCCCTGGAAGCGGAGAAGAGGCAAAGCTACGCGGGGGACGCTCAGCAGCGCTACATCGACGTGCAGGAGAAGCGAGGTCGGTCAGACTACGCCACCATCCAGAGCCGGAGGAGTCTCTCCGGAACGTACAAGCTGGAGGAACTCCGAGGAGCCGTTCCTCAGAGAGGATGCAACACCACCGAGGTACGGCACGTCAAATGACTGTGCCTCTTTGTTATTTATTTATTTATTTATTATCTCAGTTTAAAGGGATTATTCGAAATCAAACGTTTCGTGTTTTCATCGCTTCATTTTACAAATTATTTGTACATTTTCTTGGAAAAAAAAAAGTGAAATTGGCTGAAGCAATGTGGAACATTTTCCTACATACTCTCTTTAATGACGCAGGAGAATATTCACGACAACACAAACAAATAACCGGCGTTCATTTGTTGTATAGCGTATTTATCTGCAATACCAACTCACGAGAAAACAATTGTGGTGTCCGTCAGTGTTCCAACTGGGGAAAGTCAGAAAAATCGCCGATGTCTTGTTCGAAGTAACTGTGTTTTGCGGTGTACGGGGCTGCCGAAGCTACGAACCATATTCCAGTGTCCAGCGCCACGAACAACAAACATATCTCACCTCTATTCTAAAAAAAAAAAAAATCATAATTTGTAGTTTTACGGCAAAGGTTAGGTCGCGTGCGAGGCAAGCATTCAACAACACAAGAACCACGGCGCAGACTTAACTCCCAAATCTCATTTCCACGTTATTTTGTTCCTTCCCCCTCTTCACCCAAGTGATGGTGACCTACTAGTGCTGAAAGTCCACACAGCAATCTTCAGTCTTTATTATTATTGTTAACGAACTATGAGAAGTGGCGTGCACTGTCACATTATGGTCAATGTCGAACTTAGTCGATCGTGCTGAATATGCTGCCTGGCGCGTGACGTCACGATCCACAACACCGAGGTCACGTGTTCAAGAAGCTCTTGCGTCAGTTCAGTTCGTGCTCTCTTTCGTCCCAGCACCCCGACCCAGCGTCCTCTCCGCCTCACCGCTTGCTTTGTTATTCCAGGCTAAAGACCGGCGACGGTCGTCTCTACGCAAAAGCAGCGCCTCGTCCCACCTCTACGACAGCGCGGCATAACAGGGGACCGGGGGTGCCTCGCCGCCCAGGGGTGGATCGAGGGCGCACACATATCGAGTGACTACATCTCCGGAGCAGCCATTCGGGGCTCGACAGCAAGAGTGAAAAGTATTTAAGATGGCCCTCACGCGAAGACTGCGACTCGGGCTTGGCAAATGGCACTTACCTCGTAAAGTACTAGGGTTCTCACTTTGTACAGGGAAGCGTGCTAACTCATCGACTGTCATCGATTATTCGGTCAAGAATAGTTTAAAACGCCTGTTTTGCAGGAATACGAGGTGCCCGTTTGGGTTGTTACTTATGTGACGTGGTTGAATTACGCTTCTCCTGGCGCAAAAGAATTGGTTATAACTACAGAGTACAAAACAGCCACAGAGTATGACAAAATAAGACAAAACTTCATAAAGTTCATTCCAGCAATTAATTCAGCTTACTTTTCTTTTTCTTTTGCTTTGAAACCAACGATGTAGGTATACTTTCGGATTTTATCGGAATGAGAAGTTCTCCTAATTGAACTTACCTCGAAGGAAATTAGCTTTTTCTTTTTTCTCTCTCTTCTTTCTAGGATAATAGCACGCGCATTTTCCGCCACGCAATTTCCCGCCTTACCTTTTTTCTTCGTAGGGATGGAGAAGAACTACAGAAGAAAAAAAAAATGAAAAGGCATGACCCCAAAAACAGTTGACCACCGCACGCAGTTTTACAATACTCCTTAAGAGATTAAGCAAGGGAGATATCTCTTTCCTTTTCAAATGTTATTTTTTGTTATTTATTTATTGAACCTGTTTACTGTTCATTGTTCATAAAATATGTTTTATTGATACACTTCTTTATTTATTAATAATTGTTTACAAACTCGCTTTATCGTAACTTAATTAAAAGTGATATTTACATGTCGCCCTTCGCGATCTAATTACTGCGGCATATAAATATAAAATCGGCATACCCTAGTTCGATTCCTTCTTTTTTATTTTTCTGTTTGTTTTGTTCTTCGTTTGCTGGAGTGTCATGAATCATGCAAATCATTTCATTCTTGCTCTATTTCAAACGACTCCTGAAAAGATGGAAAGAGATCATTAAGCCGCATACTGATGCTATCGGAAAAAAAAAAAAAAAAATTTCTTCTAGTCGCGAAATGTGTTGACCCGGCTCTTAAGAGACCAGTCAGACTGGCAGGGCAAGTATACTTCGAAGTACGCAGAAATCCGCATGGCTGACCGTGGCCGGATTTTTCTTTCAACCCGTCGCGAATCGCGTCCAATGCGCCGAGTTCCAGAAGGCCCGGCTGACGTCAACCGCTCAACCTCGCGTCTGTTTATTGTTACTTACCTAAACTATATTTCAAGTCGCTCCCTCGTTGAAACCGGTCGTTTATTCATTTTTGTTCTTTTATATAGTGGCATTAGTGTAAGACGAAGTATGATGTGATAGCTGTTCTCGTGTTGCATATTTATGGCTCAGCCGAACTAACTATAAGTACACACCAGAGACCACGCAGGAGCGGTAACGAACGTGCTAGAGACAGAAATAAAACCTGAAGTAGCGACGTATCTTAATGATTCGTCGCAACACAACACCGTGTGCTGATCGAGCCGCCCATACAGTACAGACACTCCGCTAAGAGGACGGGAGACTGATTTTATAAAACACAGAAAGAAAATACACAGTCATAGGGTTGATATGGCAAAGGTAGACAAGCTACTCTTCTAGTCTCTTATCGAGCTCGAGGGGTATGACAGAAAATCGCTATGATTTCTCCGGATGCGTTGATGTTGGACAAAGTAGCCGGGCATGTGCTCAATACTTGCTCTCGGACAGCGGAGTTTGATACGTGTCGCAATCGTCATTACCATTATCTCTTCATATTATTTCATGCGTGTTGTAGTGTTACCCCAATTGCGCCTAAGTCGTTTTATTTTTTCTACCAAGAAAGTGACTGTTTATGATTGCTGCGTACCTATGACGAGTTCTTAAAAATCGCAACAAAACAGCAAGCTTACAAGGAATCTTTAAGAAAGATACAGGGAGTATCCTGTACTACTCAAATTATCAATCACTCGACTGTGATTTGTATTACCAAACCGATGCATTAGCAACGACTCGCCTATGGCCGGCGGGGAAACCAGAAAAAAAAAAAAAAAAACTAAACCAGAAATGCGATTCGTGGTTGTAAACTTGGACAGCATGCGACTCGCAGATCCAAATTATTTTCAAGAGTCGTCCCATCTTCAGCGACTTGGAATGAATTTCAAATGACCGAATTATTTGTGGTGCCAAATTTACACACTACAACGATGTCGCTCCTCTTCCTCCGCCCCCCCCCCCCCCCCCCGGTCCCCAGAATGGCTCTAGATTTCATCATTTCACTCAAGTCCGTATTATTTAGTGCTATCGACTATACCATCCTGCCAAGAAAGAGCCAAATTATACATTTTTGAATGTTACACTGTGAACGACCGGTGCTGAGGGGGCTGTGTATCGAAAATAAAGAAATGTTCGAACATTATCGGCGACCTCACTGCTGTACTTATTGTTCTCTCGTATTATTATTGTCTCTTTTGCATTTGTTTTGAAACTTAGGCTCATTCTGCATGGCATAATAAAAACAGCGCAAAAAGGACGGGACGCAAAGTAGAAAAATGACACAGCGTATGTCCTGTGTCCTTCCTCTACTTTGTGTGTGTCCTTTTTGCGCTGTTTTTATTATGTCGTCCAACCAACCAGCCCAGCAAGCTATCCTGTTGTTCCTTTTGCGTATTAGATACCTCCGCTTTACATTTCGGAAGTCCATAATTGCAGCATGCGTTCCACAAAACTGGAAAGCGCGTCGAACGCTTTCGTGCAGTTGGCTTCCCCTCACTAACGGTACGAATGCGGGAAAGCGACATTCCCAGGTGCACAGCTTTGAACGTGAGTCGAGCTTACGGCTTACCCCTACGTCTGAGAGGAGCAACAGCCTTAGACGCAACCTTGTCTACGCTAATAGTGGTTCAATAAAGCCAGTAAAATAGAAATAAGTAAAATTTATTTTCACTGAAAATACTCTTAATTGCGTAAAAATCTCAATTAGGAGGAAACCTAAATCTCCAACTCAAATGAGCTGGATGACACGGCAACATAATAGTGGAGCCTATATCGTCACAACTAACACTGCAAATCTTAAAAAAAAAAAAAAAAAAAAAAAAAAAAAACGAAGTAGAGACAATTATCAAATGCGTAATGTTTTAGGAACTTTCATTAAATTTTAGAATTTCGTATGTGTTCATATAATCGGGATTAATCTTCTAATATTAAACAAGACAAAACCAAAAGGAAAATTTCCCTAAATTAATAGCTCGCTTCAAAACTTTAACGTAATCATTCCTGCAAAAAAAAAAAAGAAATATATATATATATATATATATATATATATATATATATATATATATATTTATTTATTTTTTTTTTTTTTTGCGGTGAGTGCATTTTTGTTTTTTATTTTTTATTACGGGTTGGTTTAACGGACGGCGCATACTAAAGAAACTACCGGCGGCGTTGAGGCCGCCGGAGAACGGGCTGGCCCCAGCCGAGAATCGGAGCAGTGCACGATATTGCGCGCCCTCTCACCTTTGACCCTTTCCTCAATCTCCCCTCTCCCTCCTCTGCTAGCTTCCCCAGCCGTCGTCATGGCAACCGCCGGGTACCCCCGCTGCCACGTCATCCATGCGTCATGGCCCCGGAAGCGGAAGCTAGGGGGCACACCCAGTTATCGATCGGATCCTCGAACACGCGTCTCCTAACATCAATTTGCAATCCTAACAATGGTCGGTTGTTTCATTGCCGCAGCCGTCGAACGTCTAATCTTCTGAAGGATTAAGGTTTATTGATTTAAAAAAAAAAATATTACTTAAGCAAGCATTCACAATTTATTTTCTATTTTAATTTAAAGCGGCAAGTGTAGGCAAAAAAAAAAAAAAGATAAAAACGTAGTTACATGACTCGCCGCTGGGTGGCGGCTCGCGCCTAAGCAAATTTATATTCATCGTATCAGTGCTCTTGCGTTCTAAATTTATTAATATTAGTGAGAATTATCTAAAAGTAGAGATAGTCTGACTGACTTCATAGAAGTCAAGCTTTATTTTTAATGAAAACACAGTAAGATTATAAAAAACTAAAATATCTGATTATATCGTCATAAACAAAGCACCTAGTTAAAACAATTCCTCAAGTACGTTTTCCTGAATGGAATATTTTTATATCAAATAAAAAAAACGCTGATACCACTATATTCTGTTTAAAAAAAATTCTAATTCTTATCGAAATTTCTCATATTCCAGGCAGGTCGAAACATTACGCCTAGTGGCGGTTTTGGGCACAGCGAAACGATCGAAGCGTCTCCTGGTGCCGAGAAGTAAAGACCTTCCGACGCAGCGTGGCGGGTCGATCAGCCTCCAAACCGAAACCGAAACCAGGGTAAAATTTCAGTTCGTTGCGTCTTATACGCGGAGGAGCAGTATGAAACCCGAAACTCGACGCCCTCCGCGTCCTATACGCGGAACATTGCAACAGCGATAATTTCAAATATGGTTTGTGTCTCACCGGATTGATGCGAATGATACTGAAATTGTCAGAATAAAACGTCATCTCCATTTTTAAGGCTAAGAACCATTGCAAAGAACGTCACAAAAATATTATTTCTAAACTTTGGAGGGTTGATTTCCTTAATGAGCTCGAAAAGCTCATGATGACGCAGTCGATCACGGGGAGTAGTGGCGCTTGAATCTTAATTATTAGCCAGTAGTCACAAAATATGTAATATATAGTTAGGCGAAAATCCGGACGATGAATATTCAAGATCAAGGTGTATAGGGCCAAACCGCTATATGATAGGTTTGCCTGTCTGTCGAAATTACTCCAACGAGGTACCACCTGTTGGAAGTGCAAGTGTGCTGTCCAAATTACTGTGTGTGTGTGTGTGTGTGTGTGTGTGTGTGTGTGTGTGTGTGTGTGTGTGTGTGTGTGTGTGTGTGTGTGTGCGTGCGTGCGTGCGTGCGTGCGTGCGTGCGTGCGTGCGTGCGTGCGTGCGTGCGTGCGTGCGTGCGCGCGCGCGTGCGTGTGCGTGTGCGTGTGCGTGTGTGTGTGTGTGTGTGTGTGTGTGTGTGTGTGTGTGTGTGTGTGTGTGTGTGTGTGTGTGAAAAATCCATGTACTGAACAGAAACAAGGAAAGGTTTATTCACGTTTTGAGTGGAGGCCTCAGAATGAAGAAAAAAGGCCTCCTCTCGAAACGTCGTCAATGTTTAATTGCAGCCACGCTGCGTCCGGAAGGTGTGTGTAGTTCCTTCTTAGTGACGGGGGTGTGCTGTGCTGTCGTTCTTTCGGGTGACGCGGGATAATCAGTAAATAAACATTGTTGCAAAGAAAACGAATTACAAATCGGGAATACAACAAATATTACTCAAGAGAATAGAATATCTAAGAAAACATAAAAACATGGCAGCCTCTCTTTTCCCGTGACTTTCTTCAACATCCAGTTTTGTATCCCAATGTCTATACGACAGACTCATAATTTCTTACGGCCGTGACGACCTTACGACTTTTATTTCAGAAAACACGAACGTCCCACAAAAAGGTTCCAACTTCCAGCTTGTACGCCTACAGTAAGCTCGCTGTAGTGCCCCATCTCGCTAAGGTGTGGCGCTAGGCTCCCGGCCCTAAGGGACAGCCAAGCCATGTCTATGTTCAAGGGACGCCATCAGTCCTCGCGTTAGAAAACCGTGTAGTTCGAAGGGGGGCTTTGTAAGCAACTGTTCTGAAGATGAAGTGGAAGTGCTACGCGCCTACGTTCACAATATTGCTGCTCTATCTATCATCGAGAAACTACGTAACTTGCTCAGGTAAGGTTAACCTTTAAGCACCTTTACGTGTCGAATATAAGGCGAAAAACAATTCTAAGTAGTATTGCTATACCCAGCGCTTTTACCGATAGTGAATATGACTAGAAAAACAAATACGATTTTTGCGACAACTTATTGACTGCACGGCAAATCCAAATGCACGCAAAGCAACTGTTCGTCAGCAAATAAAATCCCGGAGAGTTGGTTGTTACCTTCAAGAACGAGGGACAGCACTGTTTAGCTAGTTTTGCGTCAAGAAAATAGGCACGGAAGGAATGTTCTATTGAAATGTGAAGAGTCGAGAAAGTGGCTGCCAGAAATATTTCTATATCAGCTTTCTAAGGCTTCCATTGAAAGCGAAATGATTGGGTGATTGGTCTAAAAAATGCTCGACGGCCTGCCGTTCATACGAGCTACGGTTCGAGCCGCCCGCTAACGCTTATTGAGCGGCCAGCAAACAACGATGCAATAATATTTCTATGCAATACCTGTCTCCTCCGTGACAAATGAATGTGGCATAATTTAGTCGTGCACGCTGATTTTGCAAATGTGGGGCTGGAAAATTAAGTATTTAAGCACACTGCCGAGCTCTCTTCGAGGGCCGTATTTATCTCTGCCAGTTTCAAACTTAGTATGAATAATAGAAAACTTCCATTACTATTTTACTCTCTATCTCTCTATTTCTCCCACTTTTTCTGATTTTGTAGCACCGAAAATTTCTCCGTTCTCGTTTTCAACCAATCTCACGGTTGGTGAAAGAGGCACCGCGATCTGCGCTGCAACGGTGGGCGACCAGCCCCTGACATTCACTTGGCTCAAGAACGGACGCGGATTGACAGATGAGAAAAAAAGTGTCACCGTGACGGACAACGCCGACTTTTCGGTGCTCAAGCTGCCGTCTTTGTCACTGGAAAGCTCCGGAAACTACACCTGCATCGTCAGCAATCTCTTCGGTTCAGCGTCCCATTCGGCAACCCTCAGAGTTCACGGTGAGAAGCACCGGCCTGAGTAAACAAAACAATTATTACTTCGCCCGATTACACATCGGCTGACATACCTTTTTTTTTTTACTTTTGTAACTTACAGCTTCGCCTCACTGGGTTCAAGAACCACGTGACGTCGTTGTCACTTCTGGTGAAAGAGTTCACGTTCCATGTCAGGCATCCGGTTATCCTGAACCGACGATACTGTGGACCAGAAAGCAGCCAGGTACTCGGACGTCCCCAATTAAATTTTTATTAATCGACTCTCTTGAGCCTCATGAATTTATAACGAAGGCTGGAAGTTTTTAACGTAATACATATCTTCCCCTTTCGCTCGACGTTCACAGGAAGATCAGAAGAGTTGGCGTCATCGGAGAACGGCTCCCTAGTCATCACCTGGGCCAGAAAAGAGCACGAAGACCTTTACACCTGCAAGGCGAGCAACGGAATTGGGCAACGGCTAGAAAAGACAGTCCAAGTCGCCGTGAAATGTGAGTTCTAGACGACAAGTCTTTGGACTTAGCAATAGTCTTTGCACTAATAACTAATTGTCTACACCATGACTTGGACTTCAATAGCTGGTCGGCAGTAGTTTCGATATAAATCAAATAAGTTTTCATGTGAGTATATGTGGCAAGCATGAACGACAACCTCCTACGGAAGATATTACTAATTCAATGTCAAACATATTTGGGAATTACCCATAACAATGTCCGAAAGAATAGGCAAACGCTAAAACATCTGGCGAATGCCTTGATTTGTTGTGGTGTGTGAACCAGATAAAGTGTGGCGCTACGTGTCTGTGTACGCTGGCTGTTTCCCGAACACCATTTTTTTTACACTGAATGTTGCAAGGGGAATCGCTGGCAAACCATCACCGGCTCCAGACGCGGTTGTCGCACGATCGGCACGCGTTTATGCCGATGCTGTTCCCGTATTTATCCTGTCTTTTTTGTTTCCCACGGGTCTACCGATTCGAAAGTCCTCCTCTAATCATGGAGCGAATTTTCACTATAGCTACGGCGTTACTCACAACAACTGCGTTAGCAGCGACTAGGCCTATCGGTGAGTAAACTTCTGTTACGATTCTTGCAAATTTTAGAAGCATGACTCTACTTACGCATGCATCTTGATTCGTACGCAGTTTCTCCCAAAATTACGCCATTCAGCTTCGCATCCAAGCTGGTCTCAGGTCAGAGGGCCACCGTTATATGCTCCACGTTCGAAGGCGACCGACCGCTAACGTTCGCCTGGCTCAAAGACGGATCTACGCTATCCAAGCACAACAACGTCGAGTGGAACGAGGAAAAAGGATATTCGACGTTGAACATCAGTCCCCTGTCTCTGCAAGACAGCGGCAACTACACGTGCGTAGTGAGCAACTCTGCTGGGTCGGACTCGCTGTCAAGCTCGCTCGTCGTTCACGGTAGGTTGTTATTCACCAATATTGTACCAAACTAAACGGCGAAGATTTGTTTAGTACATTTCTAAGCCTGAAACCTGGGTGCCCCAAACCGAAATCGATATAAAACGAAGAGAGAGGGGAGAGTGCATTTATTGTATGCGACTTGCTTATAATGACCTGTAACCCGACGTTGCAACCATTACGGCATTGTTTTAATTATTTAATTTGATGCCAAGGAATAATTGTATTCCAAACATAAATAAGGTATAAAATGAGTCATCGCGGGAACTAAAATATTTAAGTATATTCTATATTAAACGAGCACTTCCAAAGTTCTGTGAACATATAGGTTACAATGAAAGAAGCATTAATGAAACTATACAAATTGCAGTATCGATTACAATTATCAATCGCAGCTCCACCTCGATGGATTCAGGCACCAACAAATCAAGTGGTCACCGTCGGGGACAGCGCTATGATGGTCTGCTCCGCGAGCGGATTTCCACTACCAACCATCAGATGGAGTAGCCGTGGTAAGTGGCGTGTCGTTGAATACCCCGTGATTCGCAACTTCTCTGTTTATGTAATCATAACGATAAGTAGAGACAATTGTGAAAACATATAAGGCTTAATGCCACGAGATAATATAGTGAAAGCGACCGATTATGTAAAGAAATTAAAAGAAATGCACCAGTCCTGTTTCAAGCATTTAGAGCAGACCAAGCAGAAAACCAAATACGACGTAAATTGTTCGCGAACACAACATATGGTAGAAAGTGGGCCAGTGTCTGGTAGATAATTAACGGAAAAGTAAAACAGAGCCGATAAAAAAAACGGAGGACAAGAAGACGAAGTGCACAAATAGCGCTTTGTACACTTTGCCTTCTTGTCCTCCGTCTTTTTCTTTCTTTTTTTTTTGCGCTGTTTTACCTTTTTATGAACACAACATGTTCGTTAAATTGCAACCGTAATGAATAGCTGCCGCACGCGCACAAAGGAACTGATAAATAATTAATAATGTCATTGCTTAAACCTTATTCATCAAACGCACTGCCACCATTTGTCCTTACTCACAATTGCTATTATTTTATTGCCGTGGAAGCGCCGTATGCCACGCGTATTCTGCGTGGTCCAAGATTAACGGCCAACATATTCGTTTGTTCGCAAGCAGGCCGAAATACCGGCACAAAGATTCATGTCAGCTGAATTGTAAATACGTGAATCCTCTTCGACCTAATTAAAACTAGCAACTATCCTGTTTCTACCTTAAAGTCGCTAGACCCCTTTAGAGCGCGCACTGAAAGAGCATCTGTCAGGGTATGGTTTTAGGTCCTTCCAGCCGACATTGTGACCCCTTCTGACCCCAAGATGTCGGAAACCTTCAAACGCGTCTGATAAGGTCACTGGTAACATTCTTTTGCACCAAGGTCACTCTCTCCGCGAGGACAATGCCCGAGTACGCCAGTGGGACAACGGCACACTGCTCATTGCGAGGACAGCGAAGGACGACGCCGGACGCTACAGGTGCCAAGCCGGCAACACCTTTGGAGACATGCTGGAGGAGGAGGCTCTCCTCACGGTAAAATGTAGGATCTTCCGCAAGCTTATCTTTCTTCCTTTTTTTTTTTCCTACCTCTTGTTGCTGTATGGTCGCCATTCTCGAACGTATTTCGTGAGCCTGAAAATGCGGGTTATGAAAAACAGATCTGTCCGAATAGCGCATCGGATGGTCAACGCTACAGTGGTACAAAGGGTAGGTTCAGTTCGTGCTTACGGTAAGAAAAGAATTCAGCCTTGCTGGGCTTATGATATTTGAGCGAGCGCTGCTTTAAAGTAAGGCAACGAACGAATACAAGGCAAGGGTTATAGTTCCTCGATCTGTGCCTCATTCTGTTACAAGAGGTCTTACGAAAGTTCAACAGTCGCGAACCCCTTGTACACTCCTCAACGTGCTCTTTTGTAATATAAAAAAGATTACTCCACATTTCCTCCCCCTAACAGCTATTGAAGAAAAACAACAAAAAAAAAAAAAAACAAGGTATTGCTGTTGATGGCTGACGCGCTAGACTTAACGGTACACATATCTGTTTTACACCTTGAAAACATGATGGTCGTGGTCACAATGATAATGATGCTCGTGGTCGGAAATATTATGAGACTGATTACAAACATAATGAGTCCCGAGTCACTTTTGAGAAAATCTTTTCTTAACAGGAGGAGTCAGAGCAATATCTACTACAGAAGTCATCTTGCGTTGTACCGGACTTACTTGCACGTCGAACTTCCTTGCAAACCCTCCCGGCGAGTCGCTATGACGTCAGCGCTCATGAACTCTTCACTGGTTCACTGTATCCTGTCCAGGTGGTCGCTGTTTGGATACGCCTACCTTTTATATCGCCCCTAGACAAACAATCGTGATCGTGCTGCCGACCACGCACCATACATGTTTAGGCAAGACGGACGGGATATATTTACGGCCCGTAATACAAACAAATGTCTCCCGATGCTTCGAGAAACCCACTGGCCCACTGTACCAGGAAGGCGCTCAAAAATAACTTTTTGAGGGTCAGTGTGTTTTGTTTGTTGGTCTTCCTGATTCGGGCGTGCGGCAAACGATCCTTTTCGAAGTCGTAGGCACCAGCCTGTCGGCTTTCGCACGTTTACAAAATAGTTTTTCGTTCGCGCCAGATACGCCACAGCCCCTAGTCCTCGAAATTCCCAAAGTGCGGCGCTAGGAGTCCTACCTTGCGGAGTTGCACCAGAGCTTACAGCGATCGTTGCGTTTCAACAACGCCGGCCATTGCTTTGTCGCTAGAAATCGGCTCCACGTACGGCAAGCGCAAGGTTTGTGGTCCCCCAACATGAAAACATCGAGTACAAGACTCCAGCTCGGATACGCACTTATTGCCCTGCTCCAGTTCACGACAACCAACAAGGCGTTTGCCAGCTCCAGTAAGTTTTCCCCTCCGTGCTTCAGCAAAATGAATGCTTGTCTGTCCAGTTTTTTGCATGAAATCCGTAGAGGAACATAATATATGCATTTGTAATGTTTCAGTACCTCCCAAAGTTCTACCTCTCGTGATTCCAAAGAACCTGCTCGTGGGAGAAAGAATGAGCATCACTTGTGCGGTGGCTTCCGGAAGCAAACCCTTGACGTTCGTGTGGCTTAGAAATGACTCGGCTTTGAGAGGTGGAACTTCAGTCCACATCGCCGACAGTTCCGACTACTCGACTCTTCACATTGAGAATTTGAAGATAGAGCACGCTGGAAACTATACGTGCGTCGTGAGCAACGCTGGCGGCACTGTGTCCTATTCGGATACTCTTCATGTCAAGGGTAAGTCCCGCCTATTTTATTATCACGTATACGTTGCTGGTTCTAACACAAAATATAACCTCGATTGTAACGAGAGGCTATCTCGATTAAAAACAGTATTCGTGTTAAGACCCTGCCACATTGACGCTCGCCCACACGTGCGTAGGGCGTGCATTGGATAGTATGCTGTCTCTTTCATTTCCCAAACAAAGGTTGTCAATCAAACATCAGTGGTAATATATCGTTGACATTAGCTCGCACAACTGCGTCAAGATGAAAAGATCATTTAAATTTTGAATAAAGGGATGTGTAAAAAAAAAAACACCGCAAAGCAATAAACACATCAATCACTGAAGCCTGGAGCATCATCGCCAGAATCATGAAAGTGATGAAAATATAGAATTTTAGTATTGCGTATATAAACAAACGGAAGCGCAGTGCGTTTGCGTTAGCGTTCCGTGTTCCACGCAGCGCATACGCGCCGTCGCCACTCGCCAATTCAAGACGTAGTTTGGGGCTCCGCGAAAGCTCAGTGTGTAACACGCAGTGCTAACACAAACGCACAGTGCTTGACATTGATTGTATACATAATACTAAAACTCACTAATATTTGAACGCGCTTTGGACACGACGCAGGACGTGTCCAAATCACTTCAGGTGAAACAAAATAAGATATTAATTGTCGCGGTGAATACGAAATGCTCGCTAGATTTGCGTCACGAATGGGAAATACAGTATATATACCTAAGAGCAGTGCATTAAAACTCACACAGCTCCACCGTCCTGGACGACGGAGCCAAAGGACGTTACCGTCACTGCCGGGGACGCGGTAATGCTAGAGTGCACTGGAACCGGCTTTCCCAAACCTACAATATCATGGACCAAAGTGGGTAAGAACACTAAAAAAACACTGCCTTCCCGTAGCAGCAACTAAGAAAATAACATTCTTAACTCCCAGAATTTCCTTCCAGGTAAAGAGACGAGTACGAACACTGCGGACGGACTCTTCAAAATTGCGACAGCTACCAAGGAGAACGAAGGCCATTACCGGTGCGACATCACAAACGGCATCGGAGGAAGCCTCAGCAAGACCGTCAGCGTCGCAGTAAAATGTACAGCACAACATACAGTTTCACGCTGCCTGTAGTTTCGTTTTCATCACAAGAAGCGGTCGTAGTCGGAGATACGCTCAAAGTGTGGCGCTAGGAGTCCAGTGTACCGAAGCCATTTCGTTGATGCTTATGTATAGCCCCGATCAGCCATTGTAATTCCGTGCGCTGTAGTTTCGCCGGATGAGGCTTCGGACTTTTCCTGCTAGTGACGTTCCATTAAGGACTTCAACGACGGTGCTGTTCAAACGCTCATAATGTCGGTAATTATGTCGGTGGTATGTATCGTACTCTTCAACGCACCGACGGGACGTTCAGGTACGTAGGATTCTTTTGGCAATGATGGTGGCTACACGAGTGAGAAGGTACTTAACGCTGTTTTTTCGCCCTCAGTTCAAACGAAGATCCTGCCGTTTGCGTTCCCTAAGAGTTTACTAATCGGAGAAAGAGTGAGCATCATCTGCACGACCACGGCAGGCGCCAAGCCACTCAGCTTCACTTGGCTCAAGGGTGGGAAGCCGTTAACAAAAGGCGGAGATGTCAACATCGCCAACAGCCCGGAGTTCTCTACTTTGAGCATCGAGAACCTCGAACTCACCGACGCTGGAAATTACACATGCACAGTGAGCAGCTCAGCGGAAACCGTGTCGTACACAGACACCCTTCAGGTCAAAGGTACGTGATGCTTTATATGTTAGGTATACCTATGCTTTTGCAAACTGCAATGTTAGTAGACGTAATTAGGCTGCAAACTTGCTAACCCAAGCGTGCTTACCAAAACTTTGCACGAAATGACAAATATAAAACTGAATAATACAACCGTGTGATAATGATGATTAAGAAGACACACACCCTGACTCAGGAAAGCCATGTGTTCTGTAGCGCCTATTGTTCCTCTTTACTGTCTGTATTTTGAATAAACGTCTCATAATAGTGTTTCCTTTACGTGGAACAACGAATATCGTAACCGCGTTTGTCCAGACATGCAGAATCTAGGAACAGTTCAGCTAGGGAAGTCCTAAACCGTCGGATTGAGGAGCGTTATGAAGGAAGAGATGAGACTTTCGAGAGTGTCTGGCACAAACAGCTTGTCTCAGAAATTATGACAGCCTCCTCGCACGTTTAATCAATTCGAAATCCTATCATAATACCAGAAAGTCATAAAAAAAACGTTACATTTTATACTTGCACACGCAGCTCCACCCGTGTGGTTGACCGAGCCAAAAGACACCTACGTGACAGCTGGGCATCAAGTGACGATTCCTTGCAAAGGCGAAGGGTTCCCTCCGCCATCCACAACCTGGACGAAGCTAGGTGCGTACTTCATCTGATTTATTTAAGCCACAAATCTTAGTTCGTTTTCAAAGCTCATCTTCAAAGTCTCATCTTTGTTTCAACTTGCGGTTGCAGGCAAGGAAATCACAAGGCTGGACGGCAGCACCATAACCATCTCGTCGGCCGTAAAATCAGACGAAGGAGCCTACCGATGCCGTATCGATAACGGCATTGGAACTGCCCTCGAGAAGACTGTTCATCTAGCCGTCAAAAGTAGGCACTTAAGAACATTCGGCGATTTTAGTCAAAACCAGCAAACCGCCGTCACCGCTATTGAAACTTCCGTTTTGCTTTCAAAGCAAACCCCAGCTTAGTCTCGATTCTATCCGAAGAGCGGCGCTAGGAGTCCGTTGTTACGAAGCTTTTTACAGAGGCCTCTCTTTATGCGAGGTCGGCCATTGCCGATAGGCGACGGGAACGCGATGAGGAGGTGGTTGTCACAGCTGCTGTATTCTCGCTGACTCAAGCTCTATCGGGAAACAATGAGTCCATGCTTCAAACTAATCGTGCTGACCGGCTGTCTGGTCAGTTTGCTACGCAGCGTTTGCACCAACTTGGGTGAGTACTGAAATCCGTCGTGTCAAACACATTCTGTGTGCACGCCATCAACAGTGGCAACTCTCATCTAGAATCTTAATTGCAGTTCCACCCAAGATCCAACCATTTGCGTTCCCAAAGACTGGCACGGTGGGCGAACGAAGCAGTGTTACGTGCACGACGATAGCCGGGGACAAGCCGTTCAAGTTTGTTTGGCTGAAGGACGGCTTGACGCTGCGCCAAGAAGGCAACGTCAAAATCGTGAGCTCTTCAGAATTTTCCGTGTTCAACATTGAAAAACTTAGCCTGGAAAACGCCGGAAATTACACCTGCGTCGTCAGCAATGCCGGCGGAACTGTGTCCTACGCCAGCACTCTGGAAATAAAAGGTAACAAGGGTTCGTTACAGTTGTTTCACAAAGTCAGAAAGTCAGATTGTGAGATCCCATGCCAAACTACCATAATGGAAATCCAAAGCTTTATAAACTGAGTGGCATATGTTTTGTGCCGAGGCCGGGAAATTAACGAGATGTGTTTCCATTTAGAAGGAGCTTGCATAGGAAATTTTACTCAATTGCATGACCGTCATGAACTGAATAATAGTAGCCTTCTCTCGCCCGCTCTTAATCTCAATTCCCACCCCTCCTTCATTAAGAAGTGCCTCTGACAACATCTGTTCATTCTAAGGTCTCTGATGTTAGTTTCATATATAATTGTGTACTTATACGTATATGAGAACGTTCATGAAAACGGCCGAGATTAAAAGAATAATATTTGTCCTCCAACTCAATTAATCTGCAGCTCCTCCCACGTGGAAGACAGAACCCCGTGACATGTCCGTCACCGCGGGTCAGAAAGCCAGCATCACGTGCGACGGCAACGGCCATCCTCAGCCCTCTGTCAGGTGGACGAAAGAAGGTACGCTCCTATGCGGCAGTTAAAGCGGTATTCACGAGAGGGGGAAATCCGACGGACTTCTCCGCAGAGCGCGCATCACGTGACAAAAACGTCAGCTTTAGCAGTATGGCCCGCTGTTGTCAGCTCCGCGGAAGGGGGCCGGAGGGGATGCTCGGGCAACACCTCTTAGATAACAAAGCTGTTGTGCTGAGAGATGTCGTCATCAGCGAAGACCAACGCTGATCACCGATTGGACACGACGATTGCGTCAACTTTCGGCACAAAATTGACTCGAAGCCGAGTTCTGACGCAGCACTCGTTTCCAATCAGTGTCCTGCGTTGGCCTTCGCTGATGACGCAGAAATATAAGCACTACGGCCTTGTCTTGTATGCGGTGTTGGCTCGGGCAGTACAAACAATGGGCACCCTGCAGACCTAACTCAGTGCTGATACGCGCGCCCTTCGCGGAGGCGTCGCGCGTACTCATCGGGGAGCGACCTCGGCAGTGGCAGCTCGACTGCAGTGGTGCACCGCTCTCCCTACGCTGACTCAAGAGTGGACGCGCGCGGCGCTGTTCGCTGGGTGGTAGGTAGCGGCTCCTAGCGGACGCAGGGTGCCCATAGATGACTTGCACATGACGTCATCTCACCATGCTGATGGGTTTTTCTAATTTCCCTTGCAGAGGAGATTAAATTTGGTGGTGCGAAATGTATGCTTCAGCAGGTACGCACTCAGCAGCAAGGCCACCACAATAGTAGCTGATGTGACGTCAACGCGAGCAGTGTAACAGCTTAGGCGGCGGATGAGTTTGTTTTTAACAATTGTTTGTGGTTGAAGGCTTTGGTGTGCCTAAAGTAGAAATCCCTAAATTTGCCTGCGGTGATATCGAGAGTAGTATTCACTAAACTCGAATGTTAACGAAAACATACCTCTCACCGGCACTTCGTTTGTGTGAGCGGAGAGGGTGAGGAGGCAGTGGCGCCGACTGCAGATGTCGCCAAAATTTGTTCACTGATTTTTCCTTCGTAAGAATGCCGGCCGAATCCGTTCAAAGAATTGAAACGACTACACAGATTCCTCGTCACTCTTTCAGGGGATCGAGGAAGTTCCGACTACAGAACAAAGACGATCGAGCTACCCTCGGCATCCAAGCAGGACCAAGGGTCCTACACTTGCGAAATCGCCAACGGAATCGGAGAGGCAATCCGGAAGACGATCACAATCCTCGTGAAATGTAAATAGCTGCGAGCGAATGCTCTCGAATCATGCAAAAGCATCAAAAATATTCGCGCCTACGGGTTTCGTTTTGGCTACACGCGTCGATTCCCCTTCGGTGTGAATGGTACAGCGAGCGCCCGTAATGTGGCGCCAGGAGTCCTGCATAGGAGACAGTAGTCCTTGTTCTCTTAGCGGATCAACAGCGCCATGACGCTATTCCTCACTTCGGCGGCCACGCGACGGAGTCAGATGAAGAACTCTTAAGCAGGATTTACCGAATCCTGTTTCCACTATGTGTGTTATGACAAATCAACTCCGGTTCATCACTTTTTGGACGGTATCACTGCACAACATAGCCTGTAGGGCGGCGCAATCTGCAGGTGAGTCGCAATTCGCTCTTGACTCGGTGCCTGACAAAATATACGACGTATTCTCGACTCCAGCTTTCTTGATTTACGCTCGGTGTCTTTCATTCCAGTCCCACCCTCGATACCGCCTTTCCAGTTTCCCAAAAATCTCCAGGTTGGGCAACGAATCAGTGTAACGTGCACCATATCTGTCGGAGATACACCCATCCAGTTCGCCTGGCTCAAAGATGGTGCAGCGTTATCCACAGCATCTCCAAATATTCGCATTGTAGACAACGCTGAGTTTTCGACGCTGAACATCGCTCCGCTGACTCTAGACAGCGCTGGGAACTACACCTGCTCTGTGTCCAACAAAGCTGGCTACACTTCCTACACGGCGCCACTCGTCGTTCAGGGTAACCTGCGTTTTGTTCACTTTAACTATCCTTAGTACTGGTTAGCCATGTTGAGTCTTCCACGTATGAAGGACCATTTGCCGAAGCAGTTTGTGCGGCGGTGCTGAGTTCACGTTGGCCAGATACCCTTTATTTATAGAGAAAGAGTAGAACAAATGTTCATGTATTTCCTCACCTCAAGCAATAAGGGCTTGGCCAAAGAGAATCCTGTACAGCCACGTGGAATGGGCCTTTTATATTGTTTGGAGACTGTACCAACCTATCCAATCACATCAAACATATATATAAAACACGTTATTTGTCTTTCAGCTCCACCCCGCTGGATTAATGAACCTCAAGACATTACGGCCACAGCAGGAAGCAACGTCACTATGACTTGCTCCGCCGATGGTTTCCCGAAGCCAAGCGTTAATTGGAGAAAACTTGGTAAGCCTCAGGTAACGACTCCTGCTGAGTCATGCTGATCACAAGCGCCTTTCCCTTCATGCATGTCTTTATACTCTCCAGCGTCAGATTCCAAATCCCAGGCTACCGACATCGAGCCACACCTGGACCACAAAGGAACATCAACCTTCGGAATAGTCTCCGTGGGAAAACTTCATCAAGGAAGATATTCCTGCCTTGTTTCAAACGGCATTGGGCTGAACCTTTCCAAGACAGTTAGCCTCCGGATAAAGCGTAAGAAAGAATCATAATTTGTTTCTAGCACGCGAATCAATCATTGTGTGCCACTGTGCCAACATGAAAGCTCGGTTTCGTTTTCACCGCACCACTCGCGTAGTGTGTGCCAGCACCGAGAAGTGGCGCGATGTGTCCGGTCATCAGCAGAAACGTTTTAACCGAGGCTCCACGGGAACGCCATTTCTGCTTGTCCGTGAAGCCATAGACGCCGACGCGGGAGTGTTGTGCGTGGACCCGACTGTACGCTGCCATAAAGCGTGAACTGTTCGATTTGGTGAGCTTGAAGATCGGAAGAAATGCGATGCTGCAGGCTATATTTCGTTGCGGCCTTCTACGCGCTTCTCGTCGTCTATAGCGCCGCAGCTGTTAAAGGTAAGCTCAACCGCTTTCGCGTGCACGTCGACCCTGCCGTCCCCGTGCCCTCCTAACCAAAGATCTTTGTCCGGGCATACTCGATGCCGATACAACCCTGTTGTGTTCCATCTAATCTGCATTCTGGTTGCAGCACCGAAAATCCAACCGTTCACATTTCCAACGACCCTAAACGCCGGAGAGAGAACCGGGACGATATGCATCGTCACTGCAGGAGACAAGCCTCTGACGTTCAGCTGGTTCAAAGATGGGAAAACGTTGGAAACTGACGACAACGTGAAAATAGCGAGCAATGCCGAATTTTCTAATCTCAATTTCGGCTCCCTCGCTGTCAAGCACTCCGGAAATTACACGTGTTCCGTGAAAAATAACGTCGGATCGGCGTCCTTCACGGCGGCACTTGCGGTTCACTGTAAGTTCTGAGAGACTATACACCAAAGAATGTACAATATCTGAACTACAATGCCCCCAAGTACTGCGTAACGAAGTTAATTATTTGTTCCGCACAGCACCACCCAAGTGGACTGAACAGTCCCAGGACAAAACAATCACTGCTGGTAGCAACGAACATTTCACCTGCAAGGCTTCAGGATTTCCAACTCCAAGAATTCAATGGCTCAGAACAGGTACAGTACAGAATCCTCCCTCTAATAAGCATAATAGTGATCGTACTCAAATCCGAAACATTTAGCAGACGATCTGACAACGTGGCCTTGTTCTTTTGCTCAACTAGACGGAGACGTCAGTGTCACGTTGGACCATGACAACGAGACCCTCTACGTCAGCGCGGCCCAAAAGAAAGACCAAGGCACTTACAAGTGCACGGCCAGCAATGGCATCGGGACAACGATATCTCACACTGTCCGCCTGACTGTAAAATGTACGTTATAAGCTACGCAAGGGACGGAATACGAACTTTTAAAGTTCACGGGGTATCGTAGATTGACGGATTAGTTCGTCATATCATCAATGTGTGGCGCTAGCTTTCCACACAAATGTGGAAGTGGGTACAGAACCACTAGGCGTCTACCAAGACGCCATAACTACTTTCCCACGGGCGAAACGCGACAGCAACGTCCAATCTTAGCGGACTCGCACTCAACCTGAGATGTCACTTTCTTTTGGCACACACGGCGTGCATCAATTCGCGTTCACGATCATCTTGCTCCTAGCGATTCTTAACTTCACCAAGGCCGGTAAGTACCACTGAATATTTTATTGAGTCGCAACCGTAGAAATGAGCGAAGTCTAAAATATCAAACGCATTCTTTGGCTATGCGTTGGTGCATCCTGGGGTTATACTTATCATGCTTGTCCACTGCCTTGCAGAGAAGCCGAAACTACAACCGCTTCATTTCCCGCAAAGTCGGATCCGCGTTGGTGAGAGTGCCAGTGCCCTGTGCGCGTTGGTGGCCGGTTCTCCCGTCGTGCGGTTCAAGTGGTTCAAAGAAAATGTGGCCATTGATGGAAAACTTCCCTACGTGAACGTCAAGAACGACAAGAGGGTGTCCGTGTTGACCATCGAGTCGGTGACTCTAAGCAGTGCTGGAAATTACACCTGCATTGCCGACAACGACTATGGAAGTGACGCCAACTCAGCGGCTCTGGTCGTCGAAGGTGAGTTGATCCAAAAACTATAATATTTAGAACCAAACATAAGTTGCTACTCTTGAGATCTACTCATAATCAATCGGTGTTATTTTTACTAGTTTTCGTCATTCCACGTGCCGCTATAGAAAATACCCACTCCCTTAAAAGATAGAACGTGAGATGTTATGCAAATGGCACGTTCTTTAATGTTACACTTTCTAGTGTATCCAACTTTGACATTCACTAAATAAATTCATGAATTTATTTCTCACGAAATATTTCATTTGAATAAAACTCTAGGAGTTTCGACCTACTTTCTCAGAATGCGACATTTGGCGAACAAGATATTGACTATGTTGTGCGTCCGTATTGTATTTCAACGTAGTAATCGCCATAACATTAATGACACAAACAGAGTCTCGCACGGATACCGATCTACTATGTTGTTTGTGCTATACTCCTTAGCTAAGTCATAGGAAACAAGTTCGAGGACATTAGGAAGGAAGTGAAATATGCCGAGGCTTCCAACCAACCACACCTTCATATTATGGGAATACATGCGGATACTTGAACAGCCCAAGATGACAGTTGCCCGCGTCAGGTGTCAGGCAGATTTAGACCTTCACGTTTCTGGTTGCCCCCTTCATTCCCACGCTCCGGTGTTTAAATGTCGATTCTATGCAACTCACATATCCAGCTTGCAACAACCCGCGTTCTCTAAGCAGCCTGGCACTCATTGCAGCGCCTCCACAGTGGAAGACAGAGCCCAGAGATCTATCAGTGAGCGCAGGGCAAGCTCTGCTGGTGGAATGCTCCGCAACAGGGTATCCACTTCCCAAAGTCACGTGGAAGAAAGAAGGTGAGAACAGCGCCACTCGGAAGCTCAAAATGCATTCGCTTCATTAAATATTGCAGTCTGCTTCAGACATTTGCGTTGGAGCCTGACCGACTGCGTTACGAATCCTTACGTTTCACTAACACTCACACGGAAATGTCCGAACCAGCCTTGACAGCTCAAAAAAATGCAAATGAATCATATGTATTCCCAAGATCTTCCCGCTGTAATTGGTTACTCGTAGTTCTTATTGCGCTGTGACCTGAAAGGCTGTTTAGTAATGAAAGATGGTATAGAAACCGGGCGATGCCCTGTCATTTTTAGGTTATCGACCATATAGTAATAATAGAGTATGCTTCCATGGTGACCAGTCACATAAGCACTCGGTCCTCCCCTTCTCTATACCCATTTTTTTCACTCCCGCCGCCTGATTCGATTATCTATTTTCCTACCCGGTAAACGCAGTCGTAGAACATTAACTGCAAGACAGCTAGTGCGGTTCAAAACTACGTAAAATAGTTTTGGTATGAGGTTCGTGTCATACCACTGGATGAGCTGTTATATAGTCTCTCAATTATCACTCGGGCATCCAGTCAACGAGTCGGTTAGAACGTAGTTCATGGCCCAATTCATGCAACACAAGTTAAAAAAGAAAAAAAGAAGATATGGTCATGTGTCCGGCTTTAGGTGTCGTGGTCTCTAATTACGACAGCATAATAAACAATTATTATTTTTGTGTGTCCAGTTTGCAAAAAGCTGTTTTTTGCTTGTGCAGAGCTAATCTCAACCCTTTATTGTTATTGTTCTTCTCAGAGCCGAAGAATGAGCGAACGCTCGTCGCATCTCAAGACGGATCAGCGACACTTTCGGTGACTGAAAGCACAAAAGAGACGGAAGGCAGGTACTTCTGCGAAGCTGACAACGGTGTGGGAGCAGCCCTGAAGACCGCATTGTTCATAAAAGTGAAACGTAAGACGTCTACGCTTTATTTCTCGGTCTAGGCCCCAGCCTTTATAGCAGACACCTGTTCCTTTCTTCATGAGGCAGCTAAGAAACACACGGAAGTCACCTGACAGTCTCTAAATTACTGTAAGCTAACCCACTACTGCTACCGTATGATTAAACCAGATAATTTATTTGAACAACCCATCCACCGTTAGACATAATTCTTAACTTGTCACGTGATGGTTTAGCTGAACCCGGTTTGTGGATCGGAACCGCGTCCTGCCCAATTTCAAACTTCCAACCCGTAATCATGGCGGCTGGCCTAGTTCTCCACGTAGACGGAACGAGGCGCTAGTTGTCCGTCCGTCAATAGGTTCACGGGAACTGTCGCCACAGAGCGAACGGGACGCTGCAGTTCGCCATAGCCGTCAAGCGCGCTACAGCAAAGCGCGAACGTATCGTCCTATGAAACATCGACGGAAATACGCCGCCTCTGTAATCACCCGGAACGCCCCGAATAACTGCGGTGAACCGTATTCCCCGACACTTGTGACTGGGAAAGGATACGACGGCTACGCTGTGTTCCGAAACGATGCGAGCAGCCGAGCTGATTTCCCTTCTCGGGCTCGCCGGGCTCTCGGTCATCCTAAACCTCGTCGCGAGCCTCGGTGAGTGACGCACAATTGTTTTTATATTGTATTCAGAACGGCGTGTGCATCTGCATGCTCGATATGTCTGTTAGAATGATTTCAAAGTTTACAAGTATGCAGTCCTACAACTGAAGTTAGTCGCGCTGGAGTTTTTTTTTTTTTTTGTAGAAACAGGAGACACGGACTGGAATCGATGGATATTCCTTGTAAATGTTAATCTATAGTTGAACGACTTTTCAGAGGCGCCCAAAATCCAGCCGTTTACCTTCAACGACAAAGTTCGGATTGGAGGGCGCGCTGTGGGAAGCTGCATCGTGGTGACCGCTGCGGCTCCCCTAACGTTTACGTGGATCAAAGATGGTGTTCAGTTGCGGGACAAAACAGGACTGTCCATACAGAACAACAGGCTGGTATCTCTGCTCATCATCGAAACAGCAGACGTGTCCAGTCATGGAAACTACACCTGTAGGGCATCCAACGCCATGGGGACGGATGCGTACACAGCGGAGCTTAAAGTCGAAGGTGTGTTTGTAGTCGTCGCGAACAAAAACCCTCCAATGATATCATGAAGTGAAACCAACCAATTTCAAATCACTGCTATTTTCATAGCGCCCCCAACGTGGAGCCACGAGCCTCAAGACGTATCCGCCATAGTCGGCACGAACGTTACAGTGGAGTGCAGAGCTACCGGCTCTCCCATTCCCCAGATAACCTGGACCAAGTCAAAAGGCAAGTTTTTGCATCAGTCGTGGAAACGAAGGCGTCAAAACATTTGCACCCAACAAGAGCGCCAAAATCACTGGAGGCATTGAGGACATACGGTTGTTGCATACTTCCCGAAATCAAACACCGCGCATCCCCAGATAGAGCGCCGGTCTCTTCAGTGGTGTTGATGAGTTACATATGGCGCCTGTACTAATTAGTGTGTACATCGATTAAGAATATTCACCCTGATGTTCTTTGCATTACAGACGGAACCTCAACTAGACTACTAATGCACAAGGACGTTCTCCTCATTCAAAACATCCAGGATGTAGACGCGGGCTCATACACGTGCAAGGCCGAGAACGGCGTCGGGCCGACATTGCACAAGACCGTTCGAGTCAACATTCGCGGTAGGCACAGTTTACACAGCTCCGACCTACGTGCCAAACAAAGTACCACGAACCTGAGCAGTGCGTACGAAAACGACCAGAAGGGTTATCTTCAGAACCCCGATGCTTGATATGCTGGCCTGTCGGCGACGCCAGGGCAGTGGCGACCTCTGAATGCCGCAACCAACAGCTAACGCACAAAATCACAATTTGTCTCGCGATTTTCGCTTCTGACGAAGGGTCTAGTCTTCCTGTTTGCCGACATGTGGCGCAGCTTTCCCGTAGTCGAACACTAACCCGAATCGCCAATCGTGAAGCCAACCATCAGACGCCATTCGAAGTTATCTACGTGCGGTAAAAGCCTGTTCGGGAAAACTACCGGGTGTAATTTGACAGATATGTACATTGGAACCGCAGAACATGAGTTATAATAACGGACTGTCGGCCACGTTAAGCAGAAATGTACCTGCGGCCTACTTCGTCCTCTTAGCGACATTGTTGGAACTGTCTCTAGCAGGTAAGCCTCCTGGTTTCTATATTTCAGCCCTTCACAAGCAGCTTCATCAGGAAGTCGTAGGCGAATTAACTCAAAGCACGTCTTTCTCCTGCAGCTGAAATCCCAAAGGTGCTTCCTTTCAACTTCCTCAAGACGCTGTCTGAGGGACAGAGCGCACTGGTTACATGCACGGTCTCTGAGGGTTCGAAACCGGTACAGCTCCAGTGGCTTAAAGACGGGCACGAAGTGAGAGCGAGCAGCACCGTAAAGATCAAGAGGGATGAGACCTTCGTGGTTCTCGCGATAGAGCCCGTTCAAGTGGAAGACTCCGGGAATTACACCTGTGTCGCCAAGAACAAGTACGGATACGATCGCTACACATCGATGCTGGAAGTTCATGGTGAGTCGTACCTCTCAACGATGCATTCCGTTCACGTGTTACTAAATATGATGAAAGGTCAACTTTATACAAAATATGGTTGGTTCGTTTTCGTGCTTTCAGCACCACCGAAATGGTTACATGAACCCTCGGACGTCGCACTTACATCTGGCGAAGCTGCGATGCTCCACTGCAAAGCTGCTGGGCATCCCACACCCAGCATCAAGTGGTCAAGATCGGGTAATCCTTAATTGTGTCAATTACTTGTTAAGCATCATTATTTTTCAATTCACAGCGAGTTGCCGGGGTGTTTCAGAGCGTTAAACATGAATGATGTTCATACAATTTTTCCCCAAACAGGTGCTAACATGGAAGGAATGGAAGGCAGCTCGCGAGTTCTGGAAAACGGGACATTCATCATTTCAAAGTCGGCGCCCGAAGATACGGGTCAATATTCCTGTCAGGCGTCCAACGGGATCGGCAACCCACTGTCCAAAACAATTTCCCTAATCGTCAAAAGTAAGCCGGCAGTTGTTTGCTTGAAAAAGTGTTTTAGTCGACCTCCGAAGACACTTACCACCACTCTTTCGGCGTTGAAAACATACGACCAATACACGCACAAGGTTTCGGTTGCTTACAGGAGGACCTCTTCATGATGCTACATAGTTCCTTACTAACCCACAACGTATATTCACTTTAAATTTGCCCAAGAACAAAACGGCAGGGCCAGATTCAGCTCATTTATAAACTACACTGCTGCAAACAAGGTACAGACTTCGGTTTTTCGTTACCAAAACTCACGCCAAACCCACAACGTGGCGCCACGGTCCCGTTAGAGCCGTGTGCTTGATACACACAAACTGACAAAGTTAAAAAAAAAAAAAAAAACGCGCTCCCATGGCTCTCGAGTAACGTCAGAAAAAACCGCTCCGACCCGAAAGCTTGTGTGACACAAGATGCAGCTACCCTTTCCTCCGTTCCCATTGAGTATTTGGTTTCCCAAGTGAGAGAGCTTCACGCTTCTGCTCAGAGACGCGTGGAAACGCGGCCTCGCAAATTCATCGCGTCCCCCGGCCGTGACGGCGACCACCAGTCTGACCGAATCCGCGATTGTTGCCTCCGTGAACGATGCTGTACGCGCGCCTGCTAGGCCTCTGGAGCATCCTCATATCGGCGGCGTCCGCACGAAACCAAGGTGAGCATTCACACGTTTGGCTTCACCGTAACAACAAACCACTCCAACTTATTTTATGTTATATGGTCTTTCCTGCGGTGCCTCAGAAGTCAGATGTAAAAGCAACGCTTTCAAAGCATGAACACATACCTATTCATGAACGAACAAGCGATGTACGAACAAGAGATCGCCATACGAGGGACATGTTCTTGTTTGATTTTTAACGAAGTGCTGCCGACACTCGCACACTCTTGGGTTGATATAATGGAATGATGGAGACAGTCGAATTTGTCACGAATATTCAAAAAAACTTAAGATCTAAAAATTCGATTGCTTCGCGCCGGTTCCCTTTTCAAAAGGGAACCGGCGCGAAGCAATCGAATGATGATCTCCACCACTACCAATGAAACAAGTGAATAGAAAGATAAGGGTACTCTAGGCGAAATAGTTTTATAGAAATGGAAGTTACGTACGTAGTACCAAAAATGTTCTTAATTCGTCTCTTTCAGAAGCCCCCAAGATACAGCCATTCCAGCTTCCGAGTCGCGTGAAAGCCGGCGAGAAGATCAGTGCCACCTGCAACCTGGCATCGGGAACACCTCCCGTGACGTTCGAGTGGCTCAAGGATGGCAGTGACGTGACCGGTCTGTCTAAGGACGTCAGTTACGACGGGAACCTGATCTCGGTGCTGGCCATCACATCCGCGTCCCTCGGAGCGCAAGGGAACTACACCTGCAGGGCGAGAAACCACTTCGGCAGCGACTCTCACACCGTTCAACTCAAAGTGGAAGGTAAAAATACCATCGAAATTCAGCACAGTGTCAGAAGTAGCCGCTTTCTTTTGACAATGCTAGAATGCCTTCAGGTTGATGTTGAAGAACTCATTAAGGGACAAGATGTACACAAACCACTACAAGTATAAGATGTACACAAACCACTATAAGTATAAACTCTATCTTGAAAATGCAAACCAAACAGGTTCGTCTCTTTTTTTTTTATTTTAATTTATTTTAGTCATTAAGAGAGTGAGAGCGGAACGGCGTCTTCTTTAGGTCCCTACGTTTCATTCAACACGCGCCCGTGGCCCTCCTTCGTGCTTTCGCTCCGCTTACACGCCCGTAGTTCGTGAGACGCCGAAGTCTTATCGAAAATAGGAAGCTCACGCCGGAGGTGGGACAACAGAAGAACCTCCCTACCCTTCTCGTCCTGCCATTGACGACAGTGGTGTTCGCTGGAACTTTTAATGTATATTAGTTCAGTCGTTGTGTCAGGCCGAGCGCGAGCCCATGAAAGGTCTGAAGGCTTCAATTTGTATGTCATATTCCATTTTAGTAGTTCTGTACCACATTGTTAAAAACATAGGCGTGGGTACACCCGGGTTTAGAGCCTGCTTCCTTTGGCAAGGGTCACGTGAAATCCAAGCATTTTGCGCGTTCGGCTTTCGTTCATGCGCCTTCCATTACGCTGCGCGCAACGTAATTCACGGGGTGTAGTAACAACGTACTCAACGAACTAAGGTAGCCAGTAGCCGACCACAAGCTGCGTCTAATTCTAAGATGAAGAGCAAACGAACGTAGAAATAGCTGGAATTGTTTACTTTATAATGACATATTCGTGTCTTCTATCGCGCTAGTTGATGGCAGTAGAAGCGTTCCTGACTCAACTTACTGTACAACTGTGAAGACCAATTAGGAAGACGTAGGTGAATGCGCTTATCTGTTCATTGCTGATAGAATTTACAAGTTTGCGACTCTAGATAGAGGGAATTCCGACAATAAAAATAATTAAGCCAATTTATAAAATCAAAGGAAGGCTCGCAGTCAGCAATAGACCGCTCCTACAGAATACTAACGCGTAAATAATTTCACGGGAATCTAAGAAAAGCACTTCTTACTGTTACATAACATACAGCACCCCAAGCTCTCAAGTCGGATTAAGTCCATTGGCGGCGGTCGCGTTCATATTACTTTGCGCAGCGCCGAAAGCACTATAATTTAAACATTCGCTCACCTGACGTAGCGGCGTAAGGGAACCTCCTTCATAAAGGAAGCGTTAAGCTCGAATGAGGGTCAGGCACAATGGACAGCGCACAAGATCGTATTTCTGCAGTATTTCTGCGTTCCCTCCAAGGGCTGCAATCTTCAAATGAGTTATTTCACGCAGGTGTAAAAACCCAACAGAATGTTTGTAAATGCGAGTGTGGTCACCGTTCTTACAAAGCAAGGTGGGAACGTGATTGCCCATCAGTGCATTTCAGACATGAACTTGTACAAATGTACCTCTTCTGTCCTTTCGCACGATGAACACGAGGAAACACGTGCTCTTGTACTTTTCTTGTATAATAACAAACGTACGGTCCTGTTGTTCGTCTGCGGGCATAACTGGAAAGCACGTACATGCATTATGATAGTACAGAAGCGCCTTTGGTGATTAGCACAGTAGTGATAGTAGTACCACGTCGCAGGCCAGTTTCATAATAGGTGCTATGAGGAGGGGTGGGGGGGGGGGGGAGGATTATGAACTTTTCCTGAGTTCTGATTCTTCGCGTTGTCCAACAGTGACCAAATAAATTGACGTTTAATTTTATTTTTTGTTCTCCAAAGCTCCCCCCGTCTGGACCAAGGCGCCGGAAGATACGGTTGGCACCATAGGGGGGATGCTGAACCTCACTTGTTCAGCATCCGGTTCACCAGAGCCAGCCGTTGTTTGGAAGAAGCTCTTAGGTAAAATACGAGCGAGATAAATTACCATCTCTTTTTAGACTGAAAAAAAAAAACAGCAAGCGTCACGCCACGTGCGAGCTGGTGTCCTTAGTCAATATCGGTGATGGTTGAGACCGAGCTTCGGCGATGACAGAAGACATCACGACAGCAAGCCTGGGAGCTTGCCTTTGTTAAGTCTGTAACTTCTAAATATTTCACTAGGAGTGTTGCTATGAGCAAGGCATTTGTTGCAAATTTTCAAAATCTCTACTAGCGTAAGAACGACACAGCGTAGTTATCCCGATTCATTCCACTATGGTTGGAAAGCCTATGAGGTGTCAGTATCACCCGAAAAGAAATATTAGGATTTAGTCACAAACAGACAAACAGTCATAATTGTGGAATCATGTACAAAACTCTGAAGCCTACTCACCCGGTTCTTAAAGTAGCTTTGCTGTGTCCCGCCACTTTACATATTGCTATTATATAAGCAGAAACACTGACAACATATATTCATAATTGTCAAGAAGCCATTCTTCTCGTAAATGTCTAGTTCTCGCATAAGGCTTCTTCAGTAAAAAGGTCCTATCGTTCTTAAGGTGCCACAAAGACCATGTCTGCTACCAAACTCACAGTCTCAACATGTAACGCAATTATTTTGCAGATGAGTCTCCGGTGGAAACGTGGAAGGAGTCAGTAGTCTCGCTCTTCCCTCTCACAGAAGTGCACAGAGGAACGTACAGATGCGAAGCGAACAACGGCATCGGCGGAACGCTTTCCAAAACGATTACTGTGTCCGTCAGAGGTAAGATGACCTCTCTTGCAGACACCACCGAATGACTTCAACAAACGAGCGACTGTCTCCTGCTGCCCCCCATCGCACAGCACGCTGCCAAATTTAAAACGCAAACTGGGACAGTCCTGGGATGCCAAAAAGGGGCCACCCTTCATTCGCAGTCGCACCGACATCCACCACGCGGCGCCATGAGTCCGTGCGGTGCATAAACCACACGTAGACACGGTGTGGAAGAAGACATGTCCGCCTTCATGTTCCAACTCGCCCGCTTACGCAGCGCGGATTAGCGGCCCGGCGTGTTTTCGCGACGCTGAAACAAGTCCAGTCCCTTGCGCGAGGGAGGACTGTTGTGCAGTGAAGACCTCCGTACAAGGCTACGGTGGTGGCAGCTGGTCGTCATGAAAATGCCGGCGACCCTGCGCGGTGTTTTGACGCTTGTTCTTTCGACCACCGCTGCATCACTTCTGGGTAAGTCGGCTTCGTTGTCCTTGCTGTGTACTCCGTTAAGTCTGCTATCATATAGTTACTTTACGAAGGTGAGAAATTAAAACAACGTTTCAGGGTGCAAACTGCTTGAAGAGCACGATAGATAAAATTGTGAGGCACAGAAAAATTACTGAGTAGCGAGCTGCCTTCCCTTGCCTCGATAAGGCTCTTTTCTTTTTTAATTTTCCGTGTTTGTTTTTATAAAGATCACTACATGACGTCAGAATCGTCTTTCCACAGATTACCCTTGCGACCAACTGCGTGTTCTTGCATAGGCGCAGATGTTCAGACAACAACCAAATTCGTAACTCGCTTGCTGAGAAGTGTTAGTGTAATTAATAAGCGAACAAGTAAATTCCCTCAGTGGTTTTAAACACACACACAAAAAAAAAAAAAAAACTACTCAAGTTAAGCAGAGACCGAAAGTTATACTCCAGTGACTGTTTGTTGCGTTTCAGATGCCCCCGTCATCCAACCCTTCGCCCTGCCCACCGATGTCGTCACCGGGTTAGCTACCAAGATCTTCTGCAGCGTGCAGAAGGGTTCCCGACCGCTCACGTTTTCCTGGATGAAGGACGGTCGCGTCATCAGGAACGGAGTCACTTCGCTCGAGGATTACTCGACGCTGACGATGGATCCCGTGACGGCCCAAAGCGCCGGGAACTACACCTGTGTCGTGAGCAACAGCGCTGGCACCGATCGCTACACCTCGACGTTGGAAGTGAAACGTAAGAGAAACGCGTCTTTTCTTTTTTTTTTTTTTTTTATGGCGTGCAATAGTGTCCCAACCGCTGCCAAGCGGGGAAGGCGAGGGCTACATTTTGCTAAACAGCATCAAACCAACTTAGCACGCGCAAAGAAAAAAAATCTTATTTTCTTTTTTTGTCGTTACGTCCAAAACCGATACGACAGGACCAAAGATTCCTTCGTATTTGCTGTATCTCCGGTTTCTCAACAAGCTGACCATTATTCATTCATAAAGTCATGTCATGCGATCGAGTTAGTTATGATTCTTTCAACGCGTAACTTTAGAAAGCACCGCAAGCCAATGAACACTTTACATTCCCTATACGGTTATGGCCATTCGCGCCTGGCGTCTAATGTATCGCCTAGACCGGCAATATATTAGTCGCCCACCACCCAAACTTCACCTGACTGGCACGATATCATGGTACAGATTCAACAATAGATTTATATTGGGAGTCTTAGCGTGTCTGTAAGTAAACAAAATGGGAAAATCAAAACTTCATAGATTATCGTTCATTCTCGCCCATGGAATCGGGTGTAGTAGAAGACACACATAGCACAAACAATTGTGTGTGTTGGAACTGTCATATACCAAGCAAAACACTCAAATGTTTTCTTTATATATATATATATATATATATATATATATATATAAGTCAGAGATCCGTACTTGCGGAGTTGCTATGCTAGGAGTTTATTGCATGTATTTCGACAGTTTCGCCGAGAGGCTCGGCTTCGTCGGGAATATATATATATATATATATATATATATATTTATTTATTTATTTATTTTTTCAGAACCGCCTCAGTGGGTTGAGGAACCTAGGGACATCTCGACGGTGGAAGACGTCGAGGTACGAATTCCCTGTTCCGCAGCAGGCAGGCCAAAACCGACAGTCACGTGGACGCAGTGCGTTTCTGGAGGTAAGCGTGTATGCCATCTACATTAATTATTCCTTAGCTTATCCACAGAGCACGCCATTAGTCAGCATTAATAGTAACGCTGCGAACCGGAGCTGAATTAGTCAAGACCAGATGGACTAATTAATCATTTACACGAGACGAAAAACATAGCCGATAGACAGCAAACTTTATGACAAGAATTAGCGTGAATCCCGACGCACTCCTACGAGACAAAAGAAATTCGATATAAACATCAAAATCCGGAGAGGGAGGAAGATAAAACGAGTAAAGCAAACTCGACAATACGCTTCCTCCGCACGCTTCTTATGGGTATGCTCGTAGACGTGCTCTACAAGCATGCTCGTTTATTTTGCTGCGTAAATTACGTTCAGTAAACAGACGCTGATCAATGATCGATCGACTGATTGAATGCCCCCCGCTTTGAAGTTACGTCTACGGCCGTCTCTTAATCACCCCGAAATTAAGCTCATATCTTGAGCGATTCGGTCCGATAATCTGGGACCAAACGATGTCGTGTGATCACTCTAGAGTCTAAACGGCGAAATTTCTAGCATTGCATATGTGTCACTGAAACAGTGTCCTCACACCTAAATTCCAACTCACGAAGTCCGAGCGCGCCGTAATAAATACAACTCGAACTACCGCGAAAGCGTATCCACGAGAAAATATATAGAACAACAAGAAACGCCAAAGACGCGCAGGCAGCGAGAGTGACCCCTCGATTTGGCGACGAGGCACGCGACGGCCGTCCACGAACGACCCTGTGGGAAAAAGGAAGCGGGCGATCGACGCGTAACAGCATCAGGGCGAGTCTCCGAAGAAGCGAGACGAAGACTGGCCCCCCCTTCCGAATGGGAAGGGCGGAACGGCCGAGTGGAAAGTCTCACGCGCGCATCGGGCGACGCTCTCGAACCTACCGGAAGTCGAAGCGGTCCCGCTCCGCCGCAGACGCACCTGGTCATCCTTGACCCTGACGACGAGACGGCGCTGGAAAAAAAGAAGGAAATATATACGGGCACAATTAAGATGACTCGAGGAAAAAGAAAGCGGTAATCTTTGTTTAAGGCAAATGGCCGCGGAACGAAGACCACTTAACGTTCTTCGCTTCGCTGTCGAGATTTTATTATTGCTCTGGCAGAAGTGAGCGCAGCTCTCCAGAAAGAAGTGTCTGTATGCGGGCGACGACACTGCCGTTGTGACTCAGGTTGCCAAAAGCAAAAACGCCAACTCAACGGTAAAAAAAAAAAACAAAAAAAAAAAAACGAAAAAAACAGACGATAAGTGTGTCTTTAGTAAGAACGTGGCAAGTCTGCTATTCGCTACGCAATCACGAGGTTTTAAGAATGACATCATGCCTAGGGAATCTCCCTTTCCGTCACTCTCGTGCCTCTCTTGTTATAAGGAAAATATGAAAAAGTAAGAAAAATATATCAAGTAACGTTGAAAAGAGCATGGTTAGCATTAAAAGAAGTGCTTCGTCTGTAGGGATTGAGATGTCGCGCGGTTTTCGTGCGCCAATGAATACGTTTATGCAGTATACGAGATCAATTAAAGGATTACGTAAACGATGCGACGGTGTTCGTTATATCATACCGTCCTATCTGGAATTGTGTGTTTGCGCGCGTGTCAGTGTGCGTGTGTGTTTGTGTGTGTGTGCGTGTGTTTTTTCTCGTCTGTTATAAAATAACATTA
The DNA here is from genome assembly GCF_016920785.2 of Ixodes scapularis. NCBI lineage: Eukaryota > Metazoa > Arthropoda > Arachnida > Ixodida > Ixodidae > Ixodes > Ixodes scapularis. Next base: position 24,948,162 of record NW_024609857.1, read on the forward strand.
TTCGATTTCGCGCGGTCCCACTCACCACACACCACAGTGAGTGGAGTGTTTGGTGAGTAATTGTAGTGTGTGGGGCACACACCCCACACACTACAGTGTCGCATGTGTAGTAATTTAAGAAACGCCCTGCGTTTCTTAAATTGTCGGTGGCAATAGCGATCGATTGCTTTCGCCGTGTGTATCGCGAGGTAACCTTCCCGCTGTTCACTTCTGCGGTGCGCGTTTCGCAGGGAAGCCCAGTGACGTATGCGGCGACGTCGGAAAAACAGCCGCTCCCCTAAAGTCCGTCAATGGGACGGTCACCTTTCTGCGAGTCACCAAGAAGCACGAAGGAAGGTACGCCTGTTACGTGGACAACGGTATCGGAAAGCCGCTGACGAAAGTCATCGGCGTGGTCGTCAACGGTGAGTGAAACACCGACAACTGCTTCCTATAAGCTAGGGGTCTCAAACTCATTCGGGGTGGGGGCCAGATAGCCACCCCGAAATGTTGAGGGCCAAAGCAGGGAGGGGGAAGGGCAAAAAAAAAATAATAAATAAACAGCGGTGAACTTCACCTTGCAAAGTAGCCCAGTCTCTTAGTGGCTCATTTGATATTTTCTAGAGAAGGGACCTCGCGATTTCTCCTTTCCGTAAACCTGCATCCTTGCTTTGATTTTCTAATGTTACTACGTCCCTAATATGATAACAAGATTTAAGATTACACCACGACGCTAACTTGCTTGCATTTTTCAATAGAACAAAAGAAAGCATACTGTCTTTGTTGTACGTATCACTCAATTCTTCTCGGGAATTCATCAAGTTCCACATTTCTTGAACAAAATAAAAAGCAAACTTTGTATGACGGCTTCTGCTTGTTTAAAAATGTTTATAGCAGCCTTATAAGGCAGATTTTGTGTTAAAATTGTATTCTTCGACTCCTAAAAACCCAAGCTGAAGCTTTATCTTTCGAAGTTGCTCCTACTGAGCAAGAGTTCGTGCAGCCGAAGTGCGTCGTAGAAAGCTCGCGCTTGTAGCACATATAGTAGTTGGATTGTCGTACGAGTGATCAACGAGAGAAAGAGCCCAGAAACAAACATTAGGGCTAAACAATACTCAGTTCAAATGAAAAGGTAATAGAGAAGAATAAGTGAACGTACATTATAAGTGCGGCTCTGTTTTAAGTGTAAATAAACTGACAACAGGAGATCATTATTTATGAGGCATATAGCTCTCGAGGCACGGGAAAGGGTGTTCGCAGCCACTTGATGCCCGGGGGTAACGTCCCAACGAGTCGCGGGCCGCATGCGTTCCGTAGGTCGCGTGTTTGAGACCCCTTGTATAAGCAATCTGATCCGGTGCTTTTCGCCTCTACCATTCGGAGAGCATTGGGTGGAATGAATACCTCAGCGCTGCAAATTTCATGAAGCGCCGCTATTTTTTTTTTTCTCTTTAACGTCATTAGCATTGTCACGAAAAGAGCAAAATTGCTTCTATGTACCCGGTTTATTCAGTCACTTTTGTTCAATAAAAAGTGTTTCTATTCACACGGTTCATTAAGTCACTTTCAGTCAATAAAAGTAAGTGATTCTATGGTGTCCAGTGCCCTTTTTACTTGCGTTCGAATGTATATTTAGAGATCGTAATTACATCCAACATCACCCGAAATTAAAAAAAAAAACGCGACTAAAAAGTTTTACACGCTGACTCCTGGAGCCGCACCTTGTGGAGTTATACTACGTAATAGTAATACGGATGTTTTCTTGTGTGTATGTGTGTGTGAGTGTGTGTGTGCGTGCGCGCGCGCATGTGCGTGTCTGTGTGTATCCGCCGCTTTGGTATATATTTGTTCAACCCTAAAGATCTCGACGGCATGGTCATAACAATTAGGACTTGATTATGTCCGCGGACACCTAGCGCCACACTTCGAGAGGAGTTTCTCTTCTTGTTGCTGTTGTTTTCATTCGTTTGCAACAGAATAGGTGTTACCTGTTGGCATACATCACTATCGGACGATAAAATTATTTTTCTGACTATGTCGTTAGCACGCTACACATATGAAACGGTCTGACGAGTTTAAGATTTGCCTACTTTTCCCCGTTTTTTTTGTTGTTTTTTTTCATTTTCGTTTTATGTCGGAAAAACAAAAATGCAATCCTGAACAAGGGAAATAAAATAAAATAAATCAGTTGATGCGTGTTTTACCGGGATCTCTTTCATTGAGCTGCATTTTACGCAGGCCATGATTTAGTCCACGTTGACAGACAACAGGGAAATATAATAACGCGTCAAAGACTCCTCGCGGACTCTGGCACTGAGTGCACATTGCCAGAGTCTGCAATTTACGACGCGCAATATGCAATTTACGACGCGCAACTGGAAACGTGCGCAGATTGTGCGCATCCCACGACATTCCACACGTGGATTTCTCTCCCAGATCATAGCCTCCGCCCAGTGTCTATTTCAAGCTGACTTATACGCTTCTTCACCACCCTCTTGTTTCCTTTACAGGCATACGCAATTCGTAAGACTCTGAATCCGCAAGCGCACGATTTCCCAAACCCTCCCCCCCCCCCCTTTTTTTTCTTCCCCTCGATATTGAAAAAAACAAAAAAAAAAAAAACGATTTCAAGGTCAACTCTTCGCGCCTAATCTTGAACATGCGCATGCGCGTTGCAGTGCCCGCCAAGTTCGCCGAGAAGCACAGCGTGGTGACGGCGAGGCGCGGCGAGAACGCTCGACTCGTCTGCGACGCCCAGGGGGACCAACCTCTCACGGTCACGTGGTCCAAGGGAGCCACGAAGATCGACCGAGCCGGCAGCACCAGGTGAGCGATCGACGGATCACCTTCCCCGTTCCCTCCGGCGACACCGCTCACACAAACCAACACCAACTAAACAGTCGCTCACAGCTGAAGAATTGCAGCGCCCGGCTTTTGCGGAGCGAAAGTTCGTCTGCTTCTTGCTCAGGGGTTCAAATAATGTCAGAACCCCGAGCTCTTCAAGGCTGATTGGAAAAAAAATAATGGGTAGACCTCGAGGCATCTAGCATTGGGGTCTACCCGCTATCCTTCCAGTCAAGGCCAATCATAACGCGGCGTCGCTCTGGCGTCATAGCAACTCCGGCACAAGTAGCAGACGATTTGCCCCGCGCATTGTGTTTTGTCTTCTTGCTTCCTGATTAGGCGTTGAAATCGGATTATCCTGCAATCTGGCTGGCTTCGGAGGGAGATAATGTGTTACTCGGAACTTATCACCTTTGAGTTTCTTTATTTGTCAGTAATCCCACTCTAAAAAAAGAAATTGGAGCATCCTACTTTCCCGCAACGCATTGGGGAGAGCCGATCTCTGCAGCCTATGGAGGGAGCTCGGCTAATGGCGAAGCTGAAAATATACTCTAAAAAAAGTCTGTGCGATAACTTTCACGCACACTACTCGGAGAGCCAATCACTGCAACTTACGGAGGCAGCTCAGCGAATGACGATGCAGAAACATATCTTTAGTCCAAGAAACGCAGTCTGAGTTGTGACATTAAGCAATGCAAGTGTGACGTTTTGCATTGCTTAATGTCACAACTCAGACTGCGTTTTTTGGTCGAAACATATGTTTCCGCATCGTCATTCGCTGAGCTGCCTCCGTAGGTTGCGGTGATTGGCTCTCCGAATGTTGTGCGTGAAAGTAGACTTACAGACATTTTTTAGAGTGTAAGTAGACCTAAGAAAACAGTCTGCGCATTGGCACTCCGCAATACCCATCACACTGCCCTATTGGAGCGTGACGTCGACCGACATCATCAGTGGGTGAACTGATAAAGGAAATTACAATTATTATTTGCGTTCCGATTACATCGCTAAATACTATACTACGCGGGATATATATATGCTTCTGAGAGTGAAGGATGTAGAACTTCATAGGTCGTGGTACAAAGTATACACAAAACTGTTTATATATAAAAAAAAAAAAATGCACTTCTTTTTCTTTTCTTTTTTTTTTTTTTTTTTTGTTCACACAAGCAGTAAAAGAGATTTCAAAATATTTCGCAATTTAGTGGACAGAGGAAAGTTCAAAGTTGAAAACTGTATTGTCCTTGGGGTGGTTGCGCTCGACACAAGCACCATATGTTTCAAGACAAACATCAAAACGGTAGTACATTTTTTCCCACGCCCAAATACGCCGGTCTCCTATGGTTCTTGAATTCACAGGTTCAACACTTTGATGTTTCAGATCTTGAAGAGTAGCAGGCATAAGTGGGAGGGCTTTACTCTTCGAAGCTTCCTCTGTCCGGTGACGCGCGAAGAGTGTTTCTGTCTTTTACAGTTTGTTTGAAAGAAAAATCTGAAATATCCTCCTTTTTTTTTTTTTTTTTTTTCTGAGCAGCCTCATATAGTATGACCAGACAATGAATTCCATCAATACAATTTCGGGAACGCGTTCGCAACTTCAAACGCCACATAGCGAAGGCAGCTGCTACGGTGAAGTCATCCGAATTGGATCCATAAAGTCTGTTGCCGCATGCAAGTGCAAAAGGAAACTAACCCACGCATCAAAAGTGAACGGTAAAAAGAAATAAAAGCATCCCACACAATCGATCGTCTAATTAGCGCTCGACGGCGCCTCCAACCAGGTGACATCTTGCACGGAGACGCCGGAAGGCGCGGAGGAGACACCGGTAACACTAAAGGCACACGGGCCCACCGCGCGAACCCAGTGACGAAATGAAATATCCGTCAAACGCAGCCACCAAAAAAAAAAAAAAAAAAAAAAACGCACAGGTAATTGAATGGCAGCCACCAGGGTGTCTCCACTGATCTAATTAACATAATTCCGTAATTAGATCACACAGTGCGCGGCGCTTCCGGACACCGGGGACTTCCCGACACCCGTGTTACTCGGAGGCTGCATTCTTGCGTTGAGCGAGAGTTTCTATTCCGAGAGTTTCGTAGAATATCGAACCCGTCAGCCGCGACTTGGCTCGAGCAGCGGTAACTGATAACTTAAGAAACGCGGGTTGTGACTCGTCATGTTCATGCTCATTTCTATCGTGATTTGTTTTTCGGCTTTCTTGTCAGCTATTGCCACATGACGCGTACGCTTAATATCGCTTACGAAGCGGTAAGATGTCCCCCTTGTTCCCCTTCTCCAGGATCTATATTTGTTGTTAGACCGGTAATTCGCCTCGCCCTTCCTTTCTTAAGGTGTCGATGACAGCACGACCGAGCGACTGCAAAAAAAGTCCCCCCGGCACGCTCGCCTGCCTTCCCCCCCCCCCCCCCCCCACCCCTCCCCCTCCCCCTGTAACCGTGTAAGGAAACGGAAAATCCTTCTGCACTGCTTGTAGACAGGGTTTGTTGATTGGACGTCAAAGCCGTCACAGCCTGTCTCAAAAATGCAGCGGAAGCGAATGAGGCGACTCTTTTGGAGTGAAGACTTAAGTCTGGAATATCAAAAATGTCAAAATTAGCTTCTTTTCTTTTTTTCGTAGAATGTAAATATACATTTTTTCCCTGGCGACGACAGCCACAAGCTGGTATAATTATAGTACTCGATATTTATAAAAAATTCGCAAAATAGTGTTAATTGTGACTCCACTTGTTCCTCGTGCATATGATACACTGTGGCAATACCAGCCTTTGGTGCGTAACCAAAAGGCCGGGTATAAAATACGAAAATGCAGAAAACGATACAGAATTGTCGCTGTTGCTCCAAGAAACAATCTGCGAGCGAATCCTGCGAAACAGTACAGCTATGGAGACTAAATTAATCTATTTGTTTCTTTGTGATCTAAAAACTGCGCAAGAAAACGTTGTCTAACTTATTCAGCAACCTTTTCTGATGAGAACAAGAGCTACCTGAGGTACCGACTTGAACGAGGAAGACAAGCTTACGGCAAAAAAAGAAGAAAAAAAGGTAGTGTCAAATGGCAGCGTTAGTTTACAAATTGCTGAACTGGCAAGAAGAAAATGAGAGGGTAAGAGGAGTGGAGACAATTATCCTTGCTATCGTGGTATTTGTCCAACAGATATAGCGAGAGTCATCGAGTTTATGGAACTACCTCCCTAGATTTCGGGCGTTTTATTATTATATATACGTGCGCTCAGAAGACCGGGCCGGGAATTTTCAGGGATTGAGTGGTGATGCCAATAACAGGTCAGGAATCTTATAAATGCTCATGGCAGTCCGTAGTAGGAATGTGGACATGTTTGGCTTCACAGCGTGTCCCCAATTAACAAGACTGCAACATTGGCCGTTATCCCCGTGAGTAGTTCTAAACATGCTTTCTTTCCTCTCAACACTGCGCTGACTTTTTAAAGAATTGTCACGAGAAAGAAACCAATTGGAAGGACAGAAATATTTGGGAACGTAATTACGCTTAACGTCCCGGCTACGCAACAAATTGTATCCTTAGACTTGCTCCAGGACACGATTCGCGTGGGCAGGAGCGTCCTTTCCCGAAAGAGTTACCAAACAATTCCACCACGCACGCACTGAACGAGGGCGTATTTCAATTCGTATTATTCGTACAAACATCAAGTAAGCAACAGTTGCGATAAAAATAGATCAAAGTTCTCCTCCTGTGTCCGCCCACCGCTCTATCGGAGCCGTTCACCTCCTCAAAAGGGGGAATGCCACAAAGGGGACCGAGGGAGCTCACGGAGCGCGGGATGGGGAGAAAGAGAACCCCGCCGATCAATATTACTCCGCCTGCGTGTCCGGCTCTCTCTCGCTCTCTTTCTTTCTCTCTCCTTCCCTTTTATTCCCTCCTCCCCCGGAACGGCTGGCGTCTGCGTGGCCTGTGGGCTCGGCAGACGCCCGTCGTTCTGGGAATGATGTCATCCCCAAGAGGGAAGTGACGTCATCCCCAACAGGGAAGTGACGTCATCCGCAAGAAGGATGTTCGAAAGCATGGGCGCCTGTGTGTGTACACGATGTCTCTTCCGACTTCCTCGCTATTGGATATCTGTAGTTGACAACTGGAAAAAGTTAACGCGACTATTTCTGCTCTCGGGATGAGTGCCAATTTAGGATGATCGCTCACTGTACATGCACGTTGCAATAAAACGTGTCAAACACTTTTTCTCTTGACACGCGATCTCCGTTTTGAAACAGTCTTTGCGAGGTGCCGTAAACTGCGGTAGGTTCGCGGGGTTAGGTAGTATATTTAGCTGACTATTTTATAGTGCGTACTTTGGGAAGATTTTCACAGTCTGAAATGCCGCTATTTTAGGTAAGCTGGGACATATATTCCATGAAATTACCTTGTACGATTTATTCCCACGATAAATGTATGAAATAAAACTTTTGTTATTAATATTTAGCAACGCTAAAATTAAATTTCGGCAAAATATTACTCGTTTATATCGTGCATTATAATGTTTGCTGGATTCTTATATGTCATATCGAAAGGTCAGTCGCTCAAAACACAGGTTATCTACTAAATTACACACGCTAAGAAATGTTAATAAAAATCCGTTCTTGCAAGGTTTCTTGACGCCCCAAGAACTCTTTCAGTTCGTGAAGAACGGTTTCGCCTCAAGCAGCATCGCCCCCTGGCACACTAGAAAAATAAATAAGCGATAAAGAAATATTTCGCATGAAAGAAAAAAGCTTTAAAAGAACCTCTTAGACGTTTTTAACAAAGCACTCTTTTAGGGGGATGCTTAAAATGCTTTTTAATGTTTAAAACATGGACAAGCCGAACAACCCCTAACACCGGGGTCACACTGCTTATACATCCTACAAAAGACAGTCTGCATACAGATTCGAACGCGAGTCACCTCGAGATCCGTGCTTTGAATGCCGCGTGGCAGTGAGTTCCAGAAGAAACTGGGCACGCGGCATTCGAACCACGGATATTCCGGTCACTCGTATTGGCAGACTGTCTTTTGTATGATATATGAGCAGTGTTATCCCGGCTTGAGAGTTCTTTTACGACCGGATGTTTTTTTTAGAGTGCATTGCTGTGCAAGGGTATAAATTGTTTCTTGTGATGGTGCTGCGGTAGCTGTAACGTTAACATCCCCAAATTGCAAAACGTAAAAAAAAGGGGGGGGCTGTGAGGCGTTGAGAACATGCAACTTAGACTCGAACATTTCGTGCACTCAAGTGTCTCGTTAAAGGGAAGATGGGGCACTTCTACATTTGAGAAAAAACGCTTGAATTACGTTCATTTGGCCTTTAGAATAACAGATATCAAAATTATATTTCAATGCGACGCGCCGGAGAGCCACAAGAGCAATTTCAATATAGGGCTGAAGCCCCGCCCCCCTAGCCTTGGGCAGCCAAAAGAGCCGTCGATGACGTCACGGACAGCGACTGTCTTTCGCGTTTTTCTCGCGTTTAACAATACTTACGCAGCAAATGGTTTGGGTATTCGGGTTCACGGGGTAAAAATACACTAGAATTCACTTCTAACTCATTTTTTCCAAGAAGCTCCGTAGCTTCCCTTTAACGCGACCTGAACGAAAATGCTCTCAAGCAAAATTATTCTCCGACTGGCGTTTTGAGGCCGGAACCTCAGGTTGTTTTGCACGGTGCTCTGAGATAACATTTCTGTAAGACAATGACATCCACATAACGAGAAACTTCGATGTAAGCCTGGGAAAAGGTGGACTCCGAGCAAGAAGTGCTAGACACTGCAGAAAGTACCTCTATACCGATTATTTAAGTTTTGTGGGCGCACAATTACTGGTCAGAAATTATGCAATATTACCACCGTTATAAATTAGCAAAGTCATACCGAAAGATTAAAGTTTCTTCTGGTTCATTATACCGAATTTTAGAATGACCATATGTCGCCGCCCAACTTGCCGAACCTCTTTCTTTTTCTTTTTTTTTTAAATATATCCGCGTTGTTGTTTTGTTTTTTCGTAGCTAAGATCGAAGAAATAACTGTTGCTTGTTTTTATGATATCTGTCAATCCAGCATGACTATGTTCTGTGTATGCGGGGGTCATTCCATGACATGACACCATGAAGTATTTAATATGCGTAGGTATTGAAAGGAATCTATCCTTTCGTCGTGGACATAAGTATCTATCGATCACATTTAATATAGAATACGAATATTTTGTTCTAAAATAATATCGATAAACATAATTTGTTTCAACTTTCATAACATGAACCTGTTTTGTTTACAAGCTCATACATACACTGGTTAAGGCCACCGTGTTGTCATTATGATCTTAGAATAGAAAGAATAAAAACACGGAGGACTTTCATAAACAATCACACTTTTTCAAAGAGTATGCTGGAACTCCTTCGTGTTCTTATTCTTTCTGTTTTAAGTATTCATACGTAGAGCGAAGCCTAAAAGCCTATATCCCCAGAGGTCACAAAGGACGTTCCCACAGAATTACGTATTCACGGAAGGATGCTCTAATATGCACTCACGTAAATATTAGTCATGTTTTTTTTGTTTGTTTTTTTTGTTTTTTTGTGATGACCATATCTACATTTCACGCCTCAGCGCCTTTCGTGCCAATTAAATTACGCAATCCGGAAGGCGAGCCAGTGTAACGGTTGGTGTGACTTCATCCTTTCCACACCTATTCTTTGTATAAGAGCCTAAAGCTTCCATCCAATAAATGGCACACGAAAAGTTTTCCGATGAAACGTCTCTTCGTCCAATTCTGCCGCCTCTAATCACTATAGATGTAGGAACGACTACAGAAGCTACAGCACTCACAATGCACGCTCATACAGACACAAACATACATCTACAGGCACACTCGCTCGAAAAAGTATAGTCCCAGATTGGAACAAGACGGACCCGATGGCGCGAAGGAAGACATCGGTGTCGGCTCTTCCGATCGATGAAACATAGGCGGCACCGCGCACACTCTATAGGCTCGTTTTGCGGGCATGCATCGATACACGAGTGAATCCGGACGCTCGACAAACAGCTTCCGCATCGCACGTGTATCGGGAATCGCGGCGGCGGAATGCCGTGCGCACCTCTCAGGGAACAAGCCTCTCATGTTCCCATGGTTCTTTTATTATAGATATGCTTTCTTTTTCTTTCTTTTTTTCTGACATTGATAGCCAAAAACGGCAATCAAAACAACACACTAAAAGAAAGAAAGAAAAAAAAAAAAGTCTGAGAGTTTACTTTTTTGCAAGACTCGGAGACAGGCAGTCACGGATAAACAACGAAAGGATCTCCCACCAAATGAGGCAGCTCGGAATGGTATACGATTCGACCAAACCAATGGCGATATGCGCAGGGACAGTCAGGCAGTGAAATGTCCGGCGCGTCGTCTCTGCGCACATCGCCTTTTTCGGGTCTAGTCGTATCCGGGGCTTCGTCATTCGCCGGGACCCGTTTACTGTCCACCGCGAGTGGCTGTCTCCATGTTCCGTAGAAAAATGAACTCACCATGAACTCTAAAAGGTCGTATATTATATAAATATTGGGAAGAACATAAAACACGAGGACGGACAGTTGTCATTAAACGTCCGCTCCCAGTTGGGGAAATCGTCTTGCCCGTCCTTGTGTTTTATGGTCTTCGCAATATTTATATCATCCTTACTAGCACGCTTTTCATACCAACTTCCAAGTATCCGAAGTATTCAGTGCGTTAACTTTCCCACAAAGCAACTGGGAGAGTCAATCGCTGCGACCTGCGGAGGAAACTGTCCTTAAAAAAAAAATGGGCCGTCAGGTACGAACTGCGCATGCGCGAGTCTTCTGTGGCAGCGCATGCGCAGTTTGTACCGGAAGGCCCATTGTACCGCATCAGTTATGAAAAAAAACGGTTTCCTAAAACTCTCTAATGTCACAGCGCAGAGTGAGATTTTATAAAGGTCTATTTTCAACCGCGTGCCCAGCCGAACTCCCTCCGCAGATTTGCAGCGGTTGGCTCTCTCCGTTGCTTTGCGAGATAGTGATCTGTACAGATTTCTTAAGAGTATGGTGCCTGCACGCAAAATAACAGAAATAACACTAAAATGTGAATGCAGTAATGTTTGCAAATTACGTTTATAGGGTAAAAAAGACAGTTCGTCTGGTTGTAAAAAGTTATGTATGCGTATTCCGCTGCCTTCGTTACGTTTCGACTTGCGGATAACCCGGTGCTAATAAGATATTACTATTCACGCTTCAGGCGCACTGCGAGGTAGCGCACTTCCAAAACTTAACATCTGTTTATTGTGCATACGGATTAGTGACTCCAGACCGTTTACCAATTCATCGGAAAACCTATCGCAAAGTACCTACGCAATTAGGCTCCATAAAACCTAGCTTAAGATGGAAAAAAAAAAAAAAAAGCGTCGAACGAAACAGTCTTTAAGAGTACGCTCGAGGCCGGAACAAATTTCAAATTTGTAGGTATTTTTATGTTGTTTACTTGTTTTCGTTTTGCTTTTCTAGTGTGAAAATTCACAAGAATGGGCGCCTGAATTCATTATTTATTTGGGGCACACCATCGACCGCGACGGACGTCGGAGCGACGATGCGTCGTGATGTTAGCGAACTTATAGTCGCCGACAGTTTAAGAAACTCGGGGCTCGGATCACTGTGTTCACTCTTCTTGGTTTCTGATTGTTTCTTCGTCGTTCTTATCGGCCAACACCGCACACTGATTGGCTGCGATGCGGTAATGAGATACTCCAGACTCGCCACGCCCCGCGTTTCTTAACCTTTTTTCGCCCAAAAATAAATTGGCTTCCACCTGAAATGGAGCACAACCCGCGCTCTCTCTAAACAACTAATAGCCGCTGAAAAAAAATTGTTTGGGACAGGTATTGAACCCGGGACTCCTCCGAGACTAGCATTAGCAACTGAGCTAATCACGGGGGGCTAGCCGTCCATTAGAGAAAACGGATGTACACAGTTGCCACCATCCGATGCGTTTCTGTTAGTGACCACAACCATAGCCTCCTCTACACTGACAAAGCCTGGCAGATCGCCACGTGACCCGGCCGCCGAAAGTGGAAATGTAGAGCGGCAGACAAGAGTCCAAGATTCATGTAACGGGCGCCCCGCTGCGGCGAGACGCCGAAACACACTTGTCCCGAGCGATGGAATGTCCGCTCGTGCTTCTCGCGTTCCCCGGGGTACCGCTTTTTTTCTCGTCGGGTTTGAAAAGCATGCTTCGGGTCCTCGCCGCTGCAAAAGCTGTGCGCTGACTACAGGCTCCCCGAGAAATGCTCAGCGCTACCAGATCTTCGCGCTCCATACCTGCGACAGGGCACTCTATGGCTCCATCGTCGAGCTGACAGGCTTTGTGAGGTCAGAGGAGGCTATGCCACAACCTTCTCCGTGGTCGGGCTACAGATATTTGACTTGTGCCGGCCGGCTGGAAAGATGATCAGCGAGTTTTTCTTAAATCATCTGGCCGATTAACGCGTTACAATTTGCGCACCGGCGTTCGCGCCGGCCGATGAAGACCAGACACCAAGAAAGAACGGTTCTTTCTCTAAAGCCGAAGGGTGACACTGCTCCTACATAATATATAAGACACTACGTCGGCTGCCGACAAGACGACGGAAGTATTTGCGCTGTTCGAAGCATGTTTACCTCATATATTTGTTTTCCTTGGACGTGTTTGCAGGCAGGTTTTGTCCGACCAGTGTGAAAGGACCTTCACACAAGGAAGGCACACATCTGAGACACTGTCTGCGGGCTGTCTTTTGTATGACGTATGAGCAGACTTACCGTGGCTTCAAGATTTATTTTCTAGCGGAATCTGTTCAGTGTATAAAAATCCCCATGCACTATATACGCACGGGAGGCGGGGCCGATTATGAGCGCCTCGTTCGGGCACGCGCTCTATTTCGAGGTTACAGACGAGGTCGACGCGCGCATGGAACGCCGCTCGTTTGTGTGCGCGAGCGAGCCCGGGGCTGCCTGCGGCGGACGGCCGCCGAGGCAGAGCCACCGTGGCCGAGATCCTTCGTCCTTTCCCACGACGAAGGGAGGCCGGAACGGGCCCCGGGCCACGAGGGGCCGATCGGTTCAACAACCCCATGGGGGCGGGGGCGGCCGAGTCCCAAAAACGTTTCGCAACCCCTTCATGCCTGGTTTGTTTTACCGAACTCAAAAACACCCGTTTGTGTGCGGTCGGGCGCGCGCAACGGCGTGAACCGGTGCAAAAATCTATCGTTTCTGTTGTTGTTGTTTTTTTTGTTGTTGTTTTTTTTTCGGCGGGTAATATGTTTCGGCGGGGTACCGATATTCTTTCCTGGGCGCTGGCTACGCGCACAAAAATATGTCGTGACGTCTTCAGTGATGTGATTGGTCCGAGTCATTTTAAAGCACCTTTCGGAGCAGCCGCGACTACATTTTGAGGCCGTAAAAAGTACTTCTGGAGCACATGCACATATTTGATATTTATTCGTACCACCGCGAATATTAAATGTTAAGATTTTCGTGTTCGCCTATTTAACTGAAAGAAATACCTACTCTACTTTTGCACTTCCGTGCAACCTTTTGTTAGCATCAACTGCGCGGCAGGTTTGATTCCTTCAAACATAAAAATGGCTAAAATCGTGAGGGTGCAGACGAGCTGGTGAATATTAACCATGTTGAAATAACCTGAGACTGGTCTAGAGAAGAAACATCAAAACGTGGAAGGGACAGAAAATAGACAGGACGATGTAGACGTCGTCCTGTCTATTTTCTGTCCCTTCCACGTTTTCATGTTTCTTCTCTACCCCAGTCTCAGCTTAATTCAACATGGTTAATAAAAATGGCTGTCTGGTTACACACGGAAATACTATATATGGATGACAACGAGATGCTGGTTTATAAAAAAAAACACTATAGGCTGCTGTGAATAGTCATTCATAGTCGGTGACAGGTTATAGTTGAAGCTCCTTCCACCTCTTTCCACTTTAGCAGAGCGAACGCCGGAGAGAAGGCGACCTCCTCTCCAGCGTTCGCCTTGCTAAAGTGGAAAGGGGTGGGAGGAGCTTCCACAATAACCTGTCACCGACTATAGGTATGAAATAAAATGTAAACCAAATAGTATATTATTCCGAAATAACGTTAGAATAGAGTAATCCTAAGCACATAATTTGATGTTTCATTCAGTTCTAAAGGTTGTAATAAATTTAAATTATAATTTCATACTTTAAAAAAATTGTCATTGAATTATGAACATAAATGACGTTTTATACGTAGAACTCCAGGTTAACGAAAGTCGGCTTGTGAATGATAGTGTTCATACCGTTTAAAAAAATAATCCAGCCATAGTGGTTGTGCTTATTGCCAGATACACTTACACTACTTCATCTAATTTACTTTTATTTAATGTTACTAATTGTATCTCGAACACGTAATACCTATTATAAAGATGGTAACTAAACAAGACAGTTCAAATTAAGAATAAACCTACAGAGCAGTTCATATAAAGTTTCTTGCAAGTACCCTCGCTAACAATAGAATTTGAAAAATATATCGCCAGAACATTGCAGTCAATCATGAATAATGGCGTCAGTTTTATGCTATTTTCTTTTTTACTGCAAAGTAGAGTTGCTACATTAGCACTCATCAGGTTCTTTCCCTTTTTCTTTTTATTATACCCGACGCCCGCGTGTTTAACGTATCCCGCTTTGGGGACGTTATTTCCTCTTAGCACGCGGGCGCTCTGCGGCGAAGCATGATGAGGAAAATTGAGAAAAATCGCGATCCTTACTTCGCGGTTGTTTCACTGCAATACAGAAGAGAGCGGTGAGAAGCGCACTCAAGAAAGCTGCGAACACGACTCGATATAGCGAAAATTCCGAGTACTGTCAGCGTTTCACAGAGAGAGGTCAAATCAAATAGTACGGTATTTGCTGCGATAATCGAACGTCCCGTAGATTTGCACGAGCCTACCATAACGATCCGGACGTTTTTGGAGAGGCCTCGGCTATTATATTTGCAGTATTCATAAAGTAATGAATTCAAGTTTTGGCGCAATGTTGGCGCAGATTCTTCACATTTTGGCCGAACGTAGGAGGAGTTAGCAGGGTAAGCCTTTTGGCGCAGTTTGGCGCAACTGACGCAGCAATCACATCGCCGCATATTTAGTAAGTTGAGCGAAAAACACAGGTGCGCGGACAAAGTTTATGTCTCTTCCGTTGTGGCTGCCTTTTGCTGGAGTGCTACAATATATACCTGCACTCGTAGAAGGCGTTCGAATCCGACAGCCAAACGCCGGACGCTGGCGTTCCGCGTTTGTGGAGGCAAAGGCTGCTATAGCTTTACGTCTACCCACTTATCATTCCAACCAGAGCTCGGAGCTCTGACGTTCCCGCAAGTTCACGTCTTTTCCTCTTTTTCCAGTTTCTCGGCGCATACTTTGGTGTTTGTGATAACGCATCCAACACTTTGTCAAACTTTTTTAAACAAAGGAAGCAAAACTAAAATTGGAGAATTTACAGGAATGAATTAAGCGCTCCAACGAAACAAAGGGGGACAAATACTTCGAAAAGAGACAGACAAATAATTTAAAAAAAAATATATGTTTGCCCGGTTATTCGGCCATTGAGAGCTTTCATTGTTTCAGCTGGGTACGCGAGTGCGGCCGAGCGCGACGAATGCCACAATTAGGGGCACCACACGGAACGCCAGTCGAGCGTTCATCCGTGTTTTGACCGCTCCGCTCACGAAGAAGACTTTCTCTCTTCGCGACGTCCCCGTCTCTCCGTACCGCAGCTAGTTTCGTTTTCTCGACAGAGCGCGACGCAGGGGTGAATGGCTCGGTTCTAAATCTTGGTGCCCTTGGAGAAGATGGGGGTTTCCCTCGTTCTGGAAAACAGCGTCTATGAACTCATGTCGCCTCAGTTAAAAAACGCAAACATACGAGCTAAAGATAATAGTTATCCCTTAGCATCAAGAGAGAAAAAAAAGGAGGGGGGGATGAAGTGGTCATGAAGCGAAAGTGAGCAAACAAATTAGCGACATCTATTTAGGTGTGTTTATTTTAACCCAGCGACCGATCTAAACAAAAGCGATGCCAAAAAGCCATGGAAGTTACGTCATTAGCTATATTTAGCGGGCGATGGTCACACGACGTGATCAGGCGACTTCGTCACGTGATGACTCCATTAATGTATTTTACGCACAATAACTTTGTCAGGGACGATCAGGACAGGCCGCGAAATTTTTGTTCACTAGAGTATACGCACTTACGAGGGAAATTTCGCGTCTTCGGGTGTCAACATGCAAAGAACGTCCGGACAACTTCTCGGCCCAACACGTAATTTGCTTCCAAACTCAACAATCACGTGTAACGCGCGCGCGCACTGAAAAGCCAAGCTGAGAAAGTTACAGTTCTTTCGAGAAACGTCGAAGACGGCTCTGAGGCTGCATGGCTACATAAAGGTTACTCTCCAAGCTTTCCCAATTGCCACAACCGAGTATGATTCATCTGTCGGGGCTAGTCTTTCATAAACGACTCCTTGATATGGTCATCCTGATCAGCAGACAAGAAACGACGACAAGTAATCGCTTAGATGGGTACCGGCGGTACAGTTCCACCGTACATTTACGCGGCCTAAGAAAAAAAGTAATCTCCAACGGACCTCTTACTCGCTTTTTCGGAGCCGTTAGAGAACATCCCCAACAGCGCAGCTCACGAACCACGCGAACGACCTGACCTCATCGCCGCGCCGAGAGAAATACCTCGACGGAGACCGACATCGTCTCGCCGCCCACCCCGTCGCCGTTAACCTCACTCGCGCTCGTCCCATCAACGCCGCCTTCCCCCCGCCCAAGCGCAACAACCCGACGATCCATTGTCGACAGACGAACGACCGCGAAAAAATGTCCTCCCCCGCCGCCGCCCTCCGAGAAAAATTCCCGCCCGTCGCCGCTTAGCGAGGTACGCCGAGTCCATCATCGAAGCGAGCGCAGCCGCTTGCACCGCTTCCCACGTGAATGAAACGTGGTGAGGCGGCCGGCGACGCGTCCGTTCACGATGACTAGTCGTCACGTGAGCGTGCAAGCATATTCAGTACGTCCTTGCGTGTGGGAGAGAAGTGTATTGTGCGTGTGTGTGTGAGGGGGGGGGGGGGGGGGGGGGAGGGCGCTATGCTGGAGGCAAGCATAAAAGTCGTGAAACCTCAAGGTCATCTCTGATTCAGTATTCGGGGTATCGGGAGGACTGCGGATTTCAAGAACGCAAGAAGTTCGCCGCTGTGCACGGTGTCTGGAGGTGTGTCGTTGGTTTCCGTTTCTCGTGTTACAGAGAGAGGAGCGACAGAGTACGCATTCCGAATCCCAGTAGCAGCTGACGAGATTACGAGGTTCAATTTGAAAAGCCTGTCAATGTTTAGTTCAACTTGAACAGATACGATGCCCTGGTACCATCATTTCTTCTTTTTTTTTTCATAAAAGAACCACGAAGTTCGATCAAATTACTCATAATTCCCTACGTCGGATAAGTGTATCTAGGGAATTATAGGTCATGTCAAACGTACTGTACAACCAAACTATTATGTGTTACTAGAGGCGTGCGCGTGACCTCAGACGTTGCGGAACAAAAACCCAAACACGCTGAAATAGAACATTTTAAGCACAACCTACCAGGTGAACGTCTAATGTTTCAGAAACGCGAGACGGAGGGTACGCATAGCAAAGCGACAAAACACACGGATGGGTTCGAGACCGAGTATAGTTTCCCAGTGGTCGTCTCCTGAGGTTCTTAGCAATCGTGATGCCACTTCACGCGACCGTCTTGGCGCAATTAATGCTTCGATGCTCCGTTCCCACGCTTTCCTTTATATACGGTGTTTCCGATTACAACTCCCCAAAGTAAAGCGAACAAAAATCTGGGCCAGGGTAATTCCACAACAACAAATAACTCCGTTAGGCAACTTTCTTTTTCCTTTTTTTTTTATCGTGGGAGTTGAAGCTAGCTGCCGCGAAACCAAATCCGTCAGAACGAATGCGAACCGCTTGCGAGGAGGCGATTGGCGACGCTCAGACAGTCGCCGCCACGCAGAACTCCCATGGAGACATGGGCTGGCATTCTCGGTGCACTGTAAGCGCCTACAAAAAAAAAAAAAATGGCAAACTGTCTTTTTTTTGTGTGTGTGTGTGCAACGAGAGGCTAGTGTTTTCCCACAATCGTCTACCCACGTCCCGTACTCGACCCGTAGAAAGCCAGTTCATCTTCGTTTTCTGTAACCTCTGTGCTGGCTCATACGGGAGAGTGATAAGAACTCAAGGATGCCTCTTACTGGCACTATACGTTCATATTGAAACTCTATGACATAAAAAAATAATGCGTAGCAAATGGCTGGGCAATTGTGTTGCACGAAAAACGTGTGGCGTCTATACGCTCTCGGCGCTGTTCATCGGTTAGTTTAGCGACTGGCTTGACGCGTGGCATATGTACACTCGATGGCAATTCCTGGAATGGAGATACCGGCGTTAAGTTGGGTTTTAAAAAATTAAAGCCGTTTACAATTCCTTGTAACGCCGGTTAGAGCGCAGCTCTTGAGGAGGAGGATGGAAGCGTACTGAGGGATAGGTGATTCCTTGAGGTCACGTGACATCAGGGGGAGGTCGTGTGACGTCAGGGGGGTCACGTGACTTCAGGGGGTCACGTGACCTCGTGGGGGGAGGGTCACGTGACCTCGCGGTTACGCCGACGGCGACGCCGCTCAAGTCGGAAACGGGCCCCCAAGAGCTGCGCTCTAAAACGTGACAGGGTATCAGTTGCTATCTGCCGGATGCAGAGCGGATTCCCCACAAGGCTATCCCGCCAAATAGCACCTCAACTCACGGTGATATGTCGTGACATGCTGGACAGCCAATCGGTTAATAATTTAAATGTTCTGGGTTTGATTCCTTCCTGGCGCAAACGCTTTTCTACTGCGACGGCCTTTTCCTCCTCCCCCCACCCCCGACCCTTCTCCCCCACTCAAAACCAATCAGTGCCGAGACTCACAGCCACGCTTTTATCCAGGTTTCACTTTTGGGCGACGCGAAATGCCGAATACCCAGCCAAAGGACCGTTTCACGCTAAAAATTACAACCTAGCTGGTACGCTCGATGGCAGTATGACAGGCGATTGGGGCAGATAAAATGGTTACCGTCCTTTGATGTTCTTACAGAGATACAAAGTCATCTATTATGACACTACGCGACACAGTACAAACAGGACATCCGTGCGTTTTCACGCTTTACTGGCATAATTTACCATTGAACAAGCAAATTTCCCCGACTTAGTTTCTGCTCCGTATGAGAACATTCCGCTACGCCAGTGGATCTTATTCATTTCTTTCAGCACTTAAATAAAGAAAATAGAAAGGAAATCGATTGTTCGCGTTAGCTGCGTCCGCCTTTGTTGATAGCATCAGCCATCATGCTTTAAATTTTAAGCGCGAGAGAGGATTCCGGGGGTCGATGTAAATGTGGAGTATGCTTTCCAAATGTCTTATATATGCGTAGACATGAGGTGCAGTTGAGTATCAGGCGTTTCAACTCAAGGCAAATCGTATGGTAAGCAACACCTGGTGGATGATGGCTCATCATGAAATCAATTCCCGGTAAAATGAAGAGATGGTGCGCATTGGTGGACGCAAGACGAGGGACTAGAAGAGAGTGATCAGATGAAAGAGAGGGAAGGAAAAGGAAGAGGCTGGAAAATGGAGTGTAGGGGAATGTAGAGAAAAAGAAGACAAAAAAGAGGACATGGGTAGTGAATTTACATATATATATATATATATATATATAATGTTATCTCGTTTGTTATTTTTTTGTTGTTTTTTTACGCGTTCTGGAAGAATTTGCCTCCTCTATCTTTTTTCCACAGCGTTGTTCTTGTTTTTCTGCCTGAGATATGGTCAACGTATAATTACAGAAAATGCTGATAAATATATTATATCGGCAGTGTTGAGTTTCCATATAAATGAAACTCAACGAATTAAAGGTGTCATTGGCGCTGAAAATCAAAGCTAAATGTGGTAAACCCATCAACAGCGCTGAAATTAATATTCGCTGCCCCGCGTACATATCGCCAAGATCGGCGGCGACGTGACTTCATGAAGTCACGAGGTTGCGTAAAGTCAGGCACGTGACGTCGCCATCCCTCACATCCTGACACAGAGGCACCAAATGTGCTTTAGCGGGGACAGAGTAGAATAAAAAAAAAATATATTGCAGTGCGCAAAAAAGCTTTCACATCGATGGTCTTCAAGTTCCAATCTCTCCACTACCTTCATTTATTATCATCTCTCTCTCTCTCTTTCTGGTAGTTCGCAAAGACACGTACCTAATTGTGAAGTAATGTATGAAATAACGTGGCGACATGATGTCATGTGTCGGTCATGCGGAACATGCCGCTTTCAACGTGAAATCAAGCCCTAAAACAGAATTTGAGTTTTAAAAAAAAGGCTGTCTAATTGGCCAACTCCTTATTCTATTCAGATTCAAACCTTCCGCCTTCGGCGAGCCTTTTGTTCGACGCACAATGGCCGGGCACTTGAGAAAGCTGCGCTCTTGAAGAGCTCGCCGCGTGCCACCGTGCGAAGCGAGGGAACGCCCGACCACGGACTCAGAAACGATTCCTGGCGGGACTCCAGACGACAACTCGGGGCGAAGGACGCTTATGTTTTCATCTTGTGTTCGCTGAATTTTTCGCACTCTGTACTCTGGGCCGGGGTTATCATATAAAGAAAAAAAAAAAAACGCAGTCACCAGTCAGAACGTCCCGCCAGCGCACGACGAGCCAGACAGGCGGGCACTCGTGTCACGACGGAGCGACGACTCGCGCACGTCTCCTTTCGGCGACGTGAGGGGCGTCCCCTATGCAGGTCCCGAAATACTGCCTTGTCGGCTCCCTCACCTTCCGGGACGCAAGAACGCTAAAACGATAGACAGGGAGGGACCCAGCAAGCAGGATCAGACAAGAGCTAACACTAACTGAACATCAGGTTACCAGATGACCACGCTCATAATGTTATTATTCCCATGTGCTTTTGTTGTGCACCACCGCGCTATATATTCTTACGTTATACTGTGTTCTGTCATGAGAGACGAAGCGCTTTTAAAATGACGGGAACTGAGAGCAGTGAAATCAGCTATTGATCATCAAAATGCAGGTTGAATTAGATGGAAAACTTGGGTGCTTTTGTCGACTGGGAGGTCCGGCTTATACAGAAACAACTCAACGGTGTAAGCAACTAAAATTACGTGAAGCTTGATTTTTCTGTTTCGTTCAAGTAGGCAGAAGGTCTGGTGTAGACGTCTGCGCCGTGAATCCTGGCTGGCTAGCTACTTCACAGCAAGGAGAATAAATATGCATTGAGA
The DNA here is from genome assembly GCF_016920785.2 of Ixodes scapularis. Taxonomy (NCBI): domain Eukaryota; kingdom Metazoa; phylum Arthropoda; class Arachnida; order Ixodida; family Ixodidae; genus Ixodes; species Ixodes scapularis. Next base: position 24,969,383 of record NW_024609857.1, read on the forward strand.
TGTTTATAGGGAGTCACTCAGTCTTTACTAGATCGATCGTTCATGTGCACCTATGTATGCCTACAAACATATGCACATTATAAACACACTCATAACACCCAATGCACATAACGACATACTAAGTACTTGAACACAGAAATTTACGTTCATGCGTACAGTACTGTTCTCATCTCAAACCGTTGTTGCAAGAGCTGCACGAAACAGCAATAAAAACTAAATGTCGAAAATAATACCGGAACAGATTTCAAGGACGATATTCAGTGAGCGTATTGTACTGAATGCGAGTGAAAGTACACCTGCGCAATGTATTTCTAACGTGCACTTCATACCATAAAACTCTATGCAGACGATACAAGGAAGTTCCCTTTGCGCATTTGTAGTGAACGACCTCAAATATGGTGTCCAGTAAGTAGTGTATACATGGGTTGCGCATGAGGAACTTGCGAGCACCCCATTGGAGTCAGAAGCGTCTCGATAATGCAGCGCAAGATACGCTGTCACGTACCACGGAATGTCCTATGACTGCAGAAATACTACGTGAAAGATGCGCCTTTCACGTGCCCTAAACCGCAAATATGTCTTCCCTAGCTTTACCGTCTGAAACGTCCATCGCATAGCCCGTCGAAAGGTGGCTCGCTGGCTGACTCGCCTGAACCGTCACCGAACCAACAAGAGGCGGACAGTGGTTTCCCCCACGGTTGGAAAACCATGTCGTGCTCATCTCGTATATGATATCATTCCCTAATCACTAACACTAAACGCGGCACCGCGGGCTCCCATTGTACGGGCTGTTGCCTTTCTGCGGTGCCGCCGCTCTCCTGGGCCAATAAAAATTATCATTATGATTATTATTATTACGTGGATGCAATAACCTTATATTTAAATCGTCTTTCGTCCACCTCGTGATCTCCCAATGCCCAGACTGGAAATATTCGAGACGATGACGGAATCCGGCCTGCGGTCCGAGCTCTTCATCTCGAGCACGGAACGGAGCGACGGCGCCGTGTACACCTGCAGAGCCGACAACGAGTTTGGCCGGGACGAACGCACCAGCAAGCTGCTCGTCGTCGGTAAGCGAGCCAAAGGAGCGCCCTTCTGTCTTCCCACATTGTTTATGAAACGCGTGGAGGGAAAGCCGAGGAGAAGCGCCGCCGACCTGGGATCAATGTCAGCGACACGTCATGTCTACTGTCTCATTCTCTTTTTCTCTCTTGAACGTCTTCAGAGGTGCCGGGACAGCCTCAAGACGTCAAGGTGTCAGAGACCTGGACGCGATCGGCGAGTGTCACGTGGTCACCTCCGTACAGCGGAAACAGTCCCGTGGCGAAATACGTCATCCAATTCTGGAAGGACTCCGGTGAGTCGGATCGGTTTTCCTCCTCTCACTTCGTATCTCATCTTTATTCAGCCCTGTTATCAAGGAATGTTAATGGGAGTTTTAGCCGGCTGCTGCCGCACAGACTTACACTTGCAGCGCGCCAAAGCGGTCAACTCAAACACCAAGTGAGAATATAAGAATTACGGTCAGGTGTTTCCTTTCCTAGTCGTATCGATGCCTGTGTCGGGCTTGCGACCTAAATGTGTTAGCTCAACAGTCGCAAACACGCCCTTTGCCATATTGGAAGTTTTCAACCTCAGCCACCTTAAAGAGTTTTGATTGAGGACTAAAACGATTGGTAGCCGGCATATGTAATTTTCAGTCTTCTATAATTAGCGTTTTAAGGTTTAACCCCGTTTTCAGAGCTACAAACTGCACCGTATTTAAGGTATTAAGCGCCACACTTGAATATGCAGATTCTGTTTACCGCCAAGCAGTTGAAGAAGCCAATCGATGAAATCAACGGAGGCAACTCGACGAATGACGAGGCTGAAGATATGTTAAGACTTAAAGCAAAACAAAAAACTTGTATCATTTCCACTTTGGTGAAGAAGGAAGAGTAGCGGAGCTGTAGCTTTTGTTCTCGGCGGTGGCTTCCAGGCGAGCGATCTGCTCTTCTTTCGCAAGGGGATCTGAAGCGCTGAATGCAGTGGAACTTTAGGCGATAGCGGCCTCGCGGCGGTTGCGGAAGCATTCGCGCTGCTGCGCACATCGCCACTCATTCCGTTTCCGCTCTTCTTCCTCCGAAGAAATGTTGCCGCCATTTATGAGCGACGGCAACAACCAGTTGTCTGGTTGCCGAGGCCAGAAACGTAGCCGCGATCTACGAGCGACGGCGGTAAGCAGAAAACCCAGCAAGCACAACACTCTGGACAGCTACCGCCGTCTATGAGCGACGGCGGCAACCAGAGTGTTGTGTCGACCATGGGTATCGACATTTGTCTGGTACCGGACAGGATCCTGGGGAAACTAGCCCTTAACAGCTCCGCTGTAAAGGACAATTTGCGCTGTGAACATGAGGATGGTGAAACGTCAAGCACAGTGTTTGACTGCATGTAAAGGTCTAAACAAATTTCCAGTATTGTCACCCGTCGAGCCCCCTCCGCAGAATACCGTAATTGGCAAGTGCTTTGCGGGAAGGTATTCGTTTTAGACTTCTTAGAGCCCAGATGATTAATATAATTCTGATTGTTATCGCCAAGGGAGTAAGAAAAATAAATAAAGGTTATTACGACGGAAGAGCCTTTGCCGGGAGGAATGCCAAACTCGGGCCCTCGTTTTATTTAATTCTATTCTCCTTCAAGGCGCAGCCCACCGGCTGCAGGAGGTGGCAGTGCCCGGCTCCCAGACGTCCGCCCTGGTAGGGGACCTGCATCCGGGCTCCACCTACCAGCTCAACATCCTGGCCGAAAACTCCGTCGGTGTGGGCCAAGCTTCTACGCCGGTCAAGCTTCACACGGGAGAGGAAGGTACGCTACCTAATACTCACGCCGTATTACACGCTATTCTGGCGTACACTAACTGCCTCCTCAATCGTACGAAGTGTCCAGTAGTAAAACAGAATGCAAAACCAGGCGATCTAGGACGGGGAAGCGTACGATGGGGGCACCGCGTTATTGGTGTTTCTTGTGGTCGTGTCGGCTGGAATAAATGATTTTATTATATTGGGATTTTACTAATCGCATATTGTTTAGTGGACCGACAGGGGTAAAAAGGTCAAAAGCCTGCTTTTCGGTACGAAAATTTTAAAATATAGCCGACTATTTCGTGCCTCCTTTCGGAAGCTCTCCGCCTTTTCACTGTGATACACCCGCGGTACCCAAGGCACGTCAGCCGGCCCCAGCTCACGCACTGGAAACGTGAACTGCGTCACTCGGACGTACGCGCTCGTCAACAATCATTAAGATGACAATTTGGGCCAGTTGGTTCATGATCGAAGATAGGCGCCGAAAAAACGAGGACGAGAAGAGACGTAAACACTGGCGCCAGTGTTTACGTCTCTTCTCGTCCTTGTTTTTTCGGCGCCTATCTTCGATCGTCAACAATCAATCCGTCGACGAATATTTGGATTCACGTTCGTGGCCACTGATCATCACCTGCGAATGACAAGTTCTTTATATGGTATCCCTAAAGAGCACGGCGAAAGCATGGAGCCATCGCCTCCGGTGCCCAAACACGTCACCACCACTTGAATTCTCATTTACATTTTGAGTTGAGGAGGAAGGCTAAGGAGGAAGAAGTTGAAAATCATTTTGTGGTTCCTTTAAGAAACTCAGGGGGTGGGCGAGTCCCGCACTTCTCATTACCGCTTTGCAGCCAATGAAAGCTCGGCATTAGCCGACAAGTACGCCGAAGAGCAAATCAGGAAGCACGGATCGTCAATTAACATAATAAGTCACGCTCTACGTTCTTCAAGACGTCAGGGACTATACGTGTAGAAACCGAGGGGGAGGGGGAAACGTTCGAAGAGCGAGCAGAGACAAAATCAGCTGGCGTTTCGTCTACCCACTAACCATTCCAACCAGAACTCTGTGTTCTGACGTTCCCGCTCGGTCTCGTCTCCACCCTCTCACTCGATTTCTACCCGCGTAACATATGAAGTCGCTACATACACGCCACACAATGTGCACCTTACAGCGACAATCTTCGAAGTGGCTTCGATACCTGGACGAGGTACACCTTCCAAGTCAAGAATAGCGGCGACGTAAAGAGGCATACTGTAAACGCTGAAAGGCGACATGCACTTTTCGCAAAATCTGCCTCATCGTGCGTCTCGTGTTAGTTGCCATTACATGTTAAAGAAGGCGCACATATTGAGATGACTTGGCTGATATATATGATGATCAAAGATCGGATTCTGATGGAAAAGTGTATGCCCTCGCCTTGGAAGCAAGCAGCACGTTCGATTTATTTATTTCGCCGATACCGGTAACACTGCCACCTAAGTTACTGATATTTACAGCATCTAAAAACAATGCAAAACCATATTGGCTTTAGAATTAATTAGTTATATGAGATAACGCACGGAGCTGAAAATACTACAGGAGTTCTCGGTACGGTCCACCAGCCATCTTTGTGCCGTTTGGGCACGCGAGTCCCGGACATAAGGATATGAATCTGCAGAGCAGCGCAGTACCTCCGTACAGACGCTACAATATTCCAATTACATCATTTCTGGCATCCTAGAAGCGCAGTCCGTCGTTAATTGTTCACAATCATTGCTTCGCAATTGCCTTATAGTAGCACTTATTGCACAGGACTCTGTGTCGGGTTCACGTCTATCACATATGAAATGCCAGTGGCTTTGATTTGCAAGCTCCCGCTGCTCTCTCGAACGTAAACATCAGCAAGTCGGGGAAAAGCACGCTTCCCTGTTTACGCTTTCGCCTGTTGTTGCTTTGGTTTCAGAGCCCAGCGCGCCCCCGACGGACTTCCACGTTGAAGCGAGGGGACCGAGCACGGCGCGAGTATCGTGGAAGGTGAGTTCTCTGCATTCCATCGTGGCTGACGGCGTCAAAGTTGGGGCGACTACGGTGGCGTTATGTAGGCTCGCAAAAATATTATTTTGCGGTAAAGTAACACCCCGTGCTTTTACGCACGTCAGCGTTGAAGACAGCTAAATATAGATATATAAAATGTTTTAAAAAGGGGAGTGAATGAAAAACTAACACGTATTCCCCTTTGCTTTTGACCCTTCGAGGCGCAGTCTTTCAAAGTTAATATTGAGATTAATTACACGTAAAAATATTAGTGAAATGTGTACCTAGTAGTCAAAACACAAAGTGAAGACGACAGGTTCTGTTGCGTATTTAGGAGTTCAGAAAAAACCCTGGTGAATGCATGACACCGTGAACGTGTGCGGGAAACCTAGTGTTCGAAATCGGCACCATACAAAATGTTTTTCTTTTTTTTTCTTTTTTAGTTTAGATTTGTTTTAAAAAAGCCGTGAAAGCTACTTATGCGGTTTGTGCAGGTGGATTATATGGCCAGGGGGACATATTATATGAAGGTAATCATAACGATCAGTCGGATAGTTAAAAAAAAAGACATATTGTTCCAATTAGAAACTTGCTGAGCGTCATCCAAACCCACTGAGTCAATCATTTTCAGAAATACCTTGAGCGCGTGGGAAGCGTAGTAGTGCGCTAAAGGTACCACTCGTACAACAGGTACAAAGCTGGGGCCAGTGTGTCGAAATGGAACCGAACCGAAAACCGGAACCGAACCGTTATTTTTAGCCGAACGGGAACTGAACCGAACCGAAATCTTCGCCGCCATCTTGGAACTGAACCGCAGCTGAACCGTAAAAAAAAATATAACGGTAACCGGTTCCAAACGGCTCACAGTATGTATTTATTTTTATTAGTATCACAAAATGCATATTTGAGAGTAAACAATTGGAAGCTGTATTTCTATGTATTGACAAAGTCTTAATAGACATAATTGCAATGTATGAGAAACTGTGGGGTTTTGTGATGCTCTGTATTAGGACTATGTAATAGGACGCCATGACGTGATGTCATGGCGTCAAAGCATGCCGTCAAGTAATGTTATGTCACGTGACCCCGTGACGTCCCGTGAATCACTGTGTCAAGACGATTAAAATTGAGAAAGTCACTAGATTTAGCAGTGTTATTGATACCCTGACGTCACATTACATCACGACTTCGCCTCGCGAGTCACGTGACACCCTGACATTCTCGACTGCCATGAGCCGGAGCAAAGTGCTCTGGTTCATGACAATCACGATATCCAAACATTTGGGTGATGGCTCGTGTTCAATGGAGGATGAAACTAGCCGAACTCGAACAATGTCTGAGACTCAGCCCATACTCTAAATCTAAGCTTTACCTGCCTCAGCGCATGACTATGATGAACACTAACGGTACATAGTTAGCGTCAGACCACGTGGCTGCTCGTTCCAATAACCAGCTGAAAAGGGGAAAGCTGCTTCTTTCCTTGATTTTTTTCTGCGTCGTCTGCCATTGCGCGGAGAGGAAAACTAGTGGGTGATTTTGCAAGTTATCAATATCAGAGACTAGTTCTTAGCGGAATTTACTAAAAGTACAAAGACTGTTGCACGACCCATTTCGCATCTACACATCATTGAGGCACCCATACATGTTTTCATGTTGCTGGACTGCCTCAGCAAGTTGTCCCCGAGAATAGAAGCACTGAAAGGACTAAACGTGATTTATTAAGCCGATGTTACTATACGTAAGGGATACCTGAAAAGAAAGATTTATAGTGGCCTCAGAGGGGCAGTCGAACGTTGGAAGTTGCAGTAGGTCTCACAGGAGTGTCGTTCCGCAAGCTTTAAACACCTTCGTATTTTGTTTAAACTTCACAGTTTTTGTGAGCAAAATAAAAGCGCTGGAGAATTACTGTTAACAAGTAACAGAAATATAAATGCCGAATAACACCCCCAAACGGGGGAGGGAAGGGAGTCCCCCCGGAATAAGAAGTATTCCCTGAAAAATAAAAATAAAAAAAAAAAAAGACGAGCCATTCCACTTTGTGAAGGTGGATGCCCAGCGAGCTGTTTAACACACGACACAGACGTGACACAGAATTTTGAACAAAGGTAAGAACACATTTTATGTCTTGATCGGTGGTCATCGTAACGAAAGGCACGCACACACATCTCGAGGACTATTGCCGGCCCGAGGAGCCGGAGGGAACTAGACACGCGTGACTGGACCACCACCCGGCGGAAGGAAAGGAAACTAGGCACGCAAGCGCTTGGAACGACGACAAAACCAGGGCGGTGCGTCTCCCTCCTTCTCTTCGTTTCCTCCTCCTCTCCTCCTGCCGCTGAATTTGTTCATAGGTGATATGACACGAAGTCGTGATGTCTAATTCCCCGCTAAATTTAGCGGGAAAACTGCATTGGTGTTAACGTCACGTGACACGAAGTCGTGACGTCAAATGACGTCAACACCTCGTGTCAAGTGACGTCAATTTTCCCGCTAAACTTAGCGGGGAAACTGTATTAGTGTTGAGCTCACGTGACGTCAATTTTCCGGCTAGATTTAGCGGGAAACCGACGTCACGTGACACGAAGTCGTGACGTCACGAAGCCGAAACGTCATTTCTGTTGCCGCACACGAAAGATCCACAGGACAATAGCGATAAACAGCTTCGCTGTAAAAAAAAAGGGGGACGGGGAGTAGTTTTCTAAAACATACTGTGTTACAAAGCGGTATTTGCATAAGGGAGAAATATGGGGGATTTCTCCTGAAAGCGCGCATCCCGCATCGAAAACGTCAGGATTTTGCGGTCCGGCGCTATGACATCGGTTAGGCGACAGAGGTGAGGGAGGTACGCTCGGGCGGTACAAACAATCCTGGTTTGGCGGCGGACCAGTTTGTTTTCAATAATATTTTGTCGTTAAACTTATTGGTGTCAAATGCAGAGCTCGCTAAGCTCATCTGCGGTGGTGGCAAGTGTGGAAACCGCTAAATTGGACTGCAAACGCTGATCCCCCCCCCCCCCCCCCCCCCCCCGCCTCCCCAACCCCCCGCACTTCATCGGAGTTAGACGAAGCTGAGGAGAAAATCGCACCCGCTGTCCACATCCCGCACATCCCTGCGCAGATTCCTGCCGTTTCTCAGAACGCTGCACCAAGCGAGAATAATTTGTGTCTGTCAAATACATGGCTGGCACTGAGCGCAAACCTTCTGCAGCGTCCATTTTGCACCAACGAATTCGATTTTCTCAGCAAGAACAAATCGCAATGACACCTAGTGCGATGACGTCAGGAGCGAACAATGTTAAACAGTTTAGTTCCCTGGTGAAATACGATGTTCGTAACTTTAGCAAAGGAAGATGTCCAGATTGTACAGTTCTGAGGTATACATGCAGTTATTATTTATTTATTTCTTTTATCGAATACAATTTCTTTTTTTTTTTTAAGTTGTGAAATCCACAATAATGCAGTATGTGCGGGTGAGTTGTACGGCCAGGCGGACATTATGTTCAAGAGAGAATGCAACTAATAGATGAATAATTAACAAAAATTAGCTAATTACTATTTTAATTAGACGTGTTAGGGCACATGTTTATGTTGAAGAAACGGAGGCAATGAATGTTGAAGGCCAGCCCATTCAGTTTTTTAAATCCTAGACCGAGCACGCCGTGGGAGCTGCGCGATATCACTGAAAGACATTTTAATAATGAGGGGGGGGGGGGGGGGTTGAAAAAGCAACCTGAACATAACCTACTCAACAAAAAGTGAGTGCTTCGACGCGCTGTGAAGCAAAAAGTGACGCAAATTTCGTCATTAACACGGGACCTTCCGGCGACAAATCAGGGTTGTCCTTCCAGCGGGCATCGCGCGTTTAGTTTTCGGGTGTGCACAGATTTCCAGAACAAAATTTGACAATCAATATACTCCAAGTGCGTGCTCGATCCACGATCTAAAAAAACGAAAACTGGGCTGGCCTTCAACATTGATTGCCTCCATTTCTTTAACATAAACAAGTGAACGTAATTAGTGAATGTTGGCTAATTAGTCATTTATTAGTTGCATTCTCCCTCGACCGTAATGCCCGCCTGGCCGTCTAACTCACTCGCGCAGACGGCATTTCTTGTAGCTTTCACTGCATTTCTAAAAACCATAATCTGCATTTAATTGAAAAATACATACAAAGAAAACCTGTACATATAGCAGGCTCGCGATTTTTTTTTTCTTATTTTTTTCCAAGGGACGATTAATGACCGAAATTCTCTTCCTACTGAGGAACTTTCCTCTTCCCATTACATGACTGCATAGGTTTCTTATTGATCCTTTACGTCTTACTGCTGGTTGCTTCTTGTGTTTCTGTATAATTTTGTTTTTGTTGCATTTTTGTCGAAGGTTTTCCGGTATATGTTTTTCTTGTAATGTGGATAGTATATTTGGGTGTATTCACTCCTGCTTGGACTATCATGGTCTGCGTACGTAATAAATAAATCTACAATAAATAAATGATATGCGACAGTCTAATAAAATGTTAGAAAACATGAATGATAAATGCCAGAGTTGTAACGTGAATGGCCAAAACAAGTACACGTAAAACCGCACATAACATTAGCCTCCCGAGACAGTGTTGAGCAAGGTTTTAGAGCTCATGCGAGCCGATGTCCAAATGATATATATATATATATATAGTCGGCTCTTCGTGCTATAGGAATATCATTACATCACTATGCAATTCCTTTATGGCATCGCGTATCGGGAATCTTTTAAAGGATATCACTTATTATCTCATCCTTTCTTGCTCATTTCGTGTGTAGTAGCCCTCAGATCTATTATGTGCCGCGCAGTCATTTTCTGCAATACCTCGCGAACCCTGCGTTTCACAGTGCCAAAACAGCGAACAAAAAGCACGTTTCCGCAAATTCAACAGCTGACTGGTTTAGAGTAATCGTCCCTTCGTGTCGGTCTCCAGCGGTTATGAGAACTTCATACAGGCAAATTTATCGATGATAATAAAAAGTGTATTTAATGATTTACTGAAGATTTGACAACATAAATAAAGGGCCGATCACCGTAAATATATACGTCATAAGTAAAAGCACCCCAAAAGTATCCTGAAAGATGTTCCGGAAATCGTTTCTCGAGTTTTTACCCTCGATAGGCACGTGTATAAGTTGATTTGAGGGGAGCCTTGGGGGGGGGGGGGGGGGGGGGGTGGGGGTAATTTATTGTTTTGAAGCTGATTCAAATAACTGTGTTCCTCACACATATATAAGTTGGTGAAACATATAGAAGAATGTTATTGTCCCTTTTATATGTTGAGCAGCAATTTTATGTGTCTGAGGGGCTTGGACAAAAACAAAGTACACAGGGGCGCGGGGCTTAACAATGACGATTACGCACGCAGGCCGTCAGAAAGTGACCGATTTAGTAGCTGCCATGTCGAGTAGAGCATGAAATGCTACTTTCTTCTATTTAACGAAAACATATCAATGATCAAGGGTGATGTTTATTTGCAAATTGAATTGACCAGCATCTTGTCAGAACAAACTTTCAACAGCAATGGTATGCCAGTTTATCCTGTATAAGAAAAAGTTCACTCGGGTACGCGCTATTTTAGGCCAAATTCGATTAGAGTACGAAGGTTCGCATAGATTAGAGTGAACAACTTTGACCACTCCTTTCTGCATGCTTCTTCGCCTGCATCACGGTGCTGAGTATAACTAATGTTAGTTAAGAAAACAAGAGTTGATTGTAGCAAAGTGTTTTTGTAAAATGTAGACTGAAATGGCTTTTCCGAAAACTTTCGTGACATCTTGAAAATAGTGATGATAATAATTTCTGAAGGAGAACAAGGGAGACAAAGATTATGTGCTTATCTTTTGTCGCCCTTGTTCCCCTTCTGGATTATTACCGCCACTATTTTCCAGCCCGCTTGTACATTTGCATCAATTGCATTATCAGTGAAAATACTATTGCTTTTAGCTCAGTTGCGTCGTCATCGTATATATTGTGAAACATATTTCGTAAACTATACTTCACAGTATGTTTGGCGACGAGGTACCCATGTCATATTTTATGCACCTTAATTAATTCCTTAGTTCGAGAGCACAACTACGATTCAACTTTTAATACTGCGAAGTAAAAATTGTACTAATCACGGGTGTTTTAGGCGGCACTTGGTGACAAGCTTCCGATTCAGGTAAAATGTATGTGACTCAGGTAAACAAATGGATGCTGACTGGTATAAACACGACGTTTTTTTTTTTTTTTTTTTTTTTTTTACGTTCATTTATTTATTTTTTTTACTACTGCATTGAAATTAAATAACTCAATTTTTTATATAAAAATAAGTTATACGAATGATAAAACGAAAACATTACAGTTACGCGTTTCACGGCGGAAATGGCGCATTCAACCAAAACAACGCAGAAAATATATTCTCAATTTAGCGGTTCAAACCGGTTCGAACCGGTTTTAACCGTTGTTTCTGCTCTCCGGAACTGAACCGGCCGGAACTGAACGGAACCGATACAAATTTCGGTTCTACACTTTGGCTGTGGCTGTGATAAGAGACGAAAAAAATCGCACGGACACCTTATCGCCCCCCCCCCCCCCCCGCCCCCCCTCACCGGTAGCCTTTCTCCTTCTGCACGAGTGGTGACTTCAACGCACTACTGCGCTTCTCACGCACTCACGCGCTCAAAGTATTTCTCAAAAATTACTAATTTAGTGGTTTTCGATGACGCTCAGTAAGTTTCAAATTGAAACGACATGTCTATTTTCACCCATTAAAAAGTTAATTAACAATTTTTACTTAATTAGCCGACTAAGCGTTCCGATTAGCCCCCTATACCATGTCCCCCTGGCAGTACAGCTAACCTACACAAACCGCATAAGTGTAGCTTTCACGGCTTTTTTAAGACAAATCTGTAAAGCCTTAAAAGAACACCATGTACATAAGTTTCCTTTAACAGCCGCGGCGTGCAGGGATTGAACATGTAACGCGCATAACTTGTGAAAACGTGACGTCGAATACTTTAAACGGAATGCGAGAAAGACGTTGTATTTACAACGTAAATAAAAAAAAGTCCAGGTAACACTGCTGTGTGGTGTTGCCTAAGCTTCATCATGACCTTTCCAGGCGATATCGTTGACTAAAACAGAAAAAAATATATTACTGGGATGACATCTTCAAACACATCCGTCTCAACTTCACTCCGTCTTATACTTAGTGTACAACGCTGCCAAAAATGCTGGCGCGAGCTTGTCTTTGATTTAGCGTTTAAAGGAGCTGCGCAACGATTTTAACGTTGAAAGAATTGGCATTTTCTGCCTTTGATTTTGTTCACCTTGTCACAAATGGCAGAAAACACACCTCCTTTCATCGAAATGTTGCGATTCCGCCGCGTAATAGCGAGGCAAAACTTGGAATATTTCCCGACCTGCAGCCACGAGCGGCGGTCATGAGAAACAAGCGGCGTGACGTCACTTGGGTAGTTGTAAGAAAGATAACAAGTTGTGCGATTACCTGCTCGATAAAAGGTAACTTTTTTATAAGTCTTGTCGTTCCAACATATATATATAAATGCGTCAAAACCCTGGTATCATCGACAAAACTTTTATTTACGCAGTTTTAGTGGCGCCATCTATCCTAGGTCCACAAAACCGCGAACAGCCGCCAGAAGCCGGAGGGGGAGGGGGACAGCGCCGGACGGGTGGTCACGCGGTCGCGAGCGGATGAGTTCTCGCTGCTCGCTGATGGCTCTAAAGAGAGAACTTTTCCGGAACTCCGCGCCTACTCAAGTGACGTCACTGTGCACGTGACCCGGAAGACGATGCACGAGTTGAGAGGCGACAAAAACCTGGATCTTTTTCATTTTTTTAAATAAAAACTAGGGTATCCAGGTAAAATCTGTTTTCTGTAGATCACTGCAGAAGTGTCAGGCATCAACTTCCACAATTATTTAAGCAAAGCCCTGAAATTGTTGCACAGCTCCTTTAAAGTGCACGGGCACGCTGGATATGAAACCATGTACTCCCGCCAGTAGCTTTTACAACATTGTGCACTAAGTATGAAACGGAGCACTCAGACATTCACAGCTGGAATGAGTTGCCATCATGTAAAAAACCATGACACCTTTTGTTTAGCTGTATTTCGCTTTATTGCTCTGAGTAGAACCTATTTGATCGTATGTTCATCCGGTCCCAAGGCCCGAAGTAGCGCTGCTGAGATTGGAAGCTTTTATAATCAGCAAGACACAAATAGCACGATTGCAAAGCACAAGTGCAGGAATGGCGATTGCCCCGTTCGCCAGGTCCTTGTCCATGGCACTACCTGTGTTCTCTCGCTATATTTACCCGACTAGCCGAACCGGTCATTTTGGTATTAAACTTCTTTGCCAACCAATGCTTGTGCAACGCAGCCGCCGCCTCCGGACGAGTGGAACGGCGACCTGCTCGGCTACTACATCGGCTACAAGCCCACGTCATCGGGACAGCCGTACTCGTTCCGGACCAGCGAGTTCAAGCCCAACACGAGCCACGAGTTCTTCCTCACGGGCCTGCAGCGAGGCACCGAGTACTCGGTCGTCGTCAAGGCCTACAACGCCGCTGGCTCCGGCGTCGCCTCCCACGAGCTGCACGTCAAGACCCTCGACGGAGGTAGGGCGTGCGACCACATCCTCCCCAATAACTTGTTTGACTTAATTTTAGATGCAGTGAACCCTATGAATCTCAGTCACAATGGGAATATGATCGGTAATGTGATTCAAATTTCTACATATCGGGCTTCTACAGCAAGAATAAGGTTAGTGACGAACGGGCAACAACTACGCTCCGTTTCAGCTTTCGAGATGAACCCCTGAGGACGCTACGGGCCATCGAGGCCAATCACGTGACCTTCGAGACGGCCGCAGAGACGTTGAGGGACGCGTACTCACGTGATATGTCCACGGTGCTGGATTAGCTGGGATGGCCCCCGCGGTCCATCGCAAGTCGAACCGGAGCATAACATAACTATAAGGATTAGAGCCTCCGAGAGCCAGGCAATTCTCGGACACAACTTGCTTTAGTAATCCGGAAGCATGAAAAATAAGCGCGGATAGTTCCCAAGGTGCTCGAGCGCACGCAGCTTTCCCAAAAGATTTCTTTTAAAGGTTGTCCCAGTGCTGGTCGGCAGTGTGTGTGCGTTCCTGCAACTACTCATGAGAGAGAAAAAAAAAAAAAAAACTCCCGGGTTAGCAGAAATCAGTTCATCCATGATATTCCTAAAGACTGCACGAAATTGTGCGATCATTTCCTAAGCAACGTGTTGCCGTCGGTGTTTTCCTATACTTGCTGCTCGTAACGAAGACCTCCTCCAACTACGTGAATAGCGTCCACACTCTAAGAAATGCCTGCGCGTCTACTTACCCCCAAAACACTCAAAGAGCCAATCTCTGCGATCTACGAAATCGGCTCAGCGAATGATGAGGCGGAACATCTATTTAGACCACAAAATGAAGTCTGCTCTGTGGCATTACGCAATGCAAACATGCCGTTTTGCATTGCGTAATGCCACAGAGCAGACTTCATTTTGTGGTCTAAATAGATGTTCCGCCTCATCATTCGCTGAGCCGATTTCGTAGATCGCAGAGATTGGCTCTTGGAGTGTTTTGTGGGTAAGTTGACGCGCAGGCATTTCTTAGAATGCAGTTGTAGCGGAAATACGCGATGCAGGAAAGCGTACCAAGGATTAAACAAAAAACAAAAATCAGTTCATTCTTTACGAACTTTCCGAGATACGTTCCGACTGAGCTCAATGCAACTGTCGAATGTCAAACAGCACGTTAAAAAAATTTAAAAAAAAATTTTTCACTGACCACGTGTCTAACTGCCACCTTCGGTTTCGGTAGGTAGTATATACAGTATACTGGTGCCGTAAAGCAACATGTCCCAGCGCGGCGTAATTAATCCGGAGTGTCTCGCGCCTGCCGCATTTGTTTTCAGACGTGCCGCCTCCCCCGAAGGTGTTTGTTTCCGGCACGAGTCATTCCTCCATCACTGTCACCTGGCATCAGCAGTTCCCGACGGGCGTCAGAGGTAATGAAACTCAAAGCTAATTTCCTTTCGGGCATTCACCTCTAACCCGCCCTCTTGCAAGGGCGATCACGGTGTGTAGTGTCGACGTGAGTTATAAACCGAAAGGAATGTTGCTTTCCTTTGTTATGGATCCCTACCACAGCAACTGCTGATCGATTCGCGTCTTACGGTAAAAGTAAAAGAAGTTATCTGTTCTCGGCATTTTAATTCCCTTAGGCCAGGAGTCTCCAAAAGTTTTGGCTAAGGATCCGAATTGGAGACCGGAACGCAGTCTCGGGTACCGGAAAATAAATAAGACAACATAGACGAGGAAACATGAAATAGATAACCTTGAATAAGCATTTTCATACAAAAAATATGTAACTAGAGCAATATTTTTTTAATCCAGGTGAATAAATGTGTATTGTTTTCTTTTTTTCTTTTTTTTTTCGATCCAAATGTTGTAATCATGAGAATACAAAACAATTGTGGCCCAGAGAACTCACAAAGCATAACTCACAGCGTGTATGGACTACGGCGTATTCACACACGACAGAAGGTGTAGATCTCATGACAATTTATGCCAGCGTTGTGACGCAAGACACAAACCACAATATACATGAGAACGCGAAGGAATTTCGTCATAGCTAGGCGAACACGAAATAGGAAACTACGAGTAGTAACACTGGTGATGACAACGTACGATAAAAATCGTGGCGAGAAAAACCCCGTTTCGATGCCGTTTTCTCATCCTTTCTGGTACCTACCTTTACGCTTTTGGTGCGCGTCGCGAAGCCATTGGCTTTGTTTGCTTACGCGCGCTTATTTCCGATTTTGTAGCAGCGGGCCGCGGGTCGTGCGTCACTGGAAAAGCCGTGGCTCTCTGCCGGCTGGCCAGAACACCTCCGCGGGCCGGATCTGGCCCGCGGGCCGGGGTTTGGAGACCCCTGCCCTAGGTCATCGTGTTTTCTGCGTTCACGCTTGAGAAGAGCGTTTAACCTAAGCTTTACAACGGAACAAAACAACTGATGTTCGGATAGGTTGTGATTTTAGTTTGCTTCTGCACCCAAGATTAGAGGGAGTGTATTCAAGATTCACAGAACTATAATCAAAGAGACAACAAGCGGCCGAGAAGGAGCAAGCAGATACATCCCGCAGGGACATCGGCGACTTTTCGCTTACCCGAGTAAACAGCGATGTACTATAAGTTCCAGCCCCCAGCTCAATGTCCGAGACAGATGTACGTCAGTTGTTTTCTGTAGGTCTACTATCTTCAGTTATCCTTTTAAGCAGAGCGAGTTCGGAGCCCCGAACAAACCCTCCCTCCAATAAGTGCAACGATCCTTCTTCTCCCTAACACATTCTTGAAGAAAACGAAAAAAAAAAAAAAAATATGCAGACACCATCGCATTGAACGATATTTAAGAAAACAGAAAGAAAAAAAAAAAAAAAAAAAGAAAATGGCAGCATTTGGAGTTTGAAATTCACTGACAGGTTAAACTTGAATTTGACCTTTATACAGTCTTTCTAGTTTCAGTAACCTACACCTAGCTGGACCTCGCTGTCCTCTATGGTACTTTTGTTGTTCGTGCATAAGTAGATTTGGCGGGAAGTCAAAGTCATATAAGAAGAAGGTCATCTACAAGTGCTCTAAACCTTTTTTAAGAAATCCAGTGTATACCACACCCCGCTGTATCCCGCTCACCATTCCTTCTTTGACAAGCTCAATAATTTAAAGGCAGTCAGTATCATCATACACCAAGTGACCAGCAGAGTCAGGTGCAAAAAACTAAATGCAAGCATTTCTGTCTCTCGAACTGCATGCAACTGCATGATACAGATCGCCGTGCTGCATACATGAAGGATCTCCTGAGGGAATACAATCAGAACAACCTTCTTGTCCATCCCGTGGAATTTGATAAAGCGTTTCGGGTTATCGTTTCAACGAACTGACATGGGCGGCCTTGGCGCAGGGTTCGTGCTGCACTACCGAGCCGAGGACGGGCTCCAGGACTGGAAGGAGGTGAACGTGGACGCCCGGACGTCTTCTTACACGGTCCCACACCTCGAGTCAGGCGTGCTCTATCAGCTGTACGTGAGCACCACCAACGAGTACGGCATGGGAGACCCCAGCGAGATCATCACCGTCCGTACTCACAAGAATGGTATGGACATCCAGAAGGACAAACACGAAATCCGTGGGCACCCTTCACAGGAGGGGTGCACACAAAACCAACTTGAATGGTTTATAAACGCTATCCGACAAGCGTGGCAGGGAACGGCCCGACGCAAGCCTTCATAATAAGGAACATACGCGCACAACGGCCCGACAAGCGCCTTTCGATTTTTTTTTCTAGCTGGTAATAGTTTGGACAGGAAGGGGACTTCAAACAGCTGACTTTCGGTTGCTTTGAATTTGTACTCGAAATCGGCCCACGAGCTCACCGAAACTTGCTCGACTGGGGTTGATGAAGGTACGGCACAAATGTGAGCCTAAAGCGCTAAAAAAAAAAAAAAAAAAACGATACTTTATTGCAAGATCTATTACTCGTGATTCACGTCTCACCGGCGCCCCGGTTCAGCTGGGGGGTTTGAGACCACATTGAAATTCGGTAGAGATCCGAGGTACCCCGAGACCCTGCTGACTTTAAGCACTGCTCCTATTCCCGACAGGGTCACAAGAGACGAGGGTTAGGATATGCCAGGCCATCCTTCGTTTCTTCGAGGCTACGGGTGTCCCACCACTGCTCTAAGTTCCACTGGCAAGCTTCAGCCCTCTTCCTCCTCTTCTCAACAACTATCGGTTTCCCTATTCCCTAGAAGAACGAAAACAAGATTACCCCTCTTCCTTTCGTTCCGCATTTTCCTTGCTTCTTAACGTTGCTTTTTTTTTTTTTTTCTTTCAATAAGCTTTCGTACTTTTTTGCTTAGGTTTTATTTAAATTGTTTTAGCATCCCACGGACGTCTACCTCCTGCAGAAACTGTGTTATTACGTGTCTTATGTTTTACTTGTTTCGGTGTGTTGGCTCTTTCAGTTCTGTTCTGTTAATAAATACATAATTATCGAGGAAGATCTTACGTTTTCACTTCACCCATACATGTCTGAATACATAAGTTAGAGCGCGTTCTACACAATATAGTGCAGCTATTAGACAAGTTTGCCTAGAGCTTCCCAGTGAAGCCCTCATCGTTCAGTGATTAAGCCCTTAATGTTGAGTTACGCAGCGAGGAGGTTGATGCCAGTGAAAACCCCATAGAAGCGCCGATTAATCTGTGGGACATGAAGTCGGCGAATAATGTATTAAGAGGCAGGTTAATCGATTGGTTTCGCAGCCTTAAAATTATATTTATTTCGTCATGAAGCATTTAGCCAGACTCAACTCCAATGCCAGACTGTCTTTCTCCTTTTATTTCTCTTCTTTCCTCTTTAGCCCGGTGATGTGAAAGCGACGACCGAACATAGCACCAGCAGAATTGGTTCGCCTCCCAAAAAATGGGGGTATACTTTCTTCGTATCGCGACAGGCCAGCTACTACCCCTCTTTCAGGCCGGATCGTGACCGCGAGCAGGCCGTTGTCCCTCGCTCTTGTAAGTCACTAAGCCCGCGGGGTCACATTGCTCAGTCATGAATCATACAAAAGACACAGTTTCTCTGCAGACAAGATCACATAATTGTCTGCTGACACGCCTCGTACGTGTTGTGGAACCATGTCTGCTTCATGCGTATGCTTCGTACATGTCAGCAGGTGGTTTTTCAATGGCCAATGTGACGTCATCGCTGTGGGATCGAGCGAAGACACCGATTGGATACGAGCGCAGCGTCGGTGCTCGGCTGGGCCTCGTGTCCAATCGACGCGTCGAAGCACACTCGGCATCGCGCTCGGGTTCAATTGCTCAATTTGGCGTTCCATGGAGGAAGAGTGGGACGTTCGGAAGCCTTCACTATTCTAGACGGTGTTGACTAATAGATGCTTTTTCTGGGTCGTCAATGGCAAATTTCGAGCGCTCAACCTTATCAGCTATAAATAAATAAATAAATATATTTATTTGCACCGCGGAATAATATGTGTCGCGGCATACAACGAAGATGCCTAATCTCGAAACCGTAAATTTACTGCTTCTATGTGTTTAATGCCGTGGCTGGACCGCCCGGAGCAGCTTGATACTTCATCTTCCTGGCTGCCTAAATAGGACAGCCTGAACTGGTTCGAATCAAGTATGGATGGATTTGCTGACCAAACCTACGGCGTTCTCTGTTAGTTCCTCAAAACACACACCCTAAAAAAAAAAGGTATGAGTTTATTTCCCCGCAGAACACGGACACCACCAATCATAGCGAGCAATAGAAGGATCCCAGCGATTGACGAATCTGAGAATATATTTGGACATGAAAAATGCTACGTGCGTAATGACAACGAGTTTTTTTTTTTTTTTCCTGATTGTATTACAAATTAATCATTCGCTAGGATGCTTCTATTAAAAACTATTTAAATAGCGGGAACAAAACAGGGACTTAAGAGGGCACATATACGGCGAGGAGTAGCGCCAGTTTTTGTCGTATATGTGCCTTCTTTTGTGTCTGTCTTGTTCACGCTATTTAATTAGTCTTCAGTATGAACCAACTAACCCAATCAATCTGCATGATCCTTCTGTTCGCCGTGATTGGCTGCCTCCGTGTCCTGTAGTAAAGTGAACTCACAGACCTTTGTTTAAGGTGCGGTAATTGGTTCTCCAAGAGCTCTATGGGAAAGCAGAAACACGGGCATTTCTTAGAATTCACAGTCAAAGGCACGGGCTCCCGATTAAACCTATGCACGCGCACTTTCCGCTTCTCAAGTGCCTCAGAACGGTGTTGCTGGCAAAGAAAGCTGCTAGATAGTTTCTTAACATTTGCCTTGAATCCTCCAGTTCGCTCACATTCACCGGAACACTTCGCCATGAATCCTCAAAATTAAGCATTATCTCGACTACGTTTTACTTTCAACATTCACTACTGGCGTCTTCCCATCAGTTTAGTTTCGCTTTTATACATCCTTCAGAGAAGCGACGAGATACATTTCCAAATTTACGTGAGCTAACAGACCACTCATGATCAAATAATTTCTTCATCACAGGTCACGTACATTTATTTGTTTATTTTTATTTATTTCAGTACCCTCAGGGCCCGACGGCATTACAGAAGGGAGGGTCAAGTACAAAACATAATACAAAAATTAGAACAAGTACAAAACTTTAACGAGACAAAAAGCAGTCAGGGTGCCTGCTGACAAAAATGGCTGGTTTTTGCATCCCTAAAATAATCAATTGGTGACATGGACAGTCAAGATGAGGTGAGGTGGTTTCACTCCGATGACGACCTGGGAATGAAAGAGTCGAGGTAGGCGGAGGAGCGACACTGGGGAATTCCAACTTTATACTGATGATCAAGGCGAAAGGAGATGTGCG
The DNA here is from genome assembly GCF_016920785.2 of Ixodes scapularis. Classification (NCBI taxonomy): domain Eukaryota; kingdom Metazoa; phylum Arthropoda; class Arachnida; order Ixodida; family Ixodidae; genus Ixodes; species Ixodes scapularis. Next base: position 24,989,729 of record NW_024609857.1, read on the forward strand.
GCGGAGGGAGAACGAGTTTTTCTTTTAGAGTGGGGATAGAGTAGTAAATTTTATGAAAAAGCGATAGACGAAATACTTTACGGCGCCAAGAAAGAAGGGGGAAAGATAAGTTAGATTTTATGGATGACACACTGGATGAACAATGATAATTACAAAAGATAAATCGCGCGCCACGGTTTTCAATGGCTTCAATGTTAGATACGGGTGTGGTGTGACCGGGATCCCAGATTGCTGCAGCGTACTCTAATTTAGAGTGTACCAGGGTTTTGAATAAAGGTAATTTCAGTGACATTGTAGGTAAAATTTGGTTTTCAGTAACCGAGCATGGAGTTAGCGTTAACAGTGATATGATAGATCTGAGCGTTCCATGACATGTTATCAGTAAAATGAACTCCAAGATATTTGTAGGAAGTTACGATTTCCAAGGGGGAGGTACCAAGGGCGTATGAAAGTGGTGATGAGTAACATCGGAAATACACAGATCACTTTGCATTTGTTAATGTTAAGAGATATATACCACGTGTTGCACCAGTCCAAAACAGTGTCTAAGTCAGTCTGCAGAAGTTGAGCATCGGAGTTATCGGTGATTTCGCGACAGATGATACAGTCTTCCGCAAAGAGACTAACATAGGAAGACAGATTCTAGAGGTAAGTCGTTTATGTAGATTAGAAATAATAGAGGATCTAAGACGGACCCTTGTGGGACGCCTTAGGTGACGGAACTGAGGTGAGAATTAGCTTAATTAGTAAAAACCAGCTGAGATCGATATGTTCGAAAGTGTTTAATTCAGGATAAAACGATGGAGTCAATGTTAAGTTTACTAAGTTTGAGGTGTAGAAGCTTGCGGGAAACTTTGTCAAATGCTTTTCTAGAATCAAGCAAAACGCAGTCAACCTGGGATTCACGATCTAGAATAGAAAGTAGGTCAATAGTAAAAGACAACAGTTGAGTTTCGCACTGAAGAAGTTTACAAAAGCCGTGCTGAGAAGGAGTGAAAAGAGAATTATAATCTAGAAAGTTAACAAGGTGCGACTAAATGACATGCTCCATAATTTTTTAGGGTGTACAAGTAAGGGAGATATGCCGGTAGTTATAAGGACTATGTTACCGTATTTGTGAAGTGGAACCACCTTTCCTATTTTCCAGTCTTCGGGAAGTGTAGAGAAGTTGTGCGATTGTTCAAAGATTTTGCACAGAAAAATAGGACTATATACTTTAGATTGTTGCAGAAACGTAAACTAATGTTGTCAACACCAGAAGATGACAATGATTTTAGACTTTCTATTAGCTTCACTATGCTGTCAAAACTGAAAACTAAGGGCAGAAAGCTGTATGAAGTTTACATTGGGAGACAATCAAAATCGTAAGAAAATATATTAACAAAAGTACCGTTTAGAACATTGGCACACTGACTACTCGGTATGACACCACCATCTAAACCTGTAAGTGATATGACTCGTTCTTTAGATCCATTCACAACGTTCTAGAATTGTTTAGCATTCTTTAACAACATTGAAGGTAAGGCATGATCGAAAAAAAAAAAAAGAAAGTAAGTTTTACCTTCGTAACTGTTGCCTTATATGTTTCAGCTGCACAGTGACAAGCATCCCAACGTTCGTCACAGTCGGAATGCTATGCAAAGCGAAGAAAACGCTTCTTATCGCACAACCGTTTAAGTGTGACATTATACCAGGGGAACGTAGGGTTGGAGGTAATTTTTCCTACTGGAATGGAAGATGCAATGAATGAGTTAACTTTGTTTTTGAACATGTTCCGATTCTCATCAACTGAGCGCTGATCAAAGTTGTCTAAAAACACATCGAGGTACTCAGCTAGTTCGTTGTTGATTAAGTAAAAAATTCCTTTGTTGTGGTCGTAATAATGTCTGGTAATTTTAAGAGCATCACACACGGTTGTGCGTAAGTTGAAAATGCAGTGCTGAGTGATCACTAATGCTTGGTAAATGAGTAACAGGAGAGATAAGATCCGGAGCAGTAGTAAGAATGAGATCTTACACACTAGCAGTCGAATCAGTAACTCGGGAAGGCTTAAGCATATCCTGAGGCAAGCTGAAATCTGAGCAAAGGTGAAGTCTAAATTCTGCGAAGAACAGCTTACAGCGAAACTCACCAGACCAATCAATGTGCGGAAGGTAAAAATCGCCTAATAAAAACAGCGGTGTCAAAGGAAATCTAGAGCTAATAACATTCAGAACGTCATTTAAATTAAAAAAGAAACGTGTAGTGGCGTTAAGCGGGTAATAGGAGGCGCACAAAAGAACACTCTTATAAGTACACTGTAATCGTATACAAAGAAATTCGAGTGTGGTAGCAACATTTACGTAAAAACATTCAAACGATTCATTCACTGCTATTAAAACCCCGCCTCCCCTCCTGCTCTCGAGCTTCATTGTTCTAATTACCTCAAAGCGGTACTTACGAAGGATGCGCCCTCGTGTTTACCTCAAAGCATACCGCGCATGACCGCCGTAAATTACTGCTCGAGGCGCGCAACGTAGCCCTCGAGACCGCCAGGTGAAAAATCTCTACCCACGCCGACCCTGGAAACGAAAGGCCAGGAATTCTGGGCGCAGCCCGGCCTCCCGCAGGGTCAGAGGGTCCCTTCTTCACGGTCCGCGGCTCACGGGAGCCGCCTCCCTTTCAGCCGTCGTCGGCCAAGAAAAGGCAACACGGGCGTGGCGCGACGAGCGTCGTCGGCATACGGTTCGTCATGCCCGAATGACTCGACGCAATCCTGTCGCGGCTACACCGTGTTTCATCTTACGTGAAACCGCGGGGGACGCTCCGAACATTCCCAGCCAATGCAATGTTTTGCATGTACCACGTGACTATACGTGTTCCGCGCGTCGCTGCGCTCTTCCCGAAAGTCACGTGACGCTCACGCGGCATTGGATTAGTGTACATGGCTCGTAACGTCCACTGCGGTCCATCGTAGCGTGAAGCGCAGTATAAAGACATGCAGTCGCGTCTTGCAACAGTCACTGGGCCATCCGCACCCGGCTGCACCGTAAGATCCAGGCTCACACGCGGTCAAACCACCATTCCAAAGAAACCGCGGACCATTCATTCTCAACGCTTGATTAGTTTACCCGGCTAGAGACCGCAGCCGCGTGACACAACATTCGGTACTTGATTGGTTCGTTTTCTAGACGAGCGCGATGAGCTAGCCCGTCCCAGATACGTGATTGGCTGTGTTGACTGATAGCTTCCGCTTCGGTCCATATTGGTCTAGTGGGCGGTGGGAATCGAGCTTCGGAGTCCGCTTTGATGAGGACGCCTTGCGGGACTGCCTGTACGTAAACATGTTCAGCGACGTTCCGATTGGAAAGATGCAAATCACCGCCGTGTCCCGGTAAGGACCGGATGCCCTAGCTGTCAATCACTGTGGCGGGGTAAGGAGTGCACGGCGCGCGGGCGTTCTCTATGGTTTCGCGGTCCGCAAGGAACCAGTCGCGGCTGTCGAATTTCTTTTCAGAAGACTCACGCAAACATCCGGTGTCTTAAGCGGGGGTTCGCCGATCGGTACTTGTACCGTCCGCGTCAGCGTCAACAGTTCAGTGACGTTAGTCGTTCTTACAAAATATAGGTACCACAGGGAGAGGTACTTGCATTTACCATCACCGCCAACGAGATAAAAATATCCAGATGTCGCTTTCAGACGGCCAACTCAGGCGTGAGGTCGCAAAATTTGAAAAGGCTTCGGTTTTACAAAACTCGGCTATAAATGCCAGAGACCTTATACGTCTCAGGTACGCCATTATCACCCACAGTTCGTTTCGCCCCGAAAGGAACCTTTCGTGGGGAAACACTTCGTGTCGCTAAGAGCTTCTTCGGGGCAAAGTCTCTGTGCGAAATCCCGCCAAAAGGCTTCGCCTTTTCACAGACGTATCCCTAGACAAGCTAAGTACCTGAGAGAAACGCTAGCTGCCACTTTATAAGCTGGTTCACACACTTGCGTTTGAGCATGGTAGACTACGTTATATACCGTTTGCGGCCCATGTGACCTCTACGACCAGAAAACAAACTAGCGCCATCTATCGAGTAGACCTGAAACGCTTCCGATCTGCGTACTTTTCCTAATGTTCTACGCATCATTCTTTCACCATGGGCTTGAAACACTTTTGACAATGTTATATGCGACCGTTTCTAATGATTCTATCCCGCAGACTCTGAAAAACCTTGTCCAGTTAAACGCAGATTAGAAGTGTTACAGCGCTGCCTCATAGATGGCGCCAGTGTGCCCTCTCGTCGTAAGAGGTGACAATTGGTTTCAACGAATTCACCCACACTCAAACGCAAATGTTTAAAGCTGTCTAGATGCTTCCAGAAAATTCCTTGAAGCACCTTCGTGCTTCGATTGTTCACCCCGGTTCCTACGCGTCCCCACAGGCGGCGTGATGCAGTCCCCGATCTTCGGCGACGCGAGCACGCCGCTCTACCTGAACTTGTTCATCATGATCCCGGTGCTGGCCAGCCTGGTGACCATCGTGCTCGTAGTCATCGTCACCTGCGTCTGCCTGCAGCGCATCAAGCGCCGTCCGAACCAGCCGCCAGGGCCTCCACCGGGAACCATGGATCGACGAAGTAAGCAGTACGCCGCAGCCATGGAGGGACAGCCGCAGAGTAAGCGGTGTTCATCAGTGTTTTCGCTGTCGTGGTGCATTCAAAGACCCGCGTTCATATTGGCGAGGAGATCGAACTATGGAGGGCGCTTTGAAGAGCTTGTTTTAGACAGAGCGCAATGTTTACCCAAAACAAGGCACGTGGACTGGATTCTTTACGTCACCTTCCTCGATCGAGCCAACACTCCTATACTTCCGTTTCAGCTTAGGTCCAGATGCAGCCGACGCTACGAGGTAATGAGACCAATCAAGCAGCGTCGAAAGCGCAAGTCACTGGGCCTTTTCTCTTTATGATTGGTTCACCGATGATAGAACACGTGCAAAACATGACGAACACCACGATGGTATGTTTTTGAGGCTGTCTGATTGGTCATGTTAGTTCGTGGCGTCGGCTGCGTCTGGATTTAAGGGGAAACGAAGTATAATGCTTTCTGATCTAGAAGGCGTTAATCGATCGTGGGGCACAGAGGGGGAGACACCAATGCAATGTCAGCGCTCCCCTGGGATTAGTGTTCATTGACACCCCACAAACGCAGACTGCTGTTTTGGGACTAAACATTTTTCCAGTCTCGTCATCAGTCGAGCACCCTCCGTGGATTGCAGCGATTGGCTCTCACAAGTGATTTGCGAGAAAGTATACGCTCCAGATTGCTTTAAGTGATGCATGGTCGGTGTTCCAAGCTCATCGCGGTAATTTACACCCGCGGTAAATATTTAAGAGTGTGCACTCAGCCACGTCTGAACTTGTACCGGTATCTTAGGGACGGCTCAGTGTAGGTGGTGCTTTTTCCCCCTACAAGATTACACGTAAGCTGTTTCAGGTAAGAGCTGAACGGCTAACACTTTAAGAAAAAGGTACTGTGGCACTGAGCACAGTGAACCGCCATGCTCAGTACCACAGCGCAGACCGTTCTTTCTAGGCCTAAACATATTTTCGTGCTGGTCATTTGTCGAGCTCGCGCCATAGACTGCGGCGATGGGCTCTTCCAAGCGCTATGCAAAAAAACGTAGACGTGCGGGATTTTTTTAGAGAGCAGGTGCACTCGACAGTTCCGATACCGACGACGCCAGCTGCAGGGTGGCATCTTGTCAACACACCAAATATTTCACTTATCTATAGCTAGAGCAGCGCAGGTGCATGGTCGAAAAAGAAGTCAACTCGCCAACGATTGATTGTCTTTGCCGCAGTGACGTCGACAACAGCGAGGCACGCGGAGAAGGCCCAGCAGGCGGGCGAGTACACGGGCCTCTCGCAGCGCTACGTGGAGGTGCAGCCGCCGCCCCTGCCGGCTGACCACCCGTGCGCGCTGTACCCGGCGCCGTGCGCCACGCTGCCCATGACCGAAGAACTCGAGGCCAAGATGGCCAGGCACAACGTCAACCAGGAGATGAAAACGTTCCTCGCGCAAGTAAGACACACGCACTCTAAAATGAGTCTGTGAGTTCACCTTTTTCAAAACACGCAGACAGGAAGTCACAGCGAAGCTCATAATACGGATTACATCTGGAAAAGGCGATGCGCATATAGGGACAATGGGCAAGTGAAACTTCATGTTCATTGTCCATGCGGACATCGCATTTCTTCTTTGTCTAATTGTATTCTGATCTTCGTAATCTGCTGGAATACCTATATTGTTCTCTTCGATGGACTGTCTCCGTGTTCTGCGGGAAGGTCACTTAACATACCTTTTCTTTAGAGTGCATTCCTTTGAGTTACCGCTTGGTACGTGACGGCAAATGTGAAACTAGCACGTAATCGCCGATGGAACGTAACCCTGCACTTCAAACCACGGTTCAGCATGCCAGTATAGGTCCACTATTACGATGTAGAGCACAGGCTCATTAATACGAAACGTTATATACCAACTCGGTGTTTACCAACAAGCGATTCTGACCACTCGAACCTGTTCTTCGAAGGTCGAGGCGTATACGCAAGTCCCGTGCTATATTCAGTGACACACCTCTGACGAGATGTCAGAGGCGTAAGTTGGTTTGTGAGATGCTACCTAAAAAAAAAAAAAAAGCTAAAGAAAACGGTGCCATTATTGTGAAATCAAAACGCCAGAGAAGACGAAACGCGTCAGAAGGAATTAATTGCATCAGCTCCCGGAATTACAACGCTTCGCTGGAATACAATATGGTGACCCAACTTTTAACGATCACTTAATAGAAAACGTTCTTCCGATCTAAGATTTACCTGGGGGTCCTTACAATCTACGCAGAGCCTGTTTAACATACTTGAAGGTACAGTGCAGATATCTTTAAAAGTTTCTAAAAGCCGAGCGTGCTATTGCAGACAAGATACGGAAAGTACACTCCCCGCAATCAACCCTCTACTAATGCTGGAGCGTCAGACTACACTCTGTTATGCGCACTCTGATAACTGATGTCTCAACTTCACTAAAAAAAACACATTTAGTTTCGTTGTAAAACAGCGCACAAAATACAGAACCCAAAGGAAGAGACGCGCTTGTCTTTCTTGTGTCTTCCTTTGGCACCAGTACCAACAGTACCAACTACCGCAGTTTTCAACACTTCGACAACTAGACCTCACATAGCGTTTCCCATTTCCCTTCTCGCAGAACCGAGAACTACCCACGCTTCCGATAGGTTCCAAGGCGTGCATGTCCATCAAGAAGGACCACATGTACGAGAGCGCCCAGTGATGCAACCCATCCGAAACGCCGACAGAGCTCATCTCGATCCTTGCCAGCACACCGCAGAGGCGTCCAACCGCCCGTAGCGCCTTCACCGAGTCCGTGTGGTGTGTGTGTGCGTGCTCCACCCTCGTGTAAATAGCCCCCACGTGCATTTAGATCTGCCACGCTCCCGCCAACTCCGGTGGATGTGCAAGTTCCATGGTCTCACCATCGCCCATCAAATCTGAAACGCCACTGTGGCGTTTTGGGGTGCTCCAAGTTTTTATCTGGTGCCATGTAACCACGTTGCGACGGCGTGTTTCTGCTTTCAGATGGCTGCGGGGAGGACTGACGTATACGGCAGATGGGATAGAGTTCTCTGAAAGTCTTTCTTTAATGTGTCGCTTTCAGATTCCTTCGTTGATTGTGTACCAGATCGATGTGCAACTGTCATCGGAGGCCACGGTCAAGGACACCAGAAAAGTACGCTTTGTTCGGTTGAAGGTCGCTGAAATACCGAGAGGCGACTCAGGCATAGCTCTTTTCAAAAAGAGACCAAAAAACGTTCCTTTGTTGTCTGATAATGTACTTGACCATCGGACGCCATGGTCAAGGGCACCAGAATAGGACGTTTTGTTCGATTGAAGGTCGCTGAAATATCGAGAGGCAACTCCGGCGTGGCTCTTCTCAAAAAGCATCAAAAAACGTTCCTTCGTTGTCTGATAATGGGGTTGGAACAAATCTTATCTGCTATAAAATGCAAGCATAGCCCCTATACAGAAGGCTATGATACCAGCCACTCAAAAGATGAAGAAACATTGGAAAAAGTGTGAAACCAAAGCCGCGTACCAGGCAGCAGTCAATATTGTAGCTACAATCAAACACAGCTTTACTTTAGAGCCACAGAACATACACCAGCACTACCTTCCAACACAGACATACATGCTAGTCCCGAAGCTTGCAGCGAGCGTTTTGTAGTAGATTAAGTTCCCGGGTAGAGATATGTTTTGTTCTTCTTGCCACTCATCGATATTTTTATCAAATCCGGAGTCGGGTGGGAGATCGTACGTTCCTGTGTTCTTCCTCTCTTCACAGGTGAACTTGAGGTGCGACAAAATAGTGCTTCGATAGTTTCGTATCGTGATTTTTTCCTGTGCTCATTTTTGCTCAATCCTTTTTCAAATGGTGCGTGTACGATACGTATAGAAGTGTACGAGGGTAGCTATGCTGGTTTTAGCACCGTGTGCAAGCTGTACATATTACGTGTGCTCTTCAAGCGTTGTCGTCACCCAGCAAAGGTTGTTATATTTTTTGTCCTACTTTCTTTACGTGCCATGAAGTAAAAGTAGGCTTGACATTTATAATCGTCTAGAATAACCATTCCGAATTTTCAGCTACGCGAAAGTACCGACAGGGTGGTGTTTGAAGTGATTACTGTGTGCATGGTGCCATAATCGTTTCCGTGTGGACCTCTCCCCAGCCGATCTCGAAAACGAGCAAACGTAGTCTTGTACGAAATATAAGACATGCAACGTTTCCGCGACAAAAAAGAATGAATTCAGATCCTGTGCGTTTCTTTTTTGAGATTCAAAATTACCGAAATGACAGCTCTCCGTTCGGAAAGAGAGAGAGAGAAAGAAAAGGTAATTGTGCCCAGACAAGGAGTTGTAATTCGACAATTGACTCATTTCTCCCGTGGTAAACAAAACCCATATAAAGGACTTTTTTTATGTTGATATTGAACGTGAAACAAACATTATTTTTATCAGAGTTTGTTAAGAAATATCCTTTCGATAACCTTCCTGAATCACAGCTTCTTCGGCTGTTCTCGTAGTCTCTGTAAATATTTGTGTCTCTGCAAGTATGAACTCCCCACGAAAGAGTTTTTTGCAACATCTTCCGCCGCCGAACTGTTGTGCACGATCTGTGGATGGTCTAACGCGTTGACGTTACGTGCTTGTGACATTGGTTCCGTGTTGTTGAGGGCGTATACTATGTCAATATATAAATATATGTAAATGAAACGAAGGAAAGAAAAGAAAAAGAAAGGAAGGGCTGTTGACATCCCCGGACGAACAAAGCAATCTTCTTTGTTGCCCCTTGCCAAAGACAACAGTAACAATTGTATGCGCACTACCATACGGCCATAGCAATGTAGCAAGTGACCAATCAAAGCCTTCTATCTCTGGTTCACAAGTTGTGCAATGTATTGCGAAGACGTGAGCGCGTGCAACATGAAAATGGTTCGCCTTATGCGAGTTCTAGTTCAGTAATGACCTCCTTCAATCATAGCTATCCCCTCGTACTCATGCCTTCTGCAATGCCCTACGTAACGTGAGAAGCAGAGTAGAACGTTGCGCTCCGAAAATCGCAAATGGTAAGCATTCCACTTTTATTTACTCATTTTCCATTACGCGCGAGTACGGACGTAAAAGCATTCAAAATGACCGATAGCGCTTGCGAACGGACATCAACACGGGTGCACTGGCTCATAAAGTACGGACATATCTACATCGCTATGGCCGTTATCAAGTTGTTCGTACCCTTTACCGATAGAGTTGTTGTATAGAAATCATTTTCTTGTTTTGTGCTTTCAGCAAATATATATATATATATACATATGAGTAAACCAACTGTGGTAGGCATCGCTGGTCGACTCTGAGGCGTCTCGTAAGCAGAGACGTCCAGAAGATGAGTATGTTTTATAGGAGTTGGCAACGCTGAGCGTGACGTCACTCTCTTGTACAGTGCACGGTGATTTGTTATTTTGCTTTCCGTTTAGCCGTCGTGTCCAATTCCGTCGTACGTGAAGGTGGATGTCTGCGTGCGTGTATATTGATCTGCCCCACTCGCAAAAAGCAAAGAAACAAGGGGGCTTGTGGCTAAGACGCTCCGACTTTTCGACGTTTGCTTTTGTAACGGGACGATCCCATCTTTGTAAATAAACTCTGCTCCCTCGATCTAATACGGGACCCATGTTTTCTCTCCGCGTATCGCATCTGGCAAAGGTAAGTCTACAACGGTTCGTTCTATCAATTTACCCCATTGAAAAGATGAACATTGTATATATCATTCGCTCAATAAACATAAAGACTTATATACATTTTATTGGGTGCATACAACTTCTCATATGAACATACATGTTCTCAAATGTTTTTTGACACATTCACATACTTTTTTCCCTCTCACTAGGGATAGAACACGCATTAAAAAAGAAGTTAAGTCTGTAGACTCAATTCACAATCGCATGATTTCCCGATCTTTATGTCGTTATCATCCCAGTTCTAACTCGTCTTCAAAAATGTCCGATATACAAATACGAAATAAGCCCGCAAGATGATTTTTTAACAACAGCTTAAAATGTATTTGTAAGCATTACACTAATATGCATTTATCAGTGATCTCCCAAACCCCTCGCCTACTTAGTTTCTCTACTTCTTTTCAGTTATCCTATACACTAAACTGATGCTTCGTACAACCGCGAAGTCTTGCCCAGTTTCATACAAAAGCGTTGAAAAAAAGTTTATAATGCAGCCTATGGGATTCCGGAGGTTAAAGAAACGGCGTCCGAGTCCACAAGAGCACGATGCGAAAGTCTGCGTTTTCGGCGCACCTCGTAACTTGTAAGTAGATAAACAGAAATTGCGCAAGTCTTGATGCACGATATTCCTGCTTGGCGCCGCCACCAGCTGCACGCGACGGGACCACGCCCAAGCTGGACTCACGATCAAACCGAAAACGCGGCTTATCTACGACAAATGGGCGTCAAATTAACAACCTCGATGATTCGAAGGCGTCCAGTCACGTAAGGTGCGAAAAGTAGCCTTAGCAGAATTCCTCCTGCCATATTTGGTTAGCATGGACCTCTTCAAACTTAAATAACCAAGATATCAACCCAAACGAGGTTCACCTAAACTAAAACTCTTTTCAGAGACATACATTTACAACTGGAACACACCGGTCGTCATGGGCCGGAATTCTATAAGTCAAAACGTGTGGATGCCCTGAGCAAATGGAGGTTTGCGTGAAAGCGGATGGAGGTACAGGGGCCATTACCCGATCAAAGCAGTTGCGAGACTGCCCGCTAGGGCGTTCGAAAGACAGGTTCGGAAAGGCAGAAATCGATAATTGACTACGTTTACGATAGAGTACGATCAGCCCGAATCCCCACTGCGTATCCAAACATGGCGCTGGATTCCCGTTTAAAATGGCGATTAATCGATAGTCTACGAAGCATCAGACAAGGCCCGTCAAAAACGCCGCTATTGTGAAGCGTTCGAGGTGGCGCTACCGATCATCTTTAGGGAACACGTTCTCTCGTTGACATTGAAATGGGCGTATTGTACGCGAACTCACCATAGACTAAGTTAGCGGAAAAAATCTTTAGTGTTCTCAGAGTACGAATGTCGTGTAATTGGAACGAATAAAAACAGTCGGGCGCACGGAGAATGTACCAGACCCTGCGTCTAATACGCGGGGCTGGAACGTAAGGTTCAAACGAAAACCCAACAGCGCGCCCTGCTACAAACAAAAACCGATAAAAAAAATGCTACGGAAGGCTAAATGTCGCGTACGTTCAAAAAACGGTGTGCTATTCTACACAGCAAGTTGAAAACCGTTCGTTATCAATTTCCTGAAAGAAACTGAAAGTAGTAGAATCGGGCTGACTACCCGTCCCGCGACCCGCGGGACTGTTTCAAATCAAAATGTCCTGCATTTCAAACGGTCGTAAAATTCCCTACACAACTCATGGCGCTGCCGAACAACGGGGCACGAGGAAGCCCGGAGGTCGCTGGTACACGTGTGAATCGCGAAGGTACACCATTTTTTATCAGAGCATTGCGGGAAGTGACCGTCGTTCTTGCAGAATTGACACGCATGCGCTGTTGTGCTTCTCCGGCTTGGTGACAAAATATTGCAAGTGAAAATTGCTCGCCAAAAGTTGAACAGTACATTATTGTACGAGAAAAGAGTCAAAGTACAGGCTAGCTGGTGGAAGTCAACCATTTCGTCGTTTACCCTGAGACTGGGGTTTTTTTTGAAGAGCAGAAGTAACAGAAAAAACAGAGAGCGAGTTTGAGACCTGTCTATTTTTTCTGTTACTTCTGCTCTTCAAAAAAAACCCCAGTCTCAGGGTAAACGACGAAATGGTTGACATTACTGTAATTGTTTTTAAATCGTGTTGTGTCAATGCAAAAACATTGCTATAAAAAACTTTTTTTTTCTTTTGTTTTTTGTTGAAAACGATTACACAAGGCAAAAAGACTGCAACTCACAACTGTCAAAAACAACAACATAAGGTTCGAAATTTCTGTAGGAGCATCTTGGTAAAAATAAGTATCGACCGGAAACAAGAAGTACTAAAATGCTCACTGCTTGTTCTTTTCTTTTGATGCATTGAGTTCTGCTGCGCGCGATTTTATGTTTTCACTTTAGACACATTTATTAGCATATGTGGCATTAATACTTAAAACATATCACTGGCAATGAAAATTATTTGAGCTTAATTGCCCTAATACAAATCGCAGCTATACAATCTGCTTTCGGACAAAACAGGATATTAAATGTGTTATCAGAGCCACATTTCGTGGCGTATGTTAATAAAATTTCATCAAATAGTTTTTTTTTTTTTTTTTGCGCTTTTTAATCCGAGACTGGGCAAGAGGTAAATAAAATGGTTCCTCCTTCTGCCCCAGTCTCGGGTCAAAAAGCATCACGGTAAACTTCCCCCCGCTCGACTGCGTACTAAGTTGTTGTTTTGCAGTTGCCACATTTTAAATATATTACAGTTCTTCTCTTGAACCCCCCTCCCCCCCTTTCGCCCCCCCTCCCCCTTCCCCGGGTCAACGTGTCCCGCATTCCGCTAGCAGGAAGGTGGTCACCCTCAGTAGAGTCCAAGCTGACCGTGTAAAATAAAGCAAACAAAAACGAAAAATTACACGCTTTCCTCGAGAAGCTTTCTATTCAATGAGAGAGGTATGCAGTCAAACTGGGAACATAAGAGGTCTTCTGCCTATGAGTTGCATTCATTAATAATAAGCGCTTAGCCCTGAGGCAGAACTCAAGACGCCGCCACTTACCGCTGTAACTACTTCGCTTGATGGTCTAGGAGTTGTTTAGGTCCAGTCATATATCTTAAACAAAGCAGACGGCACGCGATTTCCAGAAGAAGGTTCAATCAAGGACCAGTCGCACTACTCATACATGCGGATTAGCCCACGTTTCTCCCCTGATGTATGTGTAACTGGTGCGACAGAATCTGTTGCCTCGTACATATGTGTGAGGCGTGTTCGCAGACAATTCTGGGATACATGGCTGCAGCGAACACCATGCCTTTTGAAGGGTGTACTAGCAGTCTGACCGCGGCTTTAGAGGCTCTCATGAAGGTCACCTTAGTAGCAGACAACCTGCAGCTAAGAGATGCAACTCATGCAGTTCCCAAAAGACATGTCTTCAAACTAAACGCGAGTCGTTTCAAGAAGGCTTGTCCTTTCCAAAAGGAGAAAATTAGCCTATCATGCAAGACAATATTGACTAGCATAGCGCAACATTGCGGTACATATAGCTCAATCCCGAATTGAAGAAGACTGAGAAATTGCTTCAAGTGCTGTGAATCCAAGCGAGTCCTGCTTGCGGCGAAAGCAAGTTGAGATTCCCGACGACATGTGGCGCCCCGCGTCCACCCTTGCGTCGGATACGAGTTCACAGCGTCCACCACTGCCTGACGGCCATAACGAACTTTGACGAGCCGCAAGTCCAGCATCAGATGAATAATCCCACAAAGCTAGCTGAGAATACCGATCGTAGAAAGTAAGAAAGAAAAACGAAACACTGTCCAAGAAGGATGCATCATAACCCGGCTGCTCTTTACATGTGGATACTTCTGTCCAGCTTCGTGGCTACTACATGGGGAGCCGGTGCGTATGAAAACGTTTCTAGTCTTCAATAGTTCTCGAGTTGCGTATTTTTCCTGCGGGGCTCTTGTCTACTAAAATTAAATTTCTGCTTCAAAAAAGACCTGTTCCATACAGTTGCTGTAAATGGCAGCAATTGCGTACGTGCACACAACGCTAAAAACAAATGTCTGACAGCGTTTTCAATATTTGTAAACATTAGCTCAATCTGAAAGACAATCTTTTTAGCGCAAACCCAACAATTACGAGCGACGAGCTCTTAAGAGCCGTCCAGGTTAAAATATTAATTCCCAACTTCCTCAGGTGGTAGTGGCTTTCCTCCCAGCTCTTGGATTAAACACTCATCGCGTCAACGTCGGATACAAATTTTAAGCTCATATCGTGATTGAGTGTACTCATCAAGGTAGCTGAATTATGTACAATCGACTCTGTCGTCTTTACTGTTGTTTCTTGCATCGCTGCTTCCAGAGCCGCCCAAGGTGAACCCTTTCTCCTTTTTGAAGAGGTGGCAGACGGGCGAAAAAACTTCAGTGATCTGCATGGTTACGTCGGGGACACCGCCGCTCAAATTCGTGTGGATGAAAGACGGCAAAGAACTCTCGGAACAGAGCAGTAACCTTAGGATGAAGCACGAACCGGGTTATTCAATGCTGTTCATCGAACCCGTCGATCTCCTCAGCGGTGGAAACTACACCTGCGTCGTTAAAAACAAGGCTGGTCTGGATTCTTACACCACGTTCTTAGACGTCGAAGGTAAGCAGGATGAACGTCGAATGTCGATCAATCTCCGAGGTGCGCATTGTGAATCGCGCCTCTCGTTCAGCACCGCCTAAGTGGGTCCAAACCATAGGAGATGGAAAGATTGCATACGGCAGCGAAGCCAAGCTACTGTGCCAGGCCAGTGGTTCGCCAGTACCCACACTCCGATGGCAAAGGTTTAACGGTAAGCATCCACTGAATACACAGCGTCACTTCGATATTCAAACAAGATATTTATAACGAATCTAAGTAGTTTGTCGTGCATGCTTAACAGGCGATTCTGCTTGCCTAATAGCACACCTATCATTTAAGAAGAGTTTTGTGTCACATGTTCCTCAGCGGGTACTACAAGAATTACTCGAATGAAAACCAAATAATCAAGAAGACGCAATCTTTGTTTCTCGCACTCTGTAATTAACCTGATATACTCTTTGGTGTTCTTTCTTTTCCTTCTGTCCAGAGGCTAGTCAGACCTGGTGGACAGTGGATGTAGCGGGCGAATCTCTCGTGATTCCTCGGGTAACCCTCAACGAAACAGGGCGATACAAGTGCTCTGCCGACAACGGCGTCTCGCCCAGCCTGGAACACACCCTCACAGTTGCCGTATATGGTAAGTTTCAATCTTCGTCGCGGACCTATACTACTGGACCTTCTCACGGATGACTGTGGGACAAATTTAAACAGACCACAAGCGGGATATTCGGGACGAGGGACTCTACTCGTTTTTCTTTCATCTACGTGCACGAATCATAAGAAAATAAAATGACAGAACAGTCGGAGTTCTACCCCTGAAAAAGTTCAACTAAACATACTGTGATGTCCCATTACGGTTGTAGTAGCGACGAAAATGTGATATTCCTAATGCGGCCTGTTTCTTCAACGGCACCCTTTCCCCTGTCGGACGGGAATGTAGTTGGTGAAAAATAGTTTCTCTAGACCGACGACATGTGGCGCCTGGTGTCCAGTGCCCCTGCGAAAACTCTACTGATAGAAGCATGCCGCCAAGCAGCTTTCTCAGCCCCAGTCCGCCATTGAGCATTTGTTGATGCTCAGTTCCGGTGTGCAAAATCGCAAGGGTTAAAGGAAGACCTTTCGTCAAATCGCGAGCAGTTGGAAACTTCAAGTGCATCCTGATGTCTTGAATCCGTCTAATCACAAGAAAAATGCGCTCCTGCGGAAGCTGTCTTCTTTTGTTGTCGCTCTTCACTCCCGGAGTGATTCCAATCGGTAAGCAACCAAATTCTTCTCGTACCTCAGCGTTTCATTTGTTGTACCGTGGAAGGCAAACTCTGTTCAAGCTTAACAAAACATTTTTCTCCGTAGATGCACCGAAAATTCAGCCCTTCAGTTTCCCGCACCGGCTCAAGGCTCAAGGCAAGACATCGGTGATGTGTATCGCAACTGACGGAACACCGCCCTTCGCGTTCTCGTGGCTGAAAGACGGAGCCGAAGTCACTACGATGAAAAACATCCGGCGAGAGAAAAAAGAAAACGACTACTCGGTGTTAATAATTGAACCCGTCGAAGCGACCAATGCTGGCAACTATACTTGTATCGTAAAAAACAAGGCCGGATTTGACAGTCACACCACCTACCTCGAAGTTGAAGGTATATACTATACTTACAAAAAGTAAGCAGTGAAGACGTTACGTTTTGTCTTTGTTCCAATAATACAGCTCCCCCAACATGGAAATCTGTACCGAGAAATGTCGACGTCGTTAAGGGTGAACCGCTCATCGTAAGCTGTCACGCCCATGGATCTCCTACACCGAAAGTGACCTGGATGTTGAAGAAAGGTACGTATGCCATCAATATTGAAGATAAGAATGTACCTGAAAATCCAAAGCTGCTTATCATCATGACTATGAAAAACACAATTAAAAGCCGGCAGCTCACATAGTTTGATGTTGGAAAATTGTAGTTGCGACTCGAGTGTGCTTCAGTAGCTGTGAATGCTTGTTCAGTGTGACCTCATTACAAACTATTGCACAATGTAAATGAACTCGGTCTTGCCTAGTTTTAAAACTTCGTTTGTATATACCGACAGTATAAGTAGGCCGGTTCATTTCAATAAACTTCCCAGATCTTAGATATAATGTTTTAGTTTTCGCGCACCAAGCTTCGACAAGTTGCAAAACTGACGTGCATTGAAGGCAAAGCGCCACATTCCGATTGGTGACCAAAACGTAGCTAAAATCAACAAAATGTATAGTGCTCTAGAAGGATCTGAAAGTGGAATTATTCACTTGCCTGCCTTCAACGTAAACATAAACACAAGAGAAGCCCTAGTTGTACCTCATCAACACTTTTAACGAATGTCTTCACATTGTTCATGTTTTTAGAAGGAGACGACAAGTGGAGCCACTTTGCGGATGCAGGTGCAAGCACTCAAACGCTGGACAACGGAACGCTCATCTTGTCAGGGACGCAGGAGTCGCAGTCTGGTTCGTTCAAGTGCGTCGCAGACAACGGACTTGGAACATCCATTGCTCATCACTTTTCAGTAAAAGTGCACGGTGAGAAAAAAATCAAAAACCTTCCCGCTGAGTTCTTCGTGTGACCAGTGCACGTAAACATAGGCATCAAATGTTGCTATAAGTCATCGTGGACGATAGCACGATTTAGAGATCGAAACAGGTACATAAGTTACTTGTGGTTATAACTATCACCTGCGGTATCTTAGTATACTCATATTACGAAATGACACTTTTGAGACGTATCATTTTGATGAAGCATATCCGCAGCCGTCAACATGTATGTGCGGATAGATTATGTGCGTATCTCAACAGTGGATCGCGTAAACTGCGCTTTCCCGCCACTGAACATCGTACACCGCGGCTGCTAGCTTTGCCAGCGCGTAAACCCAAAAGCCGGCACTATGTGGCGCACCCTGCCCGTCCCTGGCCTGAACAAACGTATACCGGGTTCTGGCGTCAAAAGCGCCATGTTCTACCAGAGGCTCCTCCGCGGCTCAATCCCGCGAATAGCGTAGGAGTTCGCGGTTCACAGTGCAGAGTGCCCAAAAGGGAGGAACTTCAAACGACGATGAGATCCACCCCCTGGATTTTAGAGACCAAACATTCCAAGCTGCTGCTTCTTGTGCTCATCCAGGTGGCGACTGCCGTCTCGTCCGAAAAAGGTTAGTCCACATTACTATGAAAACCAACCCTTCGTCAAAGCTATAGCCGTCTTCAACGGTCAGTGCGAACATGTCCTCGTTTACATCGTCACCCTTGCAGTGCCTCCCAAGATCATCGCGTTCCACTTTCGGAAGACCATTAAACCGGGTGAAAACGCGAGGACGACCTGCCTGGTGGAGGCTGGAGACGCTCCCATGACGTTCTCCTGGCTCAGAAACGGCGTCTCGGCGTCTCTGACTAAAAACGTGCAGATTCAGTCTCAGGGGGATTTCTCGATTCTGAACGTGAATCCTGTGGATGCGACCAGTGCGGGGAACTTCACCTGCATCGTGAAGAACAGAGCCGGCTTCGACAGCTTCACAGCGTACTTGGATGTAGAAGGTATGCAGGAACAGTTACTCTAAATCTAATACGCTAGCGGATTGTAAAGAAGTAGTCGGGACGTCATTTAAAAAAAAAAATTATAATGAATATATACTCGTAGACAGGGGGTTGTTCGTGTACAATCTGTCGAGGTAGACACGGTGATATCTTGACAATCAATACGTTAAAATTCCCTACTTGATGACACCGTATGAAACCAAAGCGATCGTTATGGACAAAAAGCTCAGACAGTTCGACTCATTTCCTGAGAGTGAAGAAGGAAGAAACTACCTACCCCATAAAAGCAAGCATATCTTAGAGAAATATCGTAATATTTTTCCATTTCTATATAGAATTTCTAGGCGTTTCTTGTAGATGCAAACACGCCAACCAATATCTTCAACATCTATTAAGTGGCTGTTTTCCAGATAGAGTTGAAGCAGTCTGAGAGAAAATTAATGCTGGGACAACAAAACTCTCTGAGAAGACCCGTCTGGAATGAGCACTGAAGATCCTGTGTGACACGCCAGATGGAAAAGGCGTTCAGGCTACCATGCGTTGGCGTACATAAATACTTCGAAAGACAGACCAACGAGGACAGCTTGGATACGCTCCCGCGAACGAGGGCAACCCCGATAAACCGCAAATTCGCAACACAATATTACTGACGATGCAAGTGAAGCCTGCAGCGAACGACCAGAAACAGAAAATGTAGGGAGAAAAACAGCGTAACGAAAGCGTTCAGCAGCTTCAGATAGTAAAAAAGGAGAAAACCTGCGCGACAATTTAAAACTTCCGTCCAGCTTTGGAATAATGCGTAACGTCGACACGACGTGGCGCCGCATGTCCACAGGTCGGCGTTTTTAGACCCGTTGCAGCACCCTATAGAAATCCAAAATGGCAGCGTCCTTTTTCAGTGACGAGGCCCTACGAAAACCTGTATTCATTGCACCTGTAAGCAAGTGCGTTTAATTCGATAGGGTCAAGATGGAAGCACAGTTCCTCTTGTCATTCGCTGGAATCTGTATCGCAATTACCAGTACAGAGAAAGGTGAGAATGATTAAGGTACCTTGACTTATAGACTCGCTTGCTACAGGGTCGGAAGGCAACGAGTCGGTGACTAAGCTTCGCCTTCACGGGCTTTGAACATTCTTGTAGTGGCTCCCAAGCTGCAACCGTTTCATTTTCGGAAGACCACCAAACCGGGAGACATTGTGAAGACGACTTGTGTGGCGGAAGCTGGCGATCCACCTCTGACGTTTTCCTGGCTCAGAAACGGCCTCGACATATCTTCGCTGAAAAATATTCAGGTCAAAACGCACGGAGACGTCTCGCTGCTGACCATCACACCCGTAGACGCGGCCAGCGCGGGAAACTTCACTTGCATCGTCAAAAATCGAGCGGGATTTGACAGTTTCACATCACTGCTGGAAGTTGAAGGTAAACATGAGATTGCTAAAAAAATAAGAAGAAGAAAACAACGACATCGATTAAATATTTGCGGACTAACAGCCTGCCCACTATACATGGGCCAGTATAGTTCGGAAAGTTGCTAACTGTAACAACGTAACCGGTGTTCTTAGAATGTCAGACTCTTCATAGCCGCCAAAAGCCTGAAAGTTTATTGCTTTTTTTTTTTTTACCAGCCCCACCAGAATGGAAGAAGGAGCCGAGTGACAAAACCGGCGTTCTCGGAAGTTCCGTAGACATGGATTGTTCCGCCACAGGATCACCAGCCCCGAAGATCATCTGGCAACGTGTCAAAGGTGAATGTTTATAAGTTGGAAAACTACAATTATCGCGCATGAAGTTAAAACAAACAAGGGTTTAAATCACAGATAACTCTGCAGAACGACCCATCGACGTGATGTTGCAAGGTCGAGCCGTCGTCTACCAAAATGGCACACTGGGCTTCCACGAGCTTGAAGTGGAGGACAGCGGAAGCTACACTTGCACCGCCGACAATGGTGTGGCGCCGGTTCTCAAGAAGACCGTCTCGTTGAAGATCCACGGTGGGATATTCTCGGATTGCATTTTAGTAACTAAGAATCATCGCTGCTTTCCTGGACCGTCTTCAAATTTTTATCAAACTCATACTAGCAATCGTTTTCAAAGACAACGTCCTGCTATACACGTCTGCAAGTCCGGTCTCAGGGCGCCGCCATCTTTCCCCGTGGGGTACGCTCTTCGGCGCGGCCGTAATCCGATTACGACGCCTTAGCAAGGCTTCGTAATCGGGTTATGGCTCGTCCAAGCGCACCCCAGCCAAGCAAGATGGCAGCGCCCTGAAGCCGTGCTTGCAAACGTGTATATAAATAACGCTTTCTGCCCTTCAAACGGGTACAAAAATTACTAATGTGTCCTGTGGACGTACATTAGCGGGCTTCTTTTCTTTTTCTTTTTCAAAATATAATTGAGGTTACGAACACCGCTAATTTTTTCTCAAAAGAACTCAAACGCGCGAACGCTTCCTATCGATGACGTATTTACATCTGCCTGTGGTAGCAACGCTCGACGATATGTGGCGCAGCCTGTCCGAGACTCAGGTCTATGTCGGCGTCCCTGCCTAAGCGCCATATTACTTGTAACTTGACTATGCCTTGTCAAAGAGGCTGGTCGGGGGTGTTTGAGAGGCATACGCTTTGAATGTATCATTAGAAAAGTATACCCGTGCTTCAAGGCTAGACTTTGGCTCCCTCATTACCACAATGAAGTTAGCTCTGGTCCTTTCCCTCCTACAATTTGGCGTCGTCAAGAGCGCTAAAGGTGAGTAACTTACCGGAACAGAAATAATTGCTTCTTAAGAAATGCAGCACTCGTCTAAAAGTATCTGTTTTGTACCACAGTGACTCCCAAGGTGCACCCGTTTTCATTCCTGGGAACCGCAAAGCCGGGCAACAATGCACGTACGACTTGCTTTTTGGTGGAAGGTGACACTCCTGTAACTTTTACTTGGCTCCGAAACGGCGTTGACGCGTCAACACTGAAGAATGTTCACGTCCAGACCCAAACTGATTTCTCCGTTCTGTCAATCAATCCTGTGGATGCCAGCAGCTCGGGTAACTTCACGTGCATTGCCAAAAACAGGGCCGGCTTCGACAGCTTCACGACATACCTCGATGTTGAAGGTAAATCCTACTCTGGAACTACTACATGAGATGTGACTTAATCACGGGTGCGAGTTGCAAATTTGTACTCCCACGCTGTCAAAAACATAGTTGCCCTCGAAGTACGGTTCGCATAGAGAACAGTGCAGAGTAGGATACGTTATAAACGTATTCCACGAAACTCGTAGTTCAGTGCGCGTGTGAACGACATGGGGTTATAGTATATCCCACGAGCATGCTTGGCAAAACTCCATTATGATTTAATGACTATTGATATCTTAGAATGCATGCTACATTTCCTCTAAAAAAAAAAAACAAGCTAACACGCTTCATGTTGTAGGAGAAGCGCTAAAGTATACTAACTCACACTCACACCAGAAAAACGGTCACTCACGTCAGCGCGACGTGAGTGACCGTTTTTCTGGTGTGAGTGTGAGTGTGAGTGAGTATAATTTAGCGCTTCTCCTACAACATGAATATCCAACTCGCCCAAGCATCCCTTCTAACACGCTTCATCAAGAAAGGGTCGCGTTCTATAATAATTGAAGGCTTACGTTTCTTATTAATCTGGAAAAACAATTTCAACTGATGAAATCGTTATCCGGATGCTTCTACTTTCAAGCTTCACCAGAATGGAAGCACGAACCACAAGACACTGGAGGAGCCCTCGGAACGGAGTTGACCTTACTCTGCTCTGCTGCTGGATCGCCTCTTCCAAAGATTCAGTGGTACAAACTGAAAAGTAAGTGGAGGCCTGTGCTCACTGAAACAAAGACCGGTTGTTATGATAATAATTTCTAGATGTTTTGCTCCACAGCAAACAGTGAGCGCCAACTGAGCAAGAAGATAGTTCGGCACCAGTCGGCAGCCCATCCCAACGGCACCTTGGTGCTGTCGAATCTCGACATCAACGACATGGGACAGTACATGTGCGAGGCGGACAACGGCGTCGAGCCTTCCCTCAAGAAAACCATCACAGTCAGAGTCAACGGTACGGGTAAAACGACGAGTGACTCCTTCATGAAACGTTAATACGGAATGCAACATCGCTTGGCGGAATTCACGGTTTTCAAAAGGCCACAATGGACGAGTAACACCAAGCTCGTCCGACATGCGGCGCCCCATGTCCAGAACTGGAAAAGACGCCCGATACCCCGGAGTACGCCTGTACGAGAATGGCTTCCACATAGAAGCAGTGACGTAGCGAGAACGTTATAGAAGCCTTCTACACAAAGTCGCTTTCGTTCCCAATAATGGTTTCACAAGCAGCATGTTCCCCGCGTTGTTCATTTCGAGCCTTTGCTCAGCGGTCGTTTATCTTCTTGTGGGTTTTGCTCTCACGACGCTGCTCGGCCAAAGGTAAGCTTTTTGTTTGCTCGTTTTTCGATTTTCAGCTATTGCAGTTGAATTGCCCCCGCCTTATAAACGTCTAATTGGTGACGTTATTTTCCAGAAGTACCGGAAATACGACCCTTTGCTTTCCCTCCAAACCTCCGTGTCGGCGAGAAAGCCCTCCTAACGTGTCACGTAACCTCGGGCAGTCAGCCGATAACTTTCTCGTGGCTCAAGGACGGAAACACGATGGCAGCAAACCAAGGAATCCGTCTCAGATCAGAGTCGGAGTATTCGGTCATGCTGATGGAGTCCGTGCACCCGACTCACGTTGGTAATTACACCTGCATCGCCAAGAACAAGCATGGCTTTGACAGCTTCACGGCAGTCCTCGAGGTTGAATGTAAGCTGCGAAATCGTTTTTTCGCCGTTTTATTTGTTAATGCTAATATTTAGCTTTACTGTTGTGTAGCATCTTATATGCCTATGCATGACTTCTGCCATAAAACAGAGTCCAGAATCAGGCATATTGTTAACAACTAATCTGTTCTGCATAATACTTCTCAGTCTTCGGTTCTGTCATTGTGTGAACTGACAGTGTGGTTCCGCATGTGGTGCCTGCGATGTTTACTAAATATAGGAAAATATGTAACAAAATACAAAAACAACATATATATCAGGCACGTAGCCAGGGGGGTGGCCCATGGGGCCCGGCCCCCCCTCCCAAAAAAAAAAAATCTTTTATTTTTTTGGGGATTCCTTTCCCCCCTTTCCCTCATACAACATTCTGTCATGGGCGGGCCCCCCCCCCACCCCCCCCCCCCCCCCCCACCCACCCGGAAGAAAATCCTGACTACAGGCCTGATATATATATATATATATATATCAGTGAGGGTGTCCCATTGATTTGTCGTGTCCCTTACTGTTCTTGACTACCATCTCATCTCACTTTTTAAAGGCACGTACTTGTCCCTTAAATGCTTTGCCTTCTGTTTCTTCCGATTCAGCGGCACCCACGTGGAAAGGATTAGCGCGAGACAAGTCAGTCGACTGGAACAAGACGCTCCAACTGGACTGTCCTGCCGTCGGCTATCCGCAGCCGAAAGTGAGCTTCAAGAAAAAAGCAGGTACGTCACATGCTCGATTTTACACATCCAACTAACACTGACCAATGTACGTTCCGAAAGTAGCACTCGCTAAGACAGAACGTTCATTCGTCTTTCAGGCAAAAGTGAACAGGAATGGGTAGACATCACTGGACCTGGGCATTATACCATTCACCGAAACGGATCCCTCGTCATTCATCAAGTCGAGCTTGCCGACGCCGGCAGCTACTTGTGCGAAGCCCACAATGGCGTACTACCAAATGCCCGCCACGTTGTGAGGATCACAGTCAACGGTGAGCGAATATCACAACACTGTCGGTTATTTAGATATCCAGAAATATTGACAAGACAAAATAAAACACGCTTTATTCCGGAAACCTCAGCAACAGACCCTTGTTCCTGGTACAGGTCTTCAGATAGCAAACCAACATTTTATTGTATCACAATTTTCTGAGATAACGTCGTCGTTTGCGACCTTCCCACCATAGTTCAATGCATCGCTCTGCTCAGTCTTTAATATTTTGACGAAGCTGGAGGTCGGCCATAATGGGCTGGCTAAAGCCCTACATTTGATGTTTCAGCACCGTTCGCCATCCGTTCTACAAATAAAAAAAAATACATATCTAAATTCAAACGCTAGTGATTATGGCTGGCTACACCAGAACCGGCACAAGTACGCAAAAGTCACGTATTCCTCTTTTTCAAATGCGCGGTTTCAAATAGGGCTTCAATATGTAGTTCCGCCCCTGCACGATGAGTGTCGCTAAGAGTCCACAAACGCGAAGGCCCTCGCACTCCCATCGTCCACCAGGAGTAACACTGCCCCACAACGCAAACATGGCCACCACTAAAGACAAGAACAACGTCGCCGCCCGTTCGCTTCTGTGCTGTGTTCTGCCAACGGTGAAATGTGTGTGTAATATCCATGCGATGCTCGAGGAGAGGTAACCACCTCTGGAAAACACAACAAGCGAGTGACAGTGAAGGAACGTACCCCGTGACTCACAAACTCCTAAAAGCGGTTCCATGATGAAGCCAACCGTTGTCTTCAGCATCGCTCTGGCGCTTGTGAGTAGCGGATCGAAAGCAGGTGGGTGTATGGTGGACGACTCGCCTAATCATGAATCAGTGTGCTAAAGGACACCACACGCAACTTATGATATACCATATTTCAGCGCCCGCTGACGTCCCAAGGCTGCAACCTTTCAGCTTTCCCCCAACGGTTAAGCCGGGGTCCCGGGTGTTGGTGGCCTGTACCACGACGTCCGGAGGAAGTCAGGTCACTCTATCGTGGCTGAAGGACGGGAAAGACATAGGCAGTGCAAAAAATGTCTTCGTCGAAACGAAGCGGGGTGCCTCAATGATTATCGTCGAACCAGTGGAAATATCTAATGCCGGGAATTACACCTGCATCGCCAAAAACCGAGCTGGTTTCGACAGCTTCACAGCAACGCTTGACGTTCAAGGTAGGCACTGAACGCTTCAATAATTATGTCAGACAAGTAGGCAGAACCACGTCGTTTAATCACTAGTGAAATATAAAAAGCGCTGCTTAACAAATCTATATCTATAGCCTATTTAGCCAGTATTGAATTCACTCAAAATAAGCATAATAGTAATTGTGGACGTTACCTTGAACCCATGCTTCTGCGACGCAAATAATAATGGCTCAGTGACTCGTTGCTTACGTATAGTAGAAATTATTTAGGTATTGCAACAGATGTTTTGCTTTCTTGGCTTAGCAGGTTCAATTTGTTTGTTCCAGTGTACTGTATCATTCGTTGGCCGTCTGTTTTCTAGCGCCTCCTTCCTGGAAAAAAAGACCCGAAGATCTTCGAGTAAACATAGGCGAACGGGCTGTCATCTACTGCTTAGCCACGGGATCCCCAACGCCCAAGATAAAATGGAAAAGACAGCGGAAGCCAAATGAAAAAGGTGCCCGTCAACAATATCACTTCCCAGCTATCCCATACCATGCCCTCTCACCGCAGTTCTTTAGCGAGAAAGTTTGATTATCCCCCCAAAGATATTCCAGCTCCATCCACTCTATTCAATTCCTTTTTTTTCTTCTTGTACGCATGTTTTTTTGTTTTTGTTTTTCTTACATTCAGTCCTTGGGAACATCTAGAGAACCAAGCCATGATGTATAACCTTAGAATCCTGAACTCATAGATCTAGGTTGTTTTCCTACGCAAAATATCCAGGGAACCAAGCAATGCAAAACCTTAGAACCCCGAAGTTTTTGCTCCAGGCTGTTTTCCTATGCAAACTAGTTACAACGTAACCCAAGCGCATATCGATCTCCATTCCACACGATCAACTTCTTCCTCGTCCTAAATAAATTTTCTTCTTTTGATCCGACCTGCAGGTGTTGAAGCCAGATGGGAAGATATAAAATTTTCAAACCTCGTCAGGCCGCACGAGAACGGAACTCTCGTTCTAGAGGAGGTCTCCACGGCAGATGAGGGACAGTACACCTGCGAAGCCGACAACGGCATGGCACCATCAGCCACGCTTACACTGTCTGTCACTGTGAACGGTAAGACAAATTAGTGACTTCAAAACTACTCGAGCTTTCCTCCACACAAAACGTTGCACAACTATCAATTACAAAGGCCTATAAGCAAACCATGGTTGTCTCTCATCGCAAATAGGGTCGGGACCAGGAAACTCACAACGCCAGCCAACAGAACGCGAATCACCAAATCACAATCTGCATTCAATAACAGTTCTACATCACAAAAAGAAAAAATCAAAGGACTTCTTTTTCCGCATTACCTGCGTTGTGAAAGCTCTCATTCACAACACTTTGTACTAGAAACCCGCGATCTCCCTCTTGGGTACTTGGTGCTAAGTCAAGGCATCGGTTGCCCAGTTTCAGTGGCCGCTCCACTCGTTCCTCAAAATTGGTACGAGTATGCTTCGTATCTGAGCCTCACTAATAGCTCCATTTGATTATTTAACTTGATGTATACCACATACCGACTGAAGAACACAAATTACGTCAATAAGACATTTTCTGACGGCGTCTACTCTTTCCTTCGATTTCGCTCACCAGTCTCCATTGAACAACCTCGCGATCCTTCAACTTAATGTGCCAAAGATCAAGAATAAGTAGTCTAAGAAAAACCTAGGAACAGAAACTTGTACCTAACCTTGTTACACGACAACCACAATGGTGCAATATTTCGCGTTCTAAATGCGCGCTTCTAAAGATACTTCCCGAACCTAGTTTCGCGTTTTCACGATGTGTGTCGCTAAGTGTCCACAATGCTGCAAGCAACAAACGTACACCCGACATCCCCCGGGAATGGGCAATGCACAATATAACAACATGGCCGCCAACACAGGCAGGAACGGGCACTTCTTGACCGCGATGGAGTGGGGAGAGCAAACCGTTCATGCCACTGTGAAAGCTTAATAGCAGGGGTATGCAACGAACATAGTGAATACCACCGTGTAATCAGCAACATCGACGACTCTTTTCCACGATGCAGCGAACCGTTCTTCTCGCTATTACGCTGGTGTTTGTCTACAACACGTCGAAAGCAGGTACGTTAACTTTCGGTAGGACAGTCGCTATATAGGTGCTCCCAGAAGTCACACAGTCGGTCTTGCGTATAATATCTGTTCCAGTCATGGCTGAGGTGCCAAAGTTGCAGCCGTTCAACTTTCCTCCGACCGTGAAACCAGGATCACGAGTATCGGCAATGTGCTCCATTACGTCCGGGGGAAGCCAGGTCACTCTATCCTGGCTCAAAGACGGCAAGGATATCAGCAATGTTAAGAACGTCGTCGTGGATACCAAGCGGGGTGCCTCACTTATTTTCGTGGAGCCCGTGGAGATTTCCAACGCTGGAAACTACACGTGCATTGCCAAGAACAGAGAGGGTTTTGACAGCTTCACGGCGTTCTTGGATGTTCAAGGTAAGGCCAGCCACAAAACCGAAAAATGCCAGTAATTTCCATGAGTATCTGTAAACAGGAATGCAGACAGCTTAATGTGTATGTGTGTTTCAGCCCCTCCGTCATGGAAAAAGAAACCCGAAGACGTTCGGGTAAACATAGGTGACCGAGCCATCATTGAGTGTCTCGCCACCGGATCGCCCGCGCCGAAGGTGAAATGGAGGAAACAACTGAAAGGTAAGCGAGCGTAGGTTACTGGCGCTAAACAGCAGAATACGTCTAAGCATTACTTTCGTCAAAAGGCGCTTTGGATTATTATGATATATTATAAACAGGACCATACTTTAAAAAAAACTCAAAAGAAGAATACGTCTAAGTATTACTTTCGTCAAAAGGCGCTTTGGATTATTATGGTATATTATGAACAGGGCCTTACTTAAAAAAGCGAAATCAAAAAACAAACAAAAAAAAAACGATGCGTCCTTTGATTAATATATATTTAACTAAACACTGTTGCCCATGAGAGTGCGTACCTCCGGAGCATATTTTATCCAGCGAAACGAGTATATCCCTAGTGCACCGATATAGATATTTTTTTTTAGTTAACAGAGTAGCGAATTGGGCCAGGTCGTGCGAGTATAAACATTTTGGGAAGGATGGATCCATCACGCTTAATCAGTTCATGTATGTGTACTCGTTAATACGTCATTCAATTGCGCTGTCGTACAACGAACTTACCACCATTCCCTAAAACATTTTTTTTTTTACCCAACGTCGTAATATAAATGATATTTTATTTCCTTTTTTTATTTTTAAAAAGGGACGTCAATACTAAAATTGCTTTGCAGCTTTCAGTCCTGGCGTCCTCCTGTTCTTTTTTTTTCTTTTTTTTTTATATATAGCGTTGCATAGTCAGGGCAGGGCGTAGCACAGCCTACTTCACCTGACTTCAGCACTAGTGCATCATTATGACATGTCACAAACAGGGAACCGTCTATGGGTCACTGACCTGGGGATGTGAATGAGGTCAAAATAATATATTAATTTAATCCAGTTGTCTAAGGACCTGTACTCATCTCCCAACGAAACCCTTTCAGTCAGAACGTGGTATATCTCTATTTATCTCCAGATGTCGAAACTGGATGGAGAGACTTGGAACCTTCGGCTCACATCAAGATTCCTCACAACGGCACACTAATTCTCGAGGAGGTGACCACGGCTGACGGCGGGCAATACTCTTGCGAAGCAGACAACGGCATGTCACCGACCGCTGTACTTGCATTTTCCGTCACTGTTAACGGTGAGATAAAGTGAATGCTTTCTGAGGAGAATGGATTCTGGGGCACCTGGGTGGAATAATTTGCTCCGATCAAAGTCCTTGCGACATTTATCATATCTTTCCTACCAGGACTAAGAGACAGCTGTGAACTCAATGAACCCAACCTGAAACCCTGCAGACGCAGACATGTGTGTGTCTACCGGTTCTGCTTTTGGTTTGCTCTATTTTTTTTTCCTTTAGTTAGTTTAGTATTGCAAGGCCGGTACAACTACCTTACGAGGCACAAGGAAACGCATCACACTCAGATGTTCTCCCTCCATTCTATGCTCGATCTCACATTAATCCGGGAAACAATCGTTGACATCTGCATCCCGTTCGATCATGGTACTGAGCATACCCTTCAGCCTCCGCAAACATATATTGCAGCTTTTGGAATGCCCCAGTCAATATTATTGATAACAAATGTGCGTACTTGTCTCAAGGCACTAAAGATTTCCCGAGGTACAACAATTGCTTCATTGGGGTCGACAAAATAATTTTATGGCGTCCAATTGCACGCCGCTGTGCGGAAGCAATATTTCGTGATTCTAACCGCGCGGTTCGAAATGGTGTTTACCAGTGTAGTTCGCAGTTCTCACGATGAGTGTCGCTAAGAGTCCGGAGACGCGACAACTATCGCGTACACCCAACATGCACCAGGAATGATTCATCCGCCATGAAGCAAAACATGGACGGGATTGGAGGAAGAAACACTTTTTCCTCCGGTCCTGGTTTGTCCACCGTCATAAATGTAAGTTACACGCTATGGGAATCCAGCAAAGGTAGAGCAAATATGTAACGACTGTACTGCGGAAACGGAAAGCGATTCTGGAGTAACGGCTTAGTAAAAGCTCTTAAACATGACGGACATCGTTGCCTTCATCGTTGCACTGGGGCTCGTGTGGAACACGTCAAAGGCCGGTAGGTAGATTTCTCTTTGCACGTAGGCATGTATGAAAAGTGCTTAGCTAGGGTAAAGATGACATGCTTTTATTTTCAATGACAGCTGAAGTTCCAAAAGTACAGCCTTTTATGTTTCCCCCGACCGTCAAACCTGGATCCCGAGTGTCGGCGATGTGTTCCACTACGTCGGGGGGAAGCCAAGTAACACTGTCCTGGCTCAAAGACGGCAAGGACATGAGCGGCATGAAAAACGTCGTCATCGACACAAAGCGAGGATTTTCCGCCATCCTCATCGAGCCAGTGGACATATTTAACGCCGGCAATTATACCTGCATCGCCAAGAACCGAGCCGGCTTCGACAGCTTCACGGTCTTCTTGGACGTTCAAGGTAGGAATACTGTAAGCTGAAGCTCGGGAGGATGTCAGCAAGCGCCCTCTTGCGCAGGCTTGTATAAACTGTTGTTATTTATTTATTTTATTTTATTGCAGCGCCTCCTTCTTGGAGAAAGAAGGCAGACGATGTTCGAGCGAACATAGGAGACAGAGCTATCATCGAGTGTCTGGCTACTGGATCGCCAACACCCAAAATAATATGGAGGAAACTGCGGAGGGAAGGTAATGAAGTTCGAATTCACTCCATAGTCCTACACGTCGAATGACGCGCCTTGTTGTCACAAGTTAATCGTTTAGAGCGATTTAGGACAACCTATGCTGCCCGCGAAACACTGTACCTCGCTTCAATAGACCCTTTTTGAAAATTCAGTGCCATCGGCTTAAAAAGCAGTTTCACTTTAGACAATCTAATGGTGGTCATGAAACTATTTCATCAGGCACCGTCATTTGCGCACGTCAATGGAAGACGATAATTGGTTCTTCGATCACCTCATCATTGTTTCTTGATTTGTTTGAGTTTCGATGGTGCGAATAAAGGAAGTGACCAGTACAAGGCGGCGCTCCATTAACACGACGATTAAATCTCCTCCATCAAAAGGCTTTATAATCAAACTTGTGCCAAAACACTGATCACACAACATTCCGTAAAAAACGCTTATGCCGCTGCTGTACGTAACTTGTGCGTCGTGGTGCGCTGACGTCTCGAACATACAGGTCCCGCATATCCTCTACTTGGCAGCATATTCAACTTCTTCCTTCTTCAGGCTAATCAGGCTCAAGAAGGCCGCTATTAGTTTGGCACAGATGCCATACACGTAGATGATGATAGCGATCAAAGTTGCCAGAACGAATTTCGAAAAGGACCGATTTATTAAGTCCGAGCGCATCAAACGCTACGAGACAATTAGGCTGATCAAGCAATGCCAAAGACGCAACTTCATATCGTTCTTCGTCTTTCTGTGCACCTGTTATATTCGGCTAAACCTACCAAGCGTAGTAAACCTGCCGTGACCATGTGCATTTAGTGTGCGCCTGTGTTCGCGTGTTTCTAGTCTTGAACAGAGAAATCGGCACGTGTTTCTAGTCTTTGAACAGAGAAATTGATACCAAAACAGCACTATTTAGGGAGAAAAACAAGACAGTGTATGGTCGCCTACATCGCCGATAATGTCACAGTTGGCAGTTGCTAGTACTGCAGAGGGTACGAGAAGTGGCAAGCACTTGATTTGCAGTTCTAAGTTGTTCTTGTACGACGCACACATAAAAATGCCGTACAGTCGTGGGAGCATTACTGGAATCCAACTAATCATTTAAGATTAAGCAAAATAATTATGTTATTTCTAAAGTGAACATTCAACCACACTTCATCTGCAGATGTCGAAGCTGGTTGGACAAACCTGAAATCGTCAAGCCTCGTCCAAGTACACGGGAACGGAACGCTTATCCTCGAAGAAGTCTCCGCGGCCGATGCCGGACAGTATTCGTGCGAAGCCGACAACGGCATGGTACCAACGGCCACGCTTACATTTTCGGTCACAGTAAACGGTAAGCCAGGCGACAGATCTGAGACAACGGTTCACCGGTGATCGACTAATTAAAGAGAGCACCACCCGAGCAAATGCCCTTTTGGAACGCATTTTATTTATTGTGCTGTACATACTTTAAGGTCAAACTCAGTGGACCTCCCTTTTGTATCCACCCTTTACAGAATTTCTCTAAAGGATAGTGTATAGAGGCTATATATTCGCGACTCCAGCAAAACGGACGCCGCCAAGCGGGAAAACCGGGAACCAGCCGGTCCAGGTCGCTCCGCGCCCCTCCGCGTCTCTGATGGCTTTCGCGGAGACGTGTTGTCGGCGCGGTGGCGAACGATGTAATTTGACGAAGGTCCGAATATTTCTTAAGTTTGCCTGAGTGATCATTAGTGTGGCGAAGCCTCAGTAGATTGTTTTCTTCTATTACGTGTTTGAAAGCCCGTTTACTCCACAGCACACGGTCGCGTGCTTTCGATTTCTTGGATGGGGAGGAATCACGGAAAAACTTTTTGATTTCTTGTCTGTCTCGAATCACATTCAAAGTGACGACTGCTTGGTAACTGATACTGGAGGAAACACCAATGCTGCAGTCAAATGAATGGGAAGGTTCGATAGCTGTTTTTCTTGAGTTTGGTTGCGTTCGGTTGGCTTCAAGTTTGAGCCACCCACGCCGGTCTGTGCGTTGGCTATTCATCTTGGCTGCTTTTCGCCGAAAAAGCCTCTGGACCACACTGAAGGAGTTGGGCTGATTTCGCAATTGCTTGATTCGGGAAAACCTGCTCGCTGCATACGATTAACGAGGGAAATTATCCGTTTTAAAAGGTGGGGGACGAGTTTCGCGACGTTAGAAGCTGTCACGGCATTTTGATCTATCGCGCCTCCCAATATTTATATTATACCCCCGTCAAAGCCAGCAGCAATATCCGTTTACAATACTCAGGTTGACCGGCCACAAAAAATACTCATTTTCTCCGTTCAGGATTCGAAGCAAAGTTCAATGCAGAGAGGTTCTGCGTGAATTTCCGATGAAGACTCTCTTCAGTTTGTCTTCGTGCTGCCGGCTAGAACTATATGGCTGAGTTTAGGTAGCATCTCTCTGTCTGTCAACTATACTTTTATCCAGCAGTTCACCTTATAGCTAGTCAACTAAGCTCATATTTCAACCCAAAGAATATACTAATATCGCTTTAGTGGGACATAGTACGTAATATAATACATAACCCGCTCGTCAAAATGACTTCTCGATTGCTACTAAAGCCTGAATTGAAATACGAGTATCAGCTGCTTAGTGGGGCGCCGGCGGGTTAACCTGGTCCTTGGCTCAAGAAGCGGTTGCTTAATTTTCGTAATTTTCCTGCAGCCTGTGTTGTTGGCCGAGCAGACTGGAGCTGTTTTGTAAACACGGATACGCACAAAAGCTCGATTTCGCGGACAGATAAGTCGCATAGTCGAGGCATGCGAGTTAGCTGTAAAGCTACTCTCTGTGGAACAATTCTATAGTAATCGCCGCTTTCCTTAGATGCTCAAAACTGATTAGTATATTACCGTCCCTCCGGAGCCCATAGTTTCGGTTTTGAACGAAATCTCCGAAACGAAAGTTTGACACGAAAAGAACAAAAAAACACCGGCAAAACAAAACTATGCTTTGCAAGTTTATCTGCACCGGCTACACTTAACCGTCTCAGTTCAAATACCTATAAAATTGGGCATTAAACAAACGAAAATCTGTTAAATTGAACGCGCCACCTGTTCAGGCGGCCCGGCCGAGCCGCCGCGACCTGGACTCAGCCGCCATGTTTGTTTGGTGGGGGCGCCCCCTATAGGTCGCTGGAGTCGCGAATATTCTGAAGAAGATGTATTCACTTTCCTATCCACAGTCATAGCCTTTTTGACGTTTTTTCTGTAACTTCCTATGAAAATTTGTGAATAGAGAGTTGATAAAAACTGTATGAAACACGAAAAGAGACTCTAACGGCACTTCTATTTCCCTTCTAACGGAAATAAAACGTTTGCGAGAAACAAGAATTAAATTCAGAATACTATTTTTAGATTCTTCACAATACATTCGCGGAAATATGCACTCGCCACTTGCCGTGTGCATATATGCAGACATCACAAATATATATGCCATTCATATAATTACACATCTAACACTAATAACTGAGTTGTGTTGACTGCTCCATCGCTATATATACCCTACACTTGAAAGGCAACCATTTGAAGGAGGACGATCCTGCAGAAGATAAAAATGTCACATGTCCATTTAAGCGCCGAAAAACAAGGACGAAGTTAATAACTACGACGATACAAGGCGCACTCGCAACTGGAATTTTATTTGAAACACATTGAACCATTAGCATAAATACCATTATAAAAAAATCAAGATGCCTATTTGTGCCCTAAAAATAAAAGTTCCTTATCTATCAAGTCCAATGAAGGCGCTTACACACTTATCAGGACCCCGTGTTTGATTACATATGCCTCATAAATTTCTCTTATAGCTTCTTTTTTTTTTTTTGTCGCCAAAGGATCGCTGCGCAGGGAAAACGAGGAGTGCACTCACATCAGTCGCTGTGAACTTCAACTTTAATTTTAACTAACTTTAGGTTCACTGCAACCCATGTGAATGCACTCCACCTTTTCCTGACACAACAATTCGGGGGCAATACAGAAAAAAAAAACGCTTTTTTAAATTGTATTTAAGCCAGTGCGTTTCAAATAAAACTTCAGTTGCGAGTGCGCCTTGCATTGTCGTCGTTCTTCACTTTGTCCTTGTTTTTTGGCGCTTAAATGTAAGTAATGAACTAACTATCCCAACTCACCTTTTTGTTTCTATCTTAAGTATATTGCTATTTTCTCGCCAAAAACGTACACAATATCTGTTGTATAGGGGTTGGTGAACTGCATCTCCAACTATAAACCATTGCAAGAGGCGAGAATTTTTTGACACGGTCGAAAAATGCACCCTTTACAAGAAGGCTTTAACTGGGTATGATGTCGCCCCTCCGCACAGCATTTTATAATTCTATCGAGTTTAGTCTACAAAAATTCTACAGAAATATGGTGACAGAAAATCTACGGAGACGTGGTTACAGAAATCATATAGCGTTTCTGTCGTCTTTACTTTATAAATTCTATAGAAAGTCTATTGAAAAATGCGAAACGACGTGACTGGATAGGAAGTAGAAAAAGCCCTTAAAATGGGGATATGATTTCTATAGACTGCCTAATGTTGTATTTATTTATTTATTTATTTATTTATTTATTTTTATTTAGTGTTTTTTTTTTTTTTTTTAGTTTCAGGGTCACGAACGTTCTGTAGCTTCTTCCTTGGAATGCTCAAGATAATGTATTTTGCTGTATATATATATTCAACCATATTTGTTGACACCTAATTGTGGTAAGTCAACGCGCTATTCGCGGTGTGTGCATATGTCTGCGTGAGTGACTGTTTTTGCGTGCAAGCTTATACCAAGGTCCCGCAGTCGAACGAAAGACATAATGATGCAAAATCCTTTTAATAAGAATCTATCACTTTCTACGGGCATCGTGCTATAGTCGCTCTTTATTTGCAGCACTCGCTGCATGCGTATGGACTGCGTTGTCCCGCTCTAATCTACAGCTTGCTTCAGCAACAAAAGATGGAAAGTATACGACCACCAGAGATTCTAGGGTTTCATCATAACATGTCTCCGCAAAATGAACATAATTCCGAATTTCTAAATCCGCGGCTCTATAAAGCGCATCGAAACGTAGTTTCGCCATTTCACGAGGAGTGTCGCTAAGAGTCCACGAACGTGGCAAATGCCGTGAATGCCCGGCATGCACCAGGAATGAACAATGTTCCGCCGAAAAACATGGACGGCAACACCGAGATGAGCAACGTTCTTTTCGGGGTGTTTTTATACGATGTTCAGTCTTGTAGGTGCAAGGGCATATAAGTGCAAGTCTGGTAGAGTCTATGCCAACAGCAATATCCAGCAATATCAAGTAGAACTACGGGGTTGTAATGCCGACACAAGACACAGCTCATTGAATTCTGTTGCTACAGCGCAAGATGAAGCCGTACGGTGTCTTTGCTTTCGCGCTAGTGATTGCGTGCAAGACACCAAATTTAGGTAAGTGCATCTTTTTCTTCTTTTTTTTTTTCAATAGATTTATATAAAAAAATATTTAATTTTCAAAACTAAGTTTTCAAACTGGTATTTTCAGTCGCAACCGAAGTACCAAAGCTGCAGCCAGTTATATTTCCTGCGACCGTGAAACCCGGGTCCAGAGTATCGGCTGTCTGTTCCACGACGTCGGACGGAGGACAGGTGACGCTGTCCTGGCTTAAGGATGGCAAGGACATAGGCAGCATGAAAAACGTCTTCATCGACACGAAGAGAGGCACGTCTGTTCTTATTGTCGAGTCGGTGGAGATTTCCAATGCCGGAAATTACACCTGTATCGCCAAGAGTCGGGCGGGATTCGACAGCTTCACAGCGTTTCTGGACGTTCAAGGTAAGGCCCATATAAAGTTCAGAATGGGCTTCAGTTATGAAAGCAACCCATGAGCGGAATTTTCGATGCCTAACTTTGTTCTTATTTTCTTTCAGCGCCACCGTCTTGGAAAAAGAAAGCCGAAGACGTCAGGGTAAACATTGGTGATCGAGTCATAATTGAGTGTCTTGCTACTGGATCTCCAACACCCAAGATCAAATGGAGAAAGCGCACACAAGGTGAGAAAATGTGTACGAAGCATGTCGCTTTCCAAAACGTACGCGCGGGTCCGACCATCACTCGCCCCCCGCATAGCTTTAATCTAAGCGATTGCCGCATTGTCTTGTGCGCAGATACCGAAACCCGATTGGCAGATCTGGCACCTTCGAGCAATGTCAAGATATACGACAACGGGACCCTGGCTCTTGAAGACGTCACCACGAATGATGGCGGAGACTACTCCTGCGAAGCCGACAACGGCATGGCACCGTCCGCCACGCTAGAATTTTCAGTCACAGTCAACGGTGAGACATATGCGACCGATTCAGCATCATGCAATCAGAACACTGAAAGATATACCACGTCTAGAGACATCGTGTGCCTGTCTTATATTAATGCGAAATCTTTGGTAATGCCTTTGACGGGAGCTAGACACACCAAGAATGAAGTCGGTGTCCCGAATTCGGGGACACCCAATAGCCACATACATTTTGCTAATAAACCGTGCGCGAGTACTCAAATCAACACGATATCCCTACACGTTACAGAAGTACCGCTACACGAAGTACCGTGATAAATCGTGCACCTTAAGTGCTTAAAAATTTTGTTATTAAGTTTAAGTACTTATTATTACACCACGTGAACGTCCAAAACATTTTCCATGAGCCCCCTCCCCTCAGTTACACGAATAATTTTAGTGAAAGACTTGCGCTGTCCCGAGGTATTGTACCTGTTCTCTTTTCCGCAGTTCGTCATATATGATGTGAACTGTTCCGACCTGTTTCAGCTAGCCGTTTGTTTCGAAATAAACAAAACAATTACAGTCATAAAGAAAAGGGTACCAGATAGCTCCCGGTTGCGTATTTGGAAAAGCTTCTGGGATAAGTCTAACGGCCGACTTCGGTTCTCTGGTTGGCGCGTTTTCATGGACGTCGCATCAGCTAGCTTACAAGGGGTGAGAGGAGGAGGGGGGGGGGGGGGGGGCGAAGCTTGATAAACACACCTCAGTGATTTACACACTAGCCTTTAGCCCGCCTCCCAGATTTGCCTATGCTTATCGGGTAAGCAAACCTGGGAGGTGAGAACAAGGCTAGAGCGTGAATCACTGAGGTGTGTTTACCTAAAAGCAGCGATTATTTCGACGTCTATTGTGAAAATAACATAACCATTATTTTGATGTTCGTTGCGCTACTTGAAGACGTGAAACTATTTTTCAAATAACTTTAACATCCACCCTTAAAATATTTACTGCACTAGTTTGACGTCTCCGGTAAACATTGCCACCAAAAACTGACCAGAGTTTGGACTGAGCTTCGGACTGAAAAGCGATCGAAAATGGCGATCAAAAAAATTATTACCCTGCTTGCGATTCGCGTCGCACATTCTTCCAACAACATATGTGTCAATCCAATCGACTGCAATTTATATAACAAGATTTGTTTAAAAAATCGCGCGATTCCAAGTAACCTTGCCAAACTACAACTCAGCTATCAGGCCACGCGTCAGGTCTGTTTGGTAGTACTGAACTCAACGTCACCAAATGCCTGATTTATTTCACGTTATGTATAACAAAGGAGAGGAGTTCTTAATCACTTCAAAAATCGGAACATTTAGTAGTCGAAAAATGCGTTGCCAAACTGGTTTCACCGCGGCTTGCACTGGTCCAGAAACATCGAGGAAGCAATGTTTGTATTCGTAACACTTCATTTAACGTCCTAATCGTTTAGAAGCCGCCCCAGACCTTCATACACGAACTAAAAGAAAACCTAAACGAAATGACGAACAGAAAAACCAGATGCAAAGCGAGTCCGGTGAGATTGGCATCCGTTTAAAGACGCACTCGCACCATATAGTGGAGGCGTAGATGTACAAAAACACATTCAAAACTATCAGTGCCACGTAGTGCACGCACTTACGTTTGTTACGTTCAGACTAGACATATAGATGGGATATCCAGGTTGCCCTCGTTGTGGGTTAAAAATTTTACCTAAGAGTACCTGCTGAAAAGACTTGCTAGAGCACAGCACCGCCGTCGGGCGATGTCACTGTCACGTCTGAAGGGGATCGTTAATCTGTCGAGCACGCAGGCACACACTCGCTGAATAAGACATACCCAGGGTCAAGTAGGACCGAAGCTTCTTATGCATGCGACACAGCGACACGTGACTCCGTCAATACAACACCATCCACAACCAAATAGAACGAAACAATTACCTCTGCAGCCAGAGTGGTGACGGCTACATTGCCGGCATAGCATAAATGACGGGAGACGTCAAAATAATAAAACCGCTATTTTGACGAAGGGCGTCCTAATATTTAAGTCGTTATTTTGACGGGGGACGTCAAAATATTAAATAAATTTGAAGTTATTTTGATGATTTACGTCGAAATAGTCACTGTCTTTCCTAACTCCCCCCTCCCCCTTCCTCCTCTCTCCTTCCGTAAACCAGGCGATGTGACGTCCATGAAAACGTGCAAATCAGAGTGCCCGAATTGGCCTGTTCACTTACTCCACGGGCTTTCCAGACTACGCCAACCGGTTTCGTCACAGCGTAGGCGCATATACCAGCAACGTCGTCCGCCATTTCTAAATTCGCGGCTATAAATACCACTTCCCAGCATGGTTCTGCACACTCACGATGAGTGTCGCTAGGAGTCGGCAATCGTGGTTCACACTATATATATTCACCACGTACCGGATATTGCAAACCTTCAATGGAAAACAGGAACGGCAATGCGGAGATGAACAACGCTTCATTCGGTTCGGTTTGGCCAGGTGTTTGATTCAACACTAAACCGTGATCCACTAAAATTACTCTTGTGTGAACGTAGACGGAACAGGCAACGAGCGTGCTACTGAAGCAAACACCGCCCTTGAAACGACTGCTTCCTCCGAAGCCCTCCAATATGAAGTGGAGTGTTGTTCTAGCAATTGCGCTAGCAATTCTGTACAACACATCGAGCGTATACACTATAGGTAAGTGCATTTGTTCTACACTGTAAACGAAAATGAAACGTCCGAAAGCCGCCAAGATAACATTAACTAATCGTATTTTCAGTGTCGGCGGAAGTTCCAAGGTTGCAGCCCTTTGCCTTCCCATCGGACGTTAAACCTGGATCCCGCGTATCCACG
The DNA here is from genome assembly GCF_016920785.2 of Ixodes scapularis. Taxonomy (NCBI): domain Eukaryota; kingdom Metazoa; phylum Arthropoda; class Arachnida; order Ixodida; family Ixodidae; genus Ixodes; species Ixodes scapularis. The sequence continues at coordinate 25,029,622 of NW_024609857.1, forward strand.
TTCTGCTTGACTTCGTCCGGTGGAAGCGAGGTGGCACTGTCCTGGCTGAAGGACGGCAGGGACGTCGGCGACACGAAGAACGTTTTTGTCGAAACGAACAAGGGTCTCTCCACCATCCTCATCGACCCGGTGGATATTTCCAATGCCGGAAATTACACGTGCATCGCCAAGAACCGAGCTGGTTTTGATAGCTTCACGGCCATCCTGGACGTTGAAGGTGAGAAGCCACACCTCAATCTTGAAAGCAGACAGGGAGGAAATCCGTTTACACTTTCAATCTGGAATGTATACAAGGTGAATGTGCTACCAGAGAGGAGAATGTGGAGCGTGACGTTCATCATACAGGGCCGGCTAAACGACAGCTTTTATTCAAAACGAGTCGGGTCAAATGCTAATGGTGTTAGGTTTTTGGGAACGTCTTTAGGTTACCTCAAAGATTTCTCATTCCTTTTAAGTTTTGGTCTGATTACGCGTATCTATTAAAACACCGATTGAAACCGGCGCGCGCATACACGAGTGCTAATTTGAAATAACCTTCGATCTAGAGCCTCATTCTCGGGGGAAAAATGCCGAAGATGTTTGGGTAAACCTCGGCGAACGAGCCGTTATCCAGTGCCTCACTACTGGATCCCCGGCATTCAAGATCACATGGAAGAAACAGCGAAAAGGGGACAAAGGTACGAATAAACGACATCCCTTTATCAGGTTTATGCCCGTTTATCACGGCTCATCCGCACAGTCTGCCTCTTCTTCCTTGCCTAAGAAGCAGACACTGGAATTCTTTGATACCTAGTAAACATACGCTATGGGATCCAGGCCGGAAGGTGTTCAGCTGTCACCCTCAACCTGTACAAACACACCAATCACTAGAACATCGCTACTTTCGACTAAATGTGTCGCGTAATACGTGGTTCTGAATGACTTGAAATGAGATGTGACTATGGTACCCCTCATGTCGGTAGTCGAGAGGGGCCAAAGAGAGTTCGATACACTTTCCCCGACACATGCACCGAAGTCAGCACATTTCCGAATTTGACTTTGCTCCATACGCTTTATAGCATTGCGTCATTGTGTTGCTTCCGCCAACGCAACGCTGGTCCCCACTCTGAACGCCTTGGTTCTGTGTTTGATCAACGCTATAAGACGATCTTTTTTAACGTGCGGGTATAAGAACTAATTTAGTGCATGCGTATATTTCTGGTTTATGGACCATGATTACACAAATCACTCAGACACAGTTTTAAAATGTGATCAAATCGTTCAAGGTATTAACGTAACAGCAGCGTCTTGTGTGTGAATTATCCTCCCGAAACCTTACAGATTCGGAAGCCCGGTGGAAAGAACTGGAATCTTCGAACCTCCTCAAAGTATACGAAAATGGAACACTCGTTTTCGAGGAAGTATCTACGGCCGATGAAGGACATTACTCCTGCAAGGCCGACAATGGCGTGGCACCTCCGACCACGCTCGCATTTTTCATCGCGGTGAACGGTGGTAAGAGAAATAGTTGATTCCAAGGTTCCTAGCAATCAGTCAAACTGGTGTCCTCTGGCACAGAATGACAGCTTCCAGGTATTATGAAAGAGTAGATTGACTTCCACCTGATATGAAGTTCAATTCGCGCTCTCAGGTGGAAGTCAATATATTCCTTCTCCAGCTTGAGGACTTCCCCTAAAATCATGATATCAAGCTTCCAAGAATTGTAGCATGTACACATCTTATAACACAACTTGATTAAAGAAAATGTACATGCATATTTTACCTTACTTGATTCAACTGTACTAATACGTGTATTTCACTATTCAAATCTGGCACGTTTTCCTGGAACTAATATTTTTCTGCGCGTAATAGCACTTCTAAACGAGATGTGGCGCAGCCTGTCCGTCGTTCTGACCCTGCACCACGCACCGCCTAGATGCGAATTCGGGAACTAAACCCTATTTGGTTGAGGCGCCTGCAAAATGATAGCGAGGCAGCAAGATCCGCTGCATTTGTCCTGCCATTGAACAGCCAAGATTGCAAACTATACAATGACGAAGCTTGTCGCCTTCAACCGGTATCCTGGAATACATCACTGCCTACTTGTGCTTCTGTGTACCGACGCCGGAATCAGCTCAAGTAAGTAACCCTCGCTGGCGATTATAATTCTATATGTTCACCAATTCCGCTGATCCACAAATGCCAGTGTCGTATATCACTTCAGCCTTACTACACTCAATTTCGGAAACTTAGAAGGGCCATGTATAGCCGGTCTAAACTACTGGAGAAGTAAGCTGATGTCTGCATGGAGAAACTCTTAAAAAACATGTAAGGCTGCTGCGCGCTGGTAATACCCAACACACTAACCGGCGCTTTCGTCGCAATTTACTCGCAGCTCCTCCCAAGATACGACCCTTCTCGTTTCCCAAAGTGGTCAGCAAAGGAGAAAAAATAAGCGTCATGTGCCTCGTGAGCGAAGGCACACCACCGTTCTCCTTCTCGTGGTTCAAGGGAAGCGGCGAACTGGCCTCGGTTGGGAACGTGAGGATCACGGCGGACGTGGACTACTCGGTCGCCGTGATCAATCCCATTGACGTGAAGAGTGCGGGAAACTACACCTGTATCGTCAAGAACATTCACGGCTTCGACAGCTTCTCTTCTCTGCTCGAAGTCGAAGGTGAGACGTGTAACCCTTCAACATAACCGTTCAACATTAAAACAAAGAACAGCCATGCTTAATTTTCTACATTGTAAAAAAAAAAAGAGTCCGCACAACTTTTTTTTGTATTTAACATTGCAAATATATTGAAAAACATTAGAGAAAGTTCAAGATCCAATACGGTTTCTGAATAAGAACATTGAGCTCTGCTGCTACACAAGACATGGCACACTGCACAGTTAGTGTCCCAGCACGAATCTCATATCTGAACAAGAATGATTATCTTATACGCTGCTATTTTCTGTACCCAATCTATGCAAGGACTGGAAGGCTACCAGAAAGCCTTCACGAGGAGATATATCCGCGAGTCAAGGTTGGAGTAAACAGATCATTCTAAAATAACTATTCTGCTTGCCCACCGTCATCTGGAACCCCAACAAAGTATTGGACAGACAACAAATACTGTGGACGATAACGCTATCGCACCCGTGGCCTAGGTTCGCAAATATAGTGTTGTCGTCAAGGTCAAACAGAGAGGCAAATTCGCGAGTTTTGGTGCGTATAAATGAAATGTATAATTATTTTTTCAGCAACAATCGTTAGCAGTGTTTACTAATTAAATCATAGGCGATGATCAATAATCATTTGTTCTTTAGCCAAATGTGAGACACTGAATTGGTACATTACAGCAGTTACGGCTTGGAATGTTTGAAAGTCTGATTTTTGTTTCAATCCTTGTGACTTGTCATTAACTTTTATTAAAGTTTCATAATTTACGATACAGATTTCACAACTACATATTCCAATATGTTTCTATTACATGTGTGGTATAGAGAACAGAAATTCTGGAACCTCAATACACATCACGATCAAAGCTCCAGGGCTGGCAGGATTAACCAAATGGAACGATACGTCTAGCGGATATGACAGAGCAGTCGCTTATCCCGATGACTCTGCCATATCGAACTGTAAAAGCGATATATTAGTCAAACGCCTTGCAATAGCTTGAGGTTGCAAATAATTATTCACAAAACTCACCGCTTGCCCAGCCCCGCCATTCTTCAAAAAGACATCTCCGGACACCGACGTAATCCAAGGAAACAGCGTCACCTTGACCTGTCATGCTACTGGATCTCCCCAACCGAGAATAGAATGGACGAGGACCATAGGTAAGCCTCATAAACCTAAGACATTACCCGCCTGCGTCCAGCGTAATTTTCCATGTATCTAACTAAACATGATTGTTGTTGTTGTTCTTCTCAGGGGACAGTGACAAGCCCGAGGATGTGCGGCGGTCGCACAGGGCACAAAGCTTGCCCAATGGCACGTTGATTATAGAAGACGTGGCAGATGAGGACGAAGGAAAATACACCTGCACGGCCAACAACGGCATCGGGACCGTCAGTCATTCCTTGTTCATGCACGTCCGTGGTATGAATGAGTGCTTCGCACACTCATTTGCTTAGCTGATACGACTGAGGCGCACCGAGGATCAGCACAAACGTCTTCCTACACCGGGCCAAAACAGATAACACACACAGAGACCTTGGCTAAACTCATTCTAAGCCAGCCCCAAAACCCAGATGATGATACGTCATATCTTCGTTTTCAGTTTCAAACTCAAAGCAACAAAGATACAAGAATAGAACTAGAAAGTAATACTATTTTTGATTAACAGTATGACATGAAAAAGTATACGCACTACCTACAAGCGACCGATTTTACTTTTAATTACCGTCCCACACTCAACACAACGACAACTTATTTCGCGCCAAAAACCACCGTTCAATTCAAACATCGTACGGTACAGTTTCAGTCCTGGTGCAACGTTTTACAATCATCCCTGAAGCCGCGGAACAGCTACACTAACTCCCCTTCCACCACACCGATTTGGACTCTTAAAGACTCCAACAACCGAATAGAGTTCGAATTCACCCACAACACGGCGCTAGTCGTCCGTTTGTTCTTGAGCGGCGGCACAACGGAACTTGCGTACATCCAGTAGCGTTCTGCTCAGCGTCCTCCCCCGCAGGGTTGGCAGCCGATACGATTTCGGTTCCCACGTCCCACAAGCGAACGACAATGCGGTTGACCCAGCGCCGCGTGTGCTTCTCTCGACGCCGAGGAGAGCCAGCCATGCCCCGTCCCTAGGTGCGACGACACTCCACCTCCTCGGTCGAACTACTTCCTACGTTCGTACTTTCGCGCCAACTCTGCCATGCACTGCCGGCGCCGTTACGTCGGGACTTACCTGATCGTCGTTGCGTTCCTCGTTCCAAACGGCTTCGCTTTAGGTAAGTGCACCAACTTCACTCGTGCTCACAAACGAGACTGCTTTACCGATCGTGTGTTTGATCAGCTTTCGGGAGCGAGGAAAGCTCCACTGTTGCTCGATAACGTCGTGGGAAGTCCTGGGAGCGGCTACTAAGAAACGATCAGAAGCGCTAGACTTATAGCTTCCTCGTATTATAATAAAATTACACGCAGTAATTTTCCGGAAATCTGGAGAAATATAAATATTAATTTCAATAAATGTGGCGAGAAATCTAAAGGACGAATGAAACTTTGTAAATTCAGCCCGGTCAACCAAATTTGAAACTTTCAGACCTGTTGACCGCGAAAAGTTGTCATTTTTTAACACTTGTCCGGTTAAACCGAGCGTGTTGTAACCATAAATACTTAAAATAGAAAGAATAAACTCACGGAGGACGTTCACAAACAACCACACTTTTTCAAAGAGCGTAATTGTGAACGTCTTCCGTGTTTTTATTACTTCTATTTTAAGTATTCTAACACTTCCCAACAAGAATCCTGGGAGATTTCTCTTATTTCTTGTTAAGTTCAGGAGCGTAACGTTACTCTAAGTTAGAAGTAAAAAATATTTATTCTAACACCCGTACCTTGCCAGCTTGAAAAGTATAAGCAAGCAATTGCTTCAGTCCTTCAGCCTCATACTGTCCATGGTTATGGATTATTCGTTTTCCTATCCTCTCCTAATTTTAGTGTATACTCATGTTTAAGGGCTGTTCGTATTTCCCAAGGGGATGTCATTGGGCCTAGTGAATAACTGTCGACTCAATAATAAAAATGCTTCTATTCACCAGTATCTGAGCAACGAGCCTTGAAACGAGGGGCCCATGTTTTCCAGTGGCTCCATCGATCCAGATCTTCGCTTCATCTGAAGTGAAGGCTGGCGACAAGGTGACAGCCACGTGCGTGCTCAAGACTGGTTCCCAGCCCCTCGTGTTCCTGTGGCTCAAAGATGGCAAACAAGTGTCGTCGCTCCCCAACGTTAAGGTGAAATCGGCTGAAGACTTCTCCTTCCTGATTATCAACCCTGCCGACGTCCACTCGTCCGGACAGTACACCTGCGTGGTCAAAAATGCCGATGGTACCGACTCCAGAACCGTCCAGATAGATGTCGAAGGTGAATGTCTCATTCACTAACCGGCGCTGCAGATTCTGAATTCATTCTTTCGATGCTGCAGCACCGCCGCAATGGCAAAGGGTGGCCGGCGATACCGAGGTTGGTCTGGGCGCCACCAAAAGCTTCGAGTGTATCGCTTTGGGGTCTCCCAAGCCCCGAGTTACGTGGAGCAAGCGGACAGGTAAGTTTCCCACAAACCAAACTAAACTTCACATGAAACATACAGCATCCGGTTGCACTCTTTCTCTAAGCTGGATGCAGCCTATGTCTCGAGACGCGTAAACTGCTACCCTAGTGCTCAATCAGCAGTAATGTCCTCACCCATTATCCAGCCGCCTTACTTCGCTAGGAACTTGAGATTTTTCTGATAATACACAATGGTCCGTGTGCACCAATTCACACGCACCTCAAGAAGGGACGATCAGCACCAACAACACCGATGCAGCAATTATCACGCACCGTTTTGTTCTCATTCACGATATGTTCTGCATTTTACCACTCCAGACACGCGTATCGAACATTTCACCGCATTTTATCAGCCTGACTGGCGTTTCGGCAGCTTGCCCAGTACTCTGCTATCCTGTTGATATGTCGGCAACACCGAATGTAGGCAATTCACGAATTAATATGATCGCTGGTTCGTCGTCGCATTCGAGCTACTCTCCCACTATAGAGAATGACAGCTTAAAAAACTCAGGACGTGGCGGGTCCCTAGTATATTTTCGCTCTGCAGCCAATGAGACTGCGGTATTGGCCGATAAGAACGTTCAAGGACCAATCAGAAAGCGAGAAGCGTAAACATAATTAGCCACACCCTTCGTTTCTTAAGCTTAGTACCCTGTGTTTCTTAAGAAGGAAATAGACACCACGTCCAATTATTTTTTTTCTCGTTAAACATGTTTAATCGGCTTACATCCGATATAATTGCTTCGGGTTGTGGGTTTTCGAAACGGGAAATCACCACACCGTGAAGTACGAACCTACCACTTCGTGTTACTTTCTCTTTGTCGCAGAGTCACCCAATGGGTGGTCACCACTACATGGTTTGTCCAGAGTCTCCCTGGAGGGAGACAGGATGACTTTGATGGACATCGAGGCCTCCGACTCTGGCAGCTACTCTTGCGAAGCCAGCAACGGGATCGGAGATCCACTCAGATCCATTTTTCGCCTCGTCGTTCCTGGTAAAACGAATTTCCTCAATGCCAGTATACTTCGTGGGCCACACCAAACATATATTCCACGTTTAAGATTACGCAATCAGTCAAGACGATCAATCAAACCGACTTCAGAAGCGCGTTTGTCTGATAAAATTCGTTACTCGTAATTTTGTTTCAGTAATGGTTTAAAAACTATAGTTGCAGAAGTGGAAAACTTGACTATCTACGAAAGATTAAAATCCAGCGCTCAGCGTGTTACACCTGGAGCGCGTCTAGACACGGACTCGCTGCCTTGAGACCCGAGCAACATTCATATCCACTCGTACCAGCACTGAACTGGATTCCGAGAACATACTTTTAGAAGAGTCCACGACGTCGAACGAAACTGAGCGAAATCTTTCTCCTTCGCGTGCTCATTTTTGTGCCTTGCAAGTGTATGCTTAAAACTTTTAACGTGTTTAGCGGCACAATGAAGTTATTCGACTTCATTGTGCCGCTAAACAAGGACCATGTTCGACTAGCTAGAAAGAAAACTCTTCTTAAAGTACCAAGACCTGAAACACAAACGAAAACTAATTAGTTTCAGAGGCGCAGAACACGGTTTCGGCACAAGACAAACTGCTCCACTAAAAGACGCATCCGCGCGGGACAGTGTGTACCGGGGATCTCGAGACAATGAGCAATTCTTTTTCTCGTCCGACCTTAGACGATATCCCGCTGGTCTCCGACCTCGTCTTGCATGAATCTCGAAGCGACAGACACGGTACCGACGTCGTCGTGCTGACAAGCTCGGGTCCACACAGACGGGATATCGTCTGGCCCGTCACTTGGGCAAACACGAGCCAAGACTTTGTCTCAAGACCACAAGAGCCTGACTTTGGTTGGCGCCCCATCGACAAACCATCCGGGGAAGCGGGGTTTATAAGCCTCCCATAGCGCGTAACATTTAGAACTTTGTTTCAGTGGGCGATGAATTGCCGAGAAACTTGCCTCGGTACTGCCGCACGCGCGACAGTAGAAAGCAGGGTCGTACGGCTACATCAGTTACTATAGGGCTGGTGGTATTCAATGATGAGAGTAAAAGACATGAGCAAACTAAAGTTTTGCCAGAACTACGCCACGCCGTTCTCGGTCTCAATAATGGTGTTGTATCAACATGTAGATACAAAAGATTTTGTATCTTTTGATACAAAAAATGTATCAAAAGACCATATATTTTTTTCAAGAGGAGAAAGTATACGTACGAGCTGGCTTCGGAACATCCTAATCTAAACCTTCAGAAAAGGAAAATAATATAACAGAGGTCACGACACAAGATATTAATTGTGTCTAGTAGTCCGTTATTTCATTTTTCTTGTATAAGGATTTAGATCATGATGTTACTTTTGTTCCTTCTCCAATAACAAATAGCATGTTAGTTATATTGTATTATGTAGTCACGACAATTTGTCCTCAACAAAGAGTATGTGAGAACGCGGGTGCGGTAATGTTAGCCCCGTGACATACATAACGTCAGAGCAGTTGGTATCTGACTCTTACGATGTCAACTACACGGAGGAATAACAAATTGTACCTGAGTGGTCAGCGCCATGCGCAGTTTCCCGTTTCCTCTTACTACTGATAGGCCGCACAAATACCCGAGGCGCTGAACAGCGCGTTATTCAAGTGAGATGTCCAATAGCCTCATCACACGGAACGAAAAATGACGACGAAACACCTTACAGCACCACTAGAACGTGGGGCCACAGCTGGTAGATAAATAGATGGACGACGGTAGCTCTCCGCGGTTCGAAACGTACTGCAGCGAGCGCCACCTAACCTAGAGAAACTACTACCCTATTTTCCCCCTACTATACCCTACTTTTTGCCGGCAACTGTTACCCAGCATATGACGGAAGCTCCGGGAACCTTCAAAAAGAAAAGGGAAACAAAAAAATACGAAAAAACTACTTAATTGACAAAATAAACCATCCGCACCTTATCATGTTCACTGGAGGAAACCAAACTGTTTGCTTCGTCCGATTACCAGACCCAATGGAGTACACGTTCGAATCGAATTTCTAGTGGGTTACTTCGGATACTGACCTCAAAAGAAGCTACTTACTCGTAATACTTATCTCCAACGCGATCCTCACCTGTTTTCGTAATCTACAGTCATAGGTTGCAGAACTATACGTTTCGCCACACCAAATGCCCGCATACTGTCGAAATACGACACAATCCTGGCCACCATAGCAAACCCTCGAACCGGGGAAAACATTTTTCGACCGACAGTTATTCGCATCCCTCGATGTGTGGCGCCTGTTGTCCGATAGTGAGCCTTAAAAGTTCCAACCAGCGTTGCCAACGCTACGAAAGGCTTATTCCGGCGACGTTTCCGCCGCACATAACGTCATAACGTGCTTTTCAATAAGAGATCGCGTGTTTAACCCCGCAAACCGTATTCCTCTTCCTTTCCGTGTCGGTGCGAGTAAAGAGCTGCCAAGACGTCCGAAATTAAATCTCGGGATCAAAGCGTGAACCATGCTGAAGACGCTAATAGCGCTTCACATCACAGCCTGTGTCACCGGACAATCGCCTTCAAAAGGTAAGTTGTACTTTGCCTCATTACACGGCGTTAATGTGTCGGTGTTCTGTGGTATGAAACCGAAGCCCATGAGCGTATACATCCTGCCTCTTGGACGCAGCATTGCACAACTCTTGGCGAAATGCTCGGCAAGGTTTGGAGCTGTATCAGAGGTCTTTTTCCACTTTACATCTTAGGGAGACGCTGTTTGGGGCATTTACTGCCCTGAAAGCGCAAGCGGTGCTCTCGAGTCGCTCCAAAATCCATCAGCCCACCTCGCCATTACTTGAAGATGAAATAAGTCTCGAGCAATCAAACTACATGAAGGTTGCATAAGGCAATCAAACTACATGAGGGTTGGTTGCATAAAGCTATATCACAAATTTGTCTAGATGTATGCATCGACTTAGTTTGCAATCAGAGTCACGCACTTTTACGCGCATTACTTATTAGTACGGCACCCTCCAAGACGTCTAATATTGTAAAACAAATAATAAATAAAATGAAAAACAGCGCACTGATTCAAAACTATTTGTCTTGCAGATCGGCCTATCATAACGCCTTTCAGCTTTCCAACCGACCTCTCGGAAGGAGCATCTGTGCAGGTGTTTTGTGCAATCTCGAAGGGAACCCTTCCCGTGTACTTCACCTGGCTCAAAGATGGCAAGACGCTGCGCGAGACCCGAGCGAAGATCACGACCGCGGACAAATTCTCCGTCGTTCAGATCGACGCCGTGGCTCCGGTAGACGTCGGCAACTACACGTGTTTCGCCAAGAACCTCCAGGGGACCGACAGTCATTCGGCCATGCTCGAAGTCAGAGGTAAGCTTAAAGTGGGAATGAGAGACTGCCGCAGGTTAAGGAAAGCGGGACCAGCTCGTCCCACAAAGCCCTCCACCATTTTCACTCTAGCAGAGCGAAAGCTGAAGAGCAGGCGACTGGAAAGGGGGAAGCTACTAATCATTGCGAGCAGAGAGCTTCGTGGGAAGGGTTCGTCCTGCTTTTCCTAACACGCAATGGACTATTCGCAACTCCAGCAGCTCGCCCTCTCGCGGACGAACGAAGAACCAGAGAAGCGGGGACAGCGGCGGAGACGGTGGCAGGGACTGTCGCCCTTGGTGCTCTTCTTCTGGTCGGCGTGTTCGTGCATCATGCAGTTTTCACGGAAGAAGTCGGTGCATTAAAATAGGTCCGCTTCCCATAGGCGTTGCATGAAGGAACCGCGGGATGTCTCATTTCATTACGAACTTCTTGTGGATCACATACGCTGCGAAATGGTCTATAGACCAACGACTCGCGTTGGTCTACAGACCTTTACCACGAGGGCGTCGTTATCTTGGATGTCATCACTTCCAGTATGGGCGAAAACAGTTTTGCCATCGCCACGCCAATAGAATATACATTTAGGACGTAAGCGTAACCTTCACCCTTTCTCGTTTTGCCTCCCCTTGATTTTATGTTTAATTTTGTTTTTCGTCGCCCATACCGTAAGTGCCTACCAGGTGGCCGGAGACGCAATTAGACGAAAAAGGTATCGACCTTTAGTTATGTTGCGAAGGCTTTAATTGAGAAACGAGTTCGAGTTACCTTGGAAAACAAGGGTTACGTGGCTTGGTTGCCGCGGTAATTCGTAGTCGCCTAAAGACGAAAGAACACGCAACGTAGTGAAACGCTGCAGCCTAAATGGGCCTTACGGGGTGAAAGTGGAGAAACTGCGGCTCTTATTTTAGCCCAGTATGCCACGATGATATATGACGTTGGATTTCGCAGACATCGCAAACGACAGTGAAAGAAAATGGCACTTTCAAGACGTGAGACTTGGTGGATCAAAATAATAATAATAATAATAATAATAATAGCTTTATTTGCACCATGCTTTTAAGCATGGTGGGGGCTGAGGAAACAAGCTGTCAAAGCAGCTTGACTGGTGCTCAGCCCCCCATGTATATAACAGTAGCAAGAAAGTTATTTAAAAAGAACCAACTAAATTACATAATAATAAAAGCTTCTTCCATCATAAAAATGATATCGACGAGTTCTCCGTTTCGTTGAAGACCGCGGCAATCCGTCTTGTTCTGTATCTGTGTGTGCGTCTTTGTTCTGTCTGCCCTGATGAGTTGCCGCTGATTCCTTTCAGCTCCCCCTCGCTGGCTGCGCGAACCCAGCGACGTCTCGGCATTGCTGGGAAGCCAAGCTGTGCTTTCCTGTCCGGTGGCGGGCTACCCAGCCCCAAAAGTAACTTGGAGCAGAATTGCCGGTGAGGAAACTGCGAGGCTTCAACTTAGCGCCAACAAGTCATACCGAAAAAAAAAAAAAAAATTACTTTATATGATACTTTGACGTTGCTTCTTTTTGAGAACCGTAAAGAGTAAACTTCAGCGAACAGGATTTTTCGTTCATACTGTTGTTGCGTCGATTGGTGGCTTTTATAACTGTAGAGGCAAAGCTTCTTCCTTTTGCCAGCCGAGAGCTACTCCTGTTTTGATGCTCCAGCAATGGTGTTAAGTTGTGAACTTTGACGCAAGACTTCACTAAAATGACAAGCTTTCGTTGGTTGTTATATCTAAAAGAGATTAAACAATAAAAAACAGAACCAAGCGAACGGAAAGAGTCTGAATAGCAGCAACGTAGCGATACAGATGAAAAAAAAAAACTCGATTGTCCACCAACTACTAGCGCTAAGAGTGCAGAGTGAATTTCTGCAAACATTCGTATGATCGGTGAAGAAACCCGCACTCGGGACCGCGAAATTAACGGAAACAAACCCAGCACTTTTGGGACGGCCATCGCAACGACTCAGCGTCACCACGTTCCTACCTTTCCGCTCTGCGCGCAGTGTCTCAACCTGAACCTTTGTTTCAGCCAAGATAATAATACGCACAAACGCCAATAACAAGCAAAAAAATATAATCGTGTTGCAACTCATGTCACGGGTCATAGCACGCGCGAGTCGACCGCAGAGATAATGAACTCAACCACGTGCCTCGACTGAAACGAACCGCATACTACACCGGAAACTTGCAGTAACAGCGCGCACAACCGCGAACCATAACCGCAACCTTGACATGCCTTCAAGAGACGCAAATACGCGCACAGCATGCAACCCGCGTCTCGCCATTAACTATAACACTACCTAGAATACTTCAAAGCCCGTGAGCAACCTTGTCTACCTTCACGTAATGTCATCGCTCTGCATTTGGGCCCGAACCTGACGTCACGCGTCTTACGACGCTTGATTGGACACGAGGCCCAGCCGAACGCTAACGGTGCACTCGGGTCGAATCCCACTGCGATGACGTCAAAGTTATGGTGCACGGGTTTTGAACAATCTAGGTGGTGGTATACCTATACACACTGGTTTCGCTCTCAGTGTTGTTTCGTTTTGCGTTCTCCATTGCAGACGGCGAGCCTCCAGTGCGTCTGGAAAGCAGCCAACCCCTTACACCGGCCGAAGACGGCACGCTGGTGTTTCGCGAGGTGTCTCTTCCCGACAAGGGCACCTACTTGTGCGAAGCGAACAATGGCGTTGGAGGTGCCATCACTAACCGAGTTAGGCTGCTTCTCAACGGTAAGGAAGTCCAATACATGAGCCGTCAAAAGGCTTTCCACACGGCGACAAGAAGAACCGGGCCTGGACGGCCCGTGTCAGCCTTTCGTTACAAAATAAATTACTTCTTTTTTTATCTCTTTCCCTTCTTTTTTCTTTACACGTCCATCAGCCAAAATGTCTAAATCAACACGTTGATGATAGCGGCGCTCGGTGACACTTCAGTTGAGCGGACGATTGTTCTTATCATAAAAAACAAGGCGTTTCAAGCAACGTCATCATTTGGTCGTTTTTTTTTTTTGTTTTTTTTTGCAGTCACTGATTAAGTTTTCAGTATGCGACTACGATATAGCTCTACCATTGAAATTAAGTCAAAAAGGGGAAAAAATGGGAGGACTGATTCAACCGTCATACTCTAACGTGAACGATGATTTCGCGTTCAAATTATACGTGACACGTGCATGCTCGCCAGAACTGCCGATTTTCCCTTTCTTGGGGTGCTGATCTACCGCTTCTGCGCTTCCGTTCTAACTTGTGACAATGGTTTTTATATCCTTGTGGTAATCTTCTGCACCTATACTCATTACAGGACCCCTCATCGACACAAAATAGACGTCTGTATAGTTGTCATATGTGCTATCTCAAATCCTCCCCTTCTTTCCGAATTACTGATTGTTCTTTGCGTTTTTCAGTGCACAAAAGGAAGCTAAGTACATTCGTGTTGTGCTCAGCAGGAAATTCTGTTTCATTTTCCAACATGGGGACTCCATAGAAGTTCTTACAGCGAATGGTTGCCAATGCACGGAAATAATGGCGGCAGAAACAAACTAAATTTGGGGGTTTCATTTAGAAAACAATCAACAGTCGAAGGGCGCGTGGCACGACCTAAGAAGGGATTCAGGATTAAGGATTGCTTTGGGCGATCTAAAGATTTTTATGTGCAACGTAAATCCGACTGGCACGTCGTCTACACCGCAACAAAATGTAAAGGTGCGTTCCCACCGGCAATTCGATCTAGTCGCGCGATAACTTTCATCGCAAAAGCGACCATCGCAGGCAATACGCGATGGTCGCAAGAGATACGCAGAATGGTCAGTTAAATATCTTTTTATTATTTTTCAAAAATCACTACAGTCAGCTGCTATACCGGATGATTGGAAAATGGCTAAAGTAATTCCAATCTTAAAGTCAGGTGATGCGTGCAGTGCAATGAACTACCGGCCAATTTCATTAACATCAAGTTGCTGTAAACTCCTAGAACACATAGTTTCAAAGCATATGAAATCCTTTTTAGCCACTGATCCTCTATTGAGTGACAAGCAGCATGGATTCAGAAAGGGTCTATCTACTGTAACGCGACTAACTGAGGTCGTACATTTTCTTTCTCGCTTTTTAGACGCCAGAAGACAGGTAGATTGTATCTTTCTAGATTTCCAGAAGGCCTTTGATAAAGTAAACCATGAGAAGTTAATGAATAAATTACGTCCAATATTAAAAAACCAGCTGTTGCTAGATTGGATTGAATCCTTTTTAAAAAATCGTAGACAGTACGTAAGCATCAAAAAAGGCTATTCAGATATGTGTGATGTTGCGTCGGGGGTTCCTCAAGGGTCCGTGTTGGGCCCGTTGTTGCTCTTAGTATTTATAAATGATCTAGTAGAAGATCAAGAGGTGCATGCTAGGTCTTTGCGGGTGATTGTCTTATATTCACTGAAGTTCATGCGGCCTCTGATCAGGAGAAATTAAATAGATTTTTGACTAGAATAGATAAATGGTGTGTTACTTGGCAAATGTCTCTAAATCTAAAAAAAACAGTATGTATTACAATCACTCACAAACGTCAACCATTAATATTTCCCTACAACCTTAATGGCACTTTGCTGTCTTGCGTGAATGAATTCAAATACTTTGGCGTCACGATCACAAACGACCTAAAATGGAGTACGCATGTTCATAATATAGTTAAAAAGGCCAATAGTAGATTGGGCTTTCTCCGAAGATCCCTTAAGTTTGCGTCCGTAGAAACAAGGACAACGACGTACAAAACGCTGACCAGGCCTTTACTTGAGTATGCGTCAGAAGTGTGGGATCCTCACGTGATGTATCTTGAGCGGGAACTGGAAAGAGTCCAGCGCCTTGCAGTGCGCTTTATATTTTCTAGTTATCGCCGACTTGAATCCCCTACCCAGCTTTGTTCGCAAGCCGGCCTTCCATCGCTTAGCAGTAGGAGAAAAACCAAGCGTTTAAAACTTCTCTTTATGATTCTTAATGACCTTGTTTTTATTGACAAAGCATCTTATATTACGCCTCACCGATCTAGAATTTCAAGAAACAAACATAGTCGACATATACAAGAATACAGATATAACGAGAAATGTTTTGAAAATTCTTTTTTTTCCACGCACAATACGCGAGTGGAATTCCCTGCCGGAAAGTATGGTGGCATGTCACGATGCAGAAAAGTTCTTTTCTTCATTAAGTGTGTTTCTAGATATTTAGGTATATTGGCATGATGTGTATGTGAGTGAACGGGTGTGCTTTCGAACCATGTGTACCATTGTTGATTTGTTCTTCTTTCCCACTCCTGTAAGAGTCCCGACTCGGGACTGACAGTATGTGAAATAAAATAAATAAATATGAAAAGCGACGCGATTTGAGCAGTCGCAACTCGACCCAACTTTTTTGCGATGCGATCTAGTCGCGGAGCGGCTGAGCCAATCAACGGCGTTTGGAGCGAGAGTTTTCGAGAAACGACTCGCCAACGAAGGCGTTGGACTCGCTCATCGCGCACGCCGGTGTGACCATCTAGCTTTTTTTTGCGATGCGATCTAGTCGCATCGCGCGACTGCTTACATCGCCGGTGGGAATGCGCCTTAAGAGACAACAGCACCACACCCCTTAATCTACAACCGATTGGTTACAGGGTATACATTGTTCCGCAGCGTTGCCATGACGGTTTAGTGGTTATTTCTAGAAACATTCTCTTTCCTCGATGCCGTTGCCTTCTCTCACAGATGACCAAATATTTTTGTGTCACTATACGTGCATTTTGTTACAAATAACCTTTCTTCAATTTGCTCGAATTTAATTAATGCTCAGTGACAAAATTAACCCCATCAAATCGGCGAATTCGGTACAGAACGCGACAGGTGAACTCAAACAAGCGATCGGTGTTTTTTCCCGCCTTGCTTTCGCAAATTACATTCTCTCGTCAAAACTACCACGGGGCGAAGTATACCACTCATCATGAACCGGAGGCGGTAAAATTCTGTGGTCGTTACCCTGTTTTGCATATCGTTTTCGAGCTAGTTGTGTAGCGGAATATGTATATACATTTCTAAATGTTCTCCCCCCCCCCCCCCCTCCCACACACACACACAGAGATTTTCAAATAAAATGAAAGTTGCATTTTTGTTTGTTTAGTTCAAAACCTGCACCGTTCTCAGGTCCAAAAGAACTTAATTTAATTCAAAATGTTGTGCCCCGGTAATACTACGGTAATGGCACGGTCAAATCAACCACCCCTTAAAGTGAGTAGTTACACCACGGGTGGATTACCTTAATTTAATTTCAAAGAGATGGCTACTACAACGAGGCCCTTCTCTCCATCCAGTGCCGGCCAGGTTCGAGGAAAAGGCGGCAGTCGTGACGGCGCGTCGCACCGAAGTGACCCGCATGAAGTGCCAGGCGACGGGAGACCAGCCCCTTTCCATCTCGTGGGCCAAGGGAAGCGTCAAGCTGGACAAGCGGACCAGTGCGCGGTAAGCACCCAGCTCGAACTATGCACCGACTTTCTCTGTGGAAATAGCCAAGCGCGCACAACATAATCCAGAACACGCGAACATGCTTCACCGTTCGTGCTTACGCGAAATACGCGTAAAGACATGTATCGGTACGAACTAGCATATATCCAGGCAGGCACGGAGCCAGGGGGGAGGGGAGCGGGCATGGGGCCCGCACCCCCGCCCCCCCCCCCCCCCCCCCCCCGAAATCTCCCATTTTGCTGGGGCATCCTCTCCCCCCTCCCCTTCATACAACGTTTTGTCATGAGCGCCCCCCCCCCCCTTTCCCAGAAACAAAATCCTGGCTACGTGCCTGTATCCAGGTGGAACCAACAACTGGACGAAACCCCTGGCTAGGTGGCGCGATCCGCCGTCCTATTTAAAGAATTCAGCCGTATGCACGTATCCGTTCATGCATACAACTAAGCTTTCTTGATAGTATGACCCCTCTTTTACAAGCAGCGACAAACAAAAACGAAGCACATTTTTGAGCGAGAACATACGGCGCCTTCTAATTCATTCCGTGGGTATATTATACGGCACGCAAGTTCGTCGGGCCCTTGCGCACCTTGTGTGCTTCTTTACGCGCCAAATGCGTACACGTGCTTTTGTTTACCCCCGACCTCAATCAATGACGGCGCGTGCTTGGCTGCCGCGTCATCGCGCGCTCCCTGGGCGTTCTCTATGTTGCTCTTCAATTAGCGTGCCCCTCCTTGAGATCCAATGCGCCAAAGACGCAAACAGCTACTTGCCGTACCCCGTCATGCTCTTCCTCAAAGCCTGCACCGTAACGACCGTCGACGTAGCAAATAATGTCGCTACTTGTAACAAAACGCGGAGTGCGAACTCTAGAACAAACGCGTCGACTCGTTCTAGTTGGTTATTTTTTTATTTTCTTTTTTTTTTTACGCAATTGTACTCCCTAACGACTGCGCAAATGAAATCTTCTCTTCTTACGTGATTCGCGAAAAACCAAATAGCCCACGTCGTTCAACAACGGCACAAAAAGGCGCGGATGATGATGGTAGAAAAATGCACGACCGAAGGAAATTAATTATGCGGGTCGGAATGTTATGAAAGTTGGTACAGAAGCGAAAACGTACAAAGACCTCTTGTCGGCGAGTGAACATTAATGAATGCAAATAAAAATAGAACATCTCTACATGGAACACTAGTGATACATATATCTGAATAAACAGGATTGCTTCTATAATCAAGACGTTGCGGTGGAAAGACGTTTTTGACGCATGCACGCAGGTACGAAGTGTTCGAGACCCTGACGACGGACGGACTCCTGTCCGAACTGGTCATCCGAGACACGGACCGCAGCGACGGTGCCCTCTACACCTGCAACGCGGAGAACAAGTACGGCAAGGACGATCGCAAAGTCAAACTCATCGTCCAAGGTGAACATGCGCCCAACTCCCCATCGGACGATACGAGGAACACTCGATGAGCGTGCGACTGATGCTCGTCACATATTTATGGCATTTGGAGTCTAATTTTGATTGCACCGACCTCCATCGTTGAATCGATTAATAACCTTTTGCTCAAGAAGGAAATGTAATAGGAACTTGCTCCTGGAGACGAAAGATGACACTGTTCCTCTGTGCGATGACGGACCAAAACGTAAGGTTTCTGCGGAAGATGTGTAGAAGAATGCCTGATGATACATTTCCGGTTCATCTCTTTTCATTTTCTTTCAGCGCTAACAAACTAAAGTGTACAAATTTATTTTCAAATACTCAAGCTTTCGGTATCAAAGTGAAACAGACATCGCGAGCTCATAGCCATTCATATGTCCGAAAACAAGATGTTATTATTTTGTCCTTCAGGCTTATCTTTCATTTACGAGTCGAGTTGATAATTGGCAGAGTAATCCCAAGCAGGACAACAAAGCCGACCAATGAAATTTAATTATAATTGAGTGAGGGTTGAGGGTTGTTTCCGTCAGAAACGGCGAGTCATTCCTTCGTCACGTTGTCCCTACGCAGAAGTACCAGGACCTCCGCAAGACGTGCGCATCAGGGACGTCTGGAGCCGGTCGGCCAGCGTGTCCTGGTCGGCCTCGTACAACGGCAATAGTCCCATCTCCAAGTACATCGTGCAGTACTGGAGGGACCATGGTACGTCTGTCTTTATATTCAAGTGTTTGTTAGGGGGAACGTCATGTTTGCTGACACCCCGGTGATTGGTGAACCCAACAGCAGGAGTAGCAAGAGTGCTCGACACAATTTGATATTGGAACCCTTGGTTTGGCGGCAGTGCAGGGAACGACTAAATGATGTTATGTTCTAAATGTTCACAAAAGCCTCAGATGATAGATATACTTGACCACAGATGTTTCCAACCAAAGGTTTTAGCACACACAGAGCTGTGATTTCTTTATTTCAATAGGGAACCATAATGTCACAGTAAATAGACAGTTTCAGTATAGCATTGTCGGCTCTTGCGTACGCGATAAAAAATAGTATAGCGTACGCTAAAACCGACCGGCTCGGATCGATTTTAGCTGTGCGTTACGTTTTCGAGTTAAGACCTCGCATGATATTGGTTAAATTTGCCACAACCTTTGAATTTTGCGCGCAAATAGCGCCACCATGCTCCTCAAAAGAAATATGGAAAATAAAAAGGTTTCCAATGATTTTATTTCAAACTAAAAAAAGCCGCAGCTGCCTGGTCAAGCGCGCTTTTCTGCGGGGTACGGAGGCTACGAGCACGTAGCAAAATTCGATATCGAAACCTCCGTCAATCATGCCCTGGAAACGGCACCTTTTATCAAAGCTATCGCAGGAAGAAAGTCATGGCCTATTGATGTCCAGCGCAGAGCAACGACTTGGGCAATATGTTGAAAAGTCGTTCGCCCGTCGGCGATGAACTGCGCGAAGAGGCTTAGGGTTGTGCAGATCGCAGCGTTCACGTGCATTGCGAGCGGTGAACGTTTTCACTATGCACTCCTTCAGCTGCATCCGGATCTGACTCGATCGCGATAGGTCCCGGAAAGAATTGCCGAGCTAAACAACACGCAATTTCACGTAACACTGAACTTCGCGAACACCGCACCGCCCTAGCTACGCCAGTCGAGGTAACCAGCATCTTGAAACTGGTGCTCTGGCTGGGCTTGTGATCTCTCAAAACCTTTTCGCAGAGCCCACTAGCCCGCAACGCGAAGTCCCTAGCGTTGCGTGCGTACGCAATACGCTAGCCCTTCTATTGCGTTCTGCGCATGCGCACTCCCGAACCGCAATTTATTTTTCACTAAAACTGTCCACTCAAACTGTCCAATGTCAGTAACCAAATGGTGAATGACCAAAAATACCCCTTTCCCGAGATTCACGCTCGACGACATTATATACATCGTGTGTACTAAACCCATCCGACTTACCTCTTTGCGGCACGGCACATAAAAATGTTCCAGTCGCGGGTGCGTAATCTTCACTAGTAGGCATTTGTTCAGAACTCAAGCAAGTATGACGACATCGTCAATACACAGTAAAAAATGAAGCCGAGGAGCACCAATGAAATTAATCCAATAACAACCAAAGGTTGAGCACCACGTACCATCCTTTTCCGTGTGATATCTCAGCAACAAAACAAAAAAATGTGTCCTGCAATATTTTACATCCGTAAAAACATGCATACCTTTTTTTAGTTGTTTAGGTGTATTCACACCTGCGAGATGCAAGTAACCACCCATGTTCACACCAGAGCAAGCGACCGGCGTGTCGCGGACTCACAGTCGCTTCTCAGAGAGGTCTCGAGAGTCGTTGCTGACACCGACGTCAATCCCGTTGCACCCACTACAACGCGAGTTTCCGTTTCGCTGCTTTCAAATTTTCATTAACGCATAACTACCTACACATACGTCGCCTTCGCTGCTACTTCCTCTTACGCAGTAAGGGAAACGCTCAAGATCAAACGACAAATGAAAGCACAATCACTACATCGACATGCACTAACTCAAGCTTGTGTGGTACAGTAAGTAACCATTAAGTCGAAAGGGGCACTGATTTGCTGCCGGATCAAGCCCTTTTTCGGGCGCTCTTTCAAAGCGGGCTGATACTTATTATAAATTCATAGCTACAAATAAAATGCCGGAATGCCGGATACAAACAAACAAGGCGCGTTATATCTAAGACGCCGCGGATTGGCTCAGCCGCACGGCGACTCGGCGACCAAGGCTTTTAAAAAGTCAGTCAGCGAGCGACTGCCCAATACAGGGCGCCTTTAAACCTCTAATAAAACTCAGCAATGAAGACGCTGTCGCGCAGCCGCTGCAAATTCTGAGTATGAGCACAGAGTGGTCCCCAACTTTATAACGCCAAGACATGGTTCGTTTTTTTATTATTTTTGGGCTGTTTCCTCACCTTCCGGTCTAACTAAGTTTTGTCTCGCCGATCACAACTCAGCCCGGGGAAGACATTCCGTTTCTCCGGTGACCAATGTAGCCCTAAGTAGCACTTGGGAAACCGAGTAGCGGCGTCAAGTCTGGAGAGCACTTTGTACCTTAGAGACCAGGGACGTCCGATGTACAACTTGCCAGACGGTGCGCATCTGCAATGAGCTCCCCACCTGTAGAAGGTCGAGTCTGAGGGAATAACAAAGTACCAGATGGCCTTTAGCCACTATAAAAATATCACTCCGCGCGGAAACTAAACAATGAAGGGAACAGCCTGGGTCTTGATGCAACACAGCCGCACCTCTCGCCTCTAGAAAAGCATCTTGCGGGAAGATGTCCAAAGATAGCACTTCCACGACGCCTTGCTGTGTAAACAGACAGCCGTATTCAGACAAATCGGGCAAAAGCGGTAAAAAGGGGGACCAGGAATGACTCTGACGAGCCACGAAAAGATGGCTACAAACTGCTCCTCTGACTCGCGGGATCTCACGAACTCTCGAAACGGCCGTAAAAGCGCGCCAAATCGGGACGGAACAAGCGATAGTCCTTGTGGCAGCAGGCCCTTCTACTTCAACGTCGGCAAGAATCCCCAATGTCGTTTTCTCTACTTCTTCTCTCTCTCTCTTTTTCTTTTTTCTCTTGTAAGATGTTTACAGTCAATGAACTCCACCACTTCGCCGCTAGCTGAGCGATTTCACGTCATTTCCGGCAGCGTCACTTCGTGAGATTCACAATGCCACGAAAATATGCTTAACAGCCCTTGCTGCTATGTGTCGGTATCTCAATTCAATGGGGCACCAAGCACTGATGTGACATTTGTTACAAGTATGATAAGCCGCACTTTAAATAAAGAAAGTATGTGAGTTGATTTTCCTCCGGAACACGGAGACAACCAATCACGGCGAACAACAGAAGTATCGCCATGAGTTAGTAAGCTGATAATACGATTATATCTCAAAAATGCAATGTGAGCAGAGACAAAGACCAAGTGAAACGTCTCTAATTACGTCGCATCTTCTCTTCTTCTCTTTTTTTCGTATTCTTATTTTGAGTTTCGTCATTCCCAGGGGGATAGTCCTTCAACTGTTTGCCGTGAATCGTTGTCTCGTGTTCTGTAGGAAAGTAAACTCAGACTTTATATTTTAGTCTATAGTACCAGCATTGTATTGCTGGGTAGAAGCTGTATACAAACGCTTTCCATGTCAGCTATCTCCCCATTTTAGAGATTAAACGAGATAACGGCAGCAGGTTTCGAAGCCGGCGACAGACTTTTTAGAAGTTCCTTGTCTCACATGACTCTGAATGCACCAACACCGCAGGCACGGCCCACAGGCTTCAAGAGCTCGAACTGATCGGTTCGACGACCTGGGCCATGGTCAGGGAACTGTTGCCCGGAACGGCGTACGTGCTCAACCTGGTCGCAGAAAACGCCATCGGCCGAGGAGAATCTTCGCGGACCGTCGTGTTTCACACCGGAGAAGAAGGTGAGGTGAAGGAATGCTAAAAAGATGTCGCTCTGGCCGAGGCAAACCAGAAACAGCATTCGCTTAAACGTCAAGAGCAACTCATAACGTTACAACTGATCTTGTCAAACAATGGCAGCATCACGTACGCAACGAAATACCTGAATGCATGTATAGCAACGTGCGTTTTCTTATATTACTTACAAGCATTCTTAGTCTATGTTGACATTAGAATCGAATGTCCTAAAGCACGAAAGCCACCGTGTCCTTTCCATTCTATCCACACACTGGCCACTACATATTTAACGATCAAATTATTTAAGCTACCCTTTCCCGGAATGTAACAATATGCGTCAATTTTAGTGCCCTATTGAAACTCGCGCCTAACGTATGTTCTTCTCAATGTTGGGAAACATACTAAGTACATTGTACTTAAAGTACCACGTCAAGTAGGTTTAGAAAACTTGTACTTTACTTAAAGTAGATTCTCTGAGTATGTACTTATACTTTACTTAAAGTATTTTTTTACTTATGCTTTCCGAAGAAAGAAACCTCTCGACTTCAGCGTACATTACCCATATTTGGTCTTGTTAATTTTGTGTCACAAAATGATGCTTTGTCAACTCTAAAGAAATACTGGGGAGGGATATTCAACTCTCCACAGAAACGCGAGCAGACGACTAATCGCTCCATTTGTTCTGGGGACGGCTTTCCCGTAGCTTTTTGAACTCTCGCTACTTCTTGCTCGGTCAGTGCAAGCGAGGAGGTGAAAAATAATAGTGGAGGACAGTTAATCAAACACCTGAAACTGTGGTTCGGAAAAATAAAGAAACTTTCAAGTCGAAGAAAAAGACAACAGAGGAGAACGTCGTAATGTTTTGAGACATTCCCCTCTGTTGTCATTTCCTTCGACTTGAAAGTTCCTTAATTTTTCCGCACCACAGTCTAAGGTGTACCATTATGCTTAATTATCACCAGCTCGCCTGCACTCGCTGTTTTTTCGTTAAGGAGAGGACACACTCCACGAGAGGATTGCTTGCGGAAGTTACGGGGCTGACGTCATGCTCTCTCCTAGTACGTTTAACGCCCTTGGGTGCAACAAGCCAGTGCAAGCGGAACCAGATTCAGAAGTCGGAGGGACTTGTAAATTTGGCGCCATTTCTGAAAATAACTACTCTTCCTGTGACCACTTGACTTTATCCAATATTCGCTGTCATTTCTGAAAATAGGCGATGCACTCCCGATAATACCCTGGGGCAGTGCATACGAGTTAAAAAAAAAAAAAAAAAAAAAACACTGTATAGGGGAATGAAAGGACACCACGAAAGAAAGTGTTAAGAAGAACTTGTACTTTACTTTGAGAACACAATCTATTTACAGTACATCACGTCTCATTTACTTTGTACTTTACTTAAAGTACTTTCTTTAGATGTACTTTACCCAACACTGGCTTCTTCTACCAACTCACTCATCTTCCACGAGAAAGCGGGATATATATTTTCCTAAACGTCGTTGGCTGCAGCGATGCATATGACCCAGCTTTCCATCTGTGTTTCGAGCTACTGATGAACTACACATTTGTCATCTGTTTTTTTTTTTTGTTTTTTTTTGTGTTATCGGCACTGAATTTTCGGGAGTGAGCAGAAGTAACTTTTGTGTCCCGCAACGTGCAGAGCCGGAAGCAGCGCCTGTGGACATTCTGGTGGAGATGAAAGGACCCTCAACGGCTCTAATATCTTGGAAGGTGGGTCCACTCGCTCGCCCGAGCGGATGTCACATCAAAATGGCACTCAAGCGCTTTTTGAAGAAGCTTGTTTTCGGTGGCATATTGTCAGTAAACATTACTCGTTCTAGATGGCAAGACTCACAGCAATAGTGTTGAGCATGTTGGGCATCTTGGGCATTACTGAATAAAAATGACCAGCTCTAGGTGGCAACTCACAGCATTAGGAATAAACGGCCACTATTTTCTCTTGGGAGGGGGAGGGGACCAAGCATTCTCGGGTCACTATCCCCTTCATAAAATATGACCAATGAAAATAGCGCTTCGCTTGGAGATTCCGAAAGTTACTATTATGGCTCTTTTTAGGCGCGTTGTGCGTTATATTTTAACAAAAACGTCAAATATCTGGGCGCAGGAGACGTAATACGAAAATTATTGCTTGAAAACGCCGTCTCAAGGCGCCCCCTGGTGTCTGCTCCAAGGCGCAGAAAGAGGGGCACGTCACGATCTTTGATTATATTTTTAAGAGGGAAGTCGGCCGTCCATGAGTGTAATTCCGAGTTTTTTAGGATGCTTAGAGCCCGTAGACATGAGTTATCACCATAATAGAAGATCTCACAATCCGCTTGAGTGCCCCTTTAACAGTAATATGCCCTTGAACCACGGCATTAAATGTAAACGAATACGCAAAGATTTCAGATATAAAGGCACAACCACGATAATTGCCACCAAGATGTTCGATCACTGCGTTTAGGGAGGAGGCAGTGGCACTAAATGCTTAATCACAGGGGCTGATGATTAGCCTTATTTCAATCGAGAAAATCTGTAGTGGAAGCGCATCTAAGTGGCTTTCCTTTGTTACGTCAGAAAACATAACTGTCCGCAAGCTTCAGGCATCGTCCCAGTCGGCTCTGAAATGGGTGGAGATCCTTTCTAGACTAGTTCAGATGCTACCAGAGTATACCTCCTATTAACTCTTCATCATCGCACCACTCGGTGCGATGATGAAGGGTTAATAGTTAGTACACACACGATTTTTGTCTTGCTGTTTGATTAGCCATGCCAACTCGGCGCATTATTGACCCGTTGTTGATACAGTTCTTGGCAACCCCAAAGGATCAGACATAATAGTAATCTCACCTTGGCTTTTAGTCTGTCTGGAGCGACGTATGAATAGGCTCTAATATGACCTGCAACCCAAATTAAACACAACCTGATTCCGTGACAAAATACATATGTTTATGTGAAACAACATGTGGAGACTATGCTAGCCTCTGGTCATTATGGCCATTGCGTATAATAATAATAAAATTGGCAGCGACCTTTATTTTCAGCCCTAGAAGGCATGAAATGCTGTCAAACAGCCTGGCTGCTACATCATCTATAGTAGGTGTTAGGTTAAGAGTTCAGGGCGAGGGAGAGGAAGGCTGGGGAGGAGCAAGCAGGTAGATTGCTGGAGAGGACGAAACATCCCCCCTCTCCATCATTCGGCATGCTTCCTCCTCCTCAGCCTTCCTTTCCCTTGCACTGAACCACAGCTCGTTGCAACTCAAAAAGGCAGGGCGACGAAAAGGAAGGCCGGGGAGGAGGAAGCAGACGCAATGCTTAAGAGAGGAGGAGGTTTCCTGCTTCCTTCTCCAGCGTACCGTCTGCTTCCTCCTCCCCGGCCTTCCTTACCCTCGCCGTACCTTCTTGAGGAGAGGGAAGGGCGGACAGCGGTGGGGAGAGGAAATTGGCGTCAGGTGGCGTATATTTTTCCGCTAAATTTAGCCGGGAAACTGAACGTTTGTATAGGTCACGTGACGTCGATTTCCCCCGCTAAATGTAGCAGGGAAACTGCGTTGGTGTCTAGGTCACAAGACGCGAAATTTCCCGCTCAATTTAGTGGATAACTGAATAGGTGTATAGGTGACGTGACGTCAATTTCCCGCGAAATTTAGCGGAGAAACTGAATTGATGTTTCGGCCACAAGTCGTGAATGTTCCCCGTTAAATTTAGCGGGTAAACTGAGTTGACATACAGGTCACGTGCCGTCCATTTCGCCAAGATGTACAGGTCACGTAACGCCACCTTTCTTACTGGATTTAGCGGAGAATGCACGAACGGACGGACGGACAAAATATTGGGATTGGGGGGTAGCACTAAAAAGCATTTCATCCTTTAAGAATAATAATAATAACAATAAAAATAGTAATAGTAATAATAACAATAATTATAATAATAATAATAATAATAGAGGGGGGAGGTAAACAAAAAAAATTTACAATCTTCGCGGTAAATGTATTTGCTCAGTGCGCAGAGCCGGATTCCGACTGACCGTCACCGAAGGCGACATTCTCGCTCACTCTTTTCTCCCGCTCTGTGCAGGCCCCTCCACGCGAGCACTGGAACGGCAACCTGCAGGGCTACTACATCGGGTACCGACCCCGGGACGACGCGGACTCGCCCTTCTCGTTCCGGAGGGTGGAGGCCTCGAGCAACGTGAGCCACGAGTACCTGCTCGGGGGCCTGCAGAGGGGCACCGAGTACGCGCTCGTGCTCAGGGCGTACAACAGCGCCGGCTCGGGACCCGCCTCGCAGGAGAAGACCGTCAAGACCCTGGACGGAGGTACGCGCCGGAACTTGGACCAGTTCTTTCGGTTGTCCTCACCCCTCAAGCAGCAGACATGAAGACAGAATCGCCCTCGGACATGCCTCATGCATTTTCGAAGCGTGCTTATTCCATACATGCTTAGAACATGCAGACAGTTTATGTAGAACCAGTGTGATGGACCTTCATACGAGCCAGAAACGCGTTCCAGACGGTGTCTGGAGACTGCCTTTTGTATGATATGTTCGCAGTCCGACCGCGGCCTTATGTCGTCTAACTTCGCCACGGAGATTGACCGGGCCTGGCTCGTTAGAAACAGTCATAGCTAGGACTGCGTGAAAGAAAGCACTGCCAAAGCTATGCGGAGCGCAAGTTTGTCTGGTTCTTTGGCAGGGGTCGTGTTGACGTCAGAACGACGTCGAGCTCCGAGTGGCTCTGATTGAAGGATAGTGGGTAGACCTCAAAGCAAGCTGCCTTGAGGTCTACCCAGTACCCTTCAATCAGAGCCAATCAGAGCTCGGCGTTCTGACGTCACCACTTTTGCAAAAGAAGCAGACAAACTTGCGCTCTGCATAGCGCACGAGCGGAGTGGCACGTGACGTCGTGTCCCAAGTGCTCGCGCGTCCCAGGCCTGGGCGGCATTTTTTGCACAGTTTTCGCCTAAGCTGTCTCACTGTCCGTCTCTTTAGGGTGATGCCATTATTTGTAGTATTCAATTGCCGACCGCACGCCGTCTAGGGGAAATATACGAAGAAATAGCCGGTAACGAAATGCTGCCGTAGCACTGCCAATGCCGAGAGCTCGTGCAGGGAGACGTGCTTTTACCCGCTACGGAACAAGAAAGATAAAAAAACAAAAGCGTTCGGAATCAAGTGGTCAGATGGCATTACCCTATGCTCCGTTTAACACTTATACTTTGTTCACCCTTAAGCTGAGGCTGCAGCCAATGCCACAAGCACGAGAGAACGAGCTCGCTGTTTCGAAACGAGCGTTCGCGCTAGACATGCACGTCCGAGAGCCAAGAGCGTGGGCAAGCTTGCGCTTCTAGCTTTTTCTGTAGTCTAAGCTTAAGGGTGAACGGAGAATACAACGCGGCCAAAGCTACTGGCGCGAGCGCGTGGCTTCATCTCTGGTCTCGTTTGCGCGAGAACGCGTGCAAATGATATGCGAGAACCCCATGCTCGCGCCAGCAACCTTGGCAGCGCTGTACACTAAGTATGAAACAGAGTATAGGGAGTATTCACTGGCGGCCATAGCTGTGTGCGCGACTGCCGAGCAGGTGCTGACGGCGAGCTTCCACTGTTATTTTGCAACGTGCATTGCACACCATCAAGATTGTCAGTCTTAGCAGCCAATTAATGTGAGGTCGATCTGAGCATGCGCTCTATACAGCGCCCTCAAACATTGCGTCCAGCAAATACCCCCCCCCCCCCCCCCCCCCTTGTAAGCAAAGCGCACATGAAGGCACCTTATCTTAGCCATACTAAAGGCTGGTTCAGACGTTCGCTTTCGAGTACGACCGACTGCGTTGCAAGCGCTTGTGACTGCTCACGACGAGAGAACAAACTTACGCCATTTATCGGTTATTCCTGGCCCATCCCCAGTCAACCTATATTTCCGATTACGCATTATTCTTCCAACATGGGCGTAAATTAACTGTGGCGTCATTAAAAAGCAACCATTTCTCATAGTGCGTATATTTCATCTCGCAAATACTGCGAGCACCACAGCCGCCAGCCCTCAGCTCTAGGTCAGGAAACATGTGAAATTGACAGTGATCGTTGCTTGCATGTTTCTCGTATGTGAGAAGATCAAGCAAGCGACACTGAAGAATTGTGGATTGCACAGAAGGGAATCAATTCCTATGTCACACGATATGCTCAGACAAGGAGGGTATATAGATAGGAAATGAAATGTTCAGATAAACAAAACTAAAAAAAAAATTTTCACTGCTTTCTGTTGTTCCGGGCAAAAGTAAAAACGCAAATCGGAGTCGGTGCTGCATTTTCGATTGGAAGAACTGCGGGGCTCGAGCACCTCATATTCTTCGAAACTGGCACTCGTGTCAAGGAGCACAACTAAAGAATAAGTGCAGACCAGCAGAAAATATATATTTTTGTGTCCAGGTTTCGTGCTAAGAAAACAAAATATAAAAAAACACAAAGGATATTTGCTGTGTCAGCGCTTTCTCCATTGAGGGTGTCTTTGTTTACAGTTAAAAGAAAAATTATTCGAAGAGACTGTTCTTTGTTCAAGCAACAACTTTAGCTTTCTGGTTGCAGTCATGGATAGCAACCACAGACTGCACGACGGCTGTGGTCATAAGTCAGCCGAAGTAACAGAAGCATCCGCCTCTTCTGACAGAACACCCTTGTTCGCAACAAAGCTCCGTGTGGAAGGGACATGAACGCCGCCTGCATGACCACATCCGCCCGTCCTCAAAATAATCACAAAGAAGCTACAAGATTGCGTCAGAGGGGAACGACGCGCTGGCGTACAAACGCAAGCTGTTACGTCAACAAATATTGTAATTATTTGAAGGAGGAAGCTATCTTTCGGGCGCTCGCGTCGGTTTTCGTGCAGATGCCCGTAACTTTTGCTTGTAGCGTTCTCTCTCTCTCACCCAGAGACTGAATCAAGCAGGCAGGAGGGACGCAGAAATGATGTTTCTGCGTCCCTCCTGCACCAAAGCGATTTCTCTATACGGGACACGAAGGAAGGAAAGAGAAAAAAAAATAATATCAGTTACTTTACGTGTCGTTAAGCTAAACGTTTGTAATCCAGTGTTCCATGAAAATTAACTGTTTACTAAAGAGATGATGTAGACAAAATCCTCGTAGATTCATCAGACCTGAAGTCCAACAATACTGTTGTATTCATACACACTCCAAGCCAACGGTCATTACAAGAAACGTCGGTGATGGTGCGCGCTACTTCGCTGAACAGACAACTCGTAGATAGCATCATGGCGAATATGCAGAGCGCCGAAGGCACTGCTGGCCGCTAATTGCTTACGAACTTGGGGTCAACATTCGAATCGACCTGATTAAACAATCAATGTGTCTGGATAACGATCCGCGGATCGACGTGTATGGTGCGACGACGCCACTAAAACTCGCCCTGTCGCGTCGGGGGACCACATTCGTCCAATAATTTCATTAAACGTATCGACTTCGTATTCGTCGTATCGGTATTCATATTCGTATTGCCGTATTCGTTCCTATGTGTCGCGAGGGACTGCGAGACGCAATTCTGGAAGAAACACTAAACACGACTTGTATTCTTTAACCACAGAAATAGCACTACCGTCCCCTGAGTAGTTCTGCTTTCCCAACGCGCTCCCTGGCCGCAGAGACGCAACGTCCCAGACCTACACTGCAGCTTTATCCACCTCTCGCAGCGAATCTGTTCTCCAGGACGAATTTGCTTTAATGATCCATATCAGGTAACGCACACGTAAAGCTAGCGTGGGAAAAATAGACGGTAAGTGCATAGAGTATTTTTTTTTTAATGAGTTTTAACCGCATAAACCGTACAGTATATACCTGGCTTACTTCTGGCAGACACTTCGCCTAAGCTGACTTACCCTCAAACCCGAAAAATAAGCACTCGGCGCTCTTACCACCTTCATTCCGGAACGAGTTAGGTACAAAGTCATTTTTAAAGGAGATTGCTGGGGTGTCCGATGTGGGTATACAATCGAAGAAAGCATCGACTTTGGCGGCTCTTATACCCCGTTTCATCCTATGTTGGCAAACAGGAAAAGCTACGGCCCCGGCGATTCGATCTGAGCGTCGTAGCGGGACACGCCCGACCCCGTATCGTCAGAGTCCACTCCTCACGCAAAAAAGTGCTCCGTCACGCTGAATCGCTCGCGGGGGCCGTGGACTGCGCGCTTCGCCGGTTGGTGCAGAAACGGATGAGCCAATGCGCTACTGCATACTGCTACACGATACTAGTTATAATACGCAATCTGTATAACTTCATTAGATTAATATTTCCTGCTCCATTCCGTCTCCATGTGTAGCGAGGAAGTGTCGGCTCGCGGAGTTGCGATATATTTCCTTTTTTTATATATATTATCGTCTGCTCATTCAGTTCAACTTGAAAAACGAAACCAGCGCGACAACAAAATAATCTGGGAATATGAGGATAACAAAAAGAACAATAGAAAAACGAAGCTTTTAGCGCCTCAAAAACTCCCAAATGACACCCAGATACCACCTATTTTGCCTCTTTCGCAGAGAACTAATGAGCGCTTTGCCGCGACGACCTTGGCGACATCGGCGTTGCGCTTTCTCCCAAAGTCAAAACCAGTCCGTGCAGCAGTACTTCTACACTCCGTTTCACCTAGCGATGGACCGGAGAAGAAGCTACGAACCACCAAAGCCTATCCAATGCCATGTGACCTTCTGGAGAACAGCGACGTGCGGGACACTTAGTCACGTGATGCCTTCGCAGCCCCGGATTGGCTAGAACTGGTTTGTAGCGTCCGCTGCGGTCTATCGTAAAATAAAACGAAGTATACGCTAGAGAGAGAGAGAGAGAGAGAGATTCCGAAAGAGAGTGGGCATTGCCACGCGCTTCGTCGGGCGGAAAAGTTCTTGGCGCACAGACACGCGACTCATGCGAGACCGGACGCTGCTGGCACCGATGCCAAGACATCGATTGCGGGGATGGGAAGAACTCGGTCCTTCGAAGACGCCCTTAATTACGGCCCGGAATACTCTTCCGCCACGCCGAACGTCTCACGGGAAGAGGAAGCAAAGAAACAGAGTCAGGACGGCTTTCGACTTCTCACGAGACGCTCCTCAAAGACCGGAAGCGACGTCACGATGAGACTGGTGGCTACGCATATCTTTCACGCTCGTTAGCGAAGCTATTGCGCCGTCGAAACGGAAGGAGGTGCAAAAGAGACTTCCGGTCGAGAGGCATGTGAAGACTACTAAACGTCTCCCATACAAACACCCCCCAAATATTGTGTAAACCGGCGTGAATAGTAGGGTGAATCCATTGAAGCATCCCGCCCCATAAATTCGAAAAAAAAAAACTAAAAAATAAAAGGCAGCTTGGACGTATTCGCCACGCGTTCCAAGGTGTTAATAACCACCTGACAAATTCTTCGCATTTACATCCCCTTTAAAGACAACTCTAGCTATATCTCTATAAACATACTTTTTCCACTTTCGCTAAATACTACTTGGAATCACTCCCTAAGATTAATAAGCGAATAAACTTGCCTTAGTTTTTCCTTCTAGGCAATAGCGGTCGCCAAAAAAAGTATGAGCATCGTTCATCCCCTCAACTCAAATCCAGAACAAGCGGTCACGTGACCTTGGTGCCGATCCTATGCCATCAAGTTTAATCATAACCACATGCTGGGGTTCGCAAAGTAGCAAAAGCGCGCAGAGCTCCGGGCATTGTTACAGTTCGGCTATTCTGATCACCGCAGCGGTTGGACACGGGTCACTACCCGAGTGTCCGCCGAGGCATAGATTGCCAAGAGCCGAAGTCGAGTGCTCACGCAGTTCTCGTATCCAATCCACGAGCCGCGCTAGATCCCACAATTACGTCATCTAGCTTTGCGAGGGCAAGGCTGAAAGAAATAGCCCCCTTTGATCCTCGCAATTTCAACGCGACAAAGACGCTTCTCAACCAGTGGCGGTCTGTGCGAGTATATAAGTACTTGGGCCACCAGTACACGCCTCTGCAATGTCGCGAACGTTCCAACTCGATATCGTTTCATAAAACAAAATATACTACCGTCGGTGTCCGATAACGTATGTCTTTACGTATTTGCTCGTATTTATTTTCGTTTCCTGATAACGAATTCAGATATCAAAACGCTTTAGTCAATCAAGAGGTTGACACGAAGTCGTTATTAATTATAAAAAAAGAAGAAAAAAACGTTAGATAGCTTACACCTGCTACGGTGACGATACAAGTTCGCAAGAGTCGCGTTTACACTGATAATACATAAAAAAAAAGTCTGGAGTGTGACTTCTCACATTTTTCGTACAAGAACTGTCTGCAGACATGTTCGTGGCATGTATGAAGCACACATGCTTCCAAAACATGCATAAGGAGTGTCCGCAGATCCTTCTGCCATAATGTCTGGAGCGAACAACATGCCTTTTGCATGACGTCTGACCAGCGTGACTGCGAATTAAGAGATCGCAAGGCCCGTTCACTGTCCAGGAGTAGGCGCATTTGCCAAGAGGAACTGCGGTGGGCATCACGCATGCGCAGAATCGCATTTTTCGAAAGCAGCGATGCATCTGCGCACGCATCGCGTCCCGCAGCCAGTGCTGCCGCGTTAAGCCAGAAACACGCGTTACTCGAATAAAAGTCCCCGTGCTCACATGTGATCATGGATGTCCTTGGTCCCGCAGACGTCCCGGAAGCGCCGAGGCTCTTCGTCACGGGGGTGTCTACGGACTCCATGACACTCCGCTGGGTCCTTCGATCCAGCAGCGACGTCACAGGTAGGCGCACTCGTCACCTGCGAAACAAACGCACCTCCGTGTTCTCACGCCGCTATAAGAAATCTGTAAGCGCCAAGAACTGTATTACTTTTAATTACTAGTATTTACTTCCGCAATAAATCGTATGTAAAAAAAAAAAAACGGAGGTTTTGCAGTTTCTGTTTGCCACAAAGTTAGCAGTCGTGACAAACAAACACATCGATTATCGGATAAGAACTCTACAACCAGAGGCAAATATAATAAAAGCAACAAAACAAGAAACAAAGACTGTAGAGCCAACAAAAAAAATTATAGGACAATAGGGAGTAAATTAGTGTCAAGGAAGTTCGGAGACATGTCAAAACCGCAGCACAACCTTACAAAACGAGGCGTATATTTGGGTTATTCCCGATATGCGCACGATGTTCATTGAGACATGCGCACTAAGAACTATTCCATAACTGATTAAATCAAACGCACGAGATAACCAGCTCTTTGATCGGTGGGCAGGAATAAAACGCTCCTGGGAAGCTATTTCGCACCACTCGTATCGCACGCCACGGTCGTGCATCCCAATTCGAACCGACGCATCTACGCTTCGTGCGTGTACTCATATACAACAGTGCCGAGGATAAGTCGCAGAACAAAATAGTACGCTCTGCCGAATGAAAAGGGTATATTGCGTAAGGTTGACTCTAGGCCAATCCACTCACTTTACACGTATTGCTTCTAAGGAAAGCCAGATTCATTTTATAAGCTCAGAGATACAGTCACGCTGCCATAAATGGATGTGCCATGGAAACGTATCAAATGTGGCAACGAAAAGGGACACAGTTTGACATAAAAGTTCTTCACTCGAAGGCGGCGTCTTTCATTGTTGCGTATGTATATTGTCGAAGCCCTTATCTTGTGATGTTCCTGATACCGCTTCCTGACTCATCAAGTAAGAGGCAACCAAAAAAAACTCAAAAAGTAAAGCTTGCAAATTCAGAACTGCGCTCCATTTAAGATGGAAGTCAATTTATACTTACGCAAGTCTTCTTCACCTTGGGGACTTCTCTAAAAGCATTATTTCATATGTCAAAAGGCTTCAGTAAACCGTCACCCATCAAACAACTATCAGTGTACAAACGCGAACACGCGCGCTTAAACCAGCGGCCGACGTCCTTCGTTCTTGTCCCCAGGCTACAACCTGCACTACCGGCAAGAAGGGGGCACCTGGCTGGAGCTGCCCATCGTGAACACGGCCAACAACGCGTACACGCTGACCAACCTGCACAGCGGCTCCGTGTACCAGGTGTACGTGACGGCGTCCAACGTGCTCGGCAGGGGAGACCCCAGCGCCATCCTCATGGTCCAGACGGAAAAGACCGGTATGCCCTCCCTTCGCAGTAGGCGACACTCCGAAGACGCGATCACGCGAGTGGCTCGCTGCACGATAGGCCTTGATGCCAACAGTGCACCTCCTACACTCTGCGATGTCCGGATGTTCATTGTCCACCGTTTCTCATTTGTAGCAGGCAGTCAGGGTCTATCGGAAGAATGCCTGTGGGAGGCAGCCATGAGAAGGAATCTATACTCCGTTTCACCTAATGTTGTACCGCAGCGAAGGCTAGAAGCGCGAGCTCATAGCGTTGGCAGCTGCCCTTGGTGCACGAGAGTTTGTGCCGCCGAGGTGTGCCATAGAGCAAGGAGCTCGTGCTTGTAGCCTTTCCTACGGTACAACACAAGGTGAAACAGAGTATAGTAAACTCTTAAGACATGTGCGTGTTTTGCGAACCCTACCAGTTCGCTGAGGCACTTAGTGTGGACGGTCAACATATATAACGATAGTTACGCCACCTCCGGTGTCAGCTTGCAAAAAGGCATTCGATCGATGACGTTATAGAAAGTAGCGCGCAACGGCACACAACGCGGCTGTACTCAGCATGTTCCAGGCTCAACGAGCATAGTCAGGTAATCGCCGCACTAATTCGTGTTTCGCTTCCCGCTTATTTGGAAGTTGGGCGTTGCCACGTTGGGACTGTTTCAATAACAATAGAATATGTAACGCCTTCTATAGTCTCATCAGTTCAAGAATACTCCAATGGAACCGCACACCATGGCGACATGTATTAGCGGTAAGGTTGTTACACCAAAAGTGTCGGAAGTGAGTACTGCTAGAAATAAGACGCGAAAGAACAGAGTTCAAGCATTGCCAACGAGAGGACCGCCGCGTTCGTTGAAATGCGATCTTCTCTTCTCAGTTTCAGGGTACGAAAGCTCCGCCATGGAGAACGAGAACTCTGACGACGGCGTGCCTTTATACCTGGACATGGCCCTGATCATTCCGGCGGCAGCCATCTGCCTCGCTGTGCTGGTCATACTTATCAGCGCTTGCATATGCGTCCGCAAGATGAAGAGCA
This sequence comes from Ixodes scapularis, assembly GCF_016920785.2. Taxonomy (NCBI): domain Eukaryota; kingdom Metazoa; phylum Arthropoda; class Arachnida; order Ixodida; family Ixodidae; genus Ixodes; species Ixodes scapularis. The sequence goes on from NW_024609857.1 coordinate 25,065,783, forward strand.
CGCCCAGGCCAGTACCAGGTAAGCTCGCAACCATATTCGCCGGTCCTGTGTTGCTCTTTTCCGCGAGTACAAGGACTGCTCAGAAGATAGAATTCGATGTATTCTTCTCGAGACCAATTCTAGAAGATTCGTCAGCTAAAGCGACTGACATCTGACTTTGAGATAGTGATGATCAGACAACAAAGTTCGTTCGCCTGACATGAAAATATCATCCAGATAAACAAAAATATATTACATTTTGCCGTTTGGCGGGAGGTTCAGCTTTGGTGCACTAGTCGAGAATACATGTTTAGAGTCGTTATTCAACATATTAAAAAGGCCAAAGCACAGTGCTCAACAGTGTGTATATAACCGGGCAAAACACTGTCGCCTGGACTGTCTTTATCTTCAAGCAGACGGGACACAATATGGCTTGTTTCAGCTAAAGGAGAGTTAGCGTTTCTCGGTAAGGTAACGTCTGTTACGGTCGACTTTCGCCGGGGTCATACTGGTCCTACATCATCCAAAAGACGGTGTGCAAACACGAGTCACTTCAATATTCGTGGTTCGAATGCCGTGTGTCAAGTGTCCTCCTTCACTGCCATGCGGCATTCGAAGCCCGAATATTGCGGTGACTCCCGTTTGAATTTGTATGCAGACTGTATTTTGTATAATGCATAAGCATGCGTGACCCCGGCTTAAGGGCTACCAGTGTACTTGCGAAAACGCTCCCCGTATACTGTATAGTTATCTATGCATGCTCGCACGTTTTGTTCGGTTTTCTTCCTCAGTCCCAGGTATTACCATGTCCTAAGCCCCAACTGGTCTTGCTTCTAGAAATTCTCCGGTACGACCCGTCCTCGCTGAACACGGAGACGATGATGTCCCAGCGGTACGTGGAGATGGAAAAGATGTCGGACAACGACGTGGTGATGGTGGCGCCCTACGACGGAAGCACCATGAGGAACGGGACGGAGCTCCGCGGAACCGCGGACCGCCAAGAGATGAAGACATACGTGCCCAAGCCGAGCACGCTCAACCATCAAAAGAGCCAGCTCAAACCGGTTCAGGTTAGGAAAGCAAACATTGAGTGTATAAGACTCTCGGACTTTAACGAGAAGTTTCCTGCAGACTTGTACATTGTTCTAATGCGTCCACATACGAGTGGGAGCAAATAAGTCTACATACGAGGGGGAGCAAAATCATAAGTTAAAACTGCAGACGGACTACAGCGTGACCCCGATGACGCGTTGGCTCTTTGAAGAGACCACATAAATCGATATCATTACATATCATGCTACAATTTATAACATAGGTGCCGCAAGTTGTCGCATGTAATATTTGTAAATTAAAAAAAAAAAAAACTCATTCCAGCAAAAAAAAAGAAGAAAAAAATGATGTACAAACATCTCCTTTATTTTTTTTATTTTTTGAAATCCTCAAATAGGTTGTGTGTCATTCTGGCCCTTATTATGGCAGAAAACAGAGTGGGAGCAAAAGGATATTTAACTGGCTTACATTTTACCTCCTTCACTTTGCCAAAATCCACGCCCGTGGCACCATGCCAAATGTTGCTTTCACGCGAACTAAATTCTTTGCTGTTGTTGTTTTTTTTTATTTAGGTGGATGAATTCATTCTTCTCTATTTTTTTACTAAGCATCTGAACCGTTTTATTAGACCCTTGTAATAAATCACATAGAAATATGTTAAGAAGCCGATTTATGCGGTCCCGTCAGAGCGCAAAGCCGCCCTCGAGGTCACAATGTAGAGCCGATCATCAGTCGAGGAATCTGACCATGAACAATTTCATCAAAAAGTAAGCTTCGTTTTTGACAGTTCTTTAGCCACATCACAGTCGCCGTGCCTTCTGTTTATCACCTCCAGCGTCGCACCCGACAGCCAATCACCTGGTCAGTTTGACTGCCCAGACCACACGTCAAAAGCGACAAAGCGCAACGTCGCGTTCCAGACTCCAGCTGTCTCGTCTTTTCCTCCCCAATCGCAGAACCCGATGAAGGACCGGCCGCTACCGCACCCGGAACAGTCCCCGCTGCGAATGGACGACAGCTACTACGACAGCGCCCAGTGACTCTCGGGGCCACCCAAACAACGATGCCTCGGAATAGACTAGTCCCAGCTGCTTCGCGGCGTTCTCTGGGGGTTCCCAAGAAAGCCGACGGATAAGAGTGCCGCCGACAGGCGGACTTGATACGCGGATGGTGTTGTGCGTGCCTCTCTATGCTCCTCGCGGTGTCACAACGCTACAGGGAGACCGACCGTGCACGCACCGAGAGCGACGCCATCATCCTGTCCCGCACCACCCAAGACAAATTTAGGCGAAGTCGTAGAACAAGGCAGGGGACAAGAGCGGGACGAGAAGATGAGGAATGTGCGAATGTGGACGCCGCTGTCTTCGGGCCTCCGCAACGAGGGCGGTGGCATGCTTCTAAGAGGGATTCGCGTTTTACGAGCTCGAGGAGTGCCATCGTTGGGAAGCGGTGGCGGCTGTTGTCGCTCGAAGATGGCGGCTTGAGTGAGGGATGGTTCACGTTACGAATCGAGAGTCATTTTCGCTCTCTCTGCCATGCACGTTGCAAATCGCTTCCGGGAGTCGTCATTCCGGACGTCGGATGCGTTGATGCGTCAGTCTATTCAACTCTGTCGATTCCAGATGTACAGGGGATTGCCGAGAAAAGAGAGCCGCATTTTACAGCGCGGGTAAATGACTTATGCATCGTAGGAAGCTCAAAATTCGTGAGAATGTGACGCTAGAGGTTGAGAGAGAACGCGAAAGTCTGAGAAGACGGCGTTATCTGAATCGAAATATAATCGTGAAAAAAAAAATGCTCCTATGATCCGACGTCTACCTAAGCCTAATGTCGTCAAAACAAGAAATATCATTGTGGACGCTTCCAAAATTTATAAAAGTGAAAAACAAAAACTTGCCAGCAAAAAAGGTAATATTGTTTTCTTTCTTGCTGACAAGTTTTTTCACTAAAATAGACGCTACAGGCGCCCACAATTGCATTTCTTGTTTTGACGATATTAGGCTTAGGAGGACGTTGGCTCATAGGAAAATTTTGTTTTTCTCAATCATCTTTCGATCCAGGTAATGTTACCTTCTCAAACTTGCGCTTTCTATCTCGACCGGTAGCGTCAAATTCTCACGGAGTTCTACAATGCAAAGTATATTTACACGGGCCAAAAAAAAACACTGTTCTCTTTACTCGGGAACTCCATGTACTAAGGTTGCTGCACAAATTGATGAGCGGCTGGCCTGAAACATGACGGCAGCTAAGCACTTACAAAATAACAATGCCTCAGTAACAAATTACGACAGTTTAGGGAGTAAATTCCCACATGAAACTTCAATCTCGATGCTTTCAAGAGTCTTGAAGTCCTACGTGTTTTTTCTCTTAGACTGGAGGACGAAAAGAAACCTGGTACACTCCGTTCATTATTTCCCCTCATACTTCCAGGCGTTATTATTTTTTTTTTTTTTTTCGGAAACTGTGGTTTTTCGTGGCTCTCAACAGAGGGATAGTCAGGAACGACGTTCACGCTCGTGTCAAAACCACGCGACTGCGACCACACAAAGTGTCCTGAGAGTTGTATATCCGAATCCAGTCGTCTCGGAGAACTTCCGAAAGAGACGACGACGAGGTACCGGCATATTTATCGTCGTGCACATAATGCCAACTGTCACGCAATACGTGCGAAGGTTTACACCACATCCCACTAATGGTGTGCCGTAATGGTATCCGGTACTTTGCGCTTACTTTCTTTTTCAATCTCTCTCTTTCTCTTACCTTGACGTCATCGCCATCGCCGTAATCGCCCACGTCGTCGAGGAAGGAAATGACGAACGCTGCCGAGTCAGTGACGGGAAGAACAAAAGGTGCCGTGCCTCTAGCTTCCACAGAAGTCCGTGGTTTCATCTGCGTTAAACCTGAGGACCCCGAGCCTCGTTAATAGGGAGTTTTAGTAGACCGTGTTTCCCGCTCCGCTAGCCCTCCGCTACGAACAAACCGCCACTGCGCCTGCGCGCCGATGGCCTTGGCTGTAGAGTTCCGGGTAGCGGAGGGGCTCAGCGGAGCGGGAAACACGGTCTACTAAAACTCGCTAATAACTTGCCATCACGCTGTGCTGCAGCAATTACTATAATCAACCCCGGGTCGACGCACCAGACGAACAATCGTGAAAGAGATGTCGGCAAAAGAGGCAACCTACCTTTTTGTACAAACAGATGTCGTATGCGGAGGCGACCAACGGTCAGGCCTTTGTTTAACTTGAGCCTATATGCCATATATAGGGTAATAATAGCGCAGTGAATTTCCCTTTTTACAATGTATGACAGGATCCCGCGAAGTGTGTGTGCTTGTGTTGTTGTTGTTTTCTTTGTTTTTGTTTGTGCGTACAGAACGATTTCAGTTCACGCTAGTTCAAACTTTTATAACTCAGCGGCAGCTTCAAGAAAGGCAGGGCGCAGTCAGCCGTGACCCGACTTGTTATTTTCTCACCGAGCACGCAACCGGACGTCTCAGATTCTTTCCAAAAAGTATGCACAACAAATAGAGATGCGAAGAACGCGAACATGGGACTGAGGGGTCAGATGCAATAACCAGATGTATCCGCCCATCTGGTCATTTCGGTAAACATGTCCTGTTGCCTCCTACCCCGCACGCGATTTCGTCCTTCACTGAACATTTAGATGTATATACCATACATTTCTCGCCTTTCCCAAAGCTAAATGCAACCCCCAGAGTTTGCTGCCTAAAAGTTAAACACAGAAACCATCCTCTCGAGATGCCAATCTGCACGTATCTTGTCCTTCTGTATGGCCACTCAGTTATACATATATGCTGCGGGATTACTTATGCTAACAACAGGATGGACGCTACGTGTTGGTTTCCACCGACCAACTGCCCAGCACGCACCACATGACTTCGCAATCTACCTGATAGCTTGTGGCAAGACCTATCACGTGACGGAAGAACAAGGTTTCATCATAACCGTCGCTGTCATATTACTAGAGAAGCGAGCACTGAACCGCTCATGATTGCCACCGTCGCATTTTTGTGAAACTGCATTGTCTTACGAGGAACTCGACCTTTTGACTCCAGGTACGACAAAAGCAATCTGGTCGGCTGGATCGAGGCAAGTGTTTGCGCTGCACTGTTGAAAAGGGGAAGGAGGGCACGCATACGCAAGAACGAAACGAACTGAGGAAACATCTTGCCGTTCGGATGGAATTGTATGTAACTTTAGAAAGACTTTTATACATATAGACAGGGAAGGCGACACACATCACAAAGATGTGTTGTCGCGTCCCCTGTCTTTATGTAGAAAAGTCTTTCTAAAGATGCATTTTTACCAACGCGTTCACCAACAAGAGTATGAAATTTTAATTGGTGAAGATGATTGCCGAGCGCATGTCAGCTGCGTTTACCACGTGCTGTTCTGCTCTTGCGCTAAAATTGCCCGTGCTTTCGATCTAGCTTCTCTTTCTTAGTTGAAGGTACCGACAAAAATAGAAAGCCAGGGCAGACGTGCATCTCATATAAGGGAAATTCGCTACCCGGCTTGGAGTAAAAAAACAACGCAAAAATAGTTGCGTGTTTTTTTTTTTTTGTTTTTTTATTTAGCAATGCGATGAGGCTTTGGCAGTATTTTGCAGCTTGCTGTTTTGAACGGGCAACATTGTCGCGTGCTCTTTTCTCGTGTGCTGTTCTGTGACACATTCAGCAAACACGTTCACTCAGATCGTTTCCACCATGGTGTCCCAGATGCTTATAACGAAACGTCGAAACAAATATCGACAGGCCATAGCATTTTCATCAACATAGCAAGTATTCATTAAAGAACCGGCGAGAGACATTAAAATAAATTAGCAATTAGTGTCCGCCGGTTTGTCCTCCTGTCTTATACAGGGTGCCCGTAGCTTGTAGCTTCTTCGCCTGCCAAATTTTTCTAAGAGCTGTTTTACTTAACCGCGTTCTGCGCTCTGGGAATTGTGATATATACGAGGGGCGTAAAACGTTGATGTGGTTGCCTGATGCTGTTTCACAAATTTGCTTCCAAACCTTTTTGTTTCTTTTGTCTATTTGATTTATATGTCAGTCAGGGTAGCGTGACGTGTACGCGCGCGTGCACGAAAATGGAAAGAAGTCGAGCACCGTTATTTATAGTAAGTATATAATTCAATACCCCACATTCCGATCGTTGTGCATTTATATTGATGACTCTAAACTACCGCTTTCAAAATTTTGAAACAGCAAGAAAAGCAAAGAAAAAAGGACCGTCCCAATTAAATTGATTGCGATTATAGTATAATACGCTCAGATTGAAGGAGTGATTAGTATGGTTCTTTCGTGATTAAAATAAAGAATGAATGCGATATATAAATTGTCGAATTTGTTGGACGTGAGCTAATCGGCCACGAGTCTGGCGTTTCATCTCTAATGACGTAAAGGATTGACTTGCGCGCGCTTGTAAATAGCAACGTATCTTTGGGAAAGGCTTACTGAAGAGCAACGTCGCTACCGCGACGATGTGTTGTGATGTTCACTCCGAAATAAGTACATGGAAACACCGTTTTCACGATGCGAGCACTACTTACCCGAAAGAGTTTCACGTGGTGACGACGACAAATAAAACGTTTTAAAACCTTATCTGGTCGATTCCCTGTGTGACATTGATTACAGATAGACGGCACCCTGGTAAGAGAAAAAAGGTAACTCTTCTAATAGGAGCAGCTCGCCGGTGAGGCAAAGTCTTTTAACAGGCAAGAAATAGCATGCCAAAGTAAGAAGAAACGCAGCACAGTGAACGACACACCTAAGGTCTGTTCACACATACAGCGGAGCGCTCTAAGCACAGCGCTGACTTTGCGCTAAGCGCGTGCTGACGTGAGCGTTCAGCATATTTGTATCGCACTGTCATAGCTGTTGCTCATGGCAGACACGTGAACAGCGCTACATCAGCGCTCCACTGCGTGTGGGAACCGCCCTTAAAACTCGCACGACATGCAGATCAGTAAATTACAACCACGAATGGGTTTTTTGCAGTAGACTTATTGCACTCCTGTCCAACTATCGTACGACTAATTTCGTCGTTCTATACATGACGACACGACTGGTAATGGTCATTTTTTTTAATGGGCCAACACATCACTTCACACACCGACATTCAGGCTTAAGAATGCCATGCCCTTGAACGTATACACGTTTGCAAGCATGGCGTCCCGACTGGTGCCCCATGCGTTCAATCACGTGCAGCTTCCCCGTGAAGGTGGCTTTTTCATACTTGCAATTTCACGTGCTTCCTCATACGAGCAGGAACATGGCGGAGGCCAGACGGCCCGTTTGCATTAAGCCGGGGTCACAGTGCTTATACATCATACAAAAGACAGACTGCGGACAGATTCGAAAGCCAGTAACCGCGAGAGCCTTGCTTCGAATGCCGCATGACAATGAGTTCAAGGAGGACACTTGGCACGCGCACATTCGAACCCCGGATGTTGCGGCCGGTGACTCCTGTTTACCGAATGTCTTTTGTATGATGTATGAGCAGTGAGACGCCAGAAAATATCGCATAAGCAATGAACATTCAAACCGGAAAAGAACACGAATGACGGAAAGTGTTGGTCGTCCTTTCCGTGCGTGTGTCTTTCTCCCAGTCTTAGCTACTGGTATTCAATTTACCACAGAAAATATGTAAGATAGGAAAATAACTCAGGAGACCAACAGCTAGGGCCTTTACGCTGTGCGTGAAAATCAATTTAAAAAAAAAAATACGGCAATTAAGCATTCAGTTACAGCGGCCTTCCCACGATAAAACCGTTACTACGTGGTTATCCCTCTGGGGATGTATGGTAGTACGTTTATGGTTAAGATTTCTAAGTTCGGAAACAACACCATTGCTCAGCGACTCAGAAATATGTCATTCTGACGTTCTGAGACAAGAACGAACACGACTTTTTATGACCAACAAGTCGAAAGTGTGAAAATCTTTGAAAACGAAGCTGCGAGGACCTAATACCTGTAATTCCACCTTCGACGCTCGCCGCCGATTCGACACATATATATTGCACCGTTATGGGGCTCCAGCACACTACAAAGCAGCGCTAGGCTAACAACTGTTCATTCAATCAATCTGCGCCTGTAAAGCGTATCAAAACCAAAACACGCTAAAGCGTAGAGGGAGCAGCAGTAGTATTAAAGCACCGACACGTCCGGCGGCAAGTTCCACTCAACTGCCCATTTCAGCCTCAAAAGACAACAAGAAAAGACAATTAAGGAAAAAAGAAACACGTAATATAATACAAGGTAAAGTAAGCATGTACCCCGAAAAATCGATGCTTAATAACGTCGCAAACACGGCACCCCGTATCACGGTCTCCTGGAACAGAAACGCAACTAAAAACGCCTCATCGCAGTTTCGGCATCGCCGTTTCCGCTTAGTACGATATAAGTGCCTCGGTTTCCAGGAAGAAAAAAAAATTAATAAAAAAATAAAACAACGTAGCGCAGCAATTGACACAATATCCGGCGGAAATGGGAGACCCAATACCACGCACCACAATACTCCGTTTGACCTAATGACCGCAACGGACGCTACGATTAATCTCAGCCAATCAAGCTCTGGGAACGTATCACGTGAGTACGCGTCCCGCGTGTCGTTTCGCCCTTCCCGAAAGTCACGTGACGCTCACACGGCAATTGGATTGGTTGAGGTGGCTCGTAGCCTCTGCTGCGGTCCAGCGTAAGGTGAAACGACGTAAAAGAAGGAGCGTCTGGTTTCCGAGGAATATACGTCTTCGCTGTAAGCGGCTTTCTTCTAACGACGGCGTAACAACGTCGGAAAAGTGACACGCGATTCCGAGCCGGTGGGGAAGTTAAGCTCTTTCCCTCCTTCGACAGGACTGCGAGGGAAGGGCCCCGGACGATATTTCACGGGAGGAACCGCTATACTAGACGCCGACGCGAGCCCTCGCATCGTTTGTCATACTCGCCTTTTGCGATACGTTCGGTATTTCTCTTTGTGGACGAATTTCTGCGACGGCGTTCGCCCTCTTTTGGTATCCTCCACGAAGTCAAAAAGTACAGCCTTAATCGATCGACTTGGTTTTTCGTTGTCCTTGAGTCTAAAATGTTTCACTCTCTATAAACATTGCAGACTATCCGAGAATTATACGTTACCAAAATGATATCAAGCTTTGCCTATTCGTTTGTAACGTTAATCTTCCCCTTCATCGAATGAGCCAAGCCACTGCCCGACACAGTGGGACACGACTTCGGCGCCTTTTCGCTTATGACTTATGGCGGGGCACCAAATTTCAGCCCTTCGGTTAGTATACCCCACATGAGCGCTTTCCACCACAATAGTCGAGTTGATGAAAGTCCTTCGATACTGAGAAGAAAAAAAAAGAAAACCGGCGGTAGCTCGTTCGCGCTAACAGTTTCTTCGGGGAGTGTATACGTGCTTCCATCGCAGCTCCATCGGTCTGACGTACGAATGAATCGAAAGGGCCAGAACATGACCAATCAAAACAATTCAGAAACAAACTCTCACCTTCTCGCTCCCTTTCTACGTCCCTTTTCACGACCGAGAAACATCAGCAATAACGGTTTATGAGCGGAGGGAAAGTCCGTCTGCTCTTCTTGTAGGGGTTGTGGTGACGTCAGAAGGACGCCGACCTCCGAGTGGCTCCGGTTGAAGGATGGTGAGTAGACCTCGAAACAGCTTTCTTTGAGGTCTACCCACTATCCTTCAGCCAGAGATCGGCATCGTTCTGACGTCACCACAACACCTGCAAAAGAAGCAGACGAACTTGCGCTCCGCATAGCTTTCAGCCGCGGTGATCGTACAAAAAAGGCAGTCTGCAGACACTGTCTTAAGCGCGTTCATTTCTTCTTGTACGACGGTCCCGCCACGTTTACACCTGTTATAACGAAGTCAACGGGAATCGGAAATCACTTCGCTATATCGGTCATTTCGCTATAACCGACTTCGGTCACCGAAGTGTAAAAGGGAATGGGAAATCGTGAACGCTTCGCTGTAGACTCTATTTCATTATAACCGACTTCGTTATAACCGATCACGACTATTATGTAACGAAGGAAAACATGCTTCGAAGATGCATGAGGCGTGCCCGCAGGTATAATTCTGTCATCATGCCTGCCGCGAACACTGCGTCTTGAGTATAACGCACGAGCACGTGTAACTGCGACTTGAGGTTGCAACACGAGATCGTCACGGCGTGACGAGCGACCTGTCTGCCGAGTTTGTACATACACTTCCCATAAAAATGGACAGGTCGGAGCGAGCCGTCAACAGGCATCGAGCAGCCTGCCACAAAATAAAAACGCTCGATAAAGTCAGTTCTAGATCTGAACGTCCCGCTACTTTTCGGCGGCTAATGGAGCCATCAGACGGGGAGAAGGCAAGTGAGTTTTGAATGCTTTCTCTGCGAAAGTAATTAGGGGTCGGACACTCGCGCAGACTGCACTAATCGATACAGCGCGCCAGGACTGATGCACTATTATCCTAATGCGGAAAGCAATTGGAACCAAGTTATTTGTCTGCGATGTAACTCCAAATTGACAAGTGCACACCAGAAGCGAGTTTCTTGGCACGACATTTCAGAAGGGCTGACACTCGAACGCGCAGTGCAATAAACTACGTTTTTATCTGCCTTAAATGTGGATGCGCCGTCCAAAGAGCGTATAGCATTTTTATTTTTTTTTATTCAGTTATACAATTTTCTTTGCAGTGTATTATTTTTTTTGTACCGTAAACGCAATAAACTATTTGAGGGCATGCGGACGATTGCAACTCAGTTCGCGCATGGAAACAAGTTTGGTCTTCCCGGAATTCTAAAAGAGTACCAATCAATGTATTCCCGGTTCGGTTTCCTAGATTTTATTTCGAAAAGAACAACTAGCGTTTTAGACAGATTTGCGATCGCTAACAGTCGAGGCAGACGCGGGCAAACTATATTTACATTTTGACAGGTAAGTTCATCTTACAGCTTGGTTATAATAAACAGCGTGCTGTCATGGTCATAATTGGTGTCACTGGAGATACACTTTTTTGCGAGTATTTGAAAAATCAGACGAATTCAGTTTTCCATAGACGTTCCCGTGTATGGAATTATCTCGTAAGAAAGTTAAAAAAAAGGGTCACGTTAAACAGTCTCAGGTTGACTGCTTTCAAGAAACACCATCTTTTGATAACCCCGATACCTCATGACAGTTCAATCCACGTCCACAAGGGCCTGGAGACTGTTGTCTACCAGTTCTCCACATCGACTTTGTCGCTACGTGGGCACTGCGGCACCGAGGAGGACTCTGTCTGGTGACCAAGTGGCTAATCTCCGTGCGCCAGCCCGGCGACTCTATCCCCTGCACGACTGCCCCAGTCCGACGTCCTCCCAACACCGTTTGCCGCACCTGGAGCACCACACCACGACGAGGCAAGTCCGAGAAACTCCGTCTCAAGCTCGCAAGCCCCGTCGTGCTGGACTGCTCCACTGTGTGGTACCGTTTCTCCCCCCCCCCCCCCCCCCCCCCCCCCTGCTTGCACTTTCGCATCTGGCCGTCTACTTGTAGAACATCCGTTTTAGTATATGTGTTAATATCAGTCACATGTTTAAGTCTTTGTGTAGTTCTCTTTTGTGTATTTTGCTTCCTGCGATTAATAGTTGAGTATTAAATGTGTTTACTATCCCGTTCGCCTAGTGCTCTTGTCCCTGTCCCCCGCGTCCCCCAAGCACACGCCCTGCGGGATAGCGGACGTGCGAACCTCCCCGTTGCAACCCGCGCCACTACCGCCGGGGTTGACATCACTATCCTCCAATCAGAGCCAATCCGAGCTCGGCGTTCTGACGTCACCACAAAGCCTGCAAAAGAAGCAGCCGAACTTGCGCTTTAGCCTTGAGGTCTACCCACCACCCTTCAATCAGAGCCAATCAGAGCTACGCGTTCTGACGTCACCACAGCCCTGCAAAAGAAGCAGACGAATTTGCACTTTTGCCTTGAGGTCTAACCACTACCCTTCATTCAGAGCCAATCAAAGCTCGGCGCTCTGAAGTCACCACAACGTTGAAAAAGAAGCAGACGAACTTGCGCTTTTGCCTTGAGGTCTACCCACCACCCTTCGAGCAGAGCCAATCAGAGCTAGGCATTTTGGCGTCACCACCACCCCTGCAAAAGAAGCAGACGAACCTGCGCTTTTGCCTTGAGGTCTACCCACCACCCTTCAAGCAGAGCCAATCAGGGCTAGGCATTTTGGCGTCACCACCACCCCTGCAAAAGAAGCAGACGAACCTGCGCTTTTGCCTTGAGGTCTACCCACCACCCTTCAAGCAGAGCCAATCAGAGCTAGGCATTCTGACGTCACGACAACCCCTGCAAAAGAAACAGACGAACTTGCGCTTTTGCCTTGAAGCCACCCCCTACCCTTCAAGCAGAGCCAATCAGGGCTAGGCATTTTGGCGTCACCACCACCCCTGCAAAAGAAGCAGACGAACCTGCGCTTTTGCCTTGAGGTCTACCCACCACCCTTCAAGCAGAGCCAATCAGAGCTAGGCATTCTGACGTCACGACAACCCCTGCAAAAGAAACAGACGAACTTGCGCTTTTGCCTTGAGGTTTACCTACTACCCTTCATTCAGAGCAAATCAGAGCTCGGCGCTCCGACGTCACCACAACCCCTACAAAGAAAGCAGACGAACTTGCGCTTTTGCCTTGCGGTCTGCCCACTACCCTTCAAGCAGAGCCCATCAGAGCTAGGCATTCTGACGTCACGACAACCCCTGCAAAGGAAGCAGACGAACTCGCGCTTTTGCCTTGAGGTCTACCTACTACCCTTCATTCAGAGTCAATCAGAGCTCGGCGCTCTAACGTCACCACGACCCCTGCAAAAGAAACAGACGAACCTGCGCTTTTGCCTTGAGGTCTACCCACCACCCTTCAAGCAGAGTCAATCAGAGCTAGGCATTCTGACGTCACGACAACCCCTGCAAAGGAAGCAGACGAACTCGCGCTTTTGCCTTGAGGTCTACCTACTACCCTTCATTCAGAGTCAATCAGAGCTCGGCGCTCTAACGTCACCACGACCCCTGCAAAAGAAGCAGACGAACCTGCGCTTTTGCCTTGAGGTCTACCCACCACCCTTCAAGCAGGGCCAATCAGAGCTAGGCATTCTGACGTCACGACAACCCCTGCAAAAGAAACAGACGAACTTGCGCTTTTGCCTTGAGGTTTACCTACTACCCTTCATTCAGAGCAAATCAGAGCTCGGCGCTCCGACGTCACCACAACCCCTACAAAGAAAGCAGACGAACTTGCGCTTTTGCCTTGCGGTCTGCCCACTACCCTTCAAGCAGAGCCCATCAGAGCTAGGCATTCTGACGTCACGACAACCCCTGCAAAGGAAGCAGACGAACTTGCGCTTTTGCCTTGAGGTTTACCCACTACCCTTCATTCCGAGCCAATCACAGCTCGGCGTTCTGACGTCCTCGCAACCCCAGCAAAAGAAGCAGACAAAATTGCGCTTTGCTTTGAGGTTTACCCACTATCCTTCAATCAGAGCCAATCAGAGCTCGGCGTACTGACGTCACCAGAACCCCTCCAAAAGAAGCAGACGAACTTGCGCCTTTGCCTTGAGGTCTACCCACTATCCTTCAATCAGAGCCGATCAGAGCTCGGCGCACTGACGTCACCACAACAAACCGACGAACTTGCGCTTATGTCTTGGGGTCTACCCACTATCCTTCAATCAGTGGCAAACAAAGCTCGGCGTTCTGACGTCACCACCTAACACTCCCGTGAAGTGAAGTGTCTGCGCACGCGCTATGCCGACAGCAGCGCCACCGCGGCGACCTGAGGTCACAGCTGCGCGTTGGCGTATACGCACAACAACGTAGCGCTGAGCTTGCTCTGAGCCACGGTAAAGCCACTTAAAAAGCTACACTTCCATTCTCGACAAACATTATTTTTCCACTGGCTTCAGAAATAGCAGAGCACAAGGGGACTCACGCGCGCCACAACAACCGCCAATATCAGGCGCGGCTCGAGTCCTCGACACGGAGCGAGCGCTGCGCCCCGAAAAGACACCCGGCAAATCCCCTTTCGCCGAACGTAAGCGGCCTGGAAGGCTAAATTAGCCGACGCCCAAGCCCCCTAAATCGCCAAGACGCTCCAAGAACGCCGCCAAAACCAAAACCAAATAAAACAAAAAAAAGCAAATGGAGGAACTCACTCTCCATCGGCAGTGCCAGAGGAAAGAAAGAGCAACGCGAATAAAAGGAATTAGATGGGGAGGAAGGCGATGAAAAAGCGGAAAGAATGGAGAGAGACAAAGAAAAAGGAAGACAAGAGTCGTGTTGGAGCGACCGAAGCCGGTCACGACGAAGCCCCGTTTATTGATTTTCCGGACCAGCAAGCTCCTCCGCATCCCTAAACTGGGATGAATGCTCTACGTCTTCCGCCGTGTAGAAGAGCCACGAAAGAGCCTCGCCTGCAGCTCGACGTTCGTGTATACTGAACGACTCTGACGCTAGCTAACACTGAGTTACTGGAGCGCGGGTGGAAATCGGTTAATATAGGCTCCGGTTACTGCATCCTTGTTGTTGTTTTTTTATCATGATTGTTATTTGATATAGCAAAGCGGGAATGGCGAATAGGTTTCACCAAGTCCTCCCGTCCTCAATCAAGAACAATAGAAAAGAGAACCTTGCTTATGATCATAATAAACGCAAACAAAAAATGGTAAGCACGTTTAGCTTATGGAATTGTTTTATTATTATTTTTTCTCCGGTCTCGCGTAAATTATGGAAGCCCTGCACTAGTCTTCCCTTGCGTCCGTTCTCTTATATTCAACGCCCTGGCTACGTTCTGCAACTACATTATCCTGGTTAACTATCCAGCTTATATTGGGAGCGCAAAAACAAACCCGCAGGCTGCATGCTACGAGAGCCAGAGGTCGTGGTGTATATGCTGCACCACGATGTACTCCGAGTACCAATCAGTGGTCTTCCATTGATTAGTTCAACCAGTCAGAAAGAGGATCGGTATCTTGAACCAAGAGCCATAGAGCCTCTCTGACAAAAGATATGGAAGCGATTTTACTACTCAGATTTCGTGAGCGCTCAGCCGCCCACCTTTCTCAATAAAACAATTATTGACGTTCCGCGTGAATTCCTCGCAGTAGGCTTACAGAGGCTTCTGCGATTGCAGCGAATGCTAGTCTGCTTTAGAAGGTAGCATTCTAGCAGCGAAGGTCTGCAGGACAGCAATTCGTCTACCCACGTCTATCACGCTCTTTTGTCAAACAATACTTCATCTGGGTCATAATGAAAGGAGGTCTTCTAGGTTGTTGCCCGCTCATGCCGTGAGGATGTCTTTCTGGTACCGCCGAGTACACGTAGATCGCTCCAGGAAAGTACATGTGGGATATACCAGTTTTAGTTATCAATTTGAAGACGACATACACAAAGAAAACTTGTTATAGGGTACGATTCAGTCATTCACGGCCGCATGGTGGCGCAGTCTGAGAATCCCGGTTGCGCGAAGACATGTCTATAGGGCTATCTAACTACAAAATGGACGTTCAGCCTTTGCCTAGACACATATCTACTGTCTGTAGGATCCTCCTGAAGGGTCCCAGACTACTTCTGGCAGTGCAGCAGGAGGCGCCGTCTTCAGCAATGTTTAGCGGATGTTACTTAGCTCGGTGATGTGTTTAACAGGTCAGAATGAAAACAGATCATAGCAAGTTGAAATACCTGTCCAACACTCTAAGAACTACCTGCGCGTCTACTTACCCGGAAAACACTCGAAGAGCCAATCTCTGCGATCTACGAAATCAGCTCAGCGAATGATGAAGCGGAAGCTGATTTCGCAGATCGCAGAGATTGGCTCTTCGAGTGTTTGGCGGGTAACTAGATGCGTAGGCATTTGTTAGAGTGTAGCTCAGTCCCGAAGAGCTATTTTTGACTTCTCTTTTTTTCAATAGTGCATATATCTAAGACAGCAAAAATACCACAAACGAATAGAACGATCTCACGAAGCGTTCGACGTATGCGCGAGGCAGCCATAACTTTAGTTCACAGGAGGCAATCGGCAGTGCGCGAGACTGTTCGTGCCCTGCACAAGCAGAGCTCCGGCGAGGTTGTCGCACGCGCAGAAAGACTAAAGTTTCCTCGATGCATTGCGGCAGCGGAGGCGTTGTCAAACTGGCTGGTGAGATCGGTCTGTTGAACGATCAACCAAATGAGAGAAAAAATGGTATCTGCCACTCGCTTTCGGTACACATAAGACACCCAAAGCTCCGCTATGTTTTCCTAAAAAAGCTTGCCTCTGTTAGAGATTACGTTCTACTGTAGGAATCGGAGCACACCAGCCTCGCTTTATCTCCTATGAGAACCGCCCCATGTCCCTCATTCGTTGGGTCGGCATAAAATGGGCGGATTCATAATGCATGCATTCTGAAACGAGAACACTCTAAAAGTTTCCAAACGCTTAAAAATGCGCACTGTCGAACTTCCGCGCGTGCTACCAAGACTCAAGAGCCGTTTCCCTCGGATCCCCGCAACGACGCCAATTAACGACGTGGACAAGCCCGATGCAGAACCATCGGAAGCGGCAATGCGCCATTCCGGGACACGACCACCGATTTCCAACACACGCGCAATTTTCCTCCGATGGCGGCGAGAGACGGGAGAAACGCGCATTCATCCCAAAACAAACAAACCACTCGAGAGCAATCGCCATTCGGCCACAAACTCCCGAAATAAATCAACAGCCCCCTACACGTTCTCATTCCGAATACACCACTCCCCCCAACATATATACTCCGCTTCACCTTAATACGGACCGCAACAGACGCCAAGAGCCCTCCCAACCAATCCAGCGCTGTGAGCACATCACGTGACGAAGCGCCCCACGTGTTGCTGCGCCCCTCTCGAAGGCCACGTGACAGTCACGCGTCATTGAATTGGCTTCGATGGAGCGCAGACTCCTCCGCGGTACATCGTAAGGGGAAAAATGTGCTTAGTATCCGAACGGAAGAGACCTTCCGATTCCCTCCAGGGCCGCTCCCCAAACACTGACCAGCGCAGAGTCTCAAGGCAACAGAATCCACATTGGAGACAGGCTCTCGCCCCCTAGCACCTAACCTCGAACCGATGCCCTCTCTAATCGAGTTGCGGCAAAGCCACCAATGAGCGCGAGGAGGAAGTCCCGGAAGAGGGCGAGGAGGAGGACGGGTAGTTAACGGGAGGAAAGGGCGTGGCCTGGCGTCGAGATTAACCCGAGGAACTAATGGCGGGAGAAGAAAAAAAAGACACACACACTCGGGGTTCGGATCTCGCCTTCGCTGACTCCGGTTCAGTCGATGGGAGCGGCCATCTTCGGAAGGCCACGGGAGCGCTTTAGCTTCCTCCGTGTCCTCGTCGCTTGTCAAGAGCCTCAAGAGTCCAGGAGGTTCATTGAGGAATGTGCTGAAGACGGATTAAGAAACAGCTGCGAGGGGAGGGAGTTTGGGAGGTGTTTTCTGCGGCGGAGAATCTTGGATGGCTGCAGCGGTGTAGCGACGGGATGCGACTCCCCGATGGGGATGACGTCGATGTGAGGACGCTGATGCGGAGGCGGTTCCGGGCGCCGGCTCCGGCGCGAATGCTGTTCCTGCTGCTCGTAGTCCACGTCCGCTGCGGAGCCGGCATCGGTGAGCCAGTTCGGACGCATGGGTTAAACCTTGTGCGAAGTGTACACGTAGCCAACACCATTCGGAGGAACATTATTCCAGAAAAAGGGATGTAGACATCGGGTATCCTCTACGCCTGCAGTCTACTTCTCTTGTCTGAAACAGAGAGCCGTTTCCAAAAAGTTCAATCTTTCGTGTTTACGACTGTGCTGAAACTGTCGGACAGCGTGACACCGGTATCGCTAGTATGTCTTCTAAATTGTATCTACCATTACTAGAGTAGTCTTGGCAAGTTAAAGCGCGAACTCTTAACGAGCTCTGTGGTTACTGTAATACGCAGAACCAATACCATTTTTCCCTTCGTGAGTTTGCACTTTCAAGAGTTTCCTGATTCTGATCAGCACAGAGCACGAGGGAAAGTTAAATTTTTTTTCGATCAATGTTGCCTGTTTAACAGTACCCATGGCCACACAAAGCTACCGTGATACAAAGCACCTTATCAAGCAAGACATGGGGGTTACGGAAGTTTAGTTGAAGCACCTCTATCTTTTTGACGAATTTTCACTGTACGCTGTGACAAAAGATATGAAAAACGTTGGCAACTTTTACCACGCTTCCCTGTCGCTCACCGTCAACGAGGAACTCGCACTTATTACGAAGAGCTTCTGCTGAAGCCAGGACCGAAAAAAAACAAAAGTCAATTCTGTGTCATTTGCGAACCGGTTGAATGCTTAACTGGAACCAGGCTCATGCATACACCTTCAGTCAGAGGGACGCGCAGTCAAACCGTTACCAGAGGGCGAGCAGCTAAAGGCTTCAGCTCAGCTCGTTAGAGCACAGTTAAGAGAACTGAACCATAAAAGCAAGAGAGACAAAAGGATACGCGCGAAAGAGCCATATATACCGGATGGTTTTTCGTATTTTTGGTGTTTCTCCTTATATCTAAAAGAAGGGGTTCCTCAGCAAGAACTAGCTCAAGCGCCAAATATTCAGCGCTTTATACAAAACAAGCCCAAGTCTCAAGGATGTCCTCTTCTTTTCTTCCCGACTTCCTTCGGACGACGCGTGTCCTCGGCCAGAGCCCGTGCGCCTGCAGCCGTTGCACTTCATGCCCACGGTGAAAAGCGGCGACAACGTACAGACCATGTGCGCCGTGCAGAGCGGCGGAGAACAGGTCACCTTCTCGTGGACCAAGGACTCACAGCCGCTGGCCACCGGCCACCGCGTCGCCGTCCACTCGCTGCCCACCACGTCCATCCTGCTCGTGAAGAACGCATCCGTCTTCGATGCCGGCAACTACACCTGCACCGGCAGGAACCCGCTCGGGCAGGACAGCGTCACGGCGACGCTCAGCGTCCAGGGTGAGACGGCGACACTATCGTGCCCTCATGTTTCAAACACACGTATGCAGATCTGGATCATACAAGGATAGTATAAAAATGAGGTGCATATGAAGAAAAAAAAAACTGTTGTTACATAGTATATTAACAGGAGGAAGATAACCATCAACATAGACTAAGTGTAAAAATAATTGTGTCGTGTGTACGTTTAGACAGCCAGAAGATAATTAGCCTCAATGGGCGTTTATCCATCCAGTTCAACCGCTAGCCTGGGGGTCTTTAACGTGCACCAAGCAGTAGTGATTCACGACCGCACACCGGTACAGTGCTCATCCATATCGTAACGGGCAGGGAGGGAAAGGTGGGGGGAGCCAGGATTCACGGGTTCTGTAGCGCGAGCTTTCGCTCCACGTGCTCCGAGCTGCGTTAGCACACTCGGTCACCCACCCCCTAAAATAAGTGTACGCTCTACTACAGTGTTACAAAAAGGAAAGCAAATTAATACTCGCCGTTAATTTCGCTTTTTTGAAAGTGGCTCACATTTTTATATATCTCTGTCTAACCTTTTCAGAGGCGGATGTCTGGAAAATTAGACGAACAGAAACAAAGTGACACGTTTTGTTCTTTTACACTTGAAAATAATAAAAACAAAAAGTTGTTTTGTTTTTATGCACGTAACTCTAATTGGTGCTATTTAATAATGAGGCCAATGTCCGCATTCAGGTCGAATCGCCCAAATTCTTAGTGGAATAACTCGCGGTCATGTTTTGATTCCGGCGGAAGTTTACCGCGGAGCAAAAGTGTGTGTAGACTGCAGCGTAAAAGTAGTATAATTATCCTATTCTCTCCACTCTTACGGCCGCACACGTAAGTGTCGCTATTTATTTCCCTTTGAAACCTGATCTAAGAAACACTACCCAGCTCCGTCTACAGGTATACGTGCGAACGAAGCCCATATTAACGAATCAAATGAATGAAAACTGCCGCGATAACAAAAGCTTCGGATTAAATAATGATGGTAGACAATGGAATAGTTCATCTTCCGGGCTTACCGAAAACGCTCCATTAGACGCGCGAACAAAGACTTGCGAAAGTAATTGGAACCACCGATAACCGTTTTCATCTATCTCCCATTTATCTTTCGCCAAATGCATCAGCAGTTTCGGACAATGAAAGTTATTTATAGCGATCAATCGGTTTATACTTTTTTTTTTTTTCAAATAGCTTACGGTTACATATGATTCGGGTAACATGTTCCAATAACTGACATGTGACCAGCTCAACCGACGTCGCCGTATAAACACTGTTGTGCTTCGCCTTCGCGAACTATGTATATTTCATTATGGCAAATTACGTTTAATAGAAAACGCGGGTGGCCAACAGCGTCGGGCATTCAACCTAGTCGATCAGATTGGTGAGGAACCGCGCTATGGGGTTTTAAGTGCGGATGACAAATCCCTTTAAGATACCCAAAATATTTATACCATTTATTTTATTCCGTTGAAATGCTCGTCTACTTAACTCAAAAGTATATTGATGTAATATAAAAAGCCAAAACAATAATTGTCTAAAACTATTTTTTTTTTTTTTTGCTGCATTAATTGGACGATGTTGTTTAAAATCGGTGCATCAACGCACAGCACTATAATTCTTCTCGACCGGGCATTGCGGTGGTCAGTTTCGTGTAGTGAAATCTAGAGGAGGGGGGGAACTGTTCATTCTCTTCGACAATAACAAAAAAAAAAAAAAAAAAATAGAATCAACGAACCCCCGTTACAAAGGCACATGTTGCTGTTTCAAATGGCCGGGACCGGGAAAATGAAGTGAAGTATGTTTCTCTAAGTATGCAACATATAAACATAATCTAAAAAAAGAAATAATAATAATAACTTTTTTTTTTTTTTTTTTTTTTTTTAACTTTGCAGCACATCAGCTCGAAGACTATTACGCGCATAGACGCGTAAACTTAAAAAAAAGAAGCTAGCATCACCTGGCGTTGGAAGGGTGCAGCATTTTAACGAGCCAACATACGCAGATTTCGAGAAACCGTTAGGGATGGCGAAACATCAAGGGGGGCACCCGTGCATAAAGGCACCGGGTTACACGCAGGGAAATCCGTAAAAGCCCAAGCGCACGTGCGGGAGGAGAGCGGCGAATGCAAGCGATGAGGCAGGCTAGGTGACTCATGGCGGAGCCCAGACGGCACCATTGATCCCGCAGGTAGACACACGGGACCGGCGAGGACAGAGACACGTCATCCCATCGGCGCCGCCAACCTTCGATTTCGGGATCAGGCGCGCCGCCATCCAATCGCGTCTGACGCCAGGACATAAACTGCACACACCCCGTTTCAGCTCTATGCCTTGGTAAAGGCCGGAAGCTGCGGCCCCCTCCTGAGCCAATAAGAGCAGAAAGGGTGAGCCGCGTGACGGCGCACCACTTGCGGAGTGCACCCCCTTCGGTACGTTGTCACGTGACGCGTGACGTGACGCTCTAGTTGGTTCGCTGGGGCATCAGGTTTCACTCTTTACTAAGTTGATCTGAAATGAGGAAGAGAAGGGGAAAGGACACCGAGCACGAATGCACCGAGGAGGATCATCGAGGGAAGAAAGGTTCATCAGACCGCTGACGTGTTTGTTTATTGTGTTCGAGAACTCGATGCTGTGATAAGGGCTTGAGCTCTCACAACTACGAGACATGGCTCGCATTTGGGCGAGAAGAACAGAGAGCATTGGTTGCAGACATGTAAACAAGTCCGAATATTCTTTTTATGCTTGCGCTAGAGCTATGCGTTCACAATGAGGGCGTTGGAAGACCGATGGAAATCATCTATGGAAGCGCGAAATCATATACACAATGCATGGGTTGGAAGGTTGAACGGGAGACGAAATTTCCGGCAAACGTACCAGTAACTACCCATCGATCCAGCGTCATCACCAACAAGCTTTACAGCCATATGCAGAGTGAACACCCAGCCCAAGACAAAACACAGGCGCAAGGACGTCTTGCAGTAAACAAATCAATAAAATATATTGAGAAGGGACTACTTGGCCTGCCAGATGCGGTGTTCGCTGCTCAATGGCAAACAACGTTTATGGGACAGTCGCAAAAAAAAAATATATATATATATTATATATATATATATATAGGCCTCTTTATTTCGTTGTAAGCTTAAACACAGACAGGCCAACATTTTTAACTATAAAGTCGTACGCGCCATTTCTGATGACAAAACCAACAGGACCTATAATAATAATAATGATAGATAGATAGATAGATGATGCCTATGACATTTATCGTTTATTTATGGTGCTTCACCGTTTTCCACCATGCGCTGTAACTCGGCGCTGCAATCTCGTCAACGTCTATACACTTATAACTTCCTTTGCTGGTTATTTCGTCATCAATAAACATATTCAAACTATTACGACCCCATCAGCAAAGAAAACCTTTCAGCAATCACTGTTCTTGGTGTCTGTTTATCTATCTTTTTAACCGCACGCAGTGACCAAGTCGCATTATTGGATGAGTTTTAGTACATAGTTCCACCTCCGATAACGATACGGTGCATGCGCAAAAGCGTCGGCGGAGTATCGGGTACCGTAACTGGAATTATTGGCACGATCCGCTAAAACTGCCAGTGTGTAAATAACAGGCCTGGACGAGCGCTGCCCCCCCCCCCCCCCCCCCCCCGTTTTTCTGTCCCCTCCGTGTAATGTCCCCTCAATGTCCTCTTCAGGACGTCCCCACTGGCTCAAGGAGCCCGTCAAAGAGCTGGTGGTCGCTCTCGGCGAGGAGACGAAGCTAAGGTGCGACGTCATCGGCTCGCCTCAAGCCAGGGTCACCTGGTCCAGACTCAACAAAGAAGGTGCGTTGTACTTCTCCGCATCGTGTCCACGTGCACCGGGAGCACAGTCGAAGAATCCGATAGCGTCAGCGTGGAGACACCAGCGTGTCCGTGAAAGATGTGTACCGCGCCGCTTTATCGCTTCGACCCAATCTTTCAACAACCCACTCGACGGGAACAGCCACCGAAAAAGAACCGCGAAACACGTAATCTCGATCGGCCTCCTGCCCGTCGAGTGTCCCGACTCTAGTCCCGACAATATTCCAACGCCGACAAAGGAGGCAGTCGGGAAGGACAATAATCCGAAGTGTATGAAACCAACAAGGCACATGCAAGGGGGTTGACAAAACGTCCAACGATTTTCGTTAACAATTTTCAGTAACGGGTTCCGAGAAAGCATGGCCCCAGACACGGCGTCAATCATCAGGTCGAACACGAATCACTGAAACGAGGAACGATTAAATAATCCCGGACTTAGAGTATATCAAAGGAACGCAGTATGTTGCTTTATTAAACCTCTCGCGGAACCCCTCGTCCCTATTACCCATCAACCCACAGCTGGAAAGAAAACAGAAAGGTATATCTAAAAACAAAAGCAAGCAAACTAGAAAACAATGCAAAAGTTCAAACATCCAAATTTAAATGACGAATTACGCGAACGACGCAAGGTGCCTCTAAATCTAGCAAACACATTAAAGTCTCCATTAGGGCCGGTTCGTTTGCACTGCCGTCCGAACGCTCTCGACCCGCAGATTCATTACCGGAAACGCGCAACATTGCAGAAAGACAGACTCGGGCCCTTCAAGATGCTTTCCCCGCCGAACTTGCAGACTTGGTGGAAGAGCCGCCCGGTCCCAGATGGCAAACCGGACGGGATTCGTCCAGCCTCGAGATGGTGTCGGTCTCGAGGGACGACGTCGGCACGTACCGATGTCGCGCCGACAACGGACTCGGGCAAATCTCCGCGGACATCGACCTCGTTGTAAGGGGTAAGCGCTGACACCGATGGTACAAGAAAGTGCGAGCGAAAGCCGCGCCTTCTGCAGATCCAGGAGCTACGTGACGGCCAACACCGATCTTCGGCCGAAGTAGCCTTGGTCCTCCGGCCATTTTCCTTCGGATCACTTCCTCTTTTATGTCGTACGTAGTACCATGGTTCGAGTACAGTTGTATCACGGCCTTATTAAAAAGGCAACGTACGGATTTATGGTATAGAGATATTCTACTACTTATGGCACATCACCATCCCCAATCCCCCTGCCACGTAATACAAAACACGAGAGATCAGTGTGAGGTCACTGAGGTTCTGTATACCACTCGGTCTACCCGTTCTCATATTCCGCATCTAAGAGTAACGAAGAACCCCGGACTTTACACGGGTCATGGAATAAGTAGTCAGCAATTCTAAAGCTTACCGAAGCTTGGTCACTACTGGGAAATTCAGCCGTGTGAAACGTGAAATTTCTGCTCGAAATCTGCTCTGGTCACTGGCAATCGGCGTTGTGGGTGCGTGTGAATGAGTGTGTACATGGTGTGTGTGTGTGTCTTGCTGCATGTTAAGTGTCTGGGGAGAACAAAAAAAAAAACGATGGCGGAAGATAGGGTGTTCGGGCCTCGGTCCGAACTACTGATCCACGGAGGAGTGACAACGGACGGAGAAAGGGGCCTGGACCGGACGGAGGAAGGAGCCTGGACCACGTAACCCCAGCTAGATCTTCCGGACGTCTGGACAACGAAAGGAAGCTGCAGTGCTGCGCGGGAGCATTGGACGGGCATTCAGCGCAGAACGGATACGACGCCAAATCTCGCCAACCCTGCTCGTAAAGGTACCCCACACATGTCACCATTTTTGTGCATTCATACCCGAGTACGTTTTGGCGGAATGGCGGCGCTATGGCCCAATCATCTCATCGTCACCGAGCAGCCATAAGAGCGCAGCACGTTCAATTAGAACAACAAGCAGAAAAATCATTCAGCGACAAACCCATAAGTTATGACAGTGTTTGTCTTAACGCTATACTCATTACAAGTAATCATTTTATTAATCTTATTAGGTAGTAATTAGAAGAGTAATCTAATTACTTATAAAAATAGTAAAATTACTTCTAACCATTACTATTTTTTTAACCTCCTCTAATTCCTTCCGACACCGAAGACAGACACCGGAAAATACCTAATCGGCGTGAAAATAAACACCGAAATCATGCAGCCCCGGTCATATTCAGCAAAACACTGCCGTTCCAAAGTTATAGACGACAGTGACAGTACCGCTGAATGTGCACGCCCGTTGCTAATGAAAACTTCGAGAACGTTATAAAAAAGCCTCGAAAAATTACTCTGACACAAGAGATGAACGGGTCGGGTCGTGTGTGCGCAAAAAGAGACAAAGAATGATGTAGTAGCGCGCCCAAAGTTATTTTCTCGTGTGACGCTTTGGCAGCCGAGCGCAGGCCTTTCACCTCGGACAAAGCTGACCGTTCAAACAAGGTCCGCGTGCCCGTCAGCGTGATTGACGAGGCAATAGTCTGATTCATTTATCGATTCGCTCTTCGGCGTTCTTAGTACCACCTCCTGGAGCGAAAATATATATATATATATATATATATATAATAATAATAAACGGGCGGCGAAAGCGAAGGGGCCTTTACTCCGGTAGATTATGCCCACGTATCGACCACCCAATATCAGCAATTTCCGGACACCTTATAATTAAATTCCGAAGGTAAATATAAAAACTGAGATACATCTTCGTTAGAAAGATGCGTGGTCACGAAAAGCCCGACGTGGCAATCATATAGAACAAAATTGTTATTTTGTGGCAGCAAAAAAAAAAAAAAAAACGCTTTTTGTGCAGCTGTTTTTAAATATGTCGATTAATCGTATTCCGTTTCAGTCTTGTAACTTATTGTGCCAAAATACTCGGACTGTAGTACCCTCCCAATGGTGTGACTGCGTGTAAAATGCCCGTCCACCAAACGTCCCTCGAGACAGACCTTCCCGCCATACCTAAAGGTACACATGCTGTAAATATGACTTTTTCGTGGGTCTGGCGCTTGACTGTTCGCGATCGTGTCATTCCCATATCATCTTTGATCCTAATCGGTGAACAGTAATGAGGCAACTTTAAAGAAAGCGCACTGAAGAAGCCCTTCATTCGTACATATATAGTGGCAAATATGATGACGCAGCAGAGGGCCATATTCTGCGCGCCAAAACTACGCCGTGCTGTGTATGAGAGGACCGCGAGAGGACCAAATCACTGCGGAGCGAGGACCTATCGGTGGAAGGGCCGCGAATAATGTGCGCAGACATAACGTTTGGAGCGGAAAATATATTCTGCTTCTGCTCGGACGCCGAGCACGGACGCCATGGGAACACGTTAGCCGTGCTCCCAATCTCAACGCAGGTGCGCATGTCTGGATACGGGAGATTTCCGCCTTTCCTCGGTCGGCTGAGGTTGCGGCATTAGTCGGTGAAATCGCCAAAGAGCGAATCACGAAGCAACAAGCGTCGACTTAACACGCCACGCGTTTGTTAAGCTGTCAGCGACAACACCACCTATAGTCCCTTCGAGTAATAAATAAATAATAAATAAAATGTTCGAAAAATGGTCGCTGACAAATTACGGGATGGAAATGGCTGGGTCCAGTTCTGATCATCGCGGTATTACTAGACAGCAAATAAAAACAGATTGGGACTCGCGATAAAAACAACAAAAGAGCCAATCGCGAATTCTGACAAACGCCGATTTCCCAGATTCCGTCCCTCTCTCTGGGGGGACGGTCGATGCCTGTGGTTATACGCAGTTCCCGACGAAATTCTGAATACGCCATTGTGAATTTTGTTTCGTTCAATCGCTCATTTATTTCAGCGCCTACGAAGGGCCACATTCTTATATTCCCTGAAAACTTGAGAAACGCAGACGTGGCTTCTTATTAGTTGTTACATTCACGCTCATTGCCTCGAGATTCGTTTTACGGCGTTCTTGTCAGCTAACGCCGTCAGGACTTGCTTGTCCCTGCGCGCGGCGAATTTTTCGAATCAAATTCTGAGTTTCGTCATCGGCTGAGATCATTCTATAGTTCGTCGGGGTTAACTAATTTCGTGTGTGTAGAACAAACTTTTTTATACATTTACAGAGTGTTGTTTTCGCTGATATTTAAAACACGCCAATGCAGAGTTTGTGTCGTTCATTACTCGATTTATACGAGTGCTCCACAAGCAAATAGCACGTAACGTTCTTTTTTTTTTTTTTTTTGTATATTTCTGAATTTTTTGTAACCCGCGGTCGAAACGAATCTAAACAAAGGACGGTTGAGCGCAGGATCCGAACGGCGTCGCCCTGCCAGCAAGAGGCACGCCCGCGCAGGGGCGCTGCGGGAGCGGAATCAATAAACGCGGGCCGATGAAACGAGCGCGGGGGTAACGCACCCTTCATTAACAATCACTTGACACGCTCGGCACGTCGCCCGTCTCTTCCTGGTCGCTTCGCCAAAGATAGCGGAAGCGCACCTGCACAATGCGCGCTACTACACCGCCGAGCATTTTGCCTCTAACGAGCGAAAACATCGTCGCAAAAGCTTTTTGCGTACCGATACATACGTTCGCTACGCGAAGGTAGTACCCTCGGAAGCTCCAGCGAGCGTGCTGTGCCGCTATGCACTCGAAAACACCGAACATCCGTCTTCCACTAGTCGGTTCAACCAATCAAAAAAGGCGATCGGGATTGTTCCGTAAAAGCCATGTCGGCTCCTGTGGCAAGACAAATAAGAAAGAGGGGGGGGGGGGGGGGGGGGGGGGGGACATTTTTTTGTTTTTGTTTTTTTATAAGGCAGCTTACTCATTAGAGCTATAAAAACATCAGCTACCATTGTGATGTGGCCTTGCAGCTGAGCACGTATACATTTTGAGCACGTATACACTAAATAAAAAAAAGAGCACGTATACCTTTTGAGGCGGGCATTTTGCACCACCGAATTTGTTTTTCTCGGTAGCTCCAAAGCAGAAATAATCGCCAGCATGTTGCGATGACGACAAGCGAAAACAATGTGTTCATTGTCTGCACTGATTAGAGGAGGGTCAATGATTGGCATTTGAGCGCATTATATAGCGCACTCGGAACGCCGTTAGACTGAAAGGGTCAGAGAGCGTGATACGAACAAAAAACCTCTGGTTTCAAACTTGTTATCGGCCTTCACTAACAAATGAATGACTCCGATTCGAAACTTTGTGCGGTAGAATGTGCCTTCCGGGAACTAAAAACTTGGGAGCTAAATCTAAAATTTGTCGCTGCTTTACACAATAAGTAGAACGCAAAAAAAAAAAAAAAAAAGGAGGGCACATCGTGTTTGTATTTAGTTCGCTAACCGTGGCGCACACTGAACTAGAAGGTTGTGAGCACCGTTGACACTATAAACGGCTTTTTGGTTGCAAACGCAGCAATTCCTCGGCCGCATAGTCAGGCCGTTATTTTACGGGAGGTATAAAGGTAGCGAAATATTATCTTCTCGAGTCTGAGCGAGCCGTTGTCATAAAAAAAAGCTCTTCAGTTTGAAATAGAGATAATTTCGTCGGTCTACGAGACTTATAAGTCAGGTATATCCGCTGCATATTTTTTTTTTATTATTCAAACTAGCGATTTCGTAAAACTACTGGAGTGATCTGTATTCAGACGCGTGTACTATAACAATTCCTAAAACCCCATGGTTTTCCAATTACTGCAACCAGTACGAATGGGAAGCGTAAAATTTTCCAGAAATGGAAAGCGCAGAACCTATATGTTCCGCGCTTTCGATTCCTGTCGACCTCTGCCAAACGTCACCAGTTCTCAAACCCTCTGTGCACTGGACGCACTGACATTGTGAGGAACACGACGAAGAAGAATGACTGGTGTCCCCACACGCGTATCGTCGGGAATGTTTTCTGGATATAACGATTCGCTCATGTGCTGCAATTTTGATACTGACGCGGTTCCTTTGATGGGTTTTCTAGATGTTCTGCAAGATAACTAACAGTGCAAGGAAGTTTATCTTCTCTATCTTGTGAATAGCGTGTTTCCCTTACAAATTACCCTCCCCTTAGCGCGACCGCAATCTTTCAGCGCCTCTTTCGCAGGGAGGCAGTTTCTCATCGACCTGCTCCATGCCAACGACCGAGTGACCAGCCTTCGGGGACCATCTGCCCTTCCAAAGCTGCACTTCGAGAGCCGAGACACCTTTCGCCTCGCGGGCAGCGCGGATGACTTGAGGCCCGTCACGTGACCCTGATTCTTCGGACGGCAAAACGGAGCACCCCTACACCAGAAGCCGCCGAAAACAGGCAAGCCCTCAAATTAAACGAACATCGCGTGCATGCCCCATGGTGAACGAAATCTTATATTCATTTTCTTTTTAAACGTGCTCTCATTTTTTGCTGTATTAACACACACTCCACTTGCAAAAAAAAAAAAAAAAATTGCTCGGTTTGTTGCGTCATGGAATTAAACGAGCAAAGTAAAAAAATACACACGCATACACACATGAATTTAGATGCATTTCCTGCGGTAAATTATTTTATCGTCGTTAAGTTATCAACGACACGGTGCAAACATGGCGTGTGTACACCTAAACATCGGTATCAGCGTAATAAAAAATATATATATTATCTGTACTGAAAGCACATTAATTAAAAGAGAAATCAAAACAGAGGGCAATTGCGTGCGTGTTGAGAAGTCGTTCTTGTCCGTTGTCCACCGAAACTTTCTCGCGAATTTCAGGAAAGTACCTCCCCCCCCGCCCCCCCCTTCCCCCTTTTCAAAAAAGAAAAAGAACCGCATTACACAGTATTTTAGCGCGGACCTCCTCGCAGCCTGCATGGGTGCAATCGAACACATATGTCCGCTCTCGTGCACGTCTTTTTTATTTTCCTCAGCCACGCACTCCGGCTTTGGAGGTCAGTCACGTCGCGGTCCAGCACCTGCCGCTCCTCCGTTTACCCTCCGAGATGTACACCTTCTATTTAAAAATTATGCGCCGGGCGTTTTCGTTTTCCACATCACCTGCGGACCTAAGCCAATGAATTCGCTGGCACTTACCCTTATAGTTTAGTCCTTCGTTCGAGCTACAGCCCCTAAATAAGCTTCGCGTCAGAGTAACGAGACTGCGGTTATCTTAATGCTCAAAATCATTGTTGCCATTCTTTTTTCTTGAGTTTTATCTGAAATCGCAGAAAAAGTTTTCCCGTTTGACTGGAAGTGTTAAAACAGTCAGTGACGAGCAACGCGATCTCGACGGACCTTTCTGACGCACAATCTAAAGCTTGCGAAAATATGGCATTGTCGAATCCTATGACGATTCGAAACGTATAACGATTCGCCAAAGGGAAAATGGAGGGCCGATTCTCTAAGCGTATCTCATTCGGTGGCTCTAGCTACAGCAGAGCCGTCTTCAATTAACCTCCAGAACCGTCATTCAAGGTATACGGAGTCGGCGCCATGCGTTCGCAAAATGTCAGCGCGACCCCATCACGGGCAAGCCAACTATTCGCGAATGACCCGTCGACATTGACATCGAGTTAAACCGTGACCTCATTGGCACTATTACCAATGTTCACCAGATGACCGATACGTCGTAGTATCGGTCATCTACACAGAAATCGCTACTCGGAATAATGCAGTTCAAGAAGCGAGTACAAGTACATGAAATCGCATAAAGTGCAAAAAAAAAAAAAAAAGGACATACATTTTAGCGAAAAGCGTGTCAGAAAAGAAACAAGCACGATATGACAAAAACAAAGTAAATTCATTCTCACCTTCAGCTACTCATATACATATAAATACACTCTCTTCAATTCAGGACGTTGTTCGATGTCGGTTCACGCGTGGCGAGAATACATTCCACGGAAAACATATTCTAGCTCCTGCAGCGTCCTGCATTGGTGTCACTGGTGGCCTTAACCGTGTGCGCTGCTGCTGAGCGCGTGCTGACGGCGAGCTTCCGCAGTCCTTTTCGAGCGTGCATCTAGCACCATCAAGGTTGTCGGTCTTAGCAGGCTATTAATGTGAGCTCGTTCTGAGCATGCGCTCTAAACAGCAGCCACAAATATGGCGTCCAGTGAAGCCGTAATGAGAAAAACAGCGCATACTGGACGAAGAAACAGAAAAGGGAACACGTGTGATATACATATAAGCGTGCCGCATGTGCAGGGAGAGTTGTACGCGGTGTCGGGATTGAAAAAGGCGATTCAGCGTGAAGCTCGCGAGATACACTTCCCCCTTCGTGCCTAGCGAGTTTCGACGAGTGCCGCGTTAACGCACCAGCGGAGCGTGAAACTCCAAATCGACGCAACTCTGCCACACATACACACCCACGGGTATACGAGCAAGCGAACCAGACCGCGGCGCGACGAACCGCGGCTACTGCACCACGGCCACGCCACAGCAGCCCCTAGATCGCGTCATCATCATCGGCCACGACACGCGCGCGGCGATCCGCTGCACTGAGT
Source organism: Ixodes scapularis (assembly GCF_016920785.2). Taxonomy (NCBI): domain Eukaryota; kingdom Metazoa; phylum Arthropoda; class Arachnida; order Ixodida; family Ixodidae; genus Ixodes; species Ixodes scapularis. Next base: position 25,097,140 of record NW_024609857.1, read on the forward strand.
AATCGGTTGCACCCCGGCAGAAAAGAAAATGGAAAAAATATACGAAAGAGACCTCAATACCGCATTCAGATACACTACGACTGCATGCAAACTCTGCTCGCGATGCCATGCGAGTACCTACGCAGGACGATATCAGAGAGGGCACTTTCGTCGTGTATTCGATGTCTCTGAGAGTAAAGAATCCAGTCGTGCTGAGGAAAACAAACGTGTCAATCGAATCAAATTAGGAAATCGCCAAAAAACATATTGTGGCTGAAACCCGTTCAAGCGAAAAAATGCGACTGATCATGAAATCCGGCGTCTCATCGCGATTTCTCTGCTTTGAACTTGAGAGGATGCTCGCATTTTTCCTGAAAGGTAGAAATATCAGTCATTACTTGTAATGTCACCCCCCCCCCCCCCCCCAAACCACCTATCATCAAAACATATCTTTTTCAGTGACATGTTTTTGAAAAGAGAGGTACTACTTTATTAAGATTTTCTAACACAACACTCCTCTTACCGAAAATACTTGTTGCTGTTGTTTTTTTATATGGGCAACACTAAAAGCATGGCGAAAGCAAATCCAGTTTCTCGGGCACTATACTAGGTACGAGTGGAAACACTTCTTCGTTTCGACAGTCACAAGCAAAAAAAAAAAAAAAAAAAAAAAAAAAACAACGTCAAAAAGCAGGATGAAATTTAAGCCCTCCACAGTTCACACCCGACAACTTTTACAGCAAACGGTGGAACGTCAATCAATGTGAAGGAAATCCACGAAGAAAGCGCACTTTTCACACAGAAAAATAATCTCCGGAGGCTCACGAACAGACCAAACTCGCGAAAAACGATCGGCGTTGTATACGTATCGCGTTAGTCACGACCGGGAGTGAACAACCGAAGGAGCCAATCCCAACCTTGCCCCCCCCCCCCCCCCCCCCCCCCCCCAGGGCGGGTATCTATAACCCCGAACTGTACAAACATGGTCCACGCCGCTATCAACCGCCACCACCGCTACAAACCCACCATGGCGAGAAAAAGCGCGCTCGCACGGCGGCGTGGCGAGTCAATGAACCTGGAAGAAAAAGCGTGCGTGGCGACGTCGTACGGATTTTTTGCGCTCTCAAAATCTCCCGCGAACCACATCAATCCCGCCACCTTCGTCCTCAGTTATTATGTATTAGGACCATCTTTCCCTCTTCTTCGTTCCCCCCTCTTCCCAATCCCCAAGGTACCATCGATCCAAAAGAACCCTTTATAAAACGCAGAGAGAGGGCGAGCGGAGGCGAACCGTAAAAAAATTGAAAAACGCTAAAAACACTCAACTATAGGTTGACATCAAAAAGAAGTAAAGCTAAACAGCGAACTGATAAAAAACAGCGTAAACGATCTAAAAAAAAAAAAAAACTATTGAATCGGGCAATTGCGCGCTTCCCTTCAGTCAACCGGACAGCTGCATGAGATGAGGAGTAATACATCTAAAAAATAAATAAACACCGAGAGTTCGCTGGAAAAGAAATTAACCCCCCAACACGAGGCGCACCAACATGAAAATGTCGTAGGAACAATGACGCCAGCGAAGAAATCTGTCAATGCGATCGATACAGAAACGCGCGGAGGCGGCGCCGGCCGGTGTTCCCCCTCGCCCTTTAACTGCTTCCCTTCCTCATGGCCAGCTTTGCCTAAGCTTTTGTAACACCTCTCTCTCGCTCTTTTACGCGCCCCGATAGTTTGCCGATATCAGACGCAATTAGCGTTACCTTGCATTTTTTATGAGACATGGCAGCTTCGCGCGCGATGAAAAACGCGACAAGGTGGGCAAAGTGTCGTTCAGACCGATGACGATGATTGTTATTGCGTGGTACACTCCGCGAACACAGCTGCTCCAGGCCGCACGAACGATTTGCGTCACCGGTTATGGGCCTTTTGTCTATCGTCTCTCAACCTGAGTCTGCTAAACTAAGATACAAAAAAAAAAAAATTAATAAAAGAAAATAAGAAAACATTCGAAGAATTTAAGTTGGGACGCCGCAACAACAGCGACACTTGTGTTCGCTCGTGCTTTTCGCCAACATTTCTACGACGAACCGCCGGGATCGCTACATCAGACAGCATAGAACATATGAGCATTCTTTTTTTTCTTTTTTAAGTCATATGTTGCCATTTTGGGACCACTTTCTGTGCATGGGCGGGATAGGACGTTAAACACACCAGTCAGAGACGCGTTACAGGCGGCGTAATTATAGTGGGAGCTATATTACCGAATTCGTAGGAACATTTCCCCCGTTGTACTCCATGGAAAAGGCTGGGGGTGGGGCCACTTTTCAATTGTCTTTGGTTACTTGAATACATATATACGTATAGCAAAATGGGGAATGTTGGCACAACATATACGTCGGCTCGGTATACACTGGACGACAGTTGATTCAATCAGAATGAATATACACCCACACCGACGGACGCAGGAAAAAAAAAATGCATCTGGTATTTCACCCGACAAGGTCATTTTTTGCGTCTGCGCGGTCTCCACAAGCTCTATTGTATCTCAATTCGTCAAATAGCCCCAAGTATGAAACCTCGATTTCACATTTCGTTCTATAGTTGAGAACTTTAAAAACGGGAAGGTGTACGCCACAGACGCAGGCACTGTTTCAGCGTATATTGTCCACGATATAATACGTACAAATCACGTAACTTACGCAGACGAAAATCCTCGCACAAACTGGTAAAACACTATGCACATCATGCATGCATGCACGCAATACAACCGCGAATATTCGCGGTTAGAGAAAGGGTACGTGGCAAGACCCGCATGGATCGCATAGTGAATTACTGCGAACAAAATGTAAAATTTTAGTCTTGTAAACTATCCCCCCCCCCCCTCCCCTTTTTCCCCGCCCTTTTGCTATGAAAGCACTACTGCATCGAACAACTCACAACGCGCCGGCTTTATCTTTTTTCTTTTTTTCTTTTAAGAAAGGGAGCGGGGCATTGATTCCACGTTTAAGCGGTTTGGGGTCACGAACATTTCAGAAGTTGGAAAAAGCTGGAAACGACGGCTACGCGCGTCACCCCATATTTTCTCTCCGCAGATTTAAGACGTCAAGGTACCTTGGTTCAAAAACCCCGGCGAGCAACACACAACGTACAACAAAGGGAGCCAAAAGAAATGCGTGAAACGTAATTGACACCTCGCGCCAATTTCGCCTTTCGCTCAAATCTCGGCAAAGGCGCTGCAAATCGTCCCCCTCCCTTCACACTCCATCCCCCTCTAACGCTTGACAAACGTCCAAGAACGAAACAGCTGCGTGACTCACGAACCTATGCACATAAACTGGGACGGGAGATTAGTGAAATCCGTCGCCGAGGCTAATCTCGCCCTGCATTACCAATCTTGCTCCTTTCTTCCTTTTTATCCTGAGTGACTGGTGAAGGATACAGTCGGGGCGAGGCAAGACAGTCGAGGAGGTGTGGGGCGCCCAACTCAAACAATGTCCGGCAGATATAAATGGCGCATGTGTGGGTGCGGGCTGCATGGAAGTTCTGGAGGGAGGACTCGCTTGGCAACGAGGGGGTGCAGTGAAGAAAAGGATACCATTACTTTTCTGTGTACACGCCGGACACGCCTGACTGGTAAATATCTGGAAGATAAAGTGTCCACTGGTTGAAAAAATACAATGTTTCCTTTTTGCTTTTCTTTCCCCTAAAATAAATTTAAAAAAAAAAACAAAAAAAAAAAACAGCACTTTTTGACACGGTGTGTTGTATTGTTCGCTTCCCTCCGAGCCTCGCAGCCACGGGTTTCGGGCCTTGTTCAGCCTGGACATTCGAAATGGTGTGGCTAGCCTTGCGAGCCACACAGAGTACCTCAAGTTCCTCTCAGCCTACGATGGACTGAAGGCAAAAGCTACGGACGGCCAGATCCAATCATGAGTCACTTAATTCCGCCTTATTTCCCTTCGATGCACGTATCGGTGCCCGCGTCTCAGATCGCTGATAGAGATGGGCGGACTGTGGCTCGAATCTAATAGCACTCAGTGACTCATCAGTTTACACTGCGAAGAAAGCCACTATATACAGGCTCTTTACAGTGTCGAAGGGGTTTTTTATTCGGAGCATTATTCGACCACCCCTAACCAATGTTAGGCATGTTATAGATTAGCGTGGAACGTGATTGGACCTGGCGGCCCGTGGCTTTGGCCTTTAGTCCATCGTAGGGTGAGACAGAGTATACTAAAGATTGTTATTATTATTATTATTAATGCGCGTTATATGGGACCCATATACATCCGTAGCAGCGAGGCAATACATCTGATAGTATGAACAAAAGCAGACAATGGTTCAGGCGGTTTTGTTGAGGCTTCTAAAGTTCCCAACAACAGCATGGGACAGCAAGAAGTTCAAGTTTTTAGGTTAATAAAATACTACTATTGACCTTCGAGAAGTGGTGCATTTTTGCAGCCTTTCTGAGCCATGGCCGCTGTATAGGCAGAAGAACAGTTGTATGTTGTTTCAGATTCGGTTTCTTTCTCTAGGGTGCGGTTTACATTACGAGGGGATACGTGCAGCGTTCTCAAAAACAATGCACCTGAGCCCGTACCCCGAGCAGCATCGCCAGGCCAAAGTTATTCCAGACAATGGAAGCCAACACTTGGCTAAAGGCACCGCTGTCAATCACGGGCGTCAGGCTGGAAGCCAAGCTGCCGCATCAACGCTCAATTAACGCGAAGGCCACCAGCTCCATCATCCTGCATGACAAAAGAAGCAGACGAAACAGCTACACCAATGACTCCTCCAATGGCGTCGTTGACGTGAAACACGAATGCGCTATGCGACGGCTGACGCACATATATAAATTCTTTCATGTTTACGGCTGGCCCTTATCGGTGAGATTTCGCAGCGGCCCGCAGTGAAATTTCAGTCCTGGCCCGCTAAATCTGGCGGGAAAATTTATCCGTTAAAATTAGTCGCGAACCAGTGTCGTGACGTCAGTGTCGCGTTACGTCATATGTGTCACGTGACGTCACAGTGTCGCACACGAACACCATCCCCTAAATTTAGAGGGACTTTAGCACTGCAGTACAACCGGGTGTAGCGTCTCGGCTGTCGACGTAAGTTCGTTTTCAAAAAAACAACAAAAAACCGGGATATTTTTTTTTTCTAAAGTTACATCAGGATTGTATTTGCGAAAAGCGTGAACATCGGAGATAGTATTACTCTAATATGATAAAATCGAACGATTAAAGATCCAACATGGTTGCTCCATGGACAAAGTCTCGACACTTTCCACGGAGGAGTAAATCGCGGTTTGGGCTTTCGGTAGCGTGCTAGTCGGTAGATATCGGAGCAGGAAGTTCTCTTTCCTGCCTGTATTTTTGTCCGTAGCGGTGAATCACTCTCATCATACATTTTCGACCGACGACCGACTGTCGACAGAGCCTCACGACGATGTGTCACATTTGCACATTCGTTAAAGCCCTAATTAACCATACCCGGCACTTTTTTTTTTTTTTTTTTAATTTTGGGGCATTTAAGTTTATATAGCAGCATTCTTTCCTATCACAAAACCGCGTACGTGTAAAGGTGACTATCGGTGCTCGGGCAGTTAGACAAGTAAAACTTAAGCCCAAAAAATTATTACGGTTCTTTTTTCTTTCTTTTTTTGCAGGTTCCACCTACTTTTTCTCAGGAAGGCGACACGGAAGCGACTTCAGGCAAGAGACATTTTCGCCGACCCAGACGTACCACCACAGATCGACCAAGCAACATCAGAGGCAAATGCCTTCCGCCTCCCTCTCAAAAAAAAAAAAAAAAAAAGAAAAGAAAGATCAGCTTTACGCGACAGCCATCTGCACCCACGAAATAAATCCCGAACACAAAATTCCAGCACCGCGCACCAGAGAGAAAACCACCCCCACCAAAAACAGAAACGACGGCGGCACCGTCGACGTACGTCACAGGCCACGTGATCACCTACGCGACGTTTACGCGCGCAAAATCGCCATCATCCCCCGCCGCTCCGAAGCACGTGGCGGCGCTGCGCGCGCTCTTTTTTTTCTCCGTCACGAAAGCGCGCGACGGCGAGGCCGGCGAGCTGCGGGCAGGCAGGCAGTGCAGCCGCGCTTTTTTCCCCGTCGGCGTGCCATCGGCAAGCACCACCACCACCGCCGCCGCTGCTGCTGCGTCGCTCTACGACGCAGCGTCGCCCCGAAGCCATGTCCACTTCGCGATCGTCGGCACCGTCGTCGTCGTCACCGACTGCCAGCAGATCACCACCACCGACGGCCACGACACCGAACCCAGTGTGAACGCGAGAGAAAACGTCGAGTGCTCGGATAACGGGAGCTTTGCTCGCTCGTGGTGCGGTATCTTCGAGTCCACGGATGCTGTTTCCGCCAGCTCGTGCCGCGGCGACGGCATGACGATTGTGCGGCGGTCGGGGAAGTGAATCGTGCGCGTTCGGATCGCAAGGTGAATCACGCCGACACCGAGGATGTGGTCAGTTTGTCGGGCGCTCCGCGCCGGTGACGTGAGGGACGCCGGAGAACTCGCCATCTTCCGAGCATCGGCGGCGGTGCAGCGGCGACTTCTCCTGATGATGATGATGATGTTGATGGTGACGTCCGATAGGGCGCGGGCTGACGGTGAGTGATCGCTCCTCTTTCACTTCTCATCCGCATCCTCATCTTCATCCCTCGCGCCCGTCGTGGAGGGATAACACCTTATCCCGGTTACATCATCATCATCATCCCGGATACGCGCTTTACGCGAATGTATTTCGATGCGTAGGCTGCTACAGTGACCGAGCATGGTCCGTTATTGTCAACAAAACGTTCACTGTAACGGATGATGCCGATAACCATTTTCTACATCGTGTTTATGAATGCTAAAGACAATCTCTACCAGAATTACACTTCAGCCAAAACCACTGACTTCTTTTTTTTTTTTTTATGCTTACTCATAGTATCTTGGGATATATCTGCCTTATCGAATAAAATATAGCTGTTTAGATTCGAACGTTAATTCATTTCTTGTAAATACTGCCAACACTTGCTGATTATTCCCAGAATGTGCGACAATGTTTCACGTCGACTAATTCATAAACACATGCAAGAAATCATATTTCACGCAGTGAAATCATCACTCTGTATAATTTATGTCGTAAAGACAAATATTGTGTCCCGGACCGCCTATCGACAACGACAAAAAATGGCCACGTAACGTAACCTCTAACACCATGTCTGCGATCCAATACTCGCCGATAGCATGATTGTGTCTCTGCAACCTTATGATCGCAAGAACACGTGGGTGCAAGTGAGACTATGCTCAATCTCCTACACGTCCCTAAAAATAAATACATAAAAAACAATACCAAACTTACGAGTCATTTTGTCACTAACCGTCAAATGCCCGAGTGCATGGATGCACAGCAGAGCACGTGCCTCATTGAAGCTAGGTAAAGTATTCCTGGATTTAGAGAACGACGGATGTCACGAAACCCAAAAGAAATCCAGAAGAAACAAAACTGCATAATCGCTGGAAAAAGGATCACCCCCCCCCCCCCCCCCAAAAAAAAAAAAAAAAAAAAAAAAAAAAAACATTATAGTGACCGTCAAAGGCGGCAGCTAGAAAAATTAGGTCTCCACCCTAGGTACTGTTTTCAATCTCAAGATGTACACACAAACATTAAATAATATAGATTATGTAAATAAACAAACTAAGCGACCAGCCCATACAGCGTAACCAACTCAAGATCGCGTGTTTACGGTGCTCGATCAAATGGCTGCCTGATCCTTCAAAAAAGAAAAACATAGCCAATTGAAAGTGAACCCAAATGAGTCTAACTGCTCCAGCACGCAGCTTTCTGTTTCATCGGGCAGCGGAGCCCTTCGTTCTATTTCTCTGGTACATTGCACCAGAGTTACATCCGCCCCTTCGTAGAAATTAGCCGCAAGCGACGGTTTTCCCGCTCAAGAAAACAGAGAAAACTAACTGCTGGCTGGCGCCGTCTCAAATGCCGTCACGACCCCGAAAGGAAGGGTATCGTCGGCTAACGTAACTCAGTCACCAATTAAAGAGGCAATTACACGCAAGCAGCACAGCTCTCTCTTGGACGTCAAGACGCTGTCCTCGGAGCAAAACATGTATCTCCAAGGGCAGACAGCATTGTACAGTACAGTTCAATGTCTCCAACTGGAGCTGTAAGATGGTACAAAATATATACTAGGCTCAAAGTTTTCCTTGTCTTCTTTATTGCCCCGGAAATATCGACAACGCGTTGATGACGGTGCTGGCTGTTTAAGTCCGATTGTTACTATTATGTATACAATGTGACATTGAAGGCGTTGGAATGATGGTAAAGCTGGGAGTCTCATGCACCAGCATAGTAGAGCGCCTTCGTACGGACGCTTGATGGACATACAAAGCTTTGAGCATCCGTTGTGTCGGACCCAAAAAAATAATAATATTTTAACAAAAAAGAAAAGAAAGCAAACAAACAAGCACAAAACGCCTTTCTTTATCTCTGCCTGGAAATACAACCGTATAAATGTTCAACTATTTGTCCCAAATATTTGTGGCTTCTACAACCAAAAAATTTAAGCTAAACTCTAATTTTGAGGGCAAAAAGAAAAAAAAAGAATAAAAAAAGGCCGAATAGGAGGAAAATATCAGAAAGATATGGCACATCCATCATCTGTTTTATTACACACATACATCATTCCGTATAATCAACCGTGCTTTTCCTATCTCGCGTCTGTCACGCCGTTTATTTTGCATTCAACTTAAAACATTAAGTTTTACAAAACGCACACTGTAAGAAATAACTGTGTAAAAAAAAAAAAGAAAAAACCCACAAAAACAGAAAAAAGCTTGGCAGCTCTTTTACGACAAATTATATTTTCGTCTGTCCCTGTTTCCGTCAATTTTTTTTTTTTTTTTTGTAAAATTATTGACTTTTTGTTGCTTAGCCTAGTAAAAAAAACAGTTTCTGTTTTTAGAAATCTGAAACAAAGCTTTTGTAAAAAAGAAAAGGAAAAAAAGACGGGTTCCTGTTCTGGAAGTTTGTGAAAAAGCAGTCTGTTTTTTTCCCGGTTGCAAGAAAAGTTTTACAACAATAAATACCAGCGACGCAGTTCGCTGTTATGTATTTATCGCAGTCAAACTTTATCTCCCCACTCAAGCTCTAAATGCGCCACAATGCACTAACACCTACAAACGGAACAACACACAAATAACAGCAACACTACAGCCAAACCAATCTCGCACCCTTCTCTACGAATGCCATGACATTTGTCGCATAAACACGTAGAGGCTGACCAAATATTACTCTTAATATTTCTTGCAAATTTTTCAAAGAAATAGTTTATATCTCTTAATCCAGCGAATTAACTAATAGCAACAGTAGATTATTTAACGAAAATGTATTAACGTTTAATATTGATTTGATGAATCATGTTAAAAATACAGTATTGACGCTGATTCCCAATAGAGTATGGACTGTGTACGAATTATAAGATATCAGTATATTATTCAATTACCCACTGCACGCGCTACCGGGAAAAATACGAAGAAATAGCCTATAGCAAAATGCCGCCATACCACTGTCAATGCTAGAGTGCCTTCATGTCCCGCTCGAACATGAAGGCACTCTAGTCAATGCCAAGTGCTCGAGCCAGGAGACGGGCGTTCACGCCGATCGGGAGCAAAAAGAAAACAACGCAAAAGTGTTGGAAACAAAATGGTCATGTCTATCTTGTACCTTGTATTGCAAACAAACATTCCTTTATAAAATAATTTCTTTTAACTATGGCTTCGTACACTGATTTCATATTCATCCGTATTGCAAGATGTGAAAAATAAAGTTTTTTTTTTTTTTTTTTTTAACAGTAATTTGACTACGTGGGAATAACATAAACTCTGTTTTCTTACAATTTAGTAAAGTGCTTACTCAAAAAAACAAAACAAAAAAAAACGACTTTTTTTTAATAGATTTGTTTTTTTTTTTTTACCGTGATACAAGTATCGTTAGTTTGTTTATTTACAAAAAAACTTGCGTTCCTGACGAATAACGTAAGCCCTGCTTTTTAACCGATAAGCGAGTCAGTATTTGAATCTAACAAAACCGTTTCCTTATTTTCACCGAAATTTTCTCCCTATTTCTCGTTATGTTACTTTTTTTTTTTTTTTTTTTTTTTACGGTGAATTTTTTAAAATTTGTTAATGTGGAAAATTTTCTAGCCCTTGTCTCAAGCAGCGTCACACGCAAACGTCGCTCCCCCCACACAATTGGACGTGAGCCGGAAAAAAAATCTTCAGCATTCCTACAAAGACCCTGCCAGACAGACGCCTTGCCGGCCTTGAGATACGCACGTTCGGCATCTCTTCACGGCTCAATTCACGCAGTCCTCCGATAAAGTGTAAAAAAGGCAACATTCTATCGAAGGCCGCCGGACACGTCTCCATGAACAACAAACCAACGCCCATGTTGTTGTTGGCTTGACAGCAATGATCGCCTTCGAAATTCCCATGTTGTTGTTGCCTTGGCAGCAACGATCGCCTTAGAAATTTTACAATTAAATAAAAAAGGAATGGACGTGCACTGAATATCATTTCGACCGGGCATTTCAAACACACGTTCCATCCACCACTCTGCCGGACTTTCTCCATCGTAATTTTTTTTTTTTTTTTTTCGTTTTCACGAGCAGTTAGAATCTGACGACGTGACAAAAACATCTAGACATCCGTTTGAAAGACGACTGCTTAAATATTGGAGAGACACAAACGTGAAAAGACACGGAAAAGGCTCGCGAAAATACGATTACGCAATGTAGTAGTGCCTGGTGTTAAAGTAAATCTAGAGATGCAAAAAGGCGTAAGAATATACTGGCGTTCCTGCAGTTCACAGCATTCATGTCCGAGTCAACTTTAAACAGAACTTCCGCCGCTATTATAAAAGCCTCCAGACAGGAGCCTTCAAAAAGCCTTTGAATGTCCATGAAACAGTTGTATAACTTTACTTGTTGCGTAATGGTGACCTGAATGCACGCGTGATTTGAAACAATTGCCTTTACCATTGCTATGCACATGGGACTTGACCAGGAGACTTAGATCAAATGTAATACAATGCAAGCTATGTTATTCTGGAGGAATAGCCTGATGCAATATCCATCTAGGGTCTGCGCAGACCCACTTCGACTACACTCTGGCGTGCGCATACCCCTAGCACGACAAACGTGGGCGGACGCGCGTGCTGAGGGCAGAGCTTCAATATTCAGTACGGAACTCAACTCTCAACCTGACAGACAAACTATAGATGCAGTGTAATGTGTTCCGATACCATACGATCTTTAATCGACCGTGCTACACGACAGCACGATGTTCAATCAGCAATGGAAATGTTTTGGTGTACCCAGCAATAATCCTCGTCCGGTCGAACGCGCTCAGAATGATAACAAGGCTGCGACTTGCATCAGCCAGCCAACCATGAAAATTCGGTCCGTACATCACATAGCAGCACCCACGAGTGTGCTCTTTATCCCAAACGGCATACAGTTGCGTCAGACACCTGCGGAGCTCGGCTCATTCCGCCGACAACGAAACAGCTGCTTCCTGCATGCACCGTTCTTCAGCCCTTTTTTTTTTTTTTTACTCTCTTTTTTGTTCTTGTCGCCCGCATGGCCCAAAAAGTAGTTTTGTCTAGCAGAACAAGCATAAAAACGACACACACACACACACACACACACAAACAAACAAACAAAGAAGCATGACATGGGAACAGTGGCACCTCCGTAAATTATGAAACGGCTCCTCACATCTGCAAATCACTGGAACTGGGATCATTACGATCGAACTTGCAACACCCCGAGGCTCGGTCGGCGATGGAGCGTACACGAAAGAAGCGTCGTCTATATTTATGGCGGGACGAGTAAGAAAACAAGAGAAGGCGAATATGTTACCTAAATGTTCATTTCATATGGCGGGAGCTCAGTCTACAGAGATGTGGTGATATCCTACTTCAGGAGGTCCGAGGTACTCCGGCGGTTCATGTCACGTGACAGCACGGACAAACACACCGGGTGCCGGTAAGGATTTTCGGGTGCCAAGAGACGAAACCGTTGCTCCAGAGTGAGATCAAGCGAATTTAAGATAAATGGCCGACTTCAAGATTTCGGGCTCCAGTCTGGATTTTCACCAACATATGTTCAACATAGCCAGTCAGGCGCTACGATGTCTTGATACTGTCTCGCGGTTAACAAGAAGATTTCGCCGACCACACTGCATTCGCTCTCTTTATTGTTCACTTGTCCGGCAGCGTTTAGAGTTTGCATCCTCAATTTGGAACTTTGTGTCCTATAGCAATTCAATCGAAAATGCCCAGCGGAAGCTTATTCGTATTGTGTAAGATATACAAATAAGCCGCAGCCGTTTTTATAGCTACGGCTCTGTTTTGGAAGGCGTTGGCCTTCAGACTCTTCATGGCAGGAGGCTTGCACGTGACACAGGCACGTAGCCAGGGGGGAGGCCCATGGGGCCCGGGCCTCCCCCGAAATCTTCCAGTTTGCTGGGACCTCCTCTCCCCCCCTCCCCCTCATAAAGCATTTTGTCATGGGCGGCGCCGCCGCCGCCCCCCCCCCCCCCCCCCCCCCCCCCCAAAACAAAATTCTGGCTACGTGCCTGACGTGACATGACATTTTTACGCAATGTACGCAGTACACTTGGACTGGGATGAGCTATTGTCGTCGCTGTGTTTCAGAGTCCCATCTGAGAAAACGCATAAATATCTGCACACTGTTTATACAGATATCCACGTCAAGTGTCCAATGACAGGGTTGCAAGAGACATACAATTGAAAATTTCGGAACACTACATTTTTAATTCATTTTTTTACTGGGCTTTTGACAACAGTGTTCCTCATATATTATTTATGCATTGCATCACTAAAACATTATATGTCTGACGGACAGATCTGCATTATTTTGCTTGATTTGTTCGATTTTGATGACCTTTAACTCTTGCTTTGGCAACGACAGTGACTGTTTTATTCGACGAAGAGTACCGTCCTGTAGGCCTCTCGGCTGTCGAGAGGCACTGAAAGAATCAATCAATCTATCTATCAATCAAATAATCAATCACGCAGTCATGCATGCGCGGGTATATGTACAACACTGGCGCGTCTTTGTTCAAATACTCCGATTAGAAGAACTTTGGGTATGTGTGCCTGTTGCGACCACTAAAATATAGAATATATAATGCCGAACATCTCCAAATATTTAGACAATGAAAAAACGAAATCTGGCAATCTCTTTTTTTATAATAATAATAATAATAATAATTTTTTCAGTCGTCCGCTTGTCGCCTAGAGGGCGCGAGTTGCGTATTACCTTGGGTTTAAGCCAGACATGTACAAATTACTCAAAAAGGGTAGTTAAGTTAAGTTACTGAGTATCGACGCCAAAAGTAATTAGAGTAGAGTAGAAATTACGCATTCGTAGTAGTAATTGAGTAAACTACAAACTACTGTAAAAAGTAATGAGTTACTTTGAAGTTACTTTCGAAGTTACTTTTTTTATATTTTTGTGGTAGCAAAATGAACAGCAGTTTTGATCAATGAAAAACCCTGCGAGCTTAAAATAAATGCAGTCTATTTATGGCTTGCGTTTTCACCGAAATAGTTTACTCGTTCGCAGGAGCAATTGACTTTCAAAGTTCTTGATAGGAGAGTTTTCCCCTTTTCCTTCTAAAGACGTCCCCAGCCCAGCTAAATAGACGTTCCACGGGCTGGATGGAACGGCAGGGTTGAATATGAAAAAGAGGCTGTGCAGGGTCGGGTAAGCGAGTGTCGGCATCTTAGGTGTCCATGACGTGACTTGTGAGGTTTGCCTCGGGTAGAGGGTCTTTAATAACAAACTTTCCTCCTTTTTTTTTCTTCGTCAAGTTGAGATTGTCATGACTGGCCCCTCTTTATTCCGACGTCGTTCTGAGAGTACGCTGAGTGAATGCACCAGACCGTCAAGGGTTCAAGTCTCGCGCCACGACGATGAGATCATCCGGGCGACTGCGCGTCCCGTTGTACTACTGAAAAAAAAAAATTGTTTTGGTTTAACAGAAGATGAACCAAAGTATACTTCGCCGCTGACGTCGGGTCCAACAAGAGGATCTCCCAAGGGTAACTCGCAATCCTTGCCGGCGACTACAATATTCTGACGCGCCTGAATTGTTTTTAACAAAGAGGAGGTCTCCCAGGCATGAATGGTCGGAAGGACGCGAAGGATTACGTGAACAAGCATCGTCGGAACGTGCTCCCATGAACGGATTATCCGTACCAGGGTTTGTGCACGGGCATAGCCTCCGGAGAGGAGGCTATGGCACGGGGGAGTCCGGCTTTGCAAAGGCGTATGCGTTGACGACAAGGCGCCCAGCTGCGAGGTCATTCCAGTGGCGCCTCCCGTGGAACCCACCGCTTGAGTCAGAACTCACTAAAGACAGACAGTCGAAAACAACAACCCCCCCCCCCCCCCCCTGTCTTTCACGGTTGCAGCTGGGAACGCGGCGCCTGCGTGCATTACCGGATTAGTTCAATACCCGACCAAGGCTTGTTCAGCATCTCTTCCTGCGTTCGTCGTGCCGGTGTTATGTTTTGGCTGCTCGTCGCTACCTTGGCCCAAGGACGCCTTCCCGAACAAGGGGGCCCCTTGTTCGGGAATGCCACTTCATCTGCCGGCGTCTTATTCAGTTCTGCGCTCAAACTTTCGTGATGGGCAAAATTAGCACTATATAATTTAGAAAGTAGTTAGTAATTTGAATAGAAGTTACCTGAAAAAAGAAGTTAAATTAAACTACTAATTACCCAAATCAAGTTGTAATTGAAAGTTACCAAGTCACTCGAAAAAGTAGTTAAACTACAGTAGTTTGAGTAGAGTAGTTGAACTACGTCCAAGTCTGGTAAGCATCCATTTATCCTGTAGGATTTAGACACAAAGCACTTGGAAGGTTGGTCACGAGCAATCGGACAAACGCACAACGTAAGAGACAAGGTTACTTTGTCTTGTCGGTTGTCATTGTATTTTCTGCCTCATGTCCGAAGGATGTTACAATCAACATCACTGGCGGTTTTGATTCGACGAAGGGAGCAGCATGTACAGTCCGTGGTCACAGTTCGCACAAACAAGCCATCTGTTGTTTGTTTTCATATTGCTTTTTTTTCCTTATTTGCTGTGACAACTAAAGCTGTCATGAAAACTAGTAGCGTCGTGGGATGTGTTCATCCAGGGCACCATCGCAGGGGGTAACGTAACATCTGGTTTTCCTTAAAAAATTGTGCGCGAAACACGAAAAAAAAAAAAAAAAAAGCACCGATGTTACGCTGGCACTAATCGTGTCGCGTAATATAGAGCCACGTCACACTAAATACAGTGGCTAAAGAGAGCAAAAAGTTCACTGAACCTAATAAGATCTAAGAAGGTTCGTATACATCAAAACCAGACGGATCCCGAAGGAATTAAGTATGACAAGAGTTGCGATACATACATGCACAAACGTAAAAAGCACGTGCGTGTGCAGTCCCTTGCCACACATGCTTATTACTTCTCTTCTATATATATATTCTTTTTTTTATTACGAAACGAACAACGAAAAAGAGCTAGAGACCCCCCAGGGCTACCACCCGTCATATACTTTCGGTATCATGTTGCGGTGCCCCGTTTGGTTCCTTTGATTCGTTCATAAGCTTATTTCTACCCTTAGCAACAAGATTCCAAGAAACTTGGAATTCCACACCAAAGTATCATTCACAGAGGGAGTTGCTGATTCCAGCGCGTGCGGCCCATTCGCCACGCCACATTCGCAGCTGCAAAAAAAGGGCGGCGATCGGGCCAAGACATACGTAAACAAGACAGCGTCGCGACACGCACATCAACGGTCACAATCAACGGGGAGACGCAGTTTCTACTTCTCAGTTCATCGTCCCAACTCCGTCAAGGAAACTCCTCGCCGACTTTGTTTACCTTTACGCTATCGACGGAACGAAAAAGAGCCGCGAAACTTACCGCTTTCCATGCCATCCCCGAAGACCCGAGGCGACGAGTTTTTGGCAACGGTCGCGGCCATGTTCGAAAACGGAACCGGCGCTGACGTCATGAGTCACGTGGGCCGTCAGACGGGACCTCCTCTCCTACTCGCTCGCTCTCGCCTCCCGCGCGCGCGCATTTCGAATGGGATTGTTTGTTGTTTTTGGCTGTTATGTCGCTCGACTCCTTCAGCTGCTCCCTGGAGCGTTGATATAGTTTGTTTGTCATACTTTTGTTTTCAAATGTAGCAGAAGGAATACCGTGTACGAGCATCTTATGAATTTCTGAGCCTACGTGCTAATTTATTTGTAAGGGGATTCAGGTGAGGACCCTTAATTTGGCGGCTGCCGTCGCTGGGTCACTCTTACAAAAGCGAAGAAAACACAAACAAAAAACTTTACCCTGAAGTAAAAGTAGTGTCAAACGACGGTGATTCTGGAAAGACGTATTGAAAACCAAATTCTTAGTTCAAAAATATTACATTCGTAACGAGCATGTTAGGAGAAGTGTTCGAAGCAGTAAAAAGAAGTAAAAACAGCGGTCAATGTGCTCACCAACTTATGTCAAAGGAAACCAATCACTAATTCCGTTTCCAGGAAGGCCGCCTGCACGGGACAAGTTCATAAGCTTATTCGTTTTAGAATTCTTTTCTCCGTTGTTCATATCCCAAACTGACAGATGTGTACCACCCCCAAATAAGCACCCAACCACAAATCGCAGCACACGACAAAGCAAACAAAACGCATATTGTGCGTTCTTTTAGCATCCGCTCTTCCCGACCAGAAGCGGAAAGTTGCCACACAACGCGCTAAATCTGGAGAGAAAGTGATCAGTCCCTTCAAGATATACGCTCGAGTTGTCGTCTTAAACGCTTCCAGCTGGAGCTTAACTCGATTTGGGTAGCTTGCCTGTCGTGAACGCCGTATAACCCTGAGGAAACATTTCTCATTCGGTATTAAACTGCGCGCAGCAATACTGGTGCGGTTCAGACTTTGACCATTCAGGAGCCCACGGTTTCCCTCCCCTTTTAGCCAATCATCGCAGCTCCCGCTTGAAGCCATCTGCACATGGTGTCCACAGTTTCAAACTTTCAGATTCCCAGGGGCCTTTAAAAATGCTTCAGTTCCCACAATAATAGCGGAACGCAATGTTCAGCTATTATTGTGGAAACTGCTATCATCTCTAAAATCTCAATCGGGTTGCTTGAAATTGTAATTTCTGTTTTTCCTTGTTTGGCACTCCAACCAGACAATTTATACCTTCAGATAGTTCTTCAAGTACGATCCGCATTTCATTCACCGTTTTATATTGCACCCCCGAGTCGTCTATCCCCTTTCTTCTTTGCACGTATGAACATATCCATCTATGTTTCTATTGCTCGTTTGCAAGGCATCACAAATCTATGGGCCTGCGGCATTGTGGTGTCTTTACTCTCCAGACTTAAATAAAAAATATAAATACAATATGTTTCCCAACTATTTCTTAACCACATACAAAGTCAGTAGAGCAGTAATCACTCACCTCCCAGGAAGAAGAACATAATAATTTGAAAAGACTGTAGCTGTCGAAATGATTATAGTTAGCGGTTTCTAGGTGTTGGAATATAAAACCATATAGCACCGAGAAGTAAACCTTTCAGAAACGTTAAATATAATACGAAAATAATGTATTCGTTGGAAACTAAGATTTTCCATATATCACGCAAGTGAACAGGTGTATGTATACATGATCATACTTCTCGCTTCGTAATGCAATTTCCTGAAGACATATCTACGTAGATTGCGCGCATAGCTGCGGGCTGGCGAACTTTCACCACGAACAAAATCCGAGAACGGAAACAAACAAAAAGTCAGAAAAGAAGAAAGTAATAGAAGCTATATAAATATTTGTAGTGAGCGGAAAGTTGGAACTTCCTAAAGCTCTGGGAGAGACAAAACACCGCGAGACCTGAGCCTACTCACAGTCCCAGCCATTTTTTTCTCTCTGATGTAAGCTTGAAGGTCGACATTCGCATATCAGTTTTATAACCGGCTCCTTGACATTTTCGCCTTCGATCGAAGTGTACGTTCACATTCGGGTTTGTTTCCTCTTATGCGCATCGGGCACATGAAACAAGATAAAACAGACTGCAAGTTATACTGTATTGCACGTCCTAGAGCTTTAAAACCGTAGAGCCAGTGACATTTTTGCGACGGAGATTGTTCATGAACGACGACAAAGCGGGAGATACAGTGGTATGGGAGCCCATTGAGTATATTTGAACTAAAAAAAGAAAAGAAGAGTATGCGTGGAGTTAAGAAAGTACTTTTAAACGACGAGGGGCAGATGTCTACGCCGTCGCGACGGGGTAGGTACTTTCTGAAATTCGATAGCTTTCTGAGCATCGCAGAGAAAAACGTAAAAGGGGGGGGGGGGGGGGGTGCATGGCGGCTGGTAAATGTTCGTAGACCCGTACGTTTTGACGCGCGTATCTCGCAGCAAGAGAACAAAAAAAAAAATATTTAAATAAAACAAAAAAGAAGATATTCGTGCAAAAAAAAAAAAAAAAATTGCAAATGTCCTTCGTTTCGTTGTGTGTGTACCCCGATCTGCTTGCAGTTCTCTTGCGGTCATGAAGACAGGAAACGGGGCAGACACCTCCTAGAATAATAGAAAGAGAGAAAGAAAACTAAATGAAAGGTTGTGGAGAGATCGTCATACTTACAAACAACGCCGCCCGGAAGAATATGTGTCGACGGTGGTTTATTTTCCTTCCATAAGTTAAATTATTCATCAGATATCGGCGCTACCTACCTCTCGGAACCACCATTAAACACTTTCAATACCTCGGGTTCGAAATACTAGCAACCACTTTGGAGCGGACAAACGTCATCGCGCGTGCGCATGAATACATTGAAAAGATGATCGATGCTATCGCCCGTCTGCCTTTGATGGCGACGTATACACGACGGGGTAGAACTGATCGGCACACGCTTGAACTTGTGCTTTAAGAAATCTAGCTACCTGGTATCTGTTCATCTTAAAAGAACAAATAGGTCGGACAATGATAATGCATTTTCAACAACGGCATGAATTCACCGGGCTGGCAAATTAACCGTTTCAAATTAATACGTAGTTTTCTTATAGTGTCCACAAATGCAAGCCGTCGCTTACACCCGCTCCCTCTTTTTATTTTTAAATTCGCTTCCGTATCTCCCTCCTGGCGAACCCTTCGAATTTGGGACATATCGATTAAAGGGTCAGAAGTTTGAAGTTGGTGCTTGTCCTTGTCGTACGTTTGCCTGTCTTCGTCCCTATTTCAATTCGCGCCTTTTAACCTTTTAATCGATATGTACCAACTAGTCCCAACCAAAGTTTTATTCTTCCGAATTTGTTTATGGCGCCAGTGCTAAATCACTACAGCACAAGTGCTCAGTCCTGTGGTCCGTTCACCCCATACTGACGAGAAGATTGAAGCTTCTGGGAACAGTCGTACGTCGATCTTTTGGCACGTGATCAGCATGCTCTCGCCCGCACCCATGCGCAGGGTGCGCGGTCAGGTGACGAAATGGAGGGGGTCGATTGGTCTGCCGAACGCGTATAGCTCCCACTGCACTATGAGCTTAGGCGTGAGAGGAGTTATCGTGAGCTTTCTGGCTACGCTATTAAACACACCAGAGCTGAGAAGTGACCGATTGTCTTACAGGAGTATTCAATGATCAGTAACTGATCTCACGCGTACCCATTTTCTAGAGGCGTTAAATATTTGCCACCGACAATTCACTTCCAAGAGCTGTATTTGGGTGAAACTGTTTTTACTCCGGGTTTTTGCACCGTACTTTACCGACAGGATCCATAAGAAACACGACTATATCTTCGACTTGTTCCTGCGCTCCGTGAGAGCCGTCTTTAATATTTTTTTTTTTTCCGGCCACTCACCACGGAAGCTTTCATCAACACTGGAGAACTGTTTGTGGACGTGAGAGCCCGCTGCGGCTATTTTAAAGAGCAGGGGAGCATCCCGCCGCGGTCACGTCTTCAACCCCGACTTCCGCCGGCGCGCTGGAGCGAGGAGACTCCGTGGTTTCGGCGGGCCACGGACAGTGCCACGGTGCGGTGCTCAAATGGCGGCTTCTGCCTCGCGCATTGCGCCGCCATCTTCAAAGAAAAATCGCCGGAATCATTTTTTTTTATTATTAATATTACTATTATTATTCCGTTGTTTCGCTAAATTTGTCTTTTCGCGGGTTCATTTAGGGTAAACACAAGTTGTGTGCTATCCGAGCTCCCACGGGACACGAGGTGCGCTCAAAGGTCGGCCCGGTGGTCATTGGTTTCCCCGGCGATAACGACCTTCCGTTTTCTGCTCGGTCGGGTTTTAATTAACCTTTCGGTCGCAATTAAGGAAAAATGCTCTCTCTTTGTCCTTTTTTTTTTTTTTTTTTTTTTTTTGTGCCTTTGATTTTTGACTATTTGTGTTCTTTTATTTCTCGCGCCTGTTTGTGTGTTCGGGAAAGGGTAAGAGGGATTTGGACGTTTTGGAAGCGTAGAATAAACCCGAAGGAGAAAAATGACTCAAAAGTAACACACAGATGAAAGCTTATTCAGTCCAGCCTGAAAATGATTGGGTGCTTTAATCTCCGGGTTTATTTTCACTTTGCGATCTTGTTTAACTGGTGAAATGAAGGTTGCAGTACTGATTAAGCGGAGCTGATCGGAGAAGGGGGTCAACAGAAATGAAATGAAGAGAATAATTAATGTAGAAAAAATAAACTATCGGGAAATTATATGTCCAAGTTTTTGGTGACGCCATAATAACTGCGGCGTTCTTTCGCTAGTGGTCTTATAATTCTTTATTTCTTTCACAAATTTACTTCCTAAGATTAAAAGGCCTTCCTAAGATATAGGTCCTGGTACAAAAAAACATAGGGCTGTCATCGGAGCCGCCGTGTTGAGGCGTGGTCGTATACATCTTAGGGAGCACGACACCTCCCAATATTGTTTCGCGTTCGCTTGTTACCATGCGCTCTGCCACAGCCTCCTCTATACTCAGAAAGCCTGGTAGTTCGACGACGAAGCCATAGAGTGCCCGGTCGCAGATTTGGAGCGCGAGGATCTGGTAGCACAGAGCATTTCTCGGGGAGCCTGTAGTCAGCGCACAGCTGCTGCAGTGGCGAGGACCCGAAGCATAGTTTTCAAACCCTACGAGAAAAAAAAAAAAGCGGTAGCCCGAGGAACGGGAGGAGCACGAGCGGACATTCCATCGCTCGAGACAAGTGTGTTTCGGCGTCTCGCCGCAGCGGGGTGCCCGTTACATGCCTCTCCTCTCATCCGTTGTTTTCCGCTCTACCTTTTCACTTTCGGCAGCCGCGTCTCGTGGCGATCTACCAGGCTTTGTCAGTATAGAGGAGGCTATGGCTCTGCACACTGGCGTGTATCGGGCACCATAGAGTTATTATAATGTACGCTAGTGGTTCAACTGGCGCTAGTGTGCTGCTGCAAATTCAAGCAGGCAGCAACCAGTCAGAAATTGACTTCCGGTAATGCATTTCTATGGGAAAAAGCGAGTGCATTTTCTCGCTGCGCTCAATTATAAGAGCAAATATCACGAATATTTTGTACGTACTAGGCATATTGGAACATTTCTCAGTCACGCAGATGAAATAATTGGTCAGTTACGGCGTTTTTATTTGAAATTCATGGCATGAAAAACGGCGCTAAAACCGCTTCGTACATGTATTTATGTGCACTGTCGGACACTGTTAGCGCGAAAACGGCGTCGGCGCTTTCCACCATGGGGGATATACGTGTCAAACGAACGAAGGACATGTCGAAAACCAAGAAAGACGGCAAGAACTACGCAGTAACACTGGATAAGTAACTCCTTGTGCATGCAGGCGATCAAAATAAATTGAAAGCCACGTAGTATAGTCCGATTTGCAATAAGTAAGTACTGCTTTATTCTTTCTGGTCATGAATATGTGCGAACATGCACGTTCTGGGTTCAAATCATCAACCGCACGCTCCAAATCTTTGCAAATAGGGAGAAGTCCGAGAACAGGTGCCCGATAAAAACTGCCTGACATAGGAAATAATAAAAAGACACCTTTCGTAGCCCACGTACTTTATTTTTTACATTCGAAAGTTCGTTAACCGATCGTAAAGATGCATGACAGAGTCATTTTCATAGAGTGGCAGGACGGGCATATGAGCAATATATAAGCGCCAACGGAATGCTTGTGAACCTTGAACACACTCTACATTCCTTTCGATCGTTAGTTTGCTTAGAATCGTCGCTCGTTTTTACATACCTGCCATGGTACAGAGGTTTGGGCCTGAAATATAGCAAAGCTTAACATCGCTCAGTAGCAAAGAAAAATGCTGTAATTAAAGTAATTACACTTTTACAATATTAATAAAGGTACATACTATAATTTACAACCGAATCGACAGAAGTTGTTCATGTTATTTTCTGGTGAAGAGGCAAAAGTCACGCGCGTTTTCCCATAGGAATGCACGGGAGTGCTTCAATTTGCCTCCCGGAAGTCGCATAGACACTAGCGCCAGTTGAACCTCTAGCGAACATTATAATAACTCTATGTCGGGCACCCTCACGTGCAACTGCACATCCACAGCGAATGTACGCGTGACGGTACGATCGTGCCTTTCTCGTACGAGCCTGGCCACGAGACCCGGATTCCGAACAGTCCGGGACGCAGGAGCTGTGTCGCAAATCCTCGCAGACTTGTCTCTGGGAACGATGCAAGGTTGTTGCGTAAGAGCGACGCTCCAAAGAAAAACGCTTCTGGTGCGCTAACACTTTAGGAGACGTGAGATCCTTCTTTCGAGGAAAAAAATACCAAGAAGAAATGTTTGTGGCATATGCCATTAGGCGAAAGCAAGGAAGTTAGAAACGATGACAAAAAAAAAAAAAAAAAAAAAAACTACCGACGATCACGTATCGTCGTGCTCTGGTCGCCGTAGTCGTGCCGTGCCTCGAGCTACGGTGCTTTTAAGCTTGCAGGAAACGACAGATTCTCTGTGCGAATTATATACTCCTATTGCAGAAGCTAGTATGTTGAAAGCAAACTCGCCATTACCGCGGGTCTTTCGACGTCACTGCTAGAGTCATGGACAAGACTTGAATTTCGGAACCTCAGGGCTGACGAAAGCTCCCTCTCGCAGTTGCATCGACATTTATACGGAGGAAAGTTAGTCTGTCTTGAAATCTGGCAGCCTATGTCTATTCTTTGTAACGGGCGATTTGGCCAATACAATTCGACTGCTGAACTGTGTTTTTTTTTTTTTTTTTTTGTATATCGAGGAGTCACTGACTCCCGCTTTATATGAGGTACTTGTCGAGGCTCATCCACTGTTACCCCAGGAAGTGTCAAACCAATCATATGCGTTCACAAAAACAACTCTGTAGACACCTCAAAGAGCTCAGACTCCCTCCCCGCCATAGAAGCTCATCACGCCAGTGGATCCGAATTTATGGAGTCACTTTTTAGCCCACATCAGGGTCACTCAGTCGTGACAGTTCACACGCAGGCTGAATCACTCCTGTGATGGACACGCAGATTCACTGACGTCGCAACTTCACAGCTCATCAACAAGCTCACAATATGAATGCGCGCTCACTCACTCAATCGCACCCAGGCATACACGCACTCACTCTAACTCACACATTCACTCATAGACTCACACTATAGTACACTCGCTCATACACACTAGGGCTCGTTCGCACGCACTCATTTTAATTCACTCACACATTCACTCTAACTTACAGACTTATTATACTCATTCCCCTCCCCTTACTTGCGCACTCACTCGTAAATTACTGAGACACTCGCTCCAACTCACATGTTTAATCTAACTTACACACTCGCTCTAACTCACTCGCTCAGACTTTCAACTCAGACTTTCATTCTAACTCACTCACCCGCGTATACGGCCACTCTACCTCACTCACTCATTAGGACTTATTCACATGCTCACTCGAACTCCCTCGCTCCTAGTATTAGCCTACCGCTACTCTCGAGCCGCATAGTGTGGCAACGGACTCAGCCATAACAGGACGAACTCCAAGTACGCCTTCGCTGAGCATCATCGCGTCTCGTGGCCGAGCAGACAAATTCCCTTCACGCGTCCCTCGGAGATGATTGGCACAAGGACCGCCCAAGGACCTCAGCGGGAGTCTTCGCAGATGGCCGCCCGAAGGTTTTGATGTCGCAACGAGCTGTGTACACACAACCCGCGCGTCAGCCACAGACAAAAACGCACGCACATCCTCACTAATGCCTTTCTCAGTTTCAAGTTCAGCAGCGCGAAGCAGTTCACGGACGCCGTCGCGCTTCGAGGACTTCATCTGGGAGCGCGCGACTGCGGAGCAGAACTCCACGATAAAGGGTAACGCGAACGAATAAATAAGTAACACTGGAGTGTCAAGCATCATTTGGAAGACTGCTCGACGTAGAGATCAACTGAGTAGTTTTGAAAAATAAGAATAACAGAATTTGACAAAAAACAAAACGAACGAATGCGTCTCTATAAGGCAATGTTACTACATTATACAAAAGACAGCCTGCAGATGCTGTCTGGGGCATGTTCCTTCTTTGTATGACGATTCCTATCAGAATGGTCTTACCAAGACTCTCTGCAGGAATGTTCCAAGCGCACATGCATGTGTATGAAGCAGACATGCTTCCAGAACATGCGTAAGGCGTGTCCGGAGATTATCATGTCATCATGTCTGCAGAGACATCCGTGTCTTTGGTGTGATGTAGGGACAGTGTGAGTCCGGCTTTAATTTATAAATGTGACACTAGTCCTCGTCTCAATGCTTTTCTGACTAAGGAGATGAATGAGACGAATAAAAGCTTATTTACTTACAAATAGTCTCGATCCCTTTTCGGGTCAGTAAAAAAGAAATCACCATTTAAAATAAAAGAAGAATAAACCGCAGCTTTTCAGTTTTCTTTTTCTTGAGGAGTTTGGGAAAGGGGGGGGGGGGGGGGGGGGGAAGGGGGTTCAACTAGCATTTTTGCTAAATCCCAAATAATAAGGGCGTCAATTAGTACATCTGTGTACCCTTTATATTCTGGCGGTGTTTTGTTCATATATATATGTATCTCATCTCCTGACGAAGCCGAGCCTCTCGGCGAAACTGTCGTAATACATACAATAAACTCCTAGCATAGCAACTCCGCAAGTACGGATCTCTGACTTATTATATATATATATATATATATATATATATATATATATATATATATATATATATATATAAATAACTGAGAAGAAAAGAAAACCCTTGGTGAAAACAGCAACAACGGGCGGTTTATTCTTCGACGTTTCGGCCGAAGGCCGGACTCCGGCCAAAGCATATGTATATATATATATATATATATATATATATATATATATATATATATATATATATATATATATATATATATAGTTTTGTGGGTTACAGCATTCAAAATTATCGTTAAAAAAATAAAAAAAAGTAAGCATTAGACAACGCGCTTTAAAGCCCCCAAAGTAAGCGAAGTCCCTCAGCCCGGTTTGTTACAGAACCGGATGGAAACAAAGACCAGGGAAGTAATAATAATGAAGTTCGACGAGTTCCGCGAATGCCACGTGCTTCCTCTCGCGGAGAGAGACGCGGTGTCAACTCAGCGATGATGTCGACGAAACAAATACATTGAAACGGTTAAAGATCCCAGCAAAATAAGCAACATAAGTACACAGAAAAAAATTTCTCAATCTCGGGAGTGATTTATCGCATCCGCTTTGGTGTTCCGGTTCGCTCTCGTACAAATTTAGTGCTCTTTTCTCTCTCTCTCTTTCCGGACATCTATTATCTCGATCCCAAACTCGTGCACAAACATCACGAGGATCGCCGTTACACTAAGCGACAAGTCGGAAATCTGCGTCTTCGTAAGTGAAGCAACGTCATAAGAACGCACGAGAGGAGAGCGCTGAAGGGAGAGTGCGCGACACGAGCGGGCGTGACCAGTTCAGCCCGCGTTACGAGAGCGCTAACGGGGCCGATGGGCGGTTGTAGCTAACCTTAATAGACCAAAGTCAGTGGACAAGCTTCCTAGGATGCCTGGCGCCTTTTCGTGGCTCGTGTACAGCTCGTGCGCTCGATGGCGTTCGTGCTATCTGCCCGCCTTATGGACAGAAGCGGCGTAATCGGTGAAACGTTGGATGATTATATTGTAGTTTTTTGTTTCTCTGGCAGACATTAAGTTTGCGTAAAAAGAGCGTCGTTCGAAAACGGTCCTTCTCTATTGCCTGTGAAGGCGTCGCGAGTGGCGCTAGGAATGCCACCCTCCTAGAGTTCCTGTATATGCTACCTACGGTAGCAGAGTTGCGCATTCAGCCTCGGCGCGTGGCCGTAGCGCCGGCTTCCCCGCACGAGCAGGATGCTTTGCTCCTCACGTGACTAAATTTGGCGAATAGCGGCGCCGCGCGCGCCGCCGCGCATGGAAAACTGGAGAGGAGGAAAAGGAGGCGGAAAGCAGGGAAACATACGCCGGGGCAAGAGAAACGTCGGCGGAGCGACCGTAAAGGTGGCTTTCTTGCACGCCAACGGATGCTTTGCTCCTCATGTGATGGATCTCGGCGAATAGCGGCGTGGCGGCGCGGGGAAAACAAATGCGCAACTCTGGCTCCCGTAGGGAGCCTATACAGGAACTCTACACCCTCCCGAACTTGCTCGCGTGCAGGCAACAGAGGAGAAAGGTTTTGGAACGCCTCTCTTCCGTGGAGGTTGGAGATCGAACACTGCTCTTCCGTGGGGTGGAGATCTAAGAACGTCGGTTGTAGCATCGCAATAAATGTTCTACACTGGCGAGAGCAGCTGCATGTAGGACGAAATCGTATACGACGCGTTCAAAAGATTATGGATAATGCACAATTAATGCACAAGTGCAGCGGGCCGGACAACACTGACAAAAATAATCCCTGGAGAAGAAGAACAAGAGGGACAAAGGACAAACACACATCTGCAGACGCAGCTGTGGCTGGACCTGGTATCGAACCAGGGACCTCTTCATTTTTAGTGGAGCGCTCTACCAACTGAGCTAACCAGGGATACGACAGTCTAGCTCGGGGGTGCGGTGCGCAATTCAGTCCGGGACCAATTTGTACGCAAGCATTTTGGACATTTTTTTTTTCTTTTGGCCTTTCCTTCTTTACGCCGCGACCAGGTTAGTAGATTGGACTATTAATAGCCAAATATGGGCTATGTGCTTGTAGTCCGCGTCGAACTCTTGACATGGTCATAGCCTATTACTTTTGGGCCACTTTCAATTCTTGCTTGGAATCGTGAGCAAATACTCCCTTGCTCAGTTTTAATTAATAAAAATATAAAACGAATTTTTTTTTAAGCATAGACAAGCCATTATCATTTTTACAATTGCTAAACATACAAAAAAAAAAAAAAAAAACAAGCACAGAACTGCTTTAACAATTTCGTTCAGCCGGCAAATATGACCCCTTTGACGCTGCCTTTTATATCGAGCAAGGACCAACAATGCTTGGATTTGGGCTAGTTTGTTTTACATTATGAAATATACTGCGAAGTTGCACTGAACAGGTAAACACGTAAACTATAAGACGATATGGTAGACAGAAAACAAAAATCCATGACGTATACTTGTGAAAACGCACAGCAACAGCTGTTTAGTTTTCATTTCTTCTTCTTCCTCTTTTATACCCTTGTTTTGAGGGATGAAGATTACCTGATAAATCTCGAAGTTAGACTAGAAAATTAATATCATCGTGGGCAATTGCAGACACAGGTGTTTCAGGAAACGGAGAAATGCTGGAGTTTTGAGTGACGAACATGTACTTGGGAAATCGTGGAAAGGACTGGACGAATAATGTATTTTCTGTCATTTCTAAATATTTGATATCGATGGTGTGTGTGTCTCTGTTGTTGGTACCCTGGAGCTGATGTTTGCCCTTTCGCGATGCGGGATCTTTTTAAGCAGTTCTATGTCTTTTTGGTTCAAAGTCGAGTGATAGTAGGAGGCAAAGAGACCTGACAGCATGTGATGATCGCAAAGGAACTACAAAAACACCTGTCACTTCTCAAAGTAGAAGGTCCGCTCTTAGCACGACACTCCGAAGAGGTGATAGGATTTTTTTTAAACGAACACAACCTATCACCGCCTACATATACATACGTGGTTACATATGTAAGAACGTGCGTCGGAGGAGAGAGCTCGGTTCATTACGAGACAGTATTGTACACGTTCCTCGAAAAAAATATAATTGATAGCAATTACAACTGCTCTTGATTAAGAAGTAGTTAATTAGATTACTCGATCACTCGAGAAGAAAAGTAATTGACCGTTACTTGAGAAAGTAACCGGAACTTTTCCCGATTACTGCAGATTTTCAGAACCACTGATTTTTCTGCCAGTTTTAAAAACGGGCCTTGCCGTATACTGTTCCATTATTAGATTATAATCAGCGATTTGAAAATTCTTATCCTCTTGATATCCACCCATTTCGGCAAAGCACCTCTGTTCGAGACATTGGTTCGAGGATTTCTTTGTAAGAAATATAGTGTACATGCAAAGGTCGCATCTAGAAAGGGAAGGGGGGAATTAGTATCGGTTACAAGTAATTTTGCACTTCCAAAAGTAATCGGATTACTCTCGCGATTACTTCCTAATATATTTAATCAAAATTTTATTACAAAATTATTCCTGAAAACGTAATCGATTACAAGTAATTTGATTACTTGGAATGAGTACTGTGCAAGTCTGTTACGAGGCATTAGGTTTTGTTTTGTCAACTCGCGAAAATCGCCGCTTTTCGAAGCCATAGTTCCTGCCAGCTGGCGTCTGTCGATAGGAATTGTAATGAAAGAAGCAAGAGGCGCGAACATACTGAGCCACGCCTTGCTTTTCTTTTAGCGGTCAGTGACTCTAGTCTAGCAACCGTGGATGCAAAACGCTTTGATGTTTGTTTTTTTAGACTTAGGCTAGGTGGCGCAAGCTACCGCCCGTTACGAAGGGTATAGCCATTAACATCCATCCATCCATGATTGGGCACCAGTCTCGCAACCCTCGTTTCAGCTTAAGTCCACTACGAAGTAGTGGGACGAATCAAACAGCGTCGGAGCACGAGTCACTGGGCATTTTCTGTTGAGGATTGGTTCGGGCAGGATAGAACAACGTACAGAAACATGACGAGCTGTACAAGCGCCATAATGGTGCGCTTTTGAGGCTCTCTGATTGGTCCCACTTGCGTCTGTATTTAAAGAGGCACTCAAGTGGATTCTGAGATGGTTTACTTCTGGTGATAACTCAATCTACAACCTCTAAGCATAAAAAAAAAAATTGCATTTATGGGCGGCCGATTTACATATTAAAAGTCTAATCAAAGATTGTGACAAGCCTCCCCTTTCTGCGCCTTGGATCAGACATCAGCTAGGGTGCACCATTAGACGGCGTTTGCAAACGATTGCTGTAATTACCTCTCTACCCAACGATTTGTTGTTTTTGGCAAAATATAATGCAAAACGCACCTAAAAAGTATAATAGTAACTTTTTGAATCTCCAAGCAATTAACTAGTTTCATTAGTTCCCTCCTCCCTTGACCCAAGAGGAAATAATGTCTTTGTGTTCCTATCACTGTGAGTTTACTAGGACATCTTGCCATCTAGAACTGATCATTTTTATTGGCTGAGGCCCAACAAAACATGTAACAAAAACAAGCTTCTATAGATAAAACACTTGAGTGCCCCATTAGGGTGAAACGAAGTACAGGGAGTTCTCGAGAAACGAGAACAGTGTTTTTCGGCTCGGGTAAATGAACTAAACATCGCAGAAAGCTCGAACTTCGTGAGAATGTGACGCTAGCGGTTGGGGATCGAACGTGAAAGTTTGGGAACATGACGGCACCTGGATCAAAAGATAACTGAGGAAAAACGAAATCTTTTTATGAGCCGATTTCACAACAAGAAATGGCACTGTGGGCGCCTGTAGTATGTATTTCAGTGGAAAAAACTTGTCAGCAAAAAAGAAAACAATATCCTCTTTCTTGCTGAGATTTTTTTTTTTTTTTTTTTTCCACTGAAATAGATGCTACATGCTCCCACAGATTCATTTCTTGTTTTAACGATATTAGGCATAGGTCGGCCCAAATTTCGTTTTTCTCAATTGTCTCTTGATCCAGATAAAGTTCATGTTCCCAAACTTTCGCGTTCCATCCCAACTCGTCGCGTTCTCACCGACTTAGAGCTTTCTGCGATGCATAGTTTATTTACCCGGATCGAGCCGCAAAGTAGCGTCGCTTAGTGGCCGTGCTTGCAAACATCACTAGAAAGCCTGAATCTTTACCTCTCTAGCGTACTAGCGTACAGCATTGTGACGCTGATTTGGTGCAACGATTTGAGTGGTTGTCGATTTTAGCAAACGTCCGTACTGACAACCTAAGAAACGTAGCAACGAGTGTTTGCATAGCAGCCAATGTTTTTAGCATCATTTGGTTCTCAGAAAAACATGAACTATATGCTTTCTTCGTTTGAAACGTGCGCTGTGTTGACAAATTAAGAAATGACCGATTTTGACTGTGCACATACAAGTACTGTGTCTTAATTCACCTCACAAATGGGAAGATTAGAAACGCCTCGCGAGGTTCTGGACGTTTTGAGTCGCGGCTTTTGATGCGAAAATTAGTATATGTGTCTCTAAACAAGATAAGTGACATTCGTGTAGGATCGAACAACAATCTAAATAATATCATAAAGATGATCTGAGCTTCTATTTCTTTTTTCTCTCTTTGGAATAATTAATCAAACCACTTCGGATGCACCGCTCCCCATTAGTGAAGAAATATATTTTTCAGGGTATACTCGCGAGCGACGGTACTGCACGTGTTAGCTTGTGCAATGAGGTTCCCGCTAAGCCATCGTTAATGATTCAGGAGCTAGCGTTAGGAAAAGCTTTACGCCATCCGTCGCAGAGCTACGCAAAAAATCGCACCGCTGGCGGCAGTTTCGGTTCTCCATCCCCTTCTGCCTCCTAATGCACGCAAGGAGCACGCGAGAGTCGTCAGCATCAGCTCCACTTTATTCCGGGACGAAAACTTCACGGCCTCCTCCTAAATTACCCACGGTCTGACGTCACACTCTAGGACTTTTTTTTTAATTATTTTTATTTTTTAGCGCCCGCTTTGAATAGATATATTGATCGGACGTTAGCGAAGTCCCACCTACACCTACACCGCCTTGGTGCAAAGTCGGAAGCACGGAATTTTTCTACGTCACCCACAAGGGGCCAGCGCGGGGCCCGGATGCGACACGAACTATGACGAGAGCATTCGGCAAGGTCTCGTGTTCAGTCGGTGAGAACACGAATCCCAGCCGAATGCTGCAATTTACCGAGGGAGCCTGTCACGCAACAAAGCTTAAAATACGAGAAAAAAAAAAAGAAAAAAAAAAAAAAACCTGTCTGCGTTGTGGTATGATGTCATGATGTCTTACCGCGCTCATTGCCATAAGTGTTTTTTTTTTCTGTTTTGCGCTTGACCTTTTTCTTTTGCCCATTGCCACAAAGCTGGGAGACGTTGACTGTGCACGTCAAGATTTCATGAAGCTTCCGACAGACGTTACAGGCCTCCCACTTAGGCGAACCTTATAAAAGGTCGTCCTGACTTAATTTTTTTACAGTTTGTTATTTTTGTCTTAATGCCCCCCCCCTCTTTTTTTTTTTTTTTTTCATGCATTCATTTTTTCTCATCCACTCGTACAGTTTCAACGCGTGAAAATCAAATTCGAACCTCCGTCGTCATTTTATCGCTCAAGCCTTTCAGAGCCGACTCATTTAATGCGCCAATACTTTTAGTAACTTCGTAAACACACGCAAAAAGCCGTTTGGCATTTCTACTGTTTTAAGATTCTGCTTTTTGTCTGCGTGTATCTGTTTATGAATGTGTGCGTTATTGTGTGCAAGTGTTCCTGTGTATGAGAATGGAGGTGTGCAAGTGTGCGTGTCTGCAAGTGCGCGTGTGTTCTAGTGTTTATTGCCCGAGTGCCTATGTCTTAGTGGTGCGTGCGTGCGTGCGTGCGTGTCAGGGAAAAAAATATCTGTTTGAATTTTTTTTTTTTATTTGTTTTGGGTTTTTCGCACGCGTGGTAAACAACGAAACGCCGAAACCAGTCGTTTCTTCTTTCCTAACGTCTTTATCCCCACGCGTGTCGCTATATCTTTGGGCCGTATTTATTTTTACTATGGTACAGTTTTTTTGTTTTTTTTCAAATATTGATTTTCGTTTTGTTTAGTTTTTTTTTGCCGCGCACACGATCGCAACTTACGTCTTTTCGTGCCTGCTCCCCGCCACCGTGGCGTCGATCGAAAACACTTTGTCCGTGTCCCGAGCACCGTCCCAAGAAAACAAAGGCTTTGTACCGACGAGCCTCTGCGAGGAAGAAAAGCACACGCTGCTAGAAAAAGCAGCCGAAAACAAGGAGCACCGGAATCGATGGCTCTCTTATGGTGCCCACTGCCTAGGACGCGTCCCCGACTGGTGGTCTCTAGATTTCCACCAGACGACGTTACGCGGAGTGCAAGTCGTCTGCTCTGCTTCTTGCGCGGGAGTTGCGGTGACGTTAGAACGAAGAGCTCTGATTGGCTGATTGATTGAAAAGAAAAAAATAGTGGCTAGACTTCGAGGCATCTAGCATTGAGGTCTACCCACTATCCTTTCAATCCCAGCCAATGAGAACTCGGCGTCGTTCTGACGTCACCGGAAGCCCTGCGCAAGAAGCAGACGACTTGCTCTCTGCATAGAAGTGGCACGCTCACGCCTGGCGCGATCCTGGCGGTGTGACCGCAGCGGAGGGCAATGCGGCGGACGCGTGTTCTGCTGTAGATCGCTGCGCATCCCGACAGTCGACGGAAATCAAAGCAGACGCGAAATGGAACGCCGTTACGAGGGCCACTCTAGTATACGCTCGCCTACTTTTCTAGCATTTCTTTTTTTCCGACCAACTACCAGGATCGCGACGTGCGACTGGACGACATAGTCTAGATTTAAGAAGGGTATCGACTTAGACCGTGTGTAGAGAGCGTCTGCAATTTAATCACGGACGTCTCCTGTACCAATTGGTTGCAAGTGCGCACGCGTCGCCTTGTCGCGTAGCGGGAAAGAAAGCGGGCGGAGGGGGCCGAGACGCTTGCGAACGATCAACGCTTCGTGTACTCCTCCTAGTTTTTATCGCAAACGTAACCACCTGACCCCGAGCGAGCAGTTGGAAACTCTCTGACGCCTAGTCACACTAACTTCAAGCGTCCGACGGAAGAAAAGTGTCGCAACGAACGATACGTTACGAATTTCTTTACTCGGGAGTTAGATTAACCTGTCTCGAAGCTCGTCCCAAGAGGGGAAACTTGTGACCTCTTGAAGATATCGATCCCTGCTCGACACATGAGGGCCAAACCATGCACTCCCGCGATTTGGGTCGACCTTTTGCGGACGCGGCTACACGCGACGCCCAACGGCATATACCCGGTGATCACGCCAGCAGCACAAAGGAAGCACTTTGCATGTCTGTTTGCGGGTCGCTTTTTTTTTTTTCCTCGAAGCGCCAATACAGAACGCAACGCCTGCAGCAACGATCGTTTCTTCGACTCGATGAACCTCGATCACGAGGAGAGGGCGGTGTCGATCTATGCGCACCGGAAACCGAACCCAAGGATTCCGGCGACCCGCTAATATCCAATCCAAGCCGTAGCCACGCGATGGGAGCAACCCCCACGACTTGCTTTTCGGAAATGGGCAGGTAATCGAACGCGGAAGTGGAACCGACTGGGACGTTATATACGCCCGCCGTATTTCCATGATTCGAGTCACTATACTCATGTGAACGTTTTGCTTATAGCCGTCAGTGAAACGACTCTTCGCAAGATAGTCAGGCGCGAGGAATTGCATGGAAGCGACTGTGCCTTCTCTGTAGTTCTCTCCACTGATAATGGCGGTCAGTCGGTTGTGCAATAGGTATATTCAGTGTCATTATTCACTTCGTTTGGCTCAATAAGTCAAGATTTTGATAGCATACTCATGACACTGGATTAATTATATGCACGTTTTTTTTTATTCCCTGTGTCTCCAGTTTTTAATTTGCATGATGTGCTGCAAGTCTGTGGATTTCATACTAAAAATAACTTCCCTTTATCAGTGGCCGCTAGTCGTGCGCCAGGGTTTATTAATCAGTGACTCTCAGACTTTACAAAAACAAAGACTCGTTTAAAGCTACAGTAGTTTATAGGCACCAACGACCTTTATTATCGTTCATTAGATTAATGAATTAGT
This sequence comes from Ixodes scapularis, assembly GCF_016920785.2. Classification (NCBI taxonomy): domain Eukaryota; kingdom Metazoa; phylum Arthropoda; class Arachnida; order Ixodida; family Ixodidae; genus Ixodes; species Ixodes scapularis. The sequence continues at coordinate 25,131,504 of NW_024609857.1, forward strand.
TTAGCCCGTTTGGCGTATACGAACTAATGTTTATAGATTTGTTTTATAACATTAGCCCCGATGAACCCCGATCTGCCTGGCACCGAAAAAGAAACAACACAAAAACACTGATTCCGTAAAACGTAAAAAATCCTGAGAAAAACCTTCCCGAATTTGAAGAAAGCTAGACCCTCAAACACGGAAACACAGTCATCGGGTATCAGGGATGGGCAAAATAGTTCCACAATGAATTTAAATACAGATATAAAAACCTTCCACGCAAATGTAGTTAATTGCAAATTCAAATGTAAGACACACATACAACGTGCTTGTTTGATCATCTTCAATTTTTTTTTCACATACATTTTGTTTTCAAAGACTAACATCTCACTTGAATATAAACAAGGTAAAAATTGCTATGCCTAAATAAAGAGCCTCTTGAGTTTTTATATACTAAAAATCAAGTGCTCAGAAATACTGTTGCAGCTCTCAAGATAACACCTCCTTGTCATAATTTCACATGCGGATTCAACATAAGGAAAAGCAAAGTATTCAGTGTAAGATCAATTTAAAAGGCTGAGCTGGTGCATCAAAGCCCTTTCAAACACCATGTCGTCAATACGACGTGTTAAAAAATTAAACCACCCAACCAAAAAAGGGCAATAATTGTACTCGTACCATTAACTCCTTGTTGTACTCTTCTTCTTGAAAGTTTATTTACTGTATTCTGCACAATGCGAAGCAAGTTGCATGCTCTTTGCCCACGATACACTTCGCGAACAGTGCCCAACTATCACATTTGATTGCGAAGAGCAACGCCCAAAATTGTATTTTGGGCTGTATTTCAAATACTCAATTTTAAGTATTTCAATACAATTGACGAATGCATTCCCTAATGTGTAATTAAATACAGAATACTCAAAGTATTTTAAATACCTGTTTCAAATACTCGTATCTGACATACTGCCTATTCCTGCAAGGTATCGTTGTCAGAGTTAACGGAACGATCTACTATAAAACTCTCTTCTATTGACACCGATTGGTGAGCGACTCGGAGCCTCCCGGTTTGCCACGCCTTCAATATCGTGCCATGAATGCAATCACCCCTTTCCGTTGCTAAGATATTCGGTATTGACGCTTGCTCGGTTCGTATCCAATCGGCAGCGGGTGTCTAACGCTGCTGTCGGTTCGATCGTCGACCAACCCCCAGACAACACTGCTTCCCGGAACCGGAATAATTGACGAACCCGAAGCAGGAAACAGAGCCGGTTCAATCAGCGATCGTTCTTGGCTGCTGCCACCCAAACAATGCGTATACACACGAGGCGCTGTGTGCGGCGAAACGATCGTACAAGCAGCCACAGACGGAAGGTTTCCCTCCCTTACATTCGATTACTTAGCGCGGAGCTGTGTTAGCAATGTTCCTAGCAACGCGGAAAAACAATACACTGCTCGGGGTTCCTGTATACGCGTCCAAATTACACTTACTTAAACTGCACGCGGAGCTTAATCACAGCAGAATGAACCGCCCGTTTTTTTTTTTTTGTTTTTTTTTCTCTGTATTTTGTTACGGCAAGGAATTGCCTGGTTTAGACATTCCGTCAAAGGCAATGTAAGTGCGATATCACTTGATTTTTAAGAAGCAGCGATTGCTCTCGGAACGATGTGCAATGCGACACCGAAGGAATTGTGAATGTATAAACGACTTCTCTTCTCCACCCGTACACCTCTTCTTCAGGAGCATCGCTTGCTTGTTTTACGCAATGCCTCCATGCCTACTATTACTATGTGCTAATACGCTGTTCCTACTCTCTCTACTACGCGCAGCGGAAAGGGGTGGGGGAATTGGGGGGGGGGGGGGGGGGGGAGGGGGAGGGAGTCCAGCCCAACTGTGTGAAAGAGAATTCTATCGGCTAGAGTCGTAACACGTAAAACCCGTTTAGTCAGCCTGTACGCGAGACCCTATTCGCATACAGCGTCGCTGGCCAGTGCCGCCGGCGTTGTGGGCGTCATCGCGAGCCGAAACGATTGTACAACATGCATTAGTAGGAGCGCATGCAGAAAGTGTGTGTCGTCGCCATCGCGGGAAAGACATTTGCAGAAACGGGACCCGTATACACGCAGCCGCTGATGGACCTCGGGCACGAATCCCGGTTGTTCGGGTCGTATTAGAAAACCGAGCCTATTTTGACCCTCCTTTCTTTTTTTTTTTTTGTGCTTGTGTTTGTTGGTAAACAAGACGGAATAGGCCGTCGACCAACACACTACTAATGAAAATCCTTTCGTTTCTTTGTATGCACTGGCTCAGTGTTTCTACAGAAACACGCTTGTCCACAATAGCTGTGTGCAATTCGCATGCGCGAGGACTTTTTTTTTTTTTCTTTTTGAAGTGCTAAGCGTTTTTGTTTTCCGCGTTTTATACACATTTCCATCGCTTATATGATATCACACTGCCGAGGAACGCCAAGTCACTGAGTTTTGGACGCATGCGAGGCGTTCAATATTCGGCAGAAGAGAGCTACTGCGCATGCTCAGAACGCTTTCCACAGCCCAGTAGATGAAGATGGCGACACGCATGAAGTGATCATTGGAAAGTGTCTATGCAGCCAGCGACGACTCCTTGACATGACGTCAGAAACACGAGGCGGTGTCTGTTTGACACACCGCCTCGTACTGCGACGGTAAAGGTTAAAACGCGTCGCGAAGGAAATCACCGGATCGATTGGAGGTTATCTACATCCCGGTCTCCACGCATCTTGATCTTTCACTGCCACGAAAATATACCTCCAAAATAAGATTAGCCACCAGATTTAGTGAGAATGCCGGTATAAGTGAATATATACGGCTCGCACGCTCTGTACGGCAATATATAGTCATCCTCCAATGAAGTTAACACGAATGCATGCTAAAACCTTCTAGCCTTCTGAGGAGCCGTATACCCTAGTGTATACCAGCGTCCCACTTTCGAACATAAGCGAAGTCGACTGTAATTGGAAGGGTACGTCCTCTTTCTCTTCTCCCACCGGACCACGGGGATGCGACCCTTGACCTTTCCATCCTCCGGGGCCGCCCATCGATTTTGGGGATACCGCTGGCGGAACGGCCATGTCCGTCCAACTCTCTCTCTCTCTTTCTTCGGATGCGGCATTCATTTCGGCGACCCCTTCGTCCTCGTCACCCACTTTGATTTCCTTTTGGATTTGTTGTTCCTCTTTTGCCGCGTCGTCGGTGCGAATCTGGGCCTCCGCGGGTTCACAGAATGCCATACTCCCAACGTCTCTTGGCTTGGGGGGTACCAATCGAGATCAGAGATGTGTTGCCTGTCGCCATCTTGGCGCCTCTGGAGCTAGCTGAAATGCGAGCATCGCGCCAGGGGAAGTGTTTTCATTCATTCATTCTGTATTTCTCTCTCTCTCTCTCTCTATCTCTCTCTATGTATATATATATATATATATATGTATATGTGTGTGTGTGTGTGTGCGTGTGTGTGCGTGTGTGTGTGAGTGAGAGAGAGAGAGAAGGGGGAGAGCAATCCCCCCTCCCCTTGCCAAGATTTAAAAAAGTTCCAATAAACAATTCGATAGAGAGGAAGGGAAATCTCCCTACGCCCCCATCTCCCGAGCACTTTCCACGCCTCTGCAACTCGCTCTAGACATTTTTTTTTTTTTACCTCGCTTCTGTGTTTCTAGTTATTGCTATGTGTCCCAAACCAAGTTAATTACACAGTCTTCGATCTTCATTCTACCGATCGCGTCTCACCGATCACATCTCGGAAGAGAATAAGCGCAGCAGGCGAAACATGACAGAAACACGGCGATCATGGGGCCCATATGCGACGTGCCATTCCTTCTCCTCCTCGCTGATGCTCGACGGGGGAAACAGTCCGGGGAGACCAAAGCGATCGCCGACGTGAAGATGCTCCCGCGTATCCCCCGTCTCTGCCCCGATCGTTTCCGCGGAAATGTGACAGCCCGCATTGCGAAGCATCGTTGGTACGACGCGACTCGGGCCTGGCACGTCTGGTGATATTCACCCGCGGATGCCGAGCGAGCGTCTGTGTAGACCATCACGTTCGAGAAAGGTGGCGCTCGCTTCCCTCCGTATTTATCATTCATATTATTATTTTTCTTATAGGGAAATGTACAAAAAAAAAAACACATATTTGTTCGAGTGTCAGGACGTCAAAAACGTTCGCATTGCATTTCAGTGTGTGTCCTTTCAATCAGGGTGTCGAACCGGAACCGAACCGAAAACCGGAACCGAACCGGTATTTTTTTCCGGAACTGAACCCGAACCCGAACCGTTATATTGTTATCGCGATGAACCCGAACCGGAACTGAACCGGAAAAAAATAACGGTTATCGGCTCATATCAAAACGGTTCGGCCACGCGCTGTTGACAATGAATGTGCTATCAATGCCATTTGTTTTTTAAGTGCCGTCTACTGGCACACACCTCGCTTTCATATTTGTCTTCTCACTCAGTCTTAGGAATATAAACGCTGCATCCATGAATCTTGACATAGGAACCAGTATTGCGGTGGTCGCGGCTTGCACGGAAGAAAGAGAATTGGAAGGCTGTTCAAAAAAAAAAAAAAAAAAATCGCGTCACGGGATTTTATTTTCCTACAATCTCGTAAATCCTAAATGCTGCTGTGTGCTCATTTCATAACACGTTTCTAGAACGCGCGAGTTCTTGAAGCTTGCTTCCATCGGAATGAGAAAAGAAAAGGCTGTGGAGTTTGATAATAATGCATCCGGTTTCGTATAGGCACTTAGAAGCTAACATATTTGTGACACAGCGAACTCTTCTATTTTAATATTTATCCTATTACGTCCTTCTGGCGCTGCGTTCGGTGACGTGTTTTTCGTATTCCGTATCTTGTTTAATGAAAACTTCTTTAAGGGCGTAATTAGAGTTACCGAAGGCTAGTTCAAATAAAGAAAGCTGTATTTTCTCCCCACTGTTCCTTCAATTGCTTACACGCCGAGGTGGCGAGATAGTTAGCGAGTTCTACTTGTAAGTGGGTTTGTAAGGAGGTCGCGGATTTTACAGCTAATGCGTCGGACCCAATTAGATAAAGTCCGAATGCGTAAACGTCGGTGTGGTAACCTTTGAGTGCACATAAAGAAACCATTCCTGGTAGAAATCCCTGAGCCTTACACTACGATGTATCCCGTTTCGTATGTGCTGATTTCAGATGTTTTATTTGCAATTTATTTTGATGTTGCAATTTGTCATTTATAATTTCCGAACCGGTTCGCGAACCGGTTCAGCGCCCCGAACCGGTTCGCGGATCGAATTAATCGAACCAGAACTGAACCGGAACAAAATTAATTTACCTGAACCTGAACCGTAACCGAACCCGTATTTTTTTCGGTTCGACACACTGCTTTTAATCGTTTATTTCAACACAGACTTCAAAATTTTTACGTTGAATGCCTTGTTTTTTCCTGTTTTTGTACCAGCTTACCAAGTTATCGCAAACAAGTTTTACTTTAGAACTCCACCATTAGTTTTAATAGAAAGAGAGAGATAAAGAAGGCTTGCGAAAGACTCAGTGTTATATAACTCTACCCTTTACTCGGGTACGGTCTTGCATTTGCATTTAAATACTTTTCTAAGAAGTGTAATTGAATTTCTAATTAAATACAATTTTGTCATTATAATGCAATTAAATGCAAAGTCGCAAGCGACCAGGCGGATTTTTTCGGTCGCTCACCAGTCACATAGCTGTGTTTGGAGATTTATGTTTGTCCTTTTTCCCTCTTGTTCCCCTTCTCCAGGAATTATTTTTGTCACACTTTTGTCGACGTATTTTGAATTTGTATTTGAATAAGTTTCTGAAAATATTTTTTTGCATTTCCGATATGCGGTCTACATTCGCATATCTACCACGAAAAACAGGGATGTTGTTTGTTTTAGAGGTGCAGAGCATTCCATGTTTAAAACGATGCACAAATTTTTTTTTTTTTCTGTGAACGCTGGCAAAACTTAGCAAGGCCTGCGCTCGCATGAAAACGTCGACTGGTGAACCAACATCCCTGTGTACTTCATGCCCGCTATACTATATAAAGCTTCAGTGCGCTAGCGTTAGTTTCTCTATAGAGCGCGCGAAGAGCACACCGCAGCTGCCAGTGAAAGGACTGGAGCAGATAACGAGGGACATCTGACCTGAATGCATCGCGCCCTGAGCAGGCACAGTGCGTTATCGTGCGGTGCAGATTGCATCTCTGGGATCAAAAAATAAGTCACTCGAATCACGCATTTCGCTAGAGGCCTTTCATTAGCAGCTGCGGTGGACATGCTATAAAAAGATGCTGCTGTCTATTTTTTTTTTTAATACTACGATAGTTTTTATGCACCACCATTATTATGCGGTACCGAAGTAACATCGAAATATCACTACGAAATTACGACCTCAAGTTCTAAGGACCCTGTGACAACTTTACGATTTAACGAAACAATTTTCGTTTTGGTCATCGGCACCCCAGTCAATCGGGATCCCGGCATATAAGTGTAGCTATTTCCGACTGCGGATCCCAATTCTAAACCTCACCGTAAAGGACAAGAAAAAAAAAAAAAAAAAAAAAAGCTTTTTTTTTTTTTACGGGCGTGACATGCCTGCTTTACGAAGCGACACAAAGTAGTCGACTCGTCGATTCGAGACTCAAGAACGAAAAACAAATTTTGAAACCGAAAAAGAAAATAATCTACGAAAGCGCGTTCCCCTGCTCCATGCCAAGATTGTCCAAATCCGGAGGGCCGTTGCCGTGGCAACCGTAGCATTCCGGCGTCGCACTCCGCATTCCTAAGTCCCATCCTCTACCGTCCGTCAGGATCCGCCGAGACACCACAGCCGTGAGCTGACACACACACACACACAAACATGTGCACGCACACAAACACACACCAGCGCGTGTATGAACACGAAAACAACAGAAACACGCCCACACACACACACACAATACGACCAACTTTTAGAAGGGAAAAAGCCGTCCTAGATCTTTGAGACCCCCGACTTTTGTAAGAGCAAAGACGGAAAATAGAAGGGAAAGTATTCAATGAACCACAATAATGCATCGAATGTTAGAAGCGGAGAAAGAATGCAGGAAAAGACGCTGGAGCTACAGAAATCGAAGACCGAAAGTTTGTTTTCCAAAGCCTAGAAAGAGGGGAGTTGCAAAGAGGACGACACACGCGGCCATGAAAACAACCACCGGCAGTACCAGCGAACAAGCGCACGATCATAACAAACGGTTGGAAAGAAAGTAAAAAGAAATGAAACAGGCTGGACAAGGTGGGTGGAAGAGGAGAGGAAGGGGCTTATACAACGATGAGTCATCGTGTGCGCTGTATTACTTTGCTGCTGGGGGAGGGGATGCGGGATCGATAAAGGGTGCAGGGATGCGGGGGAGCTCAACAAACTCCTAAAAAAAATATCAAGAGGGTATTCGACAGAGAGAAAGAGGACGTGAAAGAAGGGAAGGGAAAGTTATACAAGCATGGCGCCCTACAGCTTCGGTGAGTCATGGTCGCGGGGTCGGGATCTGTTCTCGATTCCCTCTCGGTCCCGTTCGGTGGCCACAATGTTGAATGGACTGTTGCCTCCGGGGGATCTAATGGACACGGAGAAGACGTTTCGACTTTGGTGGGTGGTAGCAGTTCGGGGTTGGAGGATCCCCGCACATTGCATTCAGCAGTTTCAACTTCCGACGTTTTGCTTTCTTTTCTCCGTCATGTGGGCCAGGGTTGGCAGACCAAAACTTAATCTCCAACACTCACATACTAGTAACAAAGCTTTCGTGAACACTGGCCTAATGGGCGTCGTCCCACGTTGCTGTAGTCACCGACTGAAGGCGAACAATAGGGACGTCTTTCAATTGCTCACCTTCAACGCGATCTTCCTGTCTTCGCTAACACTACGGATACGTCAGAACTCCGAGCTCTGGTTCGAATGATTGGTGGGTAGACCTCAAGTTAGCTGCCTCTGTCTCCACTGCACTCGCCGAACGCGTTGGACGAGAGCCAGACGCCGGACGCCGGTGTTCCGCGTTCTAAGTCGTTCGACAAGTGCATTGGAGACAGACGCAGCTAGCCTAAGGTCTGCCTTGTTAATCATTCAAACTGGAGCTCGGCATACTGACTTCCGCGCGAGCTCTCGCCCCCTCCTCTGCCTCAGTTTCTCGGTGCATAGCACAGGCTGAAACAACGCTAGAAAATGATACAACAGGGAGTTTTCGTAGACCGCGCTGCCCCCTCCGCTAAGCGTTCCGCAACGAAGTTGCTACTGCGCCTGCGCGCCGATAGCCTTGACTATGGAGTTCCCACTATCGTAGCGGGTTGCGGAGGGCCTTGCGGGACGGCGCAAACAATCTACGAAAACCCCCTATTATCAACTGTATTGCGTTTGCGTGGCTCTCACTGCTTTCTGCTTTCTGTGATCTCGCCTGATCCTGAACTTAGAGAATAAAAGTGTAGCCTAACACCGCAGTGGCGTCGTTTCTTAATTATATTTTTCGGCGTTTATCCAACCAGACATCATGCACACATAGCAACACTAATGACGCCAGGTTTGAAAGCACAACACGGCTTAATCAATGGTAATGTAGTCGTGCAATTAGAGTGAATATATCCTCTGCAAACAAACTCGACCGGAAACTGACGTTCTCATCTAGTTCATTCTGACAGCGTGTATATCAAGTTTGTTTTCCCATTGGAAAGGGTCCCTGGCCCGTCATTGGTGGCGCGACAATCAATCACGTTCTTTAGAGAGTCTAGATTTGAGAGAGGGATCAACTCAAACCATGAACAGTAAGCGGAGGGGCTGAGCAAAGCTTGATGATGATCGCAGACGATCGACTTTTTCGTCTCTTCCTCTCACCCACGTAGCGCCGATTGAGCAGTTGGGAACACTTTCAGATTTAGGCACACTAACCACTAAACTTCTCCATAAGATTCAGTCTTGTTTACTTTCAACTCAATTTTTCCGGTCGTTCTGAGTCCGTTTTCGTATAGTGTTCGCAACACCAAATAGTATCTTTTTTTCTTTTTTTTACTTCTTACACATCGCTTGAGCTTGTGGCGTTGTACCGCCGCGAGTGTGTGCTGACCAACAATTTACGGCCCCTTTGACTGATCAATTTAATGCGCTCGTTAAGTGCATTTGTTTTACCTTCTTTTTACCGGTATTTTTGTATGGTTCTCAGCTCAGCCTCCTACCGAGTGCTATCATTAGTCTCGGGTTTTGCTTGAAGTGAAACATCCCGAATGCAGTGCGGTTCTGAACTACGAAATTCGAGCGTCGAAGCCCGAGCTCGAACTCCACGACAGGACGGCATCCAGAAACCTATAATCCACTGACGTGCGGGCGATCTTGCGTGCATGCGTTATACGTCCGCATGGCTTCGTGTGCGTGTGTGTGACACTGTGAGTGAGCGTGTATGTACATATGCGTATCTTCGTGCGGGATTTAGTGTATATCTGTGTGCGAGTCTGAACGCCTATGTGTACGAGTTCGTAGATATACGTGTGCTGTGAATTCCATGACTTGTGGGAGTACGTAAGGCGCGCTTGTAAACAAGAAGGAACGTGTGCGTGGATGAGTCCGTGTTGATCTGTCAGGGTTAGAAGAAATCACTCGGGAAGCAAAACGCAATTACACTAACATGGATAGTAACGGTAAAACGTGACAGGCGAAATTGGAGACAGCCTCCGACAACGAGGGCCGAGGAGAAAGGTGTGACGTCCGCAAGCTTTTTTTTTTTTTAATTTTAAAATGATGCCTATCCCGTCGGATTAAATTCGCTTTCGCCGTGCCGCCACCGCTCTACCCAAACGGGGCCGGACGTGCTTCGGTTCCAATCTTGGCTGCTTGAACGATTTTCCCGCGACGTTGCGAGCCACGTCCACCGCACGCTACACTGCACCGAATGATGAAGGGGGCACCAGTTTCCCTAGCAGCACAATGCCCTCCCTTATATTACTAACGGCCTAACCTATCATCCCCGTCCTCTAACCAAAAATAATAAAAAGCAAATTGAAAAAAGACGTCCGAGAAAGTGAAAATAAAAGAATTCAGCAACTAAAATCGACAAAGGCCTGGCAGTCTAAACCCCGGCGGCGCGTGGTTAGACACGCAGAAAGAGGTCATGCGCCGTTGCGTGCCTGCCTCCTGCCTCGCTGTTAATCTCGACCCATTCGGTTCCAGATTCCTTTTTGCTTCTTTTCTTTATACACTAGGATTAGTACTGTATGTTTGCTTTTCTACGCGGGCTACACCTCCGTACGGGAGATTAATGGGAAAAAAATTATTGAAAGAGTTGGGAGATCTCCTTAATTGGGAAAAAGGGAGAGAACGACTCCCCGTTGAAACGCTTAATCAGAACGTCTGGTGGGAAACAAGCCCACTGCCCCCTTGTCGAAAGCAGTCGCAGATGCGGCTCGGATCCGGATGTCGACGACCGGACTGAAAGGTTTCTACTCTACACGCAGGAAAGAAAAAAAAAATGCGGGTCCTTTGACGTGTCCTGCGAACAAACTGCCGAGGCGCTGCGCGCTCTCTTGCACACAGACTACACACGATCATCCTGCGCGCAAGCATTTTTTCCCGTCACAGTATGACGTCACATTACATTGTGGCGTGACGTGTGTCACGACTCGACCCTACATGAAGCACACGCGGGAATCAGCTCCAGAACCTCGCCGGTGAAGGCCGTTGCCGTAAGACATTCTGGCGACATAGCCATTCGTCTCCCGTCACTACTTTCACTCTATTCTACGTTCAAAGTCACGACACTGCGATCGCACTGAGAATGTGCTCAAGGTCGCCACCGGTAATGGCGTCATATAATATTCCCCGAGCGTATACGCGGTACTGGAGCATCACCGAAGGCACTGCGAGCCCGGTCACGGGGTGGGGACGCCTGAATGACAGTGCCTGTCCGTATAAAACGCGTACGCGATCCATTTTCAAAAACAAGCAGGGTCTTAATTAGTGGCCCCCCTCCACTTACTTTCGTCCGACATCCTTGAGAGGTTTACAGTATACACTCTATCCTTTTAGAGTGTGCAGAAAGCGACATAGTCAAAACAAACTGACACCGGTTTCTCGTTTATTTGTTGTTGTTTTTTCTCTCGGCTGTACAACCGTTACTACACATACTTATTCGGCGAATATTCGCTCGTTCGATGCATCGACTTGTGTTCGTCAGTACCCTGCATGATTATGAAACACTGATCACGTGTTCGTGTTTAAATCTGGTAGTGTTTTTGAATTACATAGCGTGACACTTTTGACGTAAACAAACAGCCGACAGCTTTTTTTTCTGGGAATTTAAAAGATGTCATTAAAACTACATGTTAGTGTGGTGCAGAGTGTTAATTTCGAGCACCGCCAGTCTTAACGGGTCAGTTTTGGTGCCAACAGCCAGCAAAAGTAAAATACGAAAAAAAAAAAAAAAGATTGCAGACGTCGTGTTCGTGCTGTACAGGTTCCTTCAAAACAGGAACGAAAGCTCGTTTCCTCGCTCCTTCTCAATTTTAGAACAAGTTCCCGTTTACGAGTTCCAGGGTTTGAAGGGAACGCGTTCCCTTTACATGGCTAAGATTAGAAGGTGCCGTTACAGTAACGTCACATTTGCGTATTTTAATACCATATTGTGCTGCATAATCCAACGATAAAAAAAAAAAAAGTGAAAATATTTTTATCGAACTGCGTGTCGAGTCGTCACGATCCCATTTGTTCCGGTCTGTTCTTGTCGACTACCTCTCGGACACTTCTCCATTACCCGAAGTCGGAGGTTGAAGTAGTCCATAATAGAAACCCTAAATGCGTGCTAAATTCGGGGAAATCGCAGATAAAGAGACAAAAAGAAGAAAACCGTTCCTCCTGCCGTTCCTTCGAAAACGTAACGCTAGTTCCCGTTCCGGTTCCATGGATGCAAGATGGGACGGCGGCGTTCCTTCGTTCCTCCCAAAAGGAACGCGTTTTAAGAACGCAGTCGTTCCTTGGAACGCCGTTCCGTACAACACTGGTGCTAACAGTGTCGCGGTGGAGTGTACGCGAGTCTGGAAGAGCAAATAGACCTTTCTCGACTCGTCGCGGCAAACCCGTATGGCGTCTGCGTCTGCACCGCTACCGACGCCGTTTGCTCTGCCTCCATCTTTTTGCCGCCCCCTTCTCCCCACCCGAGCAGTCAAGGACGTTCTCATCAGCGTGTCGACTCTGTCGAGTCGCTGGGGCGTGCGTCGACGGATCGAATAGCAAGCGTGTTCGCAAGATGTCCCGCGTCGCGTCCCGCCGCGCAAACCCAAAACGTAAACAGAGAGTGTTCCAAGGAGACGGCCTAATTGAAATGAACGAGCGCCGGAAGCTAAATGAGCGCCCAGTCGGTCGCGGGATGGTTCTAGACTCGCTTGCATGTGGCGAAAGAGATGCAGGACGACGAAGATGAAGCCGCCATGTTGGTTCCATCACCTCTAAAGACCAGGTATAGGCGTGACCCCGCGGCTGTAAAGGTGTCTTCGACTAATGCACATTCTTCGAGCGCTAACGCCACCTGCAGCAGATGCACTCTTGGAATTCAAAGGGGGAGTACAACACCGCGATGCACTCCGAGCAGAAATCGTTGATTTTTATTTGATTAGTTCAGCCTGTGAGAAAGGGAGATCGGCATCATGTTTGAATCAATTTCAGTGCGCCAAAAGAGGTAAATGCCTCTTCACATCTGAAACTGCATGACTGTTGGGGCAAGGCCATAGTGTTGACTTTTCTACGTCACGTAAAGAAGGCCAACGCGGATAACAGATTGTACACATGTGCTGCGTCTGTGTTTGGCTGTGATTCGTGTGCAATCTGTTACCCATGTTGGCCTTTTGCAGATGACGTAGAAAACTCAAAATTATACGGCCTTGCCATTTAGGAGGCGTGGGTTGGAAGCTACTGGGCAGGAGATCGAAGGATAGGGGCGCTTTCTCGAGCTTGCTGTCCCCACATCCTGGTGTTTACTCACAGAGCATAACAAAGAAATTGAACCTCGCCTAGCGGTCTGGACACGAGCGCTTCGCTCTGACCAGTGCTTTAGCAGCGCGAGGTGCGTCCTTCGAATTGTCATCTTTGATTTCGGGGATCAAAAACTAACAAGAAAATACGGTTAGTTCTCCCCGCAGCTGAAGAGTGCCGGCAGAGGTGTGACTGTTCGATCTCGTCCCCAAAAGCCACCACGAACATCTATAACACCTGCATGAGCACGCACTCACCTTGCCTTATTCTCTATCTCCCCCTCTCTCTCTTTCTTAGTCACAATCACGTTAGCATAGACGCACATGCGTAATAAAGATTTACTGCTGTGCTTTATATGATGCAAATTTCAGCCATAATATTCGCCGACGTGTCCCAGTCTTTATCTTTGGCGTTACTTGACACTTCACTTCTATGTACCTCGAGGGTGATTCCACGTCAGTTCATGCAATGATGGTCCAGGTCATATTTTAGATATTTTTGTTAAAAATATATATGAAAGCCATGTTCTTGGGAGGAACATTCAGCTAGATATGAACGCCGTAACAATTTTTTTCGCTGAGATATCAAATAGAGAAGCTTGAGGCGTGGAAATTGAGAAGATTTCACAATGCTACTTTGCACAGTCGTCATTTCCTTATCGAACCTTTCACGGCACCATAACTTTTTTAATAGGTTTTACAAAGGCTATACAACACATACATAAAAAATTAAAAATATCCATAAAATATTTCAATGCAAACAAAAATATCAAACATGGCACAAAAACGCGTTTTAGAGACATATTCACAATTTTTTTGCAAATAAACCATCTTTCATAATACTTCACAAAACATATCAAAATGCGCGTATTTAAATATTCTTTACGAATATATAAAGATAATATGCCCACCCTTAAACATATTTTTGTTATCAACGCGGAAATTCGGCTGATTTCTCAAAATGTGGCAAGATTGGGCGTCGATATTTAAAAAACTCCATCTTTTATTTTCTTTAAACTCCCCTTGGCACTTTGCAGTGACTTGAACTAACCTGTGATGGCAAAAGATTGAGTAACATATGACATCCAAGCGGGAAAAGCTACGACAAACCTTCACTCGGAGCGAGCCGACGTCTTCGTCATAGCGGCTTTGCCGCACAGCACCAAACGTTTGGGCGTTAGTTATGGCATGTATTTTATATTATTAAAATTTTTTTTTTATACGCGGTGAGTATTAGTGACGTGAAAAGGAACTTTGAGCTGGAATACCATTAATTAGCTTACAATTCACAGGAATAAAACGGCCCCACTCTGCAAATTCGCTACCTATGCACCATACATAAGCTTAAAACTCTCAGTTGCGCGAATGGCCATGTATACATCTGGCCTCTCGACATATGATGACTTTCACAGATGAGTTTCCTGGATTCCTTTGACAGGTCTTACGGTGGTCCACTTTGCTTGCTTCACCGCACGAAACTCTCGAACTCGAAGACAGTTGTGAGCACTGCGCAGAGTGGTTTGACGCGTTTTGCGAAGTGCTGAAGGCATGTAGTTCCCACCAGGAACGCAAGCGATTGTACGTGCTTCTGCCACCAATCATCCTGAAGAGAACAATATTTCGTTTGGTGTCGGGTGTGACTGCCTACATGATTGATCAAACATGAAAACTGAAGCGCAAAGGTGGTGTTTGGGCAACCCCTGATCCCTACATGGGGAAAAAGGCGAATGCCGAAGACGTGGGGGTTGCAATTGAGTACTACACACGCGACGACCTCGCATGCTCTGTTCAAAGCCCCGACAAAAAGGACGTCGTCAAAGCCATGATCAACGACATGTTCAAAGTCGTAAAACGGTTTATGACCCGCTCTATTAAGGAAGCTTACCAGCTGTTTAGGAAGGACCATCCCCATCCCGAACTAGGCATCTCCAAATTTTATTCCCTTTAAAAAAGTCCCGAGAACGAGGTGTGCGCATGCATATATTGCGTCAATTTTCAGTTGCTTTTAACGGCAATAACAAATGCCCCAAAGAAGACATTTACTGAAGACGACCTCAAGCGCATCTATACCTCTTCTGCGCTCCACAGAACGATTGCTTTCTGCGCCGTTGCGAAAAGTGCCCAAAAATGCAGAGCATCTCGCTGCAGTCGCTTCATCTCGACGAAGATGAAGAGATCTGTTTCGCGTTATGGGACGCTCGCGAACTCGTCAAAAAGGTTATGGACACCTCTGCCTTCCTGCGGCAATAGGAGAGCGAAAAGTATATAAGGCATTCTTACATCCTTGACCTTGAACGAAGCCTGATACATGACACAAAAACCGCCTTACCACCCAAGGCAGTGATGTTCCACTTCGATTTTGCGGAAAAATGGACAGTACTCTTTCCAACCGAAGTGCAGAGTTTTCATTGAAAAAAAACTCAAGTGTCTCTCTCCACCAGTGTGGTTACGTCCACGCAAGGCACGCAAAGCTTTGCCGTTGTCACCGATGGTACACGACACATGACACAGCTCACGCTCTTCTAGCCACATAGGCCATAAAAGAGTATGTTAATGTTCATTTCCCAGTCTTTTCTGAACTAATTTTTGTATCAGACGGAGCGGCGGCGCATTTCAAGAATCGCTTCCAATTCCACGAATTGCCTCGGAAGCCGCACTCTTCGGCAATAGGGATCTTTTCAGCCACTGGACACGGAGAAAGCGCTTGTGATGAAGTAGGTGGAAGAACCAACGCTCACCAAGTTGAGATCTTCGCTCAACTCAACGATTGCCACCGCTAAAGACTTTGTGGAAGTGCTACGTAAAAAAGTAACAAATGTCTGCATGTTCCACCTGTCTGTGGAACGGGTTCGAGAGTTTCGTGCGGTAAAGCAAGCAGAGTGGACCACCATAAAACCTGTGAGAGGAATCCAGGCTTCTCATCTGTGGAAGTCATCATATGCCGAGAGGCCGGATGTATACATGGCCACTCGCATAACTGAGAGTTTTAAGCTTATCTATGCATAGTTAGCGAATTCGCACAGTGGGGCCGTTTTGTTCCTGTGAATTGTAAGCTAATTAATGGTATTCCAGCTCAAAGTCCATTTTCGCGTCACTAATACTCAGCCCTTATGAAAAAAAGAAGTTTAATAATATAAAATACATGCCATAACTAACGCTCAAAACGTTTAGTGCTGTGCGGCAAAGCCGCTATGACGAAGACGTTGGCTCGCTCCGAGTGAAGGTTTGTCGTAGCTTTTCCCGCTTGGAGGTCATATGTTACTCAATCTTTTACCATCACTGGTTAGTTCAAGTCACTGCAAAGTGCCAAGGGGAGTTTAAAGAAAATAAAAGATGGAGGTTTTTAAATATCGACGCCCAATCTTGCCACATTTTGAGAAATCAGCCGAATTTCCGCGTTGATAACAAAAATATGTTTAAGGGTGGGCATATTATCTTTATATATTCGTAAAGAATATTTAAATATGCGCATTTTGATATGTTTTGTGAAGTATTATGAAAGATGGTTTATTTGCAAAAAAATTGTGAATATGTCTCTAAAACGCGTTTTTGTGCCATGTTTGATATTTTTGTTTGCATTGAAATATTTTATGGATATTTTTAATTTTTTATGTATGTGTTGTATAACCTTTGTAAAACCTATTAAAAAAGTTATGGTGCCGTGAAAGGTTCGACAAGGAAATGACGACTGTGCAAAGTAGCATTGTGAAATCTTCTCAATTTCCACGCCTCAAGCTTCTTTATTTTATATCTCAGCGAAAAAAATTGTTACGGCGTTCATATCTAGCTGAATGTTCCTCCCAAAAACATGGCCTTCATATATATTTTTAACAAAAATATCTAAAATATGACCCGGACCATCATTGCATGAATTGACGTGGAATCACCCTCGATCACTGTCGTTTGTAAGTCCTTTCGGTTTTCACTACAGTAGTTTTCACTATCCATACACAACTTCTATACTACCGGAAAGGGACATCAATGTGCCTAAATAAATTAACCAACAAACAGTATACGTGCACACGCGCGCACCCAGTGCACGCGTGAACGCTCGATCCCCAGGGGCTAGGTTTACCATTTGAATACTTCATCGGTTATTAAGACAAATTGGTTGCTTCCGATATCACTCTGAATCGTGCTAACGATTTAGGGTGCTACTGATTTTATGTAATATAATTGAGTGTCGGCTCTTCAAATAATTCCTTCGTTACTTTTTTCTTCCCTTTAAAGACAATAACCAAGGCTAGTGCCCCCCTTTCTCCCCAAACACACACACACACACACAAAGCAATAAAAAAAGGACACACGAAAATCGACCTCGGATCCCTAAGGACAGGGGCTCGTTTTCCTTCGTTACGGGGCGGGTTCCTTTCATACTTCCGTCCGGCTCACACGACACCGCCGAATTACGACGCGCTCGATCAAAGAAATCGGGAGAGTGCCACTTTAAGGCCGTTCACAAAAAGAAACGAACTGAAATAATACGAACCGGATATACGATACAGTTCCAGTCACTCGGATAAAAGCCAGTAGCCTTCTTTTATATTCCCGTTAACTTACCAACACGCTCCAATTCGTCGAGTCCAATTACTCATTTACCGATTATTTTATTTATACTTGTTTATTGCGGCGGAGGCTGGGGATGCGCGAAACGACCTCTCGTGTTCGCAAATGGGCAAAAGCCGTCCTTCCGTGGTGACGGGTGACTCGCAGCACAAACACACGATGCTCGTCATCTGGCCACGCTCGGTGTCAACTCGGTGAGGGCATTGTGACGCCATCTGTTGCCAACCAGATAAAGCGCCAACACTGAGACAGAAAGGAAAGAAGTAAAAAAAAAAAAAAAAAGAATGAAGGAAGGGGCGAGATGTTATGCCGTTTCAGAAGATGCTTAATTAACATCGATGAGTTTTAGGAGGTGCTATATCTGTATTTTAGTAGAAATATTTTGTTATCTGGCTTATTATTTATTTATTTATTTATCGATGCTGTTAGCCCCTTTTGGGGCGGCTACAGGAGTGTAAACGTACAGATGAATACAAAAGAAAATCGATGCACTTTCCAACGCGTCGCGTTATCAGCAAACAAAACGAAGACAAAACAACTCCAGTAAAGATACGCATGAATGAATAGGTGTGTTTTGTTTTCGTCAGTCTCGCAATAAAAAAAAAAAAATATATGTATAGGTATCGGAAGCTCGCGCGGCCGCTTCGAATCGTACTTTAAAGCGAGGTCGTCGGGATCGAGTATTCAAAAAGATGTTTAAATGACGACACCGATGAACCTGCGTTAAAAGAGGCCCTTTGTTACGCTAAGCGATAAAAATAGTAAAACAAACTACAATAATACAAACAAGTGCAGGGAGAACCAGGCACAGGGCGCCGGTGAATGACTGCGGGGTGAGGCAGGTTGGCAGGCGTAAGCCTTTGGACACATTTTCCCTCTGGAGCACAGGCCTAATTTCCACTGATTGAAACTTCTAATAGCAAACTTTATTCCAAATCTCCCGGCCACAAAAGGGCATCTCCTAAGCGGTAATTGCGACGCCGATGTCTCCTAATCACAAAGGAACTGAGCGTTGCCACTCCTACGAGGGACTATTATTCACTCCCTTTCTGCTTCGTCAAAACCTTCAACAATCATTCTGCTTTTTTTTTTCTTTTTGCAGAAAAATGATCAAGTAATGGATTAAGTCAAATAATCACACGCTTGAGTACACCTGTCTGCGTGCTGTCGTACATTGGTGTCTGTAAGATTCGGTTTGACACTTCTTTTTTTTTTTTTTAATCAGCTGTAATGAATTTAAAGCTGAAGAAAGAACTGGATAGCCCTTGGCTCAAATCGAAGCTGCTTCTGATTTGTTCTTGGGGAATGATGACTTTTGCATGTTTTGGAGCGCGGCACATCTATGTCGACCAACGTGACGTATGTCTGATTCTTCCGCTTCTTTTCTGGTATATGTACATATATCTTCCCTATGGGGGATAGAAACTCACTCACTTCCCTATGGGGGATAGAACCGTACTCACTGTTCGAATACGTTCAAACGCGAACGCTGAACGCCGGACGGCGGCTTTCGACGTTCGAACGCGTTCGAAGAGTGAGTATGCTCCGAGAAAGTGAGAGAGAGGCGGAGACGGAGTACGCGCGGGGCCTTTCAGAACGCCGAGCCCTGGTTGGAATGATTATTGGGGGTAGACATAAAGCTAGCTGCCTTTGTCTCCGCTGCATTGGTCGAACGCGTTCGAATGCGAGTACCGAACGCCGGACGCTATAGAGTTCCGCGTTCTAACGCATTCGGCCATAAAGTTATTATAATGTACGCTAGAGGTTCAAGTGACGCTAGTGTACTGACTGAAGCAGACAGCAACCAGTCCGAAATTGACTTCCGGTAATGCATTTCTATGGGAAAAAACGAGTGCATTTTCTCTCTGCGCTCGATTACAAGAGCAAATATCACGAATAATTCGTGCGTACTAGGCGTATTGGAATATTTCTCAATTACACAGATGAAATAATTGGTCAGTTACTGCGTTTTTCTTTTGAATTCGTTGCATTAAAAACGGTGCTAAAACGGCTTCGTACGTGTATTTATCTGCACTGTCGGACACTGTTAGCGCGAACACGACGTCGGCGCTGGCGCTTTTCAGCATGAGGGTTATACCTGACAAACGAACGAAGGACATCTGGAAAGCCAAGAGAGACGACGAGAACTACTCAGTAACACAGGATCAGTAACTACCAGTGCATGCACGATCGAAATAAATTGAAGGCCACGTAATATATTTCGATTTTAAATAAGCACCACTTTATTCTTTCTGCTCTGTGCGAAGATGCTTGTTCTACGTTCAAAATATCACCCGCACGCTCGAAATCTTTGAGAACAAGTGTCTGCATGCATGCTTAAGGGTGCCCGGCAGATAAAACGATACGAAGAGACACTTTTCACGGCCCACGCACTTTATTGTTTACGTTTTGAATGTCTTTATCCCCTTATGCACGAAGGGGTCATTTTCACATAGTGAGAGGACTGGCATATTAGCAGTATATAAGCGTCACCGGGATGCTGGCGAACCTTGAAAACACTCTATATTCCTTTCGATTGTTATTTTGCTTTCAATCGTCGCTTGTTTTTACACACCTGCTGCGGAGTACATGTTTGGGACTGAAATGTAGCGAAGTTCAACATCGCTCACCGATGAAGAAAAGTGCGCTAACTAAAGCAATTACACTTTTAGAATGTTAATCAAGGTACATAGTATTCGGTACGACCCAAATAACGAAAGCGTTCAGTGTTATTTTTTGGCGAAGAGACAAAATGCACGCGCGTTTTCCCATAGGAATGCACAAGAGCACCGCAAATGTAGACTGCTTCAATTTGCGTCACGGAAGTCGCATTGACACTAGCGCCAGTTGAACCTCTAGCGTACATTATAATACCTCTATGCATTCGGCAAGTACCGTGGAGACAAAGGCAGCTATAGACCAACTCATGTTTAGAGACAAATCGAAGCGCCCCTAACGGGCGCCACCGGCGCCGCGCATGCGCGATGGAGTGTGGCCCAAAAGCTCGCCGCACCCGTAAACAAACCGTTGGAATGCGATGTTGTCGGCGTCGGTGTGAGCCCCCGTGCTCTTTTTCGCGATGGAATGGTCGATTCTACGTTTTCCTGGCCATGTCTGACTACTGTGGTGGCCTCAGCGAAATTAACGAGGCGATCATTACACCCCAAAACTTTGCGTGAATAGTGTGACTTCCGACGATTCATTTTGCGCCGACGCCGCAGAATGGGCGGTAAAGCCTAATTCGCACACTGACATTCTGCTCGCTTTTTTTCATTCATGACGTCACTCGGGCTTCAAAAGCGTGAATCGTAGCTGAGATGCCGACGTCATGCAGAAAACACATAAAAACTGACCTTCAAACTTTTCCCGACTCTTTTAGCACAGTCCTAGTCGCGATGTATTGACGAGAAGGCAGGTTTTTGTCTGGTTTCTTCAAAAACAACGCAGGAATGCACGTCTCGCATGGTGACTTCCGCCCACAGCCCCAGACCGGAAGTGCGCCCGACGCGCCACCACCGCGCCGTGACGTAACCGAGCTGAGTTCGTGTATAGTTTTAGGTCTACCCACTATAGTCTCTCAAACCAGAGCTCAATGTTCGGACGTCCCCACGCGCTCAATCTCTTCCTATCCCTCAATGGTCGTCAGGTGCGCCTGACGGTTGGTTGGATTGTAAGGCCTTCATTCACACATATTCCGAAGAGTGGCCGGCGCTGCAAGGTCAGCTCGGCGTCAGCAGCCAGTGTCTCCTCTTTTTGCATATTTTTTTTTTTATCACATTATGAGGAAGTAAACTTTTCTGGCGCTCATTATAGCCCTGCCATCTAAGAACGACCTTAAGGAATTCTAGTATCGGTGTTTCACGAAATCGATACGTTGTGATCGATCATTTCTATGTACGTCCGCAACGAAGACGAGCAGCTGGCGATGGTTAGGCGTGATCACCGTATAACCCAGAAACAAGCGGAAGCTTTAGGGAGGGCGTGGCCGGTTCAGGCTTCCTGCGGTCGCTTCCTTTGTTCCTCCCATCGGCGCCCTCTTTTTATTCATTTTTGTCGGCACTGGATGTCACCCGGGCTCTCATTAGGCGGAGGTCGCGACTTCGGCGACGCGTGACTGTCAGTGTGTGTCGTCGGCCGCGGCGGCCGCGCATTCAGCCGTCAAACAAGAACGACCGCGCACAAGAAGACCGGACGACGATGAGTCGACCCAAAAACCGGTTTCGTACGATTACATATATTAGGGAGCGACGCTGTACATCTCTAATTAATTACTTCGTTTTGAGCGTTTGCTTTCTGCAGTTCGTGAGTCTGTTTATGTAAAAGGTATTGCGTTCCAGCTCCGTAATTATTATGATTTTTTTTGCTGCATTTTTGTCCGATTTGACTTTTGCCTTCTTCGTAAAATCAGCAGTCGCGCCGGTTGACCTTTTTGCCTTTTGAAGATGAACAACACTCTTCCATTTATAATGAGCCGTTGCTCGGGTCACTGAATAAAATTAAAAACAAGTAAGACAATGAATAAACTAGCTCATCTTCTGTCCCTTCCGTGTATAAAAGTTTGACTTCATTTTGTTTGTTATTTGGTAGAAACCCCATTCTAGTTTTAAGGCGACGCGTGTGTAATAACTTTGGTCGTTGGCCTATATTTAGTTGGCATCGGTAATCTGGACTCTTTTTTTTTCTGCTCTAAGTATTATTTGAATATGTTAAGCATAAAATACAAATTGGGATTTGATGGAAACACGGAACACGCATGACTTCATCGTTAAGCCTTGTATGTGATTCTCTCCTTCCTTTACTTTTGTTTGATGGGACGAAGGAGTTGGTCTCATTCAGAGATAGGCTACTTCAAAGGAACTGTGAGATTGTGCTATGAAGTATGACGATTCCAAAAAGGTAGTAAGGGGCAGATATGGTGTACAATAATATGTACAGTTCACTTAAACAAGAGTGAACGTAATGACACGAACATATGACTGCAGCACGAAATAATGAGACGGGAGTGGGGGTTATTCAGTGAATCACAAATAAGTTATACAAACAAAAACTATGCAATGCATTAAATACAGTTAAATACGCATAGATATTAATTTGACGCACAATCTCATCCACAACGATTTATAGATACTAGTTGGAGACATGTAACGCTTAATATTTGCTAGGGCTGGGCGTCGATTAATTTTTTTATAACCCGATTAATCACCACCTTTTATTCGAATAATTAATCGATTAATCAGTCTCGTTCAGACATGTTTTTTTATGTTATTTTTCCTTTTGTTGATTATGTGACAAGTGGCGCAATATGCAATTTCGATTATGAATCAGCCTCGATGTGTGATTGAGAACAGACCAAAAGCATTCACAGTCACAGATTCTTACTTCAGTTGCATGATGCAAAGGTGTTCAGTGATATCCTCCGGCAAGAGTGACCTACTTTGACTGTTCACAATAATCTCTAATCGCTCTAAACAGACACTTGCATGGCATTGGATAGGCTGGGATACGTGTAACCTTCTGCACTTGTCTGGAGTTACAAATCTCGCCCCTAGAGTTTACTTTAGGTTAAAATTGTACATAAAGTTTCGCCTTCGTACAGGTGTACTCGTCCACGTCTGCGTGGTGGAACCGTTTAATTTTTATTTTATTTTGGTTCGTCAAAGTTTTACAGACTAACCGGTTCAAAAATTAATCGCGATTAAAACATTTATCGATCAGTAGGTAGTTTAATCGATTAATCGCCCAGCCACAATCTTTGCACATCACTCGATGTCTAATTATGTGTTGCTATTTTTCAGTTACTTAAGAATTAATGCTTTAAGTTAACTGCCCACTTGAATGACTGGAGTTCACTCCAAAGTTCTAGCACTACATATAGACAAAAGCCTGTGGTCTAATAGATTCAGTCTGTTTCAAAATCAATATCTTCGAAATAAGTCATTATGATATCTTCATCATTCTCGACGGGATGATCGTACTCTCAACTCGGGGGTGGTGTACTGCTTCGAGTCTGAAACGACGAATAAGAGAATCAAACGGTCGTGATGAGTAAGCGTAGACGGCATAGCGTAGGTCCGGATCAACCTAACGCTGTAGGTGGCGCGGTGTCGAGCCATATATCCCTAGACATTCTGCTTGGCAGATGTCTCGCATTTCTTCGACCGTCAACCTTTAAAAAAGTTTTTTTTTTTTTTTTTTTTCAATGCAGCAGCCGAAGTTTGGCCTTCTTGGACGTCTTCCGCGACACCACTACGCCGCCAGTTGCACTCGATCGCCCCATTGAAACATGGTTTTTGCCATGAAATCTGGAAACGATGATAGCTTTCGAATCATTTTGATCCCTTGTGTAAGCGTACTTCAACATATGACTTTCGTTTGCAATGATCACAGTCTCTTAAAGGTTCTTTCAGTATTGAGCCTGTTTTGTTTCTGCCCCTTTCTCCTCTTTTCTTTTGGCACAAACAAGAAGAAAAGAATAATTCAAATGGAGAGGTCCCGGGTTCGATACCCGGACCAGGCAGATTTTTTCGGTCGCGCACCAGTCACCTAGCTGTGTTTGGAGATTTCTGTTTGTCCTTTGTCCCTCTTGTTCCCCTTCTCCGGTGATTATTTTCGTCCTTCTTGTCCAGCTGGCTCGAACCTTCGCATTTAATTGCATTATAATCTTAGCTTTCTGCTTTGTTCCTTACACTACGTGTCCCTGACGTCACGTCAAGGCATGACGCTTGAGCAGATGTTGCGCGCTTTCAAAAGCAGATTCCAGCACAAGCGCGGTGCCAGCCACAGCTCTTGGGGACAAACGCGCTTGCTGAATAAACAATGAGTCGCCCTATAGCTGTCTGTTCGCTGCGCTCGCATGCAGCTCGACCCATGCCTCATTTAGCTGCACAGTACTCAAAGTAAAGTTCTCCAGTGCGAGCGGCAGTCATAATGGGGATTTTTCTGGTCCATATACGAAGTACAATGAGTCGCCTTTAATTGAGGTCGCCGCATTTAGGGTCAAAATCTCCCAAAATTAGCGACGCTTGACTGAAACTGCAGTCGGCCATTTTATCCGCCCACTCTGCCGTTAAGCCGACTCCTCCGGTGCCTCACGGCAATAGCCGTTATCGGCGAGGCTTCGCAGCGGATCCCGCGTGTGTTTCACAATGGAGGTCGTGGCCCGCTAAACTTAGCGGGAAAATATCTTTTTAGCCAAATGTAAGGGGGGGGGGGGGGGATCCGCTAAGCTTCACGGAGCGTGAAATTTTGACGTCACAGTGTTTCGTGATGTCATGTCACACGACGTCACAGTTTTCCCGCTAAATTTAGCGGAGCAATTTTTCTGCTAAACATAGCGGAAAATAAATTGCGACGTCGCGTGACACGACGTAACGTGACTTTGTCTGTGACATCAGTTTCTTCGCTAAATTTAGCGGGAAAATTGTGACGTCGCGTGACATGACGTCACTGTCTGCGAAATCAGTTCCTCCGCTAAATTTAGAGGCAATTTAGTGTCTCGTGACGTCACGTGACGTCCCAGCGTCGCACGAACACCGTCCGCTAAATTTAGTCCGACGTTAAGTACGGTAAACTTAGACGCGGCTGTGTGACTCTGAGCAGCAGTTACACTGCCGTGTCTAAGTTTAGTGAACTCAACTGTCGCCGATGTTCGTTTCCAGGACCCGGCATGGAACCGGGGATTTGTTTTACTGCATCGGGTTCTCGCCCGCTCCGTCCGTCGTTCGAGGAAAGGAAGAAGAGACGTTCGGGGCGCTGCGCTGTATCGATCGAAACGGGCGGAGAAAATCCCCCAGCGGCCGAGCGGGGAGGAACCTTCGGGGGCCTTAAATATAACGGGCCGTGTCCTTTAACGAATCCGCGGAGCTCTCGTCCCCACGAGAAGATGGACGCAAATCCTCGCAATCTGCCTCTCGCGCCTTTGATGCTCGAGCGTGATCGAGGGCGTCGCTATATCCGCTTGCGAATTTAGCTTCCGCTCAGAGGCTTGCGCTTGCGACGAGGTAATATTGTAGTCGGTGTTAGGCTAGAAGCTCAGGGCGAACTCTTCCCACTTCTTTCCACTTTAGCAGAGCGAACGCTGAAAAATAGACGATCTCCTCTCCAGCGTTTGAACTGCTGAAGTGGAAAGAAGTAGGAAGAGTTTCCCCTGAACTCTTAAACCTGGGTTTCAGAATGTTTCCACTGCTCCTTGATAGGGGTCACGTGGCGTATGGGCCGCGTTTGCAAGACGAGCTGTGAGGAGGTGACGAAAGGATTATACATTAACGCTAGGTGGTGCAAGCTACCGCCCGTTACGAAGGGTATAGCCATTAACATCCGCCCATCCAGCCATCCATCTGTCTGACCTCAGAGAGCGCATAGTTTCGAGCATGCTCTCTTCCGTAGAGCACGACGCATCTAGGTTAATTCTCCCGACTTAATTGTGATCTCTTTTTTTTTTTTTACTTTTTGTTGGGACAACATGATACTGTAGGTTCATGAAAACAAATATTTTTGATTATTTTTAGTCGGCACACGTTTGGACACACACAAAGACGGAACCGGTGTTGAAAGCTATGAAAAAGAAGTTTCTCGATACAAACATCTCAGACACAGATGACTTGGCAGCTCTAGTTGCTTGTGACGCAAGCTCGAAGAATTGCATGTACAAAACCTGTGGTATCTGTAAAGTTCCTGCGGTACCCGTAAAGGAGAGCCCCGGTGAGTTGTGTGATGTCAACCTCTTTCAGTGAGTTACAAGCAAAGTCACGAAAAAACAGAACGAAGAAGAATTAACGGTAGAGGTTACTTCAAAAGAGCTTCAAGTGGTCAGGGAAGACGAGTTTTGAAAGATGTTCAGAAGACGCTGAATACTTCTTGCAAGCACGTCTTCAACACACGTCACCAGTTGATAAATCAAACAAAGAATCAAGAACGAACACGCTGTAGCGCATGTCGACTCCTCCGAGAATTGTCAGTGCAAATGCGGATCAGAAATCCAAGCTGTACACTTTGGTTCGTTTCATCAGCACGTTGGACTCCACACTGGAGTCTTTTACTGGGCTGAAGGGGAGCTGACAACATTCTGCACAATACGTATACCTCATGAACCATGCTCCCTAGGCCATCTGGGAGCACCTCAAACCTGTGCTCCATGACATCACGAGGAAAGGTCCAGAGATTAAATACTTTTTTTTTTTTTTTTTTATGATGGACTTGTAGCACAGTATAAGCAAATGGGGAGTTTTGAGTTCCTATCCACAACCCCTTTTGAAGCAGGATTCTCGGGAGTGACCTGGAACTTTTTTTGAGGCCGGTCGTCGGTAGGGAGCCCCTGATGGGGTGGGAGGTTCATTAAAGTGGAAAGCTGACCAGATTTTTCGACGGGGGAATGGGCATAGTTCATGCCAGATATTTTTATGAAAATATGAAAATTGAAGCGTCAACCACTGCGTTGTAGATTATTGATGAATCTCACTGTCGGCGTGGCAGAGGAACGGTTGCCAAAAGGTCTACGGACATTGGCCGGCACGATGGTCATACATCAACTCTGAGGTCAGACGCCCGGCGAGCTTTTCTTCCGTGACGTAAGCTGCTTTCGCAAGTTCCCAAATGTTTGCTTTTGTAGCTGCAAAAAAATATATGATAACAGTTTGAGTATCGAACACTATAAAAGTTAATAAAATGCAATGACGTGCGCTGAGCACAGAGCCGTTTTGGTTCCCTATTTTTCAAGTGCCTCATGTCCTTTTTTTTTTAATTATTATTTTCAGCATTTTTCAGCGAGACCCATCTTTGACCTTGTCACTTCAGAGACAGTATTTCTTTTTTTTTTTTCTTTTTTTTTGTTTAAGGGGAATCAACGAGTGCTATAATTAACATACTCCCCGCCGCCCGCATCGAAAAAAAAAAAAAAAGAACGCCGCAAAAAGTTTAACGTTTGTATATGTTTTTCTGCGCTGTATTATATTTGTATTTCTTGTAAAGATACGAGACTGTTTAACAAAATCGGCATGTGCTGATAAAAAAAAAATTAAATTAATTTTTGGGCTTTTAGACACAATAGTTGGTACTTTGTTTTTCTATTTTGGTTTGCTAGATAGCAGCCTTTGTTAAAATACTTCTCCTAGAAAGAAAGACCGACTAAGAATAATGCTATACCAGATGTAGATTAGTCAAAAATTATCAATATGTATATCGTGATAAGCTAGAGAAAAAAAAAACATGTTTAAGATAACCATTAGTACTTTTTTGTGGGCTACATTCTACAATATATCTAATAATAAAAATTAAAAAAAAAACAGAAAAAAAAACGTCTGGGATCTTCGCCATGTTAGCTGTCAAGATTACAAATGAGTTACATAATAATCGGCAAAATATTAAAAGCTAAAATCAATGTCGCAAATTAATATATTCTTAGACGAAAAGATTAAGACTTCAGAAGATTTCCCCTCTTCTGGTAGCGTTTACTTTACACCATTGAACCTGTCGCGGGACTCTGAGGTACTACTCAAGGTTGCTCTTGTGGCCGCAGAGCTGCTTTTGCTATGCCAACGAGGAATGCTGCGGACTTTGTATCCGCGTGTATATATATAAAATATGCATTATCGCCGTGAGCGTTTTCTTACAGCAGTGTCGATGTCAATAACTAATTTGATGCAAACATCTACGCAATTGTTGGCCACGCAAAGCTGTGTTTCTGAGATTTTGTAGCTCGGGATTATATCTGAGCTACCTGGCATAATTTTTTTGTTATATTCATTTTGTAGAAAAAAAAAAAGAAGAGAACATTATCTTGCATTTATCACGTGCCGAACGCAGTCATCATGTGAATGTCTCTTTGCATCAGTCACGGAGAAAATGCCATCGAACTAACGGATAATGCTATAGATGCGCGATGTCGCGGAATAAGTATTCCCAGACACGTGCGACACAGCAAGAAATTCGGTGCTGCCACTCCCAATGTGACGTCAAGGCTATACGCTGAAACCGCCACCTTATATCCACACTCAACTAACTGGTCAGCACGAGCGAGTCAGCTTCCGTGAATATCTGGCCGCCCGTTAAAGGCTATTCCACTAACCACTTACTCCAATCATCGGGTTGCTCGAAGCAACATTCCGGGACTTAAGGCCAACCGTAAACGCTCATTTTATGGCCCGGGCAAGCTGTTTTACAAGCCGCCTGGTATAGCGTCTCTGCCGCTTCAGCCGGCAGAGTTTACCGTCCACCGGACAAGGGGCATGCGATGTTTTGCGCCTCTTTTGTTGTTGCTGTTGTTGCTTACCTGGCATGCCATAAAAGGACAGGCAGCTCGAGTAACGGTGTGCCGAGGTCGTTTCGGCACGTCGTAATTTCTCCGGGGTACTCTTCATTTACCGGCATCCCGTAGACGCGATTACTTCGGCCTCTCTCTTTCTCCTCCTCTCCCAAACACGTGTCCTTTAATACAGTTTTAAAGCGCGAAACACATGTACGACGAAAACCTTCCGATCCGACGTGCGGACTGCCGGAATGACCTTGGGGGGAGAGGGTTTTCGTAGCACCGGAGAGCGTTGAAAACCCTCGCCTCCGACCGTCGCGGTCGGACGTCGGATCAGACGGTTTCGTCGTACATGTGGGTCGCGACATGTCGATCCAGCGAGGGGTTGCCATGGAGCTAAACTCCTCCTTTGTCTTGAGGAACTGTGCCCTAACCGTTAATTTTACCCGTTGGAAACAACCAATCCTGCTCCGATGCCATCTTTTTTTCGATGATTTTAGTTTAACTGGTTTACTCCGGTTATACTAACATTCAAATAAAATTTTAGCGCCAATTCTGTATATTACCGCTCATGCACTGAAATCCAAAGCTTGTGGAACTGCGACAGAGGGAAAAGGGGGGGGGGGGGGGGGGGGGGGGGGGGGTTGGTGGGTTGAAGTGTAGCACAGCTTGGGAAGTACTGCGTTAATGCCATATCGCAGATACTCTTACGCGCGAAATTCGTGAACAGCTACGATGGATCGCGACTCTTTAAGAGCGGCTTAACAAATAATCACCGAAGTCTTTCGTAATGCTTCGGCAGATATGAGCCTGGGGAGAGACGATGCGTAAAGCTTCGGCAGATATAAGTTTGGGGATAGACGATGCGACGAATCAGGTAATCGGGCAGATACAGTAAGTCGACGTACGAATGTAATGTCATCGGTTAATCCACGTCTGTTTCCTTCGCCATATCATCTCAAAGCTTGCCTTGCTTTCGTTATCTTTCTATTCTTGTAATTCTTGTAGCATGCTACACGAGTACTGGATTCGTTAATGCGTCGCTTCTATGCAGCTGTTCTTTTTATCAGTATGCAGAGCCACCATAAAACACCGCTCGACAAAAACGCCACATTTATAGAACAGCTCGCAAGTAAAAAAAAAAAGGGGGGGGGGGGGGATGCACGGTTATTTGCGTCTTCTTTTATCACGTTAGTTATCGCGTATATTTTACCGTCACTACAGAACCGTCGAGGAACACATGTGCAGCCCAAACGACGTCCTCTAACTTGCGGGAGTGGCGGGATTTACCCGCAATTCGTAAAAAAAAAAAAAAACATAATCCAAAACGTATAAAGCCGGTGCGGTGCACACGGTTAGAAAGGAAGCCAATTTCGCTGTCTGCCATGCGGACTGCTACTCTTACCAGAGGCCTGCCCAGAGAAAGGCAAAGCAGTTTCTCCGCTATGCCATTAGAACGAGTTGCCATAGAAACGCTTTCTCCAAATGCCAAGAATCAGTCAAACGTACTAAGGGAAGAAAAAAAAAAAGCGAAGAAGAAAGGGTTTTGGGTATAATGGAGTCGTGGAGCAGAGCTTATTTCCGAAATACATATACGCGTGCATAAAATATAGGAGCTTGAGAATGCGGCGTGATAACGCCTGAAAACAGACTTTGCGGGGGAATGTTGCTTTGTCTCTGTTTTAAGTTTATAATCTTTTTTTTTTTTTTTTTTTTCTTTTTGGTTAAATAAAGTTTCTTTTCGTGCCCGCGCGCGTGCGTGCCCGTGTGTGTGTCTGTGAGTGTATTTGCGTGCGTGCCTGTGCGTATGTTTGTGTGTCCGTGCATGTATGTGTGTGTGTCTTTGAGTGTGTGTTTCTGTGTAAGGGAGAGAGAAAGAGAGACACCGGAAGGATAATTCTTTTGTTCGCGTCATAGATTGCCTCGAAGGCGATATAGATATCACGGAGCGAGTCCGCGCTTGCAAAATAAATAACAAACACATATATAATACAATCGATATTATGCCGCGTGAGTGGTTCCAAAACGAATTCGGTCCATCTCTCTTTTTTTTTTTTTTTGTCTTATATACTATATTGCTAGCAGTCCTTCTATGTATTATTCTAGTAGAACGAACAAAATATATCGCAGCTCAACCGAAGTGAAAGAGGAAATTGAGAAATACGCCTTTAAATTATGGTTTTCGGTATGTAAGTTTTGCCTCGAGCGAATATCACTGCTCAAGAGCACGCAGGTTTCTCCCGAAGCATTTTCGGAGGTTTCCACTCGATCGAGACGGAGGTGTTTAATCACGGACACTGCTGCAGCTTTGAAAAGTGGGTGTGCATTCGAATCCTCGAGGTGCATTCAACTCGACGATTATTCTGGCACCCCAATGACGAGGTTACTATTTTGCGGCTGGCTTCTATTTGCTGCCGCAAGTGCGCACAAAACCACCTTCTTATTTACCCCCTTTCAGAACGTCTGTGCCCGCCCGCGCGCGTGTCATATTTTGCATTAGCAGAGTCGGCAGGAATCGGCCGGCGGCTGTGCATCGCACGCAGGCAGCAAGCGCCGTCTCGTTACAAACAGCTTAACACCTCGTAAATATCTCCGACTTACATTGAGACGCATGGAGTCATGGACCTCGGTATAGCTCACACCCGAGAGATGGTTCTCGCGTCGGAACCTCGCCACCCGACGACCTCGGGTGCGCGCGGCAGGATTTCGGATGTGTGCGCGTGTGTTCGTCTGCCTCGCATGCCTCTCGGTAACGACTTTGGAAGCGGTTAGCCGCATGCCTCGCTTCTTATCGGCTACAGGCGTTTTTCCGCGGGGCCACGTTGCTATATCGAGGCTCCTAAATAGCACCGAGCGCGCTCCACGCGGCTCGCGAGTGGCAGTCATGGGGGAGCGCGGTTGGCTGCCTTCGCTCCGAAGGCATATACGTTGTTTCCGCTCGTTAGCTCGCGAGTCACGTGCAGCGGTAGAGAAGATACAGTCATTAGCGGCTAGTTCTTCGAAGTGCCTCGAGTTACAGGAAAATATCGAAAGCCCGAGGGTCGATGCGCTCTTCTACACTCTAAAGCTGCGCTCGCACAGCTAATACGTCATACAAAGGACATACGGCATGACACTTTGCCAGGTGTGTTTCAGGTCACATTGATCCTGTCACACGTGACAGTGGTCCTGTCACATGTCACATTGGTCATACAAAAAAACTGTCTACAGACATGTTCATGTATGAAGCAAACATGATTCAAACAAGAGTAAAGCAGCTCGCGTTGAAATTGTACAGGAATACTGTGTCAGGGTTCGGCGTAGACCCGATTCTATATAGTCATACGCTTCTCGCCCCAAAATAACGGCGTACGCCAAGGTAGCCTCATTAGGTTTTGTTGACGCTCTATCGGTGTTTAGTGAACCCAAAGTTCCAAGGGGACGCTGTACGTTCTGGTGATGTTGAGTATCACGTTGGTGGCACACGTCGAATTCATTCTCGTGTCAAAGATTTTGTCACAAAAAAAAAAAAAAAAAAGGCAGGGCGTCTTTTTTTATTGTTTTGCCTGCAGTATACGCGTTCGTGTCCCTCCACCGTGCTTCGGTTATGCGTAAGCACTCGAGGCTCACCAGGTGCCGAAATGTTATCGAAGTTGAGAAGCTCGCTTCCATGCTCGGAAGTTGCCAACTCCGACTCTAACCGTGCGCCGTGGCTTTTCTGTCTCCCAGGCGAACCCAAGGTGCAGCCGTTCCACTTCCCCAAGACGGTTCTGCGCGGAGAGAACGTCAAGGTGGTGTGTTCGGCGGCGTCCGGGGCGACCCCGCTCAACTTCCAGTGGCTGCGGGACGGCCAGAGGCTGAGCAGCGACGGCGCCCAGGTCAGCATAAAGACCTTCGACGACTTTTCCGTCCTGGTCGTCAACAACGTCGGCGTCGCCCACAACGGCAACTACACGTGCTCGCTCAAGAACCACCAGGGCGGCGACGCCTTCTCCAGCCAGCTCCTCGTTCAGGGTGAGCTCTCGCGTCCCTCGACGCCATTCTCCTTCGTCTGTAGACAAGCGCGAAGTCCCGTGCATCTCATTAGTGCCCCGCAGCCGATGAGATGGCTGCCTTGCCGATAAGGATGCTGTAGCCACACGCTGCGCTCCTTAAGCTTTCATTGACAATAGCAAATCTTCCACTATAACTCCGCGCGTAGAACCGTTCGCCCGAGGCTTCCGAAGCGCAAATCCCAGACTCGATTTGAATGTGCTAGCGGCTGTTTGAATCAGGTGTGAGAATGTTCCGAATTTGACATTATTCGATCCTACAGCATGTTAACCAACGCTTCTGAGGCACTTTAGACGGCTGAAAAAAAAACAACAAAAAAAGGTTTTCAACGTATTGCGCTGCAATTGACTTCGGTTGTGCAAGTACGTGTTGCAACTTCACAGTGTAAAAGAAAAAAAATAATCAAGGAATGATATTATTTCGTTCGAAAGAAAAAACAACAAGGAACTGTTCTGGGCAATCTACGCTGTCACTTCGCAGACGATGCACGCGTAGGGAGAAGTGCTGCT
This sequence comes from Ixodes scapularis, assembly GCF_016920785.2. Taxonomy (NCBI): domain Eukaryota; kingdom Metazoa; phylum Arthropoda; class Arachnida; order Ixodida; family Ixodidae; genus Ixodes; species Ixodes scapularis. The sequence continues at coordinate 25,164,834 of NW_024609857.1, forward strand.
GACAGATGGCGTACGCCGCGTCGAAGTAGCGCCTGCCGACTCGGGTTCTTTTGCGAGATCGTCTGTCAACCCGAATCGGCCGGCGCTCGCTCGATGATGATGATGATGATGATGATGCGGCTGTTCCCTTTAGATCGGGCGGGCTCGAACAATATTCATGCCCAAGCCTGGGGGCATTTGCGTGTTATTGCCCCCTAAGGTAGATCTTTCTCCACCAGTCCTCTAATCGTCTCTTTGTTGCCTCGACAGACGGCCTATGTGGGCCACTGGAGGCCGTAGTCTCATTCGAGGCAGGCCTGTCCGCTGGTGCGGCTGGCCTAACCTCACTGGTTTGGTGTCCATCTCTAGTAGCCGTGAAGCCCAATACTTCGGTAAGCTCCAGAGGGCTTTGAAGGTCACGGTCGTTGTCTCGTGACTGGGATGGTCGGAGTCCTGCGCATTCCAGTACAATGTGTGCTACTGTTTCGTCGTGGGCCCCGCACACCCGGCACACGCTCGTGGTCACAGTAGAATCGAAGTGACGTCTGTAAGACAGAGTCCTTAGTGCCCCGGCTCGTGCCTCAAATAGCAAATGACTACCCAGGCTATTATCGTATAGCCTAGCCTCCGGGCCGATGGTTCTCTTGTTTGCAACATACACATCGAGCGTAGTCTTCAATTGGGCATCTTTGAGCCACTGCTGTGTTTCCTGGTCGCGAACCTTTTTCCGGACCTCTCTCTCCCATTCCCTGGCCGATGACGCTTGGACAGGGTCCGCAAAAAAACCGTACTTGCTTTCGAGCTGGTATAGGCGTTTCTGCCAGCGGGTCTGCAGCCCAGTCAGTTGAGTGTACCTGAACAGCCTTTTGGCCCACCGGCAGGTGTCCATATGTCGGAGACGTCCGTCGTAGGCGATTTTGCTGGTAGCTTCACGGGCTTCAAAAGAGGACCATCCCAAATCACCCTGGACAGCCTCATTTGCTACTGTACCATGACAGCCTAGCGCTTGACGCCCGACCTCCCTCTGCCTACGTTCTATGTGAGCTCGGATATCTCCAGGGACACACACCACAGCGTTAGCAAAAGTCAATCCTGGTACCACCACCGCCTTCCACAGCTCCCGGGTCACAACGAATCTATTGCAACTCCAGAGATTCCGTCTGCGCAGAATGCTGGTTCCTCTGATGGCTGCTTGGCGGAGATGGGCGTGATGCTCTTGCAAGTAGTCCTCTGTATTTGTGAGTGTAATGCCCAAGTACCTGTACGAGTTCATTACAGGTACACAGTCCACCCCGAGTCGAAGACTGCCAAATGTTGGATCTTGTGGACCTGCAAACAGCACCGTTGCTGACTTGTTAGTGTTGAATTTCAATCCCAGTTCCGTTGCTACCTCCGTACAGACATCTAGGAGTTTCTGCATGTCGCAGACTGATGCCGCGGTCAGTACTACATCGTCTGCGTAGGTAAGTCCGGGTAGAACCCATTCGACGGTCAGACCATCTTCTAAGTGAGCCAACGAGAAGCCCAGTCCAGATCGGATCAGTTGCGTTTCGAGTCCGGTTACGTAAAGCATGTACAATAGTGGACAGAGTGGGCACCCCTGGCGTAAGCCTCTTGTCACCAGCACTTCCTCAGAGTTAGCCTCACCTAACTTTGTCCTAACCGTGTTGCCACTGTATAGGCGGTGGATGAGGGTGACCCACTCTGGTCGCATGTCAAGATGTTGTAGTCGACATATCAACTGGGCATGTGGCACACTATCATAGGCCTTAGCGACGTCCAGAAAACAACATATTAGGGTCCTCTGCTCCTTGCGGACAACCTCAATACATTGTGTTAGCGTAAACAGATGATCTTCTAACCGGCGACCTCGTCGAAAACCTCCTTGAAGTTCCGTAAGCAAGCCTTCTTCCTCTGCCCATGCAGTCATGTGCTCCTTCAGAATATGTACGAAAGTTCTATATATCGTGCTGGTCACAGTCAGTGGTCTGTAGTTGCAGAGGTAACGCTGGTCACAACCTTTTTTTGGAACAAGAACGACTTTGCCTCTCCTCCAGTCTCCAGGAACTTCTATTCCAGAGGCAATGTTGTTAAAAATTCCTGCCAGCTGATCCCTTGAACCTTTCCCTAGTGCTTTGAGGACGTTTGCCGGAATCTCGTCCAGTCCTTGGGCGGTGTTACTTTTTAGGTGAGTCAAAGCGCGTATGATTGACACCCTGCCGATTTCTCCACCGTCGACATCAACCGGAGTACCATCCGGATTTTGATGTGGTAAGATGTCCTGAGGTGTTGGTGCTCCCGGGGGCGAAAATATCTTCACTAGGTGGTCTGTAAGGCTATGCCCAAGTTTGTCTGCTGTCATCCTTTTGTTCTCGTCGAGTATAGCCAGCCTCTGATCTCTCCCGTCCAAGGTTCCAAGGTATCTCCAGAACTTTCTAGGCGCATCTCTCCCGCTTGAGCTAATGTCTCTCATTGTTTGCAAGTCAGCCTGAGACATTTTCTCCTGGACAAGTTGCTTTGCGGCTTGCTTTTGCGCCTGGTACATCTGCCATTTTACTTCGACTTCGTCTCTGGTCCCCATGTGAAGGGCCATGCGGTGTTCTCTGTTCAGTTCTTTCCGTACTCGGATGGCAGCTTGAACCTCCGCTCCATTGACACGGCGTACGCCATCTGTCGGCGGCACTTCTCCCTACGCGTGCATCGTCTGCGATGTGGCGGCGTAGATTGCCCAGAACAGATTTTTTTTTTTCTTTTGAACGAAGTAAGTTTATTTCTTGATTTTTTTTTTCACTCTAAATTTTCATTACCTGCTTGCACCTCTGTAGTAAATTGCAGCGCGATACGTCGAAAACCCGATTTTGGCGCGCCGTCTAAAATGCCTTAGAAGCGTTAGTTTTGATTCTGTAGAGGAAAACAGTGCGACAGACGTTAACTTCGCGTTTCAACACCGATCTAGATGCCCGGAATAAATGACCGACTCGCATTTTTGGAGTCCAGTCCGGCCGCTGAATAACGCGTTTCGCGTAACGCACACGCTTTCGTGCTCTCTCAATGTACCGCACTCATTTATTCAGTGAGATGATCAGTCTCGTTTCTGTAAAACGGGACAGTCGAAAACTCCTGTCATAACAGGGACTAGAGCCAGCTAAATAAGGAATACGCTTCAGAGTAACGACACTTACCCATTTTGGCGCCTAATATCGTGGTTGTCAGTTATCTGAAACTGTATCTGAAATCACAGGAAACGCCACTCCGACCCCTACAAACGTTTAAACAGTTCGCGACACGGCAAAGCAACATTGCATGAGCTTCCTAACACCGAATCCAATACTGTAGAAGTCGCACATTTGAATCATGACGATCGGCACTTGCGCTTGCTCCGTACTAATCACCAAGATGACGGCAGCCACCACAATATCGGGGAACAGAGTGACGGTACTCTAAGCGTAGCTCATTTAGTGGCTCTGAGACAAGTTGGTCCGTTGTTTTTAGAGATGTACGCACGAGAACACTGCATATAAACAAGAACCCTTTCTTTTTTTCTTTTTGTTTGAAGGGCGAAGCATGCACACATACACACTTCCTTCCGCGTCGAAGAACGCAACCCTTTTCCTGCGCGACATCACGGATACGAACCTTTCAACGCGCCCCTGTTCTTTGAACAGCTCGACCTTGTCGTCCATTCCGTCGGGCGATACGCGTCATCAGGACCAGACGGCGGCACGCACGGAAAAGAGGGACCACGCCCCTGCGCCGCGCCGCCGGTCTCCTCCAGATCGAGCCGCGCGCGGGGGCTCGAACCGGGTACTCGCGTTTAGAACCCAGGGCTCAGAAGCGCGCGTCGATCGATGTCCCTGCGTGCGTGTGCGCGTGTGCGTGTGTATGTGTCTCTTAGTGTGGTGGCGGTGGAAGGGGGGGTTCCGGCTGCTCTCTTTTTCGGGAAGCACGCAGTCCCGGTTCTATCTCCTTATTTTATTTTATTTCATTTTCGTCCGCTTATCGCATTCGTGCTAGGCACGCGAAGAAAACGCGCGTTCTGCACGCAGCAGCAGCAACGCGCAGTGAAACGAATTCGCGCCGGTCTTTGTATAGCATCGCGACGAGCGTCCCGCGCGCTTTGAGCTGCCCCGCCTTCTTTGTTCGCTGCTGCGCCGTCGTGCAAAACAATGGTGCCGTTGGCGCTGTGCACTAGCGCTACTTGCGACGAAAAGAGCGCTCGTTCCTCTCCGCTTTTTCTTTGGTTGACGGAGAGATGTTGGAGTGTGCGTGCGTGTGTATGTGTGTGTGAATAACGCAAAACAAAAATTCTATCTTCATTTTTTTTTCCCGTGAGGGAAGAGGACCGTTGTCACGCGTGAAATGTTCTTAATATTTTTTTTTTTATTTAGAGTTTTACTTGAACTTTCTGCTTAGAGTTGATCGACGAGCTGAACTTTTGGCAAGAGATGCGACATCAGAACGAGATGGGTGGGTGCAACGAGCATCTTCATTTGCACTGAGTTCCCTATGCGCTTTCTCGCGTGAGTTGAAACCGAGGGTTCAAACGTGGTGGTGCCAGTGCGCAAATAGCCCCCAACCACTTCCGGTTCTGAACTTGACGGCGGTTTTCCCAGTATTTGCGAAATCAAATATGCACGCTATCTTCTGGAAATCACCACTTGTAGCACTGTCCGACTTAATCCATACGATAAAAGAATGGCGTGTAAGAAACTTGGGAAATATATGTGAGACGGAAGTGTTGTTATGTCCCAATGGATGGCGAAACTGAGTTTCTTGCCAAACAATAAAGAGGTGATGGGTTATTAATCTGCGGAAATAAGAACGTTATGTGTAGTTACGTCATCGGCATCTGGTGTGGCTACACGTGATAAGCAGGCAACAACGTTGATCTCGTTAATCTGATCTGTTTTTGCTATGTCTTATAACGCTACCTTCTTAGTTTTCATTTTTTTTTCTTCATATGAGATGCACTTGTTTGTGACCAGAATTTTTTCTCTCTATTCGCTTTTTCAATTAGGTAATTTTTCCCCCTTCGCTTTAAAGACAGACGAATCTATTTTTTGTAACGTGGCTATGTCACTGTTTGAAAATAACAATAGGGTGAAAAAATGCTCATTCCATCAACAGCCATCTCTGCATCAGACTGACGGATATAAAAGATGTTGTGTTAAATTTCAAGATGGCGCGGTTAGGACATTGTTTGCCAATGGTTCTCAAAATATATCACGCTATCGAAATAGGGGAGGCTCATACTGGTTATTCTAGACCCTTTGCTCGAAGCTGAGAAAGCGTAACCGCATAGTCAATTTTTTAAAGTTATTTTATTTGTATTTGCCTGGATCTTGCATAAGATTGGTACTGGGTTATCGTGATGGGCGTGGCGTTATTGTTGTGACACGCAGACTCGTTTCAAGCAGATTACGATCGTCAAATATTTGCTACGGGCTTTACAGGTGCCCCTGAGCCGTCCTCGATTCATTACAGGGCGAACAATTATTTTTTTCTCTCTCTCCTCTCTGTTTCGATTTAGCGGTATAGACGTTTGCAAGCGGCCAAGCCTCGAGAGCCAGTCTGGTCACCGTGGATAGAAAACGCTTTGTTTGGGCGACAGTCTGGAAACCGTGGGTACGCCCCAGCAATGCTAGACTATCAGACGATCTACCCACACCAGGGGCCCTAAACTCGTCAAACACAAAGTTGGAGCAGAAAGCTCGCGGAGCGCGCCGATTGGACGTCGACGAAAAAAGCGCGAAGCCATCGTCGTCATAAGCCAATCGGTGTGCTCTGTCAACTTCGGCCTGAACTTTGTGTTTGAAAAGTTTAGAGGCCCAGGACTTCTAAACTCGTCAAACACAAACTTGGGGCCAACGTTGACGGAGCGCACCGATTGACCTATCACGACGATGACTTCGCGCTTTTTTCGTCGACGTCCAATCGGCGCGCTCCGCGAGCTTTCTGCTCCAACTTTGTGTTTGACGAGTTTAGGGCCATAGCAGGCAAGATGGCGGCGCCCAGAGGCCGTACTGGCAAACGTCACATAAAAAAATGGGGAAGTTTTGCGCATTAGTCATGCGCTGCGCGAAGTAGTTCTTACAAGGTTTGGTTGTCGAGCGTAAGAACCTAACCAAGGAAGTTCAAGGCTTTTATTTTCCTAACCGTGAACCAATTTCTCAAGAACTCTCGCAGGCAGCATGATGTCAAAGCCCTCAACTTCCCAGGATTCGGCGAGTCTCGCATTTCGTATAGGATCTCCATAACACAACCCACTGTCATTGGCCTGGAACGCGTCTCGATCCGACTGGTGTGTTTGCCGCATCCAAAAATGTGGTGCCTCGATTTCCGCCTGATGACGTCATGGAAGTGTTACGCTCTCGCACAGCGGCGATGGTGAATGTGGCGGACGCCTGTTCCGCTGCAGGTCGCTCTCCAGTGTGACAGTCCACGGAAGCTACAGCAGCCAGGAGCTGGGACGCCGCGACGACAGCGACACTCGCGTTCGCTCGTGATTTTCTCCAGCATTTCTACGACCAACCGCCAGGATCGCGCCATCCGACAGCGTGACACCCCGGCTTCTGTGACGTCATTTGTTGCCACTTCGGGACCACTTTGGATGCGTGGACAGAAAAGGACGCTAAAACACACCGGTCGGAGACGCGTTCCTGCAGGCACCCTAGCTATCCTCACTGACAGCTTAAGAAACGGAAGGCGTGGCATTATGTCAGTTCGCGATCCTTGCTTCGTGGTTGGTTCTTGGGCGCTCTTAATCGGCTAATACCGCGCTCTTATTGGCCGCGGAGCGATAATGACATCCCTGCGGCTCGCCACGCCCCGCGCTCCCTGAGCTGAGTGACTTCAGTATTGTACAGGGCGTTCCCAAGAAAAGAGAACCGTGTTTTTCGGCCCGGGTTAAATAAACTAAGCATCGTAGAAAAGCTCAAAGTCCGTGAGAATGTGAACCTAGCGGTTGAGATACAAGGCCAAAGTTTGAGAAGATGACGTTACTTGGATGAAAAGATAATTGAGGAAAAAACGGACCTTCTCTATGAGCCATTGTCCACCTAAGCCTAATATCGCCAAAACAAGATACGATATCGCTAACGCTTTGTGGGATTTATATCAGTGAATATATCTGCCATCAAGAAATAGAATGTTGTTTTCTTTCTTTATGACAAGTTTGTTTCATTGAACGAGATGCTACAGGATTCCACAATGTCATTTGTTGTTTTGACAGGCTTGTGTGGACAGCAGTTTATAGAGAAATTTCGTTTTCTCAGATACTTTTAAGGCTGGTAACATCATGTTTTCGGACTTCCCCGTTCTATCCGGAGTCCTAGCGTCAGATTCTTACGGAGTTCGAGCTTGCAGCGATGCATAGTTTCTTTACACGAACCAAAAAACACTGTTCTCTTTTCTTAAGAACTCCCCGTAAATCCGTGTATATAGTCGGGTCATCCCTGTGGTCGTTGTAAGAGACACCGCGGACAGCGTCACGTGTTCGCGATGACACACCAACACGCTTCTTACACCCTTCTTCGAGAAGGAACGTGGAGTCGGCCATATCTCGGACGCAGCGTATCGGCTGCTCGCTTTGACGGCAGGAGCACGGTGCGGCTCGCGCACCGAGCCCGACAGAAGAAAGGCCTCATGTTTTATGCAGTGGCTGCGAGGGGCGAATGCGGCACGCTGGCGGGCGTCAGCCCAAGTGCCGCGCGTGGCGGCTATGTGCCGGCGCGGCGCGGAGCCTCACGAAGACGCGTCGACGAATTTGTCCCGGTCCTCGCCGAGAACGGAGTTGACGCCTGCCTGCGTGAGATCTATTGACCGCAGGCCGTGTAGTACAGTAAATTGGTCGTCGTATTTGAGCTTGTGGTTTCAATACGGTTGGAAACTGAGAAAAGGGAGGGATGAAAATACACCCACTAATCAGGCCTCTCCTCCTCTCCCCCAGTTTCTATCCGCACAGCACATAGAAGACAACCCCTGCTCCTGTCACCCGCATACGTCATGACTAGTGGATCCACGCGACGGCGTCTGTAGCTATAGCTCGTGCCTGTGTCGCCGCCAGCGCACCTTGCAGCCTCGAGCGAAATTAATTATAATGTAGCACCTGCGACTGTGGTGCGGAACAATTAAATTTTCGAGTCTAGTAAAAGATAACAGGGGAGAACGTCATAATGTTTCGAGACATTCTCTTTTGTTTCTTCCTTCTATTTGAAAGTTCCTTAATTTTTTCACACCCCAATCTCAAGCGTCACATTATGACTAATTATTACCAGCGCGCTTGCACACTCACTGTTCTTTTCATTAAGGAGAGGACATTCCTCTATGAGAGGATTGTTTGCGGAAGCTACGGGGCTGACGCAGGGCCGTACCCAGAAAAAAATTTCGGGGGGGGGGGGGGGGGGGGGGGGGGTGTTTTCGGGGACAACGGCGGCCATTTTGTCTTATTTTCGCCTATGAATCATGTGCATCGGTGGCATATAATGGAGAGTTATAGCAAACCGAAGAACCGGTCCCGGTTTGGTACCCGGTAGCCGACCGGTGCCACCGCGCGTGCGCAGAGGTGGAGATTAAAATCGGCTGGCTGCAAGTGCACCAACCAGGGCCGTACCCAGAAAAAAAATTTGGGGGGGGGGGGGGGGGTCAGAACCCGTAACCCCCCCCCCCCCCCCCCCCCCCTGGTTACGGCCCTGGGCTGACGTCATGCTCTCTCCTAGTACATTTAGCCCCCTTGAGTGCAGCAATCCAGTGCAAGGGGCGCCAAATTCAGAAGTGGGATTCCTGAAAATAACTACTCTGTGGCCACTTGACTTTATCATATATTCGCCGCTGAATACCTGAATACCTCTGGCCCCTGAGCAATGCATACCAGTTAAAAAATCACTATATAGGGGAATGAAAGGGCATAATTAAAGACTGTGTTAAAATACTTGTACTGTACTTTGAAAGTACATTGTATTTATAGTACTTCAAGTATGTTGCTCCCAGTGTACTTAGTACATCACGTCTCATTTACTTTGTACTTTACATGAAGTACCTTTTAGATGTACTTTACCCAACACTGGCCACAGCTGCGTCGCCTCCAACAAAACCGGTTTTTACCCCGTTTTGGCGGAGTCGACGCAGCTGTTGGCATAGCAACCCGTATGTCGCAAACAATTGCAGTCCCACTCGGTCGGACTCGTCGAAAGTGTGTGAATTGCCCTTTATTGGCTGACTGAATGAAATAGTGGGTAAACTTGAAGGCATCTAGGATTGAGGTCTACCCACTATCCTTCCAATCAAAGCCAATCAGAGCTCGACGTCACTCTGACGTCACCGCAACCACTGCGCAAGAAGCGGGCGACTTGCTCTTCGCATGGTCGCTGACAGAATGAGAACGGCAGGGCCTGTCTTTTGAACGCCCGGCCTCCAAGCACGCGCTGCATATGCCTTCCGTCCTGCTTTGGCTGCGCGCGTGCGCTCGAGGTGCACGAGGCGTGGAAGCGTTGTGGAAAGTAGGGAGCTCGTGCTGGAGGCGGGACAACTGAATCTCGCTGTCATTCTCACTTTGTCGTTATCGTACTCGTCGAAATGCTCTCAGCAGTAAAATTGGGTATGTGCACAAAATGAATATGCCGCAAAAAAAAAAAAAAAAAATAAATATAGCTACTAATTTCGCCCGACGACGATCGCTCTGCATGTGGCTTCAAAACACCGGCTGCTGCGTCGCGCTCAGAACGAACGTGCTGCGGACAACGTTCCTTGGTTGCTCGCCGCATGTTCGCTTCAATGAGTCTATCCTTAACCAACCCTACTATAACCGCCAGATCGTGCTGCATTTCCGGTAAATCGGACAGGCTGTCCCTTTCACCCAAATTCATTTTGGCCTTCCTTTGAGAATCTCTGAGAAATGGCTTACGCGCAACTTTAAACCGTTACCAAATTCGAAGCGGGGGGCTCCCGTTCCGTGAAAGAGAGAGAGAGAGACTTTAAGCCTTGACACAATCACGAGCCCTTTCAGAGACGGGTTCCCCTTCGAACCAGCTGACGCCGTGGAATCCACAGTTATTCGCGGAAGCTCACACAAATCTCGAATCATTCAGAGTGGCAAGGTGAAGCACGCAAGAAATAGATAAACCTTCCAACAGCGACGCAGGTGTCAGGAAACCGCCTTCCCTTCGGTTACGAGGTGTTCGATGTCACTCCCCTGGCTCCATTTTTTTATTTTATTTTTTTAAATTTATTTTATGTTCGGGCAATGTTTTTATGCGTTGCTTACTTTTTCGCTGTCGTCCAGAACATTTTTCTCGAAAACAAAATTATCGTTTTTTTCTTAGAAGTCTTTCATTCTGCATGATTTCCGTTTGTCAAGCCAGGCAAGAAAGAGCGTTTGTCTCCGTTGAATTTTAGGCCGAGCCTCTACGGTGTAAAAGTTCGCGTGTTCTTTGCGCACCTCGTGCATATATGTTTGCTTCCCAAACGTGCCCACGTGCGTCGGTTTACACCCGACCTGGACCCATGACGACGCGAGCTTGGCTGCTCAGTCGTCATAGCGCATTCTCTACGCGTCCTCTGGGTCGCCTTCTGATTGGCGGACCCCTCTTTGCCTTCCGACGCTCTGAAGACTCATTTAAAAACACTCGCTCGCCTTATACAGTTACATTCTATTGATTTCTGTTTACTTCAGTTGTTCCCTTTGAGTATCTTCACCTTCAACGTGCGAACAGGATTTCTGGAAGCGTTATATCCCTAATTTTCCGTTAACTGTGTTGTCTTGGGATCACACAGCTTTGTGCACGGATTTTATTTCCAAATTCTTCGTTCGCTGTTAATAATAATAATAATAATATATATATATATATATTTAGAGCGCGCATTATATATTTTCTGACAGCTTCAGAAACACAGGGTATAGTGGACTCCGTACATCTTCGCTCCGCAGCCAATGAGATTGTGGCGTTAGCCGTTAATAACGCCCAAGAGCCAATCACGAAGCAAGAAGCATCTGCCTCATAAACTACGCCGTGGGTTTCTCGAGCTGTCTCTGACTGTATACGGCGAGCAAGTGTTCCAAAATGCGTCTTCATTGGCGCATCGGCACGCGAGGAGGGGCCAGCCAATCGAAGTTCAACATTGGCGGAACGCGTGGAAGCAGGGGATGGCGGGGACGCTAAGCGGGTGTCGTCATTGGTTGAGGTTTGAGGGGAAACAAGCCATAAACGGGCCGTAAACGAACGCGCGACGCACAAGGAACTTGCACGCCGTTCAGCCAGCGCGAGCTATATCTTCGTTTCAGCTTAAGTCAAGACACAGCCGGTGCTACGAGCTGATGAGAACAATCAGCCAACGTCAAAAGTGCACCATCATGCTGTTCGACGTGTACGTGTTCTATATCATCGCTGAACCGATCATAAAGTGAAAAATGGGCCCAGTGATTTGCGGGTTTGACGCTGCTTGATTAGTCCCATTTCCTCGTAGCGTCGTCTGCGTCTGGATTTCATTAAGCTGGTACGAAATATATACTTCGTCTCACCGTATACGATGGACGAAAGGCAGAAGCTACCAGCCGCCAGATCCAATCACGAGCCACTTAGACATTGCGCAATGCGTAGTATTTCGCTTTGATGCACGTATCGGTGCCCGCGTCTCGGATCACTGATGGGAAGGGGAGGACAGTGGTTCGGATCAAGCAATGAGTGACTCAACAATTTTCCATTGCAAAGAAATCCACGACGTACTGGCTCTTTGCAGGGTCGAAACTATTAAAATGACGCAGGGTTTTTGGATTCGGAGCATTATTCGTCCAAACCTAGCTAATCAATGCTATGCGTGTCATAGTTTAGCGTGGAACGTGATTGGACCTGGCGGCCCGTGGCTTTAGCCTTTAGTGACGTCCATCGTAGGATGAAACGTTTTCTTTTTTTTATAGCAATTTCTTGTCGTGGTTCTTTAGCAGTCTTGTTTCTCAATTTGTGCTTCGTAACTTAGTCCTGCGACCGGTAGATGGCGGCAGCCCCGCGTTTTTTGAACCATCTGACGTTAATCTAAAATATCTAAACTCCCCTACAGTTCCCCTTAACTCATCGGGTACACAACCGGCGTTTCTTTTCCTCATCCTCGCTGCTCCTCACAGTAGCAGTCGACCCGAAACTAATCGTTGGACCAAAAAAAAAAAAAAACAAAAAAAAAATTGTGAACAGCAAACATTGAAGAAACAAAGAGAGGGAGAGAATACAAAAACGAATCAGTCCATAAGCTTTATGGCGTCAACTGAGCCCCTTGGGCGCAAAAATATTTAAAAACAAAATCTCAAAAAAGAAAAAAAAAAAAAGAAGGAAATATATGGGGAAAAGAGGGGGGCCCGCTTCGAAAACGGGACTGAGGGAATCGACGGGTCGTGGAGGATTTTCTCGCCGTCCGATGATGAGGGAGACGAGGAGCCCCACGGGCGTCGGGGGAAGCCAAGAGCCAAGTACGGCACTCGCGGATCGATGCGAAAACGGCTTTCTTATCGCCGCCAACGTCGGCCGCACGACGTGCCCCGTCAGGGCCTGTGGCGTTGAAGGAGAGAGAGAGAGAGAGAGAGAGAGAGAGAGTGGTTGGGACAAGGTATAGTATATAGATGTAACAGTAAGAAAGCACGAAACGAACAGAGGGATGAAAACAGACATGTACAAGCTCTCTATACTACAAACCTTCTTTTACCCTCGTCATTAGCCACGTAATTGACTAATCCGGTATGCTGGATGAGGAAAAGAGCGAGGCATTACAACCTGGAACAAGTAAAATAATATAGTAAAGAAAAAAACAAGAAGTCGCGATTAAAACGTGAACTTCTTCCAGTGGTGTGGCGAGAGCCAAACAATTTTCCTCCGCATACCGGAAGTTTCGCGATTCAAGGTGACGGCGCCCGCGTTTTTGTTTCCTTTCTCTCTGAGTCGCGACGTCGGTTCCGTATCTGGTATGCGGGACGAAAAAATAATAAGGCATTTCAACCTGGTTTATGCGAGAAAATATACATGAGGCAAATCAGAAATGTGTGACAATCGCGATTTTTTTTGTGTGTGTGTGGTGTGTGTGTGAATACCTTTTAGGCGGTGTGGAGAGATCAAAACGATGTTTTACCGGGTACCAGAAGTGAGGACATTCAAGATGGCTGCGCCCTTATGCACAAAGATGTATACAGTCGCGAGGTAGTGGGCGCGGTATACGGCGCTCGTGCTTTCATAGAGTGCTACAATATTCGGCGCTCTGTTCGGGGTTCTGAAACATGCGAGCCGATGTCACACTGTTCATACATCGTCATACAAAAGACACGGAGTTTCTTTGCAGACGTATCCGCGGACACGCTTCAAGAATCTTCGAAGCATGTCTGCAGACAGTTTTTGTATTAACCAATGTCTGCAAAATTTTAGAGCACGTAATTTACTCACATCTTGCTAACTTTCTTGATTCAAATTCTTTTTTTACTGCATCACAACACGGTTTTCGCAAATCACTGTCCTGCGAAACCCAGCTTATCACTTTCACTAATGACCTACTTTCCATCCTCGACCGTGGTTCCCAGGTTGATTGCGTCTTTCTAGATTTCTGTAAGGCATTCGATAAAGTCTCTCACAACCTTTTACTTTTCAAGCTCAGTCACTTGCATGTTGATCTTAATATTTTGTCTTGGATTGAATGTTTTCTTACTAATCGTTCTCAGTTTGTGTATACTAATGATGCTAACTCTTCTCTAAGTCCAGTCACTTCCGGTGTCCCCCAAGGGTCCGTTCTGGGGCCCTTATTGTTTCTTATTTACATTAACGACTTACCTACGTGTGTATCCTCTTCTATTAGCTTATTTGCCGACGACTGTGTGATATATCGTGAAGTTACTAATGAATCCGATTCACTCCTCCTCCAAAATGATTTGTGTGCTGTATCCCAATGGTGTGAATTGTGGCAGATGTCCCTTAACATTAACAAGTGCAAGTCTATGAGAGTTTCTCGTCGTCACACGGTTCTTCCACCTCTCTCAATTTGTAACACTCAACTTCAGTCTGTGACCTGTTACAAATACCTGGGTGTCCATATTACCTATAACATGTCATGGAAAACCCACATTGACCACATTATTGCTAACGCTAACTCTATGCTCGGTTTTCTAAAAAGAAATTTTACACTGGCCCCCGTTTCTTTGAAATTACTGCTTTATAACTCCCTGGTCCGGTCAAAATTAGAATACGCTGCTGCAATCTGGGATCCCGGTCACTCGACACTTATAACTAACCTGGAAGCCATGCAAAATCGCGGAGTTCGTTTCATACTTTCTAACTATCATCGTACAGCAAGCGTTTCCTCCATGAAACTCAGTCTATCCCTACCCTCCCTCTCTTTACGTCGCAAAATATCGCGCTTGTGCCTCTTTTACAAGATCTATCATTCTAACACGTCATTGAAAGATAAACTATTCCTTGAGCCTCCATTCATTTCTCCGCGTTTTGATCATCCATTCAAAGTTGGTGTCCCTCATTGTAACACATCAGCCTTTTTGAACGCGTTTATTCCAAAAACATCTCTTGAGTGGAACCACCTTCCCGCTTCGTTTGTTAATATACCTTCAATTGATTTATTTAAAAAAACCTTATCTGCTCACCTTTTGTCGTGATTGTCCTTTTGTTTATTTTTTGACCAGAGTGTTGTGTTTCGAGCTGTTGATGTTTATTCTCGGCTGTGTTTGCTCTCTTTTTGTACCCTTTTTTTTTTCATTTTTTGGTTGCCCCACCCCCTCTGTAATGCCTTTTGGCCCTGAGGGTATTGTAATAAATAAATAATAAATAAATAATAAATGTCAAGGAATCGTTATACAGGAAGAAAACACACTACAGACGGTTCCCCCACAGACTCTCTTTTGTAGAGCATGCATATTGACGGGAGCTGTAGTGCGCCAACAGTTCCCGAAACGTTTCCGGTTGTGTGTTACATCGAAAGGTTTTCGAGTATTCGTGAAACGAGGTATCCGAGATGTGTACCCCCAAAACAATGACGTCCGTACACGGTCAGTAAGAACGGCGTAAGCACATGTGCCATGGTGTGGGACAGGAATAGCGGATGGCTGGTACTTGCGCGGTGATTAGGGAGTTTTCGTAGACCGCGTTGCCCCCTCCGCTAAGCCTTCCGCAACGAAGAAGTTGCTACTGCGCTTGCGCGCCGATAGCCTTGACTGTGGAGTTCCCGCTATCGTAGCGGCTTGCGGAGGGCCTTGCGGAACGGCGAAAACGGTCCACGAAAACTCCCTATTAAGGAGTTTGTTCATATCGTTTCCGCCGTCCGCCAACGCACTCCGCAACCCACTACGATATCCGGAACGCTGCACTATAGCGGTGCTTATATCGCCCACTAGCGGCGTCTTCGCATCGTATCGTTATCGGAAATATCGGAACGATCTAATAAAACTTTTCCTCGGCTGATGTACGTTTGTATGCGAGGAGTCTTCCTCTCGCATTCCGCTAGTTGTAAGA
The DNA here is from genome assembly GCF_016920785.2 of Ixodes scapularis. NCBI lineage: Eukaryota > Metazoa > Arthropoda > Arachnida > Ixodida > Ixodidae > Ixodes > Ixodes scapularis. Next base: position 25,180,298 of record NW_024609857.1, read on the forward strand.
GTTACGTGAATGGGTTTCGAAAGTACAGCATCTGAGTACCCCTCGATGATCACTTTCTCGTTGGCTCTGCTTGATCGTGTCAGACTTTCGCCATTTTTATTTCGAAGGTTTAGATAGGGTTTTGGAAGAATTCCGAAATACAATACAATTCGAAGAATATAGTTGATCGCCGTGACGGATTTTTTCTAAACATTATATTCCAAACAGAATTTTTTGAGAATCGATACATACCCTGTTGCTATTAAATGATCCAGGGTGTGCGTTACGAGTTTGGTGGTCACCGTTTCTTGTGTAACTTCGCAAACCATATATCTCCATCTTGATTAGTGGAACCACCGTTTCTTCTCCTGGAAAGGACAAATTTACAAGGAACAAAAACAGCATTGGCTGCTGATCAGGGCTGCCAGAGCGGTTGGACTTGTTTGCTGTACTAGCTGTCTGACCTCCTTGGTGTAACTCACCTCCGCGAATGCCTTCCTGGTAACACGGGTCACCGGATATGAAGGCGTATTTCCTCAGTCCTATATTATTTAACATCGCTCTCATTCGTCTCGCCAAAATACTGCCCCCAACCATCCAGGCATCTTTCTACGCCGATGATATCTGTATATGGGCTTCTGGATCTACGCGAGTTCAAGCAAAGGCAAGGGTTCAGTCTACACTAAAGAAAATGACAACTTATCTTAATACCCGTGGACTTGAAATTTCCATTGACAAATCAGCAGCTATTGCTTTCACCCGCCGAAGAATGGATAAATACCCACTTAAGATAGGCAAACGAACAATACCGTACGTTAAATGCCACACATTTCTTGGAGTAACAATCGATAGGGGTCTGACCTGGTCACCTCATATTTTGTACTTGCGCAAAAAGCTTGCCAGTTTTAGTGTCCTTGCCCGCTTCATCGGTGGAACCACGTGGGGCGCGACAGTAAGATCCCTATTACAGATATACGTGGCCTTATTTGTCGGCTTACTTCGATATAGCGCTCCCATTTTACATGGCACGTGTCAAACCAACATCAAAGCTCTCAGAGCAGTTCAAGCACGTGGCCTCCGTGGCTGTTTGGGCCTACCAGCTTGTGCCTCGACTCTGGGCACAGTTGCCGAAGCACGCGCCACACCTGTAGAAATACTAATGATGCAGGAAACATTGAGAGTTCATCTGAGACATACTACTAATCATAGTCATCACTTACTGGCTGATCTTACTTTTAAGCGACCTCACTCAGAATATTCGATGGCACTATCAAAAATGGAGCAATACATCCCTGATGATATAAACTCGTTTACTTTTCCAACTATACCTCCATGGAGACTCCCTCTCCCCGTTGTTGAACTTGACATTCAAGGCATCAAGAAGAAATCAAATACACCATTGATAGTACTTAAACAACTCACTTTATCCACCATTGCCTGTTTACACGCGTCAAAAACTCACATATATACGGACGGATCATGTGTCAAAAATAGTTCTACCGCAAGCATTGTGATTCCATCGTATGCCACAACAAGAAAATTCAAGCTTAGCCACAAGACATCTTCAACAGCGGCTGAACTTGTAGGCCTACATCAAGCCCTTCGATTTATATTGACAAAGCCACCTCAGGCATGGACGGTGTTTACAGATTCTAAGCCTGCACTCCAAAGCATCTGCACATATCTGCGACGAAGTGAAAATGGACAAATTATTTTCAAACTTTTATGCCATCTTCAGAAATGTATTGATAGAAGACACTCTGTTGAGTTCCAGTGGATTCCTGGACACTGCAAGATACCTGGAAATGAAGCTGCGGATGGAGCTGCGACTTCCGCCCATACCTTATTCCCCAACGTCGAAATACCCTACTCCAGAAGCGACGTCACTTCATTGATAAATCTCCATGCTCGAAATGCAACACAAAGTCTCTGGAAGAGCTCTGCACACCATTACCCTCCTCTATATCTACTGGATCCTGACCTAACATACCGTGTGTCACGTAATTTACCCAAGCGAACGGAAGCTGTTATACACCGATTACGTCTGGGCGTTTCCTACACACAGGAATTTCTGCACCGAATCGGAAAAACACACACTCCGAACTGTCCAGGATGTGATTGTGTGGAAACTATATCTCATTTATTATGTGAATGTGCACTTTACGATGCAGAAAGGGAACTCCTAAAGAGGATTCTTTCACATCTAGACGACCGGCCATTTACTACGTCCAAAATACTAGGGGCCTGGGACTCACCACTTAAAGAGGAGAAGGCCGCAAAAGCCCTTCTGCGATTTTTATCAGCAACTCGCCTCGAGTTCTGTTTGTAAAAATTTATCTAGTGTTCATTATTTGTTGTCGTATAGAGGGCTATCCATTTTATAATTCCTGTAAGTGTACACGTGCGCAACTGGACTTCGCGCTGGCGCGTACAAAAACTCGAGTGTTTTGGGTGAACATTGGTGACAATCCAGCACGCACTTTCAGTCTCTTAGTTTTTATTGTCATATTGGAAACTGCGGTATTTTCTTAATTATTGATTCTTCCCTCACAGTGTTAACGTGAGTGCTAGTGTGTTACCTTTATCCTCCTCTACTTTTTCTTTCCTCCTTCTTTTATCCCCTCATCCCCTTCCCCAACTCAGAGTAGCCAACCGAGGCAGGCCGCCTTGGTTAACCTCTCTGTTTTCTCCTCCTGCCCTTACCTTCTTCTTCCTGGTAACACGAGGTGACTTCGTGTGCCTACGTTACCTTTTTTGAGAGGCGCCATCACTATGTTATGCATCAATAACGCAAAATGGCGGACGGCCGTTTAAGGTCACCGTTGCCAGACTGCCCACCTGAGATTGTCGAACGAAAACTAAAAACAAAACTTTCATAATTGTGTTTTGAAAAAAATGTATTCATTTCTTTATTTATTTAGTTAGTTTTATTATTATTATTATTTAAGGCTTACGGGCATTAGAGAGTAGGATAGACAAAAAAAAATGAGAGAAATGAGAGAAGAAGCTTCTTGAGACTAAAGCAAAATAAGATTAAACTCAACACAAAACGTACCTTTTTTTTTTAAACTAACAATACAAACTTTTTTTTTTTTTTTTAAGTTTGAACGAAGAGATTAACGAGATCGGCGAGCAGTGCCTTTATTTCAAAGAAGAGAGAAGAAATAGCGTACTTAGAGCGTACTTTTTTTTTTACATTTTATTAATGATACGCATCAAGTTAATCTTTGGATACATTTATTACTATAGACTCCGACCGTGCAATCTCTGGAGGGCGCTGTTCGAGCTCGTTTTACAAAGAGAACTCTCTCTCTCTCTCTTTCTCTTTCATTCATTCTTTCTTTCTGGCTTTCCATTGTTGAAGTGAATTTTTATGTTCATCCAGACATTTAACGTTCTCCTCACTCAACGGGAGCAAAAAAAAAAAAAAGAGTAAAAAAAAAACTTCAAGGAAGTTTAGAACACCGGTTGGAACGGATATCTGAGTTGTTTCGTTGCTTAAGTTTGCGAGACCTCTTTCGTCAATTAATAAAACTTCGCAAAAAGAAAAGAGAAAAAAGTGGGTAATTTGATATTCAAATGATCTACGGTGTTTTATCTTTGCCCCTTTCTTTTGTGCCAGAGCCTCTGGCTCAGCATGGTCGAGGAACAATGTGTTTTCGGCGACATACTCAATGAGTAGTGACCAATATTAAATTTCGTAAAAATCGTTTTTTGTCCCTTTTCTGGAAAGTAAATGTACAACTTGAAACATTCGCGGTCAGTGAAGTACCAACTTGTTTATGAGTGGGGGGGAGGGGGGGGGGGGGAAACCAGAAACCCCCTTTCCCCCTGGGCCGGGGGGCGGTGCCCTTGGTATCCTTTGGGCGCCGCCGGCAAGTGTTTGCCCTGCCCGGTGGCGTCTGTTTCGGGGGGGGGGGGAGGACAAAACATATGTCTTATCCCTCCCCTACACTCAGAACTGGGGAAGGGGCAAGCGCCCCCACTGCCCCCCCCCCCCCCCCCCCCCCGTTTGTACGCCCATGTTCGCAGTAGTAGTAGCATCGACTTCGTCAACGTTAGTTCTTGTTCCCGCTTTCTCTGAGTTCGTCAACTCAGGTCCTACTAATAGGTTTACACTCAAGAGTGAGATTAGCGCTTAAGCTAAGCCGAGTGTCACATCCCAGTGCAATGCATTTAGCTCGGCCGAAACTGCATAGTACTGCACAGGCACGTAGCCAGGAGGGGGGCCCATGGGGCCCGGCCCCCCTCTCCCCCGCCCAAAAAAAAAATCTTCCATTTTGCTGGGGCCTCCTCTCCCTCATACAGCATTTTGTCATGAGCGCCTCCCCCCCCACCACTCCACCCCCCGAAACAAAACATCCTGGCTACGTACCTGGTACTGCACTTTATATTTCGCTTTATATGCTCTCAGTCCCATATCATCACCGTCTTCAAAAGGGCCGAAACGTATTCGAGGGTGTGTAACAAACAATATATGTTTAGTAGCACAGAAGGAACGGTACTCGCTTTGAGGGACTAGGAATTCAAACAACAAAATATTTTAACATTTGGGAAATCCGAGACTAATGAACAAAAATGAGGACGACACAATTCTGTCGCGCCCTCCCCCGTTATTTTTCTTGCTTTGTTTGGGGTTTTTACGACGTTGGAAGTTTACCTTCTCCCGTAGTATCTTTTATGGATTTCTAAGAAATATCTTTATAATTAACGCAACATTTTTTTTTTTTTTTTTTTTTGCGGTTTAGTTATTTGGGGTATTGTCTTTGCTGCGAACTCAACGGTTCTGCGGACATTTGATGTTCGTGTAGCTGTTTTACTGCGGAAGGTGGCTCAAAAATAGAAAAGTTCTAGTTTTTTTAGTTATTTTAATATTATCAGTCACTGAGAGCTTGTGTTTCGCAAGCCCGGAACAAGCCACTCCTACACTCTAAGAAATGCCTGCGCTCCTACTTACCCGCAAAACATTCGAAGAGCCAATCTCTGCGATCTACGAAATAAGCTCAGCGAATGATGAGGCGGAACATCCGTTTAGACCTCAAAATGAAGTCTGCACTGTGGCATTACGCAATGCAAGCCTGACGCTTTGCATTGCGTAATGCCACAGCACAGACTTAATTTTGAGGTCTAATCGGATGCTCCGCCTCATCATTCGCTGAGGTGATTTTGTAAATCGCAGAGATTGGCTTTTCTATTCTTTTGCGGGAAAGTAGACTCGCAGGCATTTCTTAGAGTTCATCCACAAGGTTCCAAAAGGCCTGTTCCACGAACACGACAATTATCACTGAGTTGAGCGAGCCACTCAGCGATAATGTAGTAATTGTAGGTTTGAATACACTAGTCATTCTTGCTACATGTTTATCCAAAATCTTACATTTAAGCTTAAAAAAAAAAGACAGAAAGCAGTGCACCTCTCCCTAATGCTTCCTGATCTCGCTCACTTGCATTAAAATAATAATAAAAAGTCAAAGTAAAAAAAAAAGCTGTTGCTTTTAAAATCATTTTTGCAACACCCCGTTTTACCAGAAAGCGGGAATTTTGTTTCCTCTTCACAATGTCCTCGTGGAGTGTTGTCGCAGGCCACTCTCACGCGGGAAAATAAAAAAAGGGACGGTCCCGTGGGCGCCGCCATCTTGTTCGGCCATCCCGGCCGAACCAGAACCCAGAGCGAAAAAAAAGAAAGAGGCAAAAAGAAAAACGGGTCAGGAAGGTCGATTCCATCCTTCCATCCCCGACCAGAGGAAGGAAGAAGCCCAAGAGCGAGACGCCAAATACTGGAGACGCCCTCGTCGACGGAGGAGAGGGATTCTCCCCCTCTCTTCTCCGCTCCGCCAGCTTCCTTCGAGAGAACGGCGGATCAATACAACGCACTGCACACACCCACACGGGCACCACCGCATCTCAGGAACTGCCCTCCTTTTCCTGTGCCCGGTTCCTTTCCCCGTTTACGCGCAGCGCTGTCGCCTTCGTGAAAAGCAATAAAGCTCGCAGCACTGATTGCTGGGAGGTTCTCCTTGGCTGCCAAAACCCCTTCCCCCTACGCTTCCTTAAGTATGCGCGAGTGCATATAGTTTCCTTATGCTACACGGAGTCCATTGCTTCAAATCTCCTATAGTCTTACTGCCTTTTTTCCTCCCTCCTCCTTAATTTCACGAGCGTTCGTCTGGACGACCTGTAATATAAACGCAGGAGTGAATATATCCGGATTTATTTTTTTTATTTTTTTTTTCTTTCTGCTTATGCACGCACTGACACCTTCACGAAATGCAATAACCCTCTCTCTCAGCACTGATCGCTACACCCTTCTGCTTTTTCCCTCACCCTTCCCGCCTTACCCACGACTTATCCTAAGTATGGAAAGAGAGGGTAGTATACCTTCTTCACGTTTCATGGACCCCATTGTTCCTAATCTCTTATCATCCCTTCTCCCTTAATTTTGCACCAATATGTCGTTCCTTGTGGAGATAGAAGTTCTGCGGAAAGGATACTAAACCTGAGTGTGATTACCATCTGAAGGTCTCTCTCTCTCTCTCTTTCTGCGCGTGTGTATGTGTGTCTGTGTGTGTGTGGGGGGGGGGGGGGGGGGAGGGTTCTTCGACGAAGCATAGTGTTGTTACTCAAAGCAGAAATCTGTATACTAAGCGGATTGCCACTATTATAACCGATGTTACTATAGTGGGCTGGACAGACGCACATTCGGTCCGGGTTCGATCCCGGTCGAGGGAGTGCTACGCCGATTGCAGTTCGTGCCCAGCCCTTCCCGATTGCTTCGCGCCTGGAGGAGGAAGAACTGAGAACAGAAGATGGGAAGGTGCACGTGCGATGATAAAATTAAAAGATACAAATTAAAAAGCCCCGGAAAGGGGAAAAAATGGGCGTGGCACGGACAGGGTTGGTTCATTCCTCCAGTCTTTCTTCGATAAGGTTCGTTTCGGAGTTCACGCTTCTTTTCTTTGCCTCTATAACAGAAAGAGAGAGAGAGAAAGAATAATAATAGTCTTGGGCGGCGGCCCCTTCCAATTTTTGTCTCTCGTGTTTGCAATCATTCGTCGAAAATTTTATATTTGGTTCGTTTTTGTGTGTTTCGAAGTCGACGTCGATCGAGCGAATGGAAGAACGAAATTGGCGGAAGAATATTCGCTTCGTATTCTCTGGCATGTGATAACTTTGTATTCCGGGGTTATCAGGTGGGCACCCGGGTAAGACCCAGTGTTTTAATTAACTTTAAATTGCGTGTGCTTTCTTTTGTGGAATTTGGGATTTTGTGATTGTTTTGCTGTACAACAACGCGTAGGCGCGAGGGTAGCATAATGACCTCGTGTCAACCATTTTCGGCAAATAATTAGCAATCGTAGCTTCATTGCTAAAAAGAGAACATTGGCAGGTCCGTTACATTTTTTATATCTTATCTCATTTAATAATTAATTTTGCTATCTTATCTCATTGAGTAATCTCAAGAGGTACCCAGCTGGTGTTCTAATGCCGAGCGATAGAAGTGCAACTTTTTTATATGTATTTAAGGAAATAAACTTGAGAGCCTCCGTCTTCACTATGACCGCCGTGTAGCCGTTTTTATGCTAATTCACAATAATGTAGGCACTGATGCACTATTCTTATAGCTTTGTAAACCTACTGCGTATTGCATAATCACTTTTAAAAGGCCGAGCTGCAAAACAATTCTGGATACAATAACAATTCGGTGCCCGCCTGACCCTTGCACTAGTCAAGGAAAGTGCCCCATACCTTCCTGCGTGAGCGCCAACGCCCGGCGATGCGGCGATGTGTAGCACGGTTCAACATCCGTCACACGGTCCATTGCCGACGGTCACACGGCTCGCTTTCGCTTATCGGCAACAATGAAATAAGCGAGCCAGGTATAAGTTCATTTGGATCAATAAGCAGTGTCACGAGAGAGGTTGCTTTTTCTTTTTTTCTTTTCTTATTTCGCGGATTCATTTAATTCGCCTTACGGTGACCCGGCGGAGAGTGTCAATATGTTAAGTTTCTATTGATCGAGAAATTCGACTGTCACACACATGCTGCGGGCTCTCAAAACAAAACTATGTTTCGGATTTTTTTTTTCTTTTTTCCCAGCTTTACATAGAGCGTTTTCTGAACTGTGAGTAATAAAAGATTTCTTGAACTTCAGCTTTACATCGTTTTCATACTTGGCGTGCACCACTCTCAAAGCTACTGGCGCGAGCGTTTGGCTTCATTAAAGGGGCGATGCAACAATGTTTGCACTTTGCGCAAATACCCAGATCCCTGACGTTAATGACCTATGAAACACGCGTTCGTTTTTCACTTCACGCAATAGAAGTCCCAGAAAAAAATTAAAGAAAAACGAGCAGCGTTCACCCCCTCAACTCGCAGTCAGAACAAGCAGCCACGTGATCTGGAGCCGATTATATGCCGCCAATGTTGATCATAGCCACGCGCTGGGGTTGGCAAAGCACAGGACACGCGCTGAGTTCCAGACATTGTTATGGCTCGGCTATTGTCGTCGTTGCAGCGATTGGGCGCGGGCGACTACCCGAATGCTTCTCGAGCTAGTATTTATCAGGAGCCCAAATCGAGTGCCCACGCAGGGCTCGGGTCCAATCTATGAACCGCATTCAAATATCGTCACTTGGGTGTTCTGCGATCCCCACGTTACGTCATCAAATTTTGCAAAGGAGGGATTGAACGAAAATTATTGCTTTTGTCCTTGAAATTTCACCGCAACAAAGGAATTTTTTGGCCAGTGGCGTTGCATGCGAGCATCCTTGAGTCCCCACTAGTGCCAGTAAGCTCGTGTATAGTGAAAAACATTCCAACTGAATATCGTGGCACAGCTCCTTTAAGGCCTGTTCACAGATACAGCGGCACGCTAAGCCAGCGCAACGTGAGCGTTCCAAAGAGCGCGCTCATGTATACGCAAATCGCGCACTATATCAGAACTAAGTCAGGCGCTATAGCGCGTGACTTAGCTCTCGTATAGCGCGTGATTAGCGTTTTTATAGACGCTTTACACACGCGCCAGAATACACCCGCCATTGCTGACCTTCTCTTGTTTTACCGAGATACCGAGGCACTGAAATTGGTGTGAACGAGCCTCCACAAAAGCCAATGCTGGGGAGAAAGACAGAATAACATCTAAGATGGCAATAACCTAGCCTGCTATGGTAATAATGAAGTGAAGTAAACGTAATAAGGGGAAACAAAAACTGAAGGTCAGTTATGGCGGTGCCCATGCACAGCTGCTGCAAAGCGTCTATAGCGCCTTGTTAGCGCTTCTTGTACCGCGATTACTGCTGCAGACTAGCGCGTGCACTGCGGTTCTGGTTCCTGTGGTTGGGCGCTTCAGCAGCACTAAGCAGCACCATGGAGGACATATGGGGTGCTGAAATAGAAATTCGACAAATGCTCTTACATACGCGATTAGTGCGTATGTGTGTGGACGGCTTAATGCCCAGAAGAGCCTTCTGGGTGCGCGAAATATTTTGCCACCGAGATAACCGACCGGTACCCGGTGAACCTTGCTCCTGCAGGCTGAGGGACTGAGACACAGGGCTCTATCGAAGCCGATTATTTTTTAGCTGTGAAACCAAGGTCACGCATGTCGAATAGAAAGCGATAAGGTCTGCGTCTTGCGCAGGGTTCTTAGTGACGTCAGAACGCCGAGCTCTGATTGGCTCCACTTGAAAGGGTAGTGGGTAGACCTCAATGCTAGCTGCCTTGAGGTCTACCCACGATCCTTTTAAATGGAGCCAATCAGAGCTCAGCATTTTGGCGTAACCGCAACCCCGACGCAAGAAGCGGACGAACTTGCGTTCTCCGTATACGCGGTGACAACTTTATTATTATCATTATTATTATTATTATTATTATAATGGCTAGCGTAGCTTTCGCAGTGCTTCGAGACTACCGAGGCGTCAAAACAACTTTCGCGAGCGCGTGGCTTTGTTTGGCGTCTCCTTCACACGAAAGAACTTTCGAATGAGACGCCAAATGAAGCACCATATTCGCGCAGCAGTATACGAGCCTGCAGCATTGTTGAAGGCGTACGGTAGCCTCGACAACGTAGCACGTACACTTACACGCATAGCTGAGTTCGTTACAACTGAGCGCGTGCTCCCTCCGCAACGTGCAATCCACACCGTAAGAATGATCTTGCTCGGCAGACGATTCGAAGAAGCTCGTCTGGGCCGCGCTCTCTAAACGACGCAAACAACGTCCCGAAAACAAAAAAAAATGGCGCCGTCGATTTTCGTTTATTATTTTGTTGCAGCGTTTTATATCCACCGCGAGGTTCAGAACGGCAGGGAGGTTTTTCGGTTGTCTTACCTTCGATAATACTTCCGTGTCTTGTGAATCTCGAGCGTGCACGCGCAGCCAAAGCACAACGAAGGCGACGACCGCATACGGGAGGCCGAGCGTCCGAGAGCGAATGCTTTGCCGTTTTCATCGTGTCGGCGGCTCGTAATTTTGTCATCTGGCGTGTACCGAAGGCTACAGCGTTCCCAGGGTCAATCTGGTACCGTCAAATACATATGCACAGCTCGTAAGTTTCACCGCGCTGACGTCTAAAGACAAAATTTGACGGACTGCCGCCCTGTGAAAGCGTCCCGTTGACACGAGGTTCCTTATTGAGGTCGGTGCGCTCGAGCCCTTGTTGGGACAATCCCTGTCTGCATGTACAGCCGGCCTGATGCCGCCTCCGTGGCTGGCGCTCAGCCAGACAGGCAGTTGGCCAACAATGGAGGTCGTTGAAACTTCCGCACGCTCGGTGAAAAATAAATCTCTCTCCTTCTATCTTCCGCTGTCCTCTTCCTACCAGACCGAGAGGGACTGAATCCACCGTGTGGAAATCGCTTACCACGGGCGATTTGCTGTCTCGCTAACTTGAATGGGTTATGTGAACGACATCGGCGCTCCTATCGAACCGGAAGAACGAAAAAAAAAAATGAAATCTTTCCTCCTCTTCGGTTCCTGCAAAGATAGATAGAATCGATCTATAGCTGTTTTATAATGACGTCTTTGTTTCATGTGATTGTATTCCTGAGAGGAACAAGCGTAAAATTAGATTTAAAAATTTAATTTTTCTCAGACGTTGAAGAGGTACCTAATCTAAACGTGGGAAGCCCGGCTGAGTTTGCCGTGTTATTTCTTTTTTTATTATTTTTCTTAGAGGCATTTGATGCCTTCACCAAGGTTACAAAATATCCCATCGAAACTGCGCGCGCGTTCGAGTTCACACATGCAGATACAACATTTAAAAAAAAAAAAGGATGTAAAATTTTAAGCTTAGCTTTTTCAGACCGAATTGTTGAATATTTCTTCCAAAAGGTGGTGCGGCTTTGTTGATATCATCTCATCTTACACAAACGAGCGGGTCGCCCACATCGAAGCACGAACCGTCGACATCATTCGCCGCACATCCGCGGCCCACCTCATGTTTTATTTCCTCTGTCTTCCTCGTTGATCGCGTCATATAAAACACTCTGGTGGCGCACTGCCCTTTCTCAGCGAGGTAGAAACGAAAGCTGCGGTCCTCCAGAGCTCTCTCGTAAATCAGAACGCTCCGTCCGTGCACCGGCACACATAAAAGCCCCCAGATGCAACCCCCATCTTCCTTTCCTGCATTTGCAACCCAAATAGGAAGCAGCAGCGGTGTACCAATCGTCCTTTAGGGTTTAGATCGAATGCTGCAGCAGCAGACGATGGGCACTTTTGGAGGTCCATTCTCTTCGATGTCCGCGCAGCATACGAGCGGTTGCCGCCTTCGTCGCTTCGAGTCATGAATAAATTCCGTGCGCCGTTCCACGTGAAGCGCCGAACAACGCGATGCATTCTTCTTCCTTTCAATGCGGACCGCTGCATGTTCCGAGGAGGCCGACGAGGGCGCGTTGTTTGGGATGGAGAACCGTCGGAAAAAGTCGCTTTTGGCAGTCTCGCTTCTTCCATTAAACGCGGGCTCAGATTGCCAGGACGTCAGCGCTGCACACCGGAAAAAGTGAGTTCGCTTTCCTGCAGAAGACGGAGACTGCCAATCATGGCGAGCAATAGAAGAATCCCAGCGAATGACACAGCTGATTATACAATTAGATCTATAAAAAAACTTCAGTGGGCGCAGGGACAATGGCTGCGTTTACGTGAATGTGACGGTACCGCATCGAAGTGAGAGGGTACCAATCACACACGCGCCCAGTTTCTCTATTTCTTCCTCTTGTACTCAATCACAATTGTCACATCCCGGTTCGATGCCCTATCGGTCGTACTCGTATTTGTGGGTATGTGGACGTGAGTAGCCCGTCGAATTGAAAGGGAACCGATCGCACGCGCCCAGTTTGTCAGCCTCTTCCTCTCCTTCGCAATCACAATCGTCATTTTTAAGTTCGATGCGCTACGTCGCATCTACACTCTAAAAAAAGCCCGTGCGTCTGCTTTCCCGCGCAACACTCGGAAAGCCAATCAGCGCAACTTACGGGGGCAGCTCAGCGAATGACGATGTCGAAATATATGTTTAGACCAAAAAACGCAGTCTGAGTTGTGACATTAAGAAATGCAAAACGTCACGCTTGCATTGCTTAATGTCACAACTCAGACTGCGTTCTTTGGTCTAAACATATGTTTCGGCATTGTCACTTACTGGGCTGCCTCCGTAAGTTGCGCTGATTGACTCTCCGAGTGTTGTGCCGGAAAGTAGACGCACAGACTTTTTTTAGAGTGTAATGGCAAGCGAAAAGTCATGCTCATTGCCTCTGCGCACATCACACGTTTTTGATCTGATCATATTTCCAGCTTCATTATTCCATGGGATGCTTCTACTGCTTGGCGTGATTTGTTGTCTCGTGTTCTGCAAAAAAAAAGTAAATTCAAAAACTTAGTTTTTTTTCACATTGTGGAGTCTGTACACCTGTCTTGCGCTTATCACACAGGCGAAACATGTCGAGTCAGTGGAATTTGAACGCATGCGCGTCTTATCCTCAGAAAAGAGCGACTGCGCCCGCTCAGAACGGGATCCACAGCCTATTAAGGACCATTCACACATTTGCATTGAGTCCGCACTCGGTCGGACTCAAAGCGAGTGTGTGAATCGCCCTTTAGACAACACTCTAAGAAATTGGGAGCGTCTGCTGTCGCGCAGAGCACTGTGGTGAGCCAATGGCCGCAATCCACGAAGGTCACTCGGCGAATGATGGGACTGATAATGTGCTTAAACCTAAAAACAAAAGAGAGAAAGAGAGAGAGAGAAGGTCTGCGTTGGAACACTGAGCATGACAGGTTTTTGTTTAGGTTTTCATGTTAGGTTTAAACGTATTGTCAGCCCCATCATTTGCCGAGCGACGTCCGTAGATTGCGGCCGTTGGCTTATTTGCAGATGCTTTTTCGGGAGAACGGACCCTCCAGGTTTCTTAGAGTGAAATCTGACAGCTCGCGGAAGGCGATTATTGGAATGATCTTGAGCGGGTTACGAATTAAGGAAGCAGTCAATCGTGATTTCATTTTTTTTATTGATTGTTTTTTGGGGCCCGAAGGCAATATATCTTAATATTAATTCCCATCCTCCTACACTTCGAGAAATGCTTGCGAGTCTACTTTCCCGCAAAACACTCGAAGAACCAATTTCTGAGATCTACAAAATCAGCTCAGCGAATGTTGAGGCGGAACATCCGATTAGACCTAAAAATGAAGTCTGCGCTGTGGCATTACGCAATGCAAGCGTGACGCGTTGCATTGCGTAATGTCACAGCGCAGACTTAATTTTGAGGTCTAAACAAAAATTCCGCCTCATCATTGGCAGAGCTGATTTCGTAGATCGCAGAGATTGGCTCTTTGAGTGTTTTGCGGGAAAGTAGACTCGCAAGCATTTCTTAGAGTGTTCTTGAGTTCCCATAATCAGATCTACTTAGCTGGCCATGGCCGGCGTTTCTTTTGCTGTCTGGTAGAAAGGAAGGAGGTAAATGAAAGGCACACTTTTTTGTTAAATTAACCAAGCATCAAGGTGGACGCCCCGAGTTCTGTAGTACGCGCTACAGCGCTGGGCATGCTGGCGTGCTACAGCATAGCCTCTTATATATAGTGACAAAGCCTGACAGATCACCACGAGAAGCGGCCGCCGAAATGGAAAAGGTAGAGCGGCAGACAACGGATGAGAGAAGAGCCACCTGATTAGCGCCCCGCTGCGGCTAAACGCCGAAACACACTTCTCCCGAACGAACAAGTGCGTTTCGGGTCCTCTCCACTGCAAAAGCTGTGCGCTGACGTCCAGGTTCCCCTGTGCTCCCCGAGAAATGGTTCTTTGATGATCTGTGCTACCAGATCCTCGCGCTCCAAATCTGCGACCGGGCACTCTATGGCTCCGTCGTCGAACTGCCAGGTCAGCAATTTTCCAAAAGTAAAAGTCTAAAACAAATGCCACTTGGCACTTGCGTTCATCAACGTTTTATTTTAGTCATTTAGTTTCAATCTTTTGTACTGTTAAGAGGAGTGCGTGCAGCACGCGCATCTACGTTCCCGGTATTTCCTTGGTGTTTAAGTCATTTAGCTAAATGACTCCAACTGCAAAAACGCTGTTTTTTTTTTTTGTTTTGTTTTTTTTTAGCCTTATATATTTCGTGTAGATGTATGGAGCGAGCAACTTGCCGTATAAATTGATTTCTGAGCTTGACCAGCTGCCACTTCTGCGATTACCTAATCAGCCCGCGCCGGAAAAAGAGAGTCATGTGTTTCCGCTCAAGAAGATAGCTGCGTCCTGTCCCGTGCCCCCGCCACAGCAGCCGAGTTGTCCGTACTCGCTGACAGATATTACACCGAAGCTGACAGAATAATTTATTTGGCCAATTAGGAACTACTCCTATTTCAAAGTTCCGACTAAAAAAGCGCAAGAAAATCGACCGCGGTTTCTGTATTTCGTTTCAGGAAGTAAGATAAGCAATAATGGTTAAGAACGGGACACACCTAAAGGAAGGAAAACGGAAACAGTGCACGCACACCCTTGTCGCTTCTTTCGTCTGGTCGGAGAACTCGGAGTTTTCCTGAAGTTACAGACGAGGCCGTCTACCACCACTCCACGAGGCTTCAATATCTCAAGAATCCATCCCACGTACCACCGTCTCGCCTCTGCCGCCAGCAACAGCAGGAGACACGCCATCTCCTGTTACCAACCCCACACAGCTCTCCGCTCCCTCACCACCCCGTACTCCCCCGAGAATCGCCGGGACGTCTGCCCTTGTCCCCCGAAACACCAACACAACCATAGCAACATCGCAAAGCCAAAATGAACGCTACTTCCCTCGGCGACCGGGAACCGACGGCAATGTGTGCAGGGGGGGGGGGGGGGGGGGGGGAGCAACAACAGCTGGCTTCCTCTCCCATTTCACCTCCAAGTGAACCACGACGGACGCCGCGCGCCAATCACAGCGCAGGGGTCACGTGACTCGTCCCTACACACTTCCCCGCGTCGCGGTGTCTGATTACAATGTCACGTGACACTTTCCAGTCACTGGATTGGCAGAACGTCCCGGCTACCGTCCAGCACGGTCTGCCCGAAGATGAGAACGCAGAGTTCCCGCTGCAACTGCTAGGTTCCAACCAACCCGCCATTTTCCCCGTCCGTCCATTCAATCTTCGGCGGCAGGAAAATAAAACGAGGACAAGAGCGTGTCTGTCTTGCTTGCGCGTGCGCGCACCTCTCGGGAGGGAGTCTTGGGGTGTGTGTGCCCTGTCCGAATGGCCGGGGCGGGAGGAGGTCTTTCCCCACCAGGTCCCCGCTCTCGCACCTCGTCGCTAAAAGCGTCTTCCAGCTGGCAATGCCCTCTTCTCATTCTCGGTCTGTGAGAGAGTAGTAGGGTAGTGGAAGAAGCACACCTGGCTCGCTTCCACGTCTCGGGCGCGGAAGTTATTTGTTAGTCGTTCCACATTCGCAAATTGGCCGTGTTGTTGACTCGACATCCATGCAGCCAACTGAAAGAGATGTTTCTTGCTAACGAGCCCCGTCCTGACAGGGGGACGTTGTACGCATTCTCATCGACGCTTCAATACGCGCTTTTGGGGCTTCGACGCCCGTTCGATTAGAGGGGAATGAATGAAATGGGAAGCTTGCGAATAACTATGAGGACTATATACTTGTTTTCACGATCGCTAAACAATATAATTCGCTTTTTTTTTTTTTTGCTTCTCGTTTGTTTTGGGTAAGCTTAAAGATTGCATCTCAGAACGTAACTGGACGCAACTGGCTCCACCGAATCGACCCTGTAGAGCAAATCAAGCAAAGTCAAAAGGGCATCGTCACAGCACTGATCGTCTTCGCGCGTTTGCTATCGTCGGTTGAACCAATCAGGCACAGTGAATGCGCCGTTATCTGCGTTCTTTCTTTTTTTTTTTTTAAATGAGTGATTGGTTTAGCCGGTGATAAAGCAAACACGCAAAGACGACGATCGCCGTGAGAATGCACTTTTGGCGCTGCTTGATTGGCTCCATCGGACCCAATCAGAACTCGGCGTTGTTCTGACGTCACCGCCACCCCCGCGCAAGAAGCGGACGAACTTGCTCTCCACATATAGGGTCGGCTGCGCTAGAACTTGGCGTGAAACGGAGTATAGATGATATATAACTGTTTGGTTCGTTTATACGTGCCTGGGTGCGAGAAAATTTGTATCGAAAATAATCGTCACGAAAGAAGGTAATGAAACGTGTGACATCTGTCACGTTAAATGCTCCCGAGGGATATGTGGTTGCAATTATGTCCCAGTATATATGATCGAACGGAGCGCGGCTCGTCGCGTCCGCGCTGACGGCTCCACCGACCGTTGTTTGTGCCGCATACCGCGATAGTTATTGACGGTGGCGAACTGATGAATGAGTCCCGCGCTCGTAAAAAAATGAAAACGGCGTGCGATTAGAAACACGGCGTTTCCGGAAGTGTCCTACAAAGTATAGATCTGTCTAAGACGATATATTCTTTGAGGCTGGAATAGTATCACAGAAA
This sequence comes from Ixodes scapularis, assembly GCF_016920785.2. Lineage (NCBI taxonomy): Eukaryota > Metazoa > Arthropoda > Arachnida > Ixodida > Ixodidae > Ixodes > Ixodes scapularis. Next base: position 25,197,249 of record NW_024609857.1, read on the forward strand.
GTACGCGCACCGACGCACGAATAAAAAACGAGACCGGTTGTTCCCTTCTTCGTTTGCAACTGTACAAAGGGCTGGGATTAGATGGGGAAAAAAATTGCCTCCGAAAATTGTAACGGAAGTATAATGCAGAAATGTAGTGAAAGTGCAACTCAAATCTGTAACGGAAAAGTGTAGCACGAAATTCTCTCGATAAATTTAGCGGGTTAGTTGATTATGACGGCCATGTGACCACGTGACCAAAGCGCGTGGCATAAGGCGGCAAATTTAGCGGACGGTGTTCACGCGACCTAATCAACGTGACAGTCGTTACGGGACAACATCACGTGACATCTTGACGTCACGTGTCATCATCACGCGACTTGATGTCAAGTTGTGGCGTTACGCGAAGTCAAGCCATGCGTCACTTAAGTCACGTGACAACGTGTTCACGCAACACCGCCTATAGATTGCATCTTGGTGATGTTGGCATGTGTCACGTTGACGGTGTGTATCTCGAAACACGCTACGTATTACGCATCTAACAACTTTATCCCTAGGATTAAGATGCGTTGATATTTCCCTCATTTAATGAAGCATTGCCCGTTGTCACTTGAAGAGTATTACACGGATCAGCACCAAGAATGTGAGCTTCACAATTGAGCGTTTTGCGAAAACGGGCAATTGTAGTTCGTCTAAAAAACAACCTCAATAGCGAGCAAAAAAAAAAAAAAAAAAAATCGAGAGGGAAATAAAGAGAGATAAAAGGAGAGATAAAGATCGAGAGGGATAGAGATAAAAAGGAGTTCTAGTCGATCCTTCCGATGACTCCGATAACGATAACCAATACTCCACCAAAGATCTGCGTATCGTTATCAGGTACGGTTATCGGAGGTATCAAAACGATCTACTAAAACTTTCTAAAAAAATGAATGAAAAGGTTCGCCAACCAACTCGTTTCCATGTGCGCGACGAACCGAGCTCGATTTCTGTCAGGCAGCAACTTCAATCACGTCGTGGCGATGATGTTATATCCGAATAGCTTGCGATCGACGTCGCGAAACCCTGACCTTGCGCCTCATCCGCGAAAAATATAGAGATACGTGACAAAGGAAGAGGTACGAGACCGCGCAAAGGGGCGTATATTTCGAGCGGCACTTCGATCGGTTCCCCGTAGACAAAAAAAAAAAATAGTGCAGCCGCCCTCGTGGTGGATCCATGGGATGGGCGCGCACATCGACCTTGTGCAGCGAATGTCGGGGCTTGGTTCAGGTTCAGATCGATTCGGTACTTCGGACGGTAGCCAGGGGATCGCTTCCGTTGCATGCCAAATTGCCGTTCTGAGAAGGAGAACAAGAAATGGAGCAGGGTCACTCGAATTTGCCGTGACACCTTTTATGCCTTTACAAAATGTCCACGTAAAGCGCTTTCTTCCGTCAGAGGTTCGGAATGAAAATGTAAGATGGCGGAAGGGAAGGTCATCTGCTATGAAAACACGTGCAGTAAGTAGTTTCTCTAAAAACTCGTTATCAGTTTTTTTTTTCACTGTTGCAGAAACACAAAGAAATAGGGGAGCAGGTGTGTTCGTTACCAGTCATTCTAATCGACCAATCGTATTTTATTTTACTATTACATCGTTAGGACCACATTAGCGATATCTCACAAACGCACGCGGATACAATGTCTCGCCATGTCCTCCCCAAACATTTTATTGAAATGTCTCCTATTCTGATCGTTCTGCGCGCGATGAGTGACACTTCACTCGGCAAATTTATCGTTTTTTTTTTGTTTGTTTGTTTTGTTACGGGGGTTACATTGGAATTGGCAGTGACCGTTTGTTTTCCCACGGCTATAATAGTATTTCCGTATATATAAAAGTTAGTTGCGAGAGCGATTTTGTCTGTCTACTTTCTAACTTTCTTGTCGCTGTGTTTTTTTGGCGCTTATACCTGCTTGATGATCATCGTGCATCAAAGTTCAAACACAGTATAGCGTCGAGCGTTCCCAAAGAAATTAAATGCCTTTCTTTTACCAGCTCTAATTCGCGGAGGTTGTTCCACGCAAGAATCGTATCGGGGGAAAACCCCGATACGATTCTTGCGTGGAACAACCTCCGCGAATTAATTTCTTTCCGTCACTAATCATGTTCTTCACCATCAAGACGTACCACAATGCGTGGTATAATTAAGTTCTTTTATTTTAACAAGTTTATGTTTGTATTTTATATGCGTGGTACACTCCGATGTAATGTATTCGGTCCTTTAACGCTTATAATAAATAAATAGGTAACTACGGAAACCGACAGGAATGAAACTTTAACTTCCTGCCCTACTAAATCAAAGGTTCAATTCCGACTCCCATCGGTTGAAAAGTATTTTGCGATTTGGGGACGTATGTGGTTTAAAGTCCGATAAAGTGACTGACTGCACCGGTCATCAATTTAAAGGAAGTGATTTACGTTCCGCAATTTAATTAGTGTACTGTCAGTAGTGTAATGTCTCGTCTCTTCCTTGGCAGCGTCGCCGCAGTGGGAATCTCCGCCCCGCGACGTGTCGGCGGCGCTGGACGGCCCGGCGTCCCTGGACTGCCTGGCGGTCGGCTACCCGACGCCCACCGTGCGCTGGGCCAAAGAAGAGCCCGGTGAGTTTTCGCCGCTTTCTCTCAACGTCTCGCACGTAGAATGATCAAGTAAGCTACGCTTTGGAGTAAAGACAGCGCAGCCACATTGGTGCTCAAGATCTCTCACGTAGAGTAACTGAGCACGCTACACCTTCGAGTAATGACACTGCAGTCATGTTGGTGCTCAAGATTTCTCACGTAAAGTCACTGGGTATGCTGCGCTTTAGAGTAAGGGTCACTGAGAGTGAGTGAGCTACGCTTTAGAGTGACGACACAGCAGACGTATTGCATGGATGTATGGACCGTTGGATGCTAACGGTTGTACCGTTTACATCAAGCGGTAGCTTGCGCCACCTAGAAAAAACAAGAAAAAAAGAATGTTTTCTTCCTTAGTCCTTTTAAGCAAATTTTTCTTCCCCTCTGCATTTTGTAACTATCACCAGGCAATGTAAGATATCGCCAGAATTATCTTCAAATGCTGGGGGGAAAAAACAACCTGAGGAATTTTTAGAGGAAAACTTATAGAAAAACTGCTACTAGAATCAGTGCTGTCATTTGTCATCAGCTTTTGCCAACAGAGTCGGGCGATAGATAGTCCGCACACGTAGGTAGTCCGCACGGCGTAAAATGTCAAGCCTTAACATGCATAGTGCATGGTAAACCCAAGACACAGGAATAATAATAAAACGAACAGGACAACAAGTAGTCCGCGGACTAAAGGTCCGAAGAATACGGTGGTAGTCGTTCAGCTCCACAATAGAAGCTTAAGATCCTTGAAAAGAAGTTTCGTACGAAATTATTCTAGAACCCTCGATTATGTCCTCCCTTTTTTTAACTCGAAAGGAAGAAGAGGGTCCTGTGATGAGTGGACCGCACGTTGGGGGGTCAGCCATCTCAGACAAAATAAACACACGACGCCGAACAAAGTGGCGAAAGTACGATAGCCTTCAAATTGAAGTATTCTATTTAAATAACTAGAATAAAACAATCAAATCGATGCAGCGGAATCTAGAAGGACGGACGCGATACTCGTCTTACTAGTGCTACAATTACCAGTAATAAAAACAATAATAATACGAAAGAAGGGCAGTGACGATGACGATAGGAAGAAGCCGCCTAACAAAGGAAAATGCCCCTTTGACATTTTAGCCCGGAAATTAGCATGAGCTGAGTAACACAGATTAACGTTTTGTATTCTATATCGCGCAGTATCCTAGCACATGTTTGATTTAGTTAAACAGTGGTCAGGTCATCGATCAATGCTTCTTTCGTGGGCAACAGAATTCGCTTATCGTCGAACTCCCCCCAGACTATGTGGTGGGCCTTGTAAAAAGAACTCCTGTAAAACAATCAGATACCTTCGCCAGGCCGATCGCACTTCCAGCCATACACGGATCCTGTGACAACCATTTTGACCGGAAGGGAGTGCCGACATTCGAACGCGGAACGGGTGACTTTCCTAATGAGCCTCCTCGACTTCCGGCACCGAGCGGCTCCTATATCATTCGGATCTCTTTCTCTCACTTATTTACACTTGGGGTCGTGCGTGCGAGTGTTTGTGTCGGTGTGTTTGCGTGTTGGGTGCTTGTGTACGCGAGTGTGTGCGTGCGTGTGCGCGCTTGTTTGTGCGTGAGTGTGTGCGTGTGCGTGCGTTTCACCCGACCCGCACTCCCCTAATGTGAGCGACAACAATATCAGCCGGGGCTCGCTGCTCGCCGGCTGCATTATACAGCCAGCGGGTTCCGCAATTACGAGATGGAACAGCGGTGCAGCGTTCCGAGCAAGCTTACGCCAGCAGAACGAATCGCGTTCGGGCGGGAAGTCGCGATAACGTCCACAGCAGGTCGACCAATCTTTAGAAAACAGTGTAAAAAGAAAAAAAAAAAAAAGAAGAAAAGAAACGCTGGTAAAAATTGACAAAAGCAAATCAGGAATTGTCTAAACACCAACTCACTGTTTTTATAAACGAGTGCTTCTGCACTTCGACTACACAGAAATTCGTAGAAAGAAAGAGAGAGAGAGAGAAAGAGAGAGAGGCATTTGCGCGTGCGCCGTCCCGACGTGATGTCAGAAACATGAGTCGGCGCCCAAGGGCACAAGCGTGCTTGCGGCCACCGCAAGATATAGACCTTTGCAAAAAGAGCGCTCTGGCCGCCGCCATTTTGCGAATCGAGCGACCCCTATCAGCCAGAAATTTCTGGCACCCGCCTGAACTGTGGAAACCCGGTCAGCGTGACTCCCCACCTGCATTTTGCATTCGGAGTTCGCCGGCTTTCCTTGGAAGTTTTTACTTTATTCGCCTGCTTAGGATGCTTACCCTTTGTATGTTATCTTCCACTGTGAGAACCAGAGAATACCAGGGCTTGTAGCCTGCTCGACCTTCGCAGGAAACGAACGAAGAGAGCGAACGTCAAGCAGGCCGCGACGCAGGCAGTTCGACGTTCTTGGAGGACTATTTCCGTTGAGATAATCTCCAAAAAGCCTTCCCCGCTGTGTTCCGGGTCTTCGCGAAAAATCGCTGATAGGGTCGGGTCCGTGGTGTGGGAACAGAATAAGCACGTTCGTTCATTTGCTTTGAAGCTGTGCAAAAAAGCTGCTCTCTTCTACATGTTCCCCAAAACACGCCGGATTCCGTCCGATTGTCGTGATGTGACTATCGTCGACACTGTATATTGGATATGCTGTGTTATTTGAGACCTTTCTCAAATCCTGTTCGGATAACGCGGCACCGTGGGGTACGTACAATATATGTTGTTCGATTGATGAGACTCATTGAATTTCATATTGTGGGCGGGGAATATCCGTGCAGTTCGGATATCCTGTGTGGTCAAATATTTTGACCTATATAGATTATTGACACGGCTGAGTGTACGGTGCCGTAAAACGATGAACATAAAATGAAACAAACATTCCAGTCGCATTTGTTCTGTCGCGCACGGACTCACCAGAACAGCTTTCATTTGTTTTTGTTTTTGTACCCAAAAGTAGAGCCATGCCTTAAATACCTCTATAAATTGTGTTCGCCACAGAACACAAAATAAAAAAGAAAACGCGGCAATTCAGCCGCTGCCAGCGTCCGGAATTGCGCCTACACAGGCTGCCACAGCCCACTGACGAGAAACTCCACAGCTCAGCGCAGTCGGGCAACACTTACGTGCACTCCCAAAACCAGGGACGCGCGCTGTAGATCGCTTCGTTCGAGACTGCCGCTGGAAAGGTCTATAGCAACCTCTTTTGGTTCAAAAGAAACAACAATGGGACTTCGCTACTTGTGCATTCCAAGTCGGAAGCCGGCGTTGTGTATGCAAAACGTGACATTACAAGGACATGACGTCCTTGCGAAGTCATAACCGTTCGTGCAAGTTATGAACTACTTTCTCACGGGGCAGTCAGGGACGTCAGGGACTGATATAAGGGGGATGTTTCGAATCACACCGCTGTTTTGTACGGACCATTGTTACGAAAAACCATAACTTTGACACATATTACCTTTGCGTCATGACATCGATGACGCCGACGTTAGCCTCGGACACAATTACGAAAGTTGCTCGGGTTTAGTCACCTTGTCGTTGATGAGGAATCTGAGATAATCATGTTTGCAGACCCGGTTCGCTACTCAAGCTTCCAATGTCGCAGTGACAACAATAAAAAAAAAAGAGAGAAAACACACTGCGGTTTAAGGATAGAACATACCGGGAATGTTTGGATAAAAAACAATTCTTACAATAATTGGCGCCGACTACCGGTCAGGCATTATAACAGGGTTAGAAACTGCGCGCTCGGACAATGGCTTTCCTCCATCGCAGGCCGCAGCGTCCGCCGCACGAGCTTTTCATTGTTCCGGCAGCCAAGGAAAACGGTACAGGAGGACAAGAATCGCGCAACGCTTAGAAAGCTCTCCATAAATCAAGCCCTTGCCCGCTGCGAGCAATTGCTTTTTGGGGCGGGCCCCTGCCAGGCACCCCGAGGGGCAATTTAACTCGCTCGTGGCCGCCAAGCGGCGGACCCGAAGCCGAAGCCAGGGCCGAAGCCGGAGCCGGAGCCGGAAACGACAGCATCTCGCTGCTTCCAAAAGTGGCCGACGTCTTTTCGCGATCGGAGATGGAGGTGGGCCTACCGTTTTGAAGCCCACCCCTCTTTCTACGCCACTCTCCTCGCATTCGTTTTCTTCGCAAATCGAATAAGGGATGCAAACGTTACAGGGACGTTTTTTGTTAGTGTTTAGTGCACTGTGGAGGCAGGAAAATAAAGCGGGAAATTGATTTCCCTCGTGTATTGAATAGTCGTTGACGGCAGGCTGTGGCGAGGAACTGTCACGGCTCGTCAAATTCGAAACCCACCGTTGTCTTGCTTTTTTATGTGAGTTTTGTTTGTTTGCTGGATTTCCGCGTGAGCTTGTATATTTCTTCTTTTTTTTAACGAAATGCGGAGTAAAATACGAGCTGTGGGAATCAAACTTTCCTTTAGGATAAGAGCAAATTTAAGCTCTCCTGGGATGCCACTTTTACTTATTGGAGCCAAGGGCTTTTACGATAAATACATGGCTTGCATTAACGTCACGTCAGCGGCCATTGTGGCTACCTTGCTGCTGAGCGTGTACCTCTAGGCAGTAACAAGTAGGAATGACCAACAGCATGATGCGATGACGTCACGCCCAAGTCATGTATGCATCAACTCGCGGTTTTCACGTCTCCGCAGCTGCGGTGGTGCTGTGGACAGCCCAGCGCGTGCGCAGACGTTTGACTTCTGGCGAGTCTGCTGTCTGCGCACGCAGACAGTGCCACACGGGCAAACGCTGACTTGTTTGTAAACAGCGTGTCAGTTTGGAAACAGGGGATGAGCTAAAGACGTAAGGGCCAAATCAGATGGCTTCGATTAAAGAACGTCGGGTCTGTCTCTTCTCTCCGGTCTATACGCAGTGTCCGAAGACGGAGAGACGGACTTGCGGCCGGTGTCCCTGGTGGGCGCCAGGGTGTCGCAGCTGTCCAACGGGACGCTCTTCATCCGGGAAGTTCGCAAGGAGGACGCCGGGAACTATCACTGCACCGTGTCCAATGGCCTGGGGCAGGACCTCCACAAGCTCGTCACTCTGTCCCTCCACGGTGAGTGTGCGGCCCTCTCATCTGGCGTGGAGCTCTTACGACATAAGCACGCAGACCTCACTGTCTTCACAGATCGAGAGACTGTTACCTGCATGGAATCGCTAGGGGTACGCTGCATTTGAACTCGTGGTTGTCGGTGTTCTGCTATTACATAGCCGCATTTATTAGAAACCTATGCGGAGCGCATGGTCGTCTGCTTCCTCGGCAGAGATTGCGGTGACATCAGAACGCCGAGCTCTGATTGGCTCCGATTGGAAAGATAGTGGGTAGATCCTAAGGCAGCAAGGCAGCTAGCGTTGAGGTTTACCCACTATCCCTCTATCATAGCCAATGAGAGCTCAGCGTTCTGACGTCAGTGCAACCCCTGCAAAAGAAGCAGACGTACCGGTCGTCTGCTTCCTCGGCAGAGATTGCGGTGACATCAGAACGCTGAGCTCCGATTGGCTCCTATTGGATGGATAGTGGGTAGACCCCAAGGTAGCTAGCATTGAGGTTTACCCACTATCCCTCTATCATAGCCAATGAGAGCTCAGCGTTCTGACGTCAGTGCAACCCCTGCAAAAGAAGCAGACGTACCGGTCGTCTGCTTCCTCGGCAGAGATTGCGGTGACATCAGAACGCTGAGCTCTGATTGGCTCCTATTGGATGGATAGTGGGTAGACCCCAAGGTAGCTAGCATTGAGGTTTACCCACTATCCCTCTATCATAGCCAATGAGAGCTCAGCGTTCTGACGTCAGTGCAACACCTGCAAAAGAAGCAGACGTACCGGTCGTCTGCTTCCTCGGCAGAGATTGCGGTGACATCAGAACGCTGAGCTCCGATTGGCTCCTATTGGATGGATAGTGGGTAGACCCCAAGGTAGCTAGCATTGAGGTTTACCCACTATCCCTCCATCATAGCCAATTAGAGCTCAGTGTTCTGATGTCAGTGCAACCCCTCCAAAAGAAGCAGACGTACCGGTCGTCTGCTTCCTCGGCAGAGATTGCGGTGACATCAGAACGCTGAGCTCCGATTGGCTCCTATTGGATGGATAGTGGGTAGACCCCAAGGTAGCTAGCATTGAGGTTTACCCACTATCCCTCTATCATAGCCAATGAGAGCTCAGCGTTCTGACGTCAGTGCAACCCCTGCAAAAGAAGCAGACGTACCGGTCGTCTGCTTCCTCGGCAGAGATTGCGGTGACATCAGAACGCTGAGCTCCGATTGGCTCCTATTGGATGGATAGTGGGTAGACCCCAAGGTAGCTAGCATTGAGGTTTACCCACTATCCCTCTATCATAGCCAATGAGAGCTCAGCGTTCTGACGTCAGTGCAACCCCTGCAAAAGAAGCAGACGTACCGGTCGTCTGCTTCCTCGGCAGAGATTGCGGTGACATCAGAACGCTGAGCTCCGATTGGCTCCTATTGGATGGATAGTGGGTAGACCCCAAGGTAGCTAGCATTGAGGTTTACCCACTATCCCTCTATCATAGCCAATTAGAGCTCAGTGTTCTGATGTCAGTGCAACCCCTCCAAAAGAAGCAGACGTACCGGTCGTCTGCTTCCTCGGCAGAGATTGCGGTGACATCAGAACGCTGAGCTCTGATTGGCTCCTATTGGATCGATAGTGGGTAGACCCCAAGGTAGCTAGCATTGAGGTTTACCCACTATCCCTCTATCATAGCCAATGAGAGCTCAGCGTTCTGACGTCAGTGCAACCCCTGCAAAAGAAGCAGACGTACCGGTCGTCTGCTTCCTCGGCAGAGATTGCGGTGACATCAGAACGCTGAGCTCCGATTGGCTCTTATTGGATGGATAGTGGGTAGACCCCAAGGTAGCTAGCATTGAGGTTTACCCACTATCCCTCTATCATAGCCAATGAGAGCTCAGCGTTCTGACGTCAGTGCAACCCCTGCAAAAGAAGCAGACGTACCGGTCGTCTGCTTCCTCGGCAGAGATTGCGGTGACATCAGAACGCTGAGCTCCGATTGGTTCCTATTGGATGGATAGTGGGTAGACCCCAAGGTAGCTAGCATTGAGGTTTACCCACTATCCCTCTATCATAGCCAATGAGAGCTCAGCGTTCTGACGTCAGTGCAACCCCTGCAAAAGAAGCAGACGTACCGGTCGTCTGCTTCCTCGGCAGAGATTAGGGAGTTTTAGCAGGTCATTTCCACATGAACGGTTCGCCCTCGAACGCATCCGAGACGCCACTGCGCATGCGCGCGCTAGTCGTTCGGGAAGTCGGGAGGCTCTTCTCGTTCGTTTCTCCCATTCCGGCCGCTGGAGTCGTCACCGCAACGCAGCCAGCACCGTTCACGACTCGGGTAAAAAGAAGATGGCGGTCGGTTTGGCGACCGCCTTCGCCAACCCAGCCGAGCGTTAGGCTTAGGACAGCGGGAGGCGATTTGCCGTCCTGTTAGTCTGTTTTATTTGAGAGTTGAACCAAATCATTTCGAGGACTACTCACAATGGTAAGCGATCGTGACTACTATTAACTGCGCATGCTAGTAAATTTTTGCGATCTGCGGGCAGACTAGCTGCCGAGGCGACCGCGAGCAGACGAAATGATTTGGTTCGACGGCACACAACGTGAACGATCGTTCAAGTTCAAGATGACGGAGACGCACCATGATACCTTTACGGTCGTTCAGACACTTTTTACTCGATCTAGCTTCGCAGTTCTTGAAATTCCGACCGGCAATTATTACATCGGCCGTCTTGTTTACATCAGTCGTACGCCGGAAACACGAGCCGCCACCACGGTGTCCGCCACCGTCGGCACGGATTTACACGTTGCAGAATGTTTCACATGTTTACTAGAAGATGGCGCCACCGTTAAGCACGATCATCATCATCGTTTACACGGTCGCGCCACTTTCACGATTCGCTAAAGTATGTGAAATTTGACGTACGGTTTCACGGAACGGACCAGCTGTACCGTTCGTGATTTCGGAACCGTGTGCTTGAAAAACGACTCGCTAAAACTCCCTATTGCGGTGACATCAGAACGCTGAGCTCCGATTGGCTCCTATTGGATGGATAGTGGGTAGACCCCAAGGTAGCTAGCATTGAGGTTTACCCACTATCCCTCCATCATAGCCAATTAGAGCTCAGTGTTCTGATGTCAGTGCAACCCCTCCAAAAGAAGCAGACGAACTTGCGCACCGCATACAATGTTGAGCGACGTCGGCATTTTTTGCGTACGAGAGTATATATGGACCCAAGGACAGGGCCTTGCAAATGTCCTAGCACGAAACATTATACAAACTTAATGCGCCGCTCGTGTCGGGAACGATCACCGTATACTATATTTGATTTGCGAAGAATTTCCATTCTTGTAATTTTTTTTTTTCGTTAAAGGGCAACTCCGCTCAATTTCGAAAAATTTATGCTTCCATGTGATTCACATTCACAAAGTAATACTCAACAACTCTACGTCTTCGGATTCGCGAAATGTGTAATAATATTTGTGTAATCCTAATTTAAACATCAGCAGATACCGAAACCGAAACTTCGGTTGCGTCAGGCAACATTGGTCTCGGGTCGTCACAGTCATGGGCACCTCACGTCGAATCACGTGGTCTTGTGACGTTCGGGAGGGAGCGAGAAACAGGACACGCGACGCGGGCAGGTCCTTTTTTTTTTTTTTTTTTTTTTGGACGCGGGCAGGTCGCTTCGCTTGGCGTGGACGGTGATGGCCCGGGGGGAGAGGGGGAAGGGTAGAAGACGAAAGAGGAGAAGGGGAGCGGAGAAACAGACCGATAAGCGCGGAGGGCAGCGGTGATCACGTGAACGCCCGGTCAGCCAACACCGGGAGGAGAAACTCATGACGTCATCGTTAAATTTCGCTCTGAAAAGTAAAAACAAGCAAAACGTGAGAATGAAGTATGCATGCCTCTGACGTAGTGGTTCAACGTTGGCCGCTCCAACTCCGTGGCATTAGGGAGTTTTCGTAGACCGCGCTGCCTCCTCCGCTAAGCATTCCGCAACGAAGAAGTTGCTAATGCGCCTGCGCGCCGATAGCCTTGACTGTGGAGTTCCCGCTATCGTAGCGGGTTGCGGAGGGCCTTGCGGGGCGGCGAAAACGATCTACGAAAACTCCCTATTGACTGCGCTGATGATTGCGCCTCGCGCCGCACGCTAGAGTTGGCAGATTTCGGCGACTTGGCTCGCTTGAAGGTTCGCTGGCCAGTTTATTAAATATATAGACGGAATTAGATCGTAATATTTGACATGGGGTCTTCCTATATGATACTGAAGAGGGCTACATAGTTTTCTAAATATCAAAAATGAAGCGGAGTTGCCCTTTAATGATATGCTTCGGGTAAGACGGCACTTAAAGGTACGCTTTACATTGGCGTAGCGTATCAGGACGCAAAAAAGATCAGTTTCTTTGTCAGTTTTCTTCCCTTCCTTTCTTTTGTAAAAATGACTTGCTTCACGAAAACAACGGGGATGCTCTGTAAATTTATCGGTATCCAGTAATTATGCATATTTGCACTTTGCAAAGCGAGAGAGAGAGAAAGGAAAGAGGTTGTGCATCGTGCGAGCACTTGGACACTCCGCGCCCTCGATATCGATCGTTGGTGATCTCACAACATTAAGGCCTGTTCACACATGCAGCGAAGCGCTACATGCATAGCGCGCGACCTCGCGCTAAGCACGTGCTAACGGGAGCGCTCACCAGCTTTGTATCGCACCGTCAAGACTGTTCCTTGTTGCAGACGATAAGTAGCTGACGACACGTGAGCAGCGCTACATCAGCGCTTCGCTGCATGTGAGAACCGGCCTTTACTCTGCTGGCAAGCTGTCTCCGTTATCGAGGACGCGCTTTACACTTTCCGACACTGCAACGAAGTTGCACAAGAGGACTCTGAGCTTGATTTATGCAGGCGAGCTGGTTGGAGCACTTCACATGACGAAGCATACAACAGAAGTGAGGTAAACAAGAAGAGGGGGAAGGTGGGGGAGGGGAGAAACGGGGTCCTGAAAACCCCTGTTCCGCTGGGCATATCCGACTGTCTTCCTGCGTTGTCTTTTCTCACTCCAGTGTAGAGTTCTAGTTGGACTTCCTGACACAACCGACTTGTAAGCACGTTCGTGCGCCACTTCGGTCGTCAGGTGCCTTTTTCGTAGTACTTTTTCTTCCTCTGAATTAGTCGACAGCCATTTGTAGAAAAACACGCTCCCAACACTTACAATTGAAAACGAGCGTGTTGGTTAATAGATACAAAACTTGAAAGTATAAAACAGAGAGGACGAAGACGGGAACAGGACATCTCTCAACACTGGCGAAAGAAAAAAAAAAGCGATCGCTTCTACTCAAGTGCACCACCCACGACGCTCCAAAAAACGCGCCGCGAGAGGCCAGACACTCGTGCCAGTCTTTTTCTCTCCACTCCGGTGCTCGATTCACTTGCCCAACCTCTACGGCAACGGCCGGAAGTGGTTGTGAAACGCGCGCCGATTCATAAGTAGCAGCACACGTTCGGGCAGCGCGGCTGACGGCGGAGCGCTCCCTCAGCGACGTTGACGGACTGGCAACCTGCCCCTGGCCAGGCTCCAAGGATGCGCTCCCCTTTCCTGCCGTCTCTCAGTTTCAGAGAAGGACAGCGGGGGCAGGGACTCGGATGGAGATGCGGAGGTGTCTGCTCAGCTTCTGGCAGCCTCGTGTTAGCTACAGAGCCACGGTGTTAAACGCTGCCGCCTCGCCACGGAACAAGTGTAATCCCGAATGACATCACTTCCTGTCGGCACAACGTTGTGCACATACAGCAAACGAAGGCAATGATGTCTGTCCAGATTATAGAGTTATTATAATGCACGCTAGAGGTTCAACTGGCGTATGTGTGCTGTCGCAAAGTGAAGCAGACAGCGACCAGTCGAAATTTGACTTCCGGTAAGGCATTTCGATGGGAAAAAGTGAGTAATTGTGGGAGAGAGACTTAACAGTTTTGGACCAAATAAAGTTTACTTCACCTCACCTCACCTCTTCGGCTACCAGCACGGTGTTTTGCGAGTCTAGGGCACCTAAGTTCAATCTTTATCCCGGCCCGTTTTGATCAGGGGCTCTAAGTTAGGCACTCGGCGAAAAAGTCGGCGAGATCTCCGACTTCCGCGCCGAGTGCTCAACGTAGAACAGGGGCCCTAAACTCGTCAAACACAAAGTTTGAGCCGAAGTTCACAAAAACGCCGATTGGCCTATCACGACGATGACTTCGCGCTTTTGTCGCCAGCGTCCAATCGGCGCGCTCCGCGAACTTTCGGCTCCAACTTTGTGTTTGGCGAGTCTAGGGCCTCAGGACGAGAATCGTACCCGCTGCGTGCGCGGTCTTGTACCACTGTACTGCCTGGTGCACGTTAAAGACCCCAGGATAGTAGTAGCACTGCACTGCGTAAATTTCTCACCTCCGGCTAAAGCGCCACACGCCCACTGGCACCGACAAACTTCCCCGCAGTCTAAACAAACTCACAACACAATTTTCGGTCGTTCGTTAACATGTCGTGGAGGCTGCGGTTCCCAGAGCGGCATTTCCGGAATGCACGACATAGCGACGGCTCGTCCCTCGCCGAGAAGGTGCGCGCGCTGAGGCAAGCCACCGGCAAACATTGCCCGCGTTGTGCAAGGTCGTCCGCGGTGACGCCGGGGCATTGCAACACGGACCTGCGAAGGAACCGGTGACTTGTAAAAATGCCGTGTCGTGACTAAGTCCCATTATTATTCCTGATCCACCGGGTCCTCCTTCTTGTTGGAATGCCGCCGCCTTAATGCGCTTTCACCAGCCGACGAATTAGGCGAGAGTGTCGACGAAAGAACCGCAGGCGCCTTCAGTCGCCGGCATACTGCTTGCCGTGTTTTCGTCGACCTCGATGTCGAGAGTAATGAAACGTGGCAGCTTTGTACCCATATTTCAGTACCCTCGGAGCAGGACGAGAAGTAACGCGGTATGACTTACGATAGTACGAGAAGTAACACGTTCTATCGTATACACGTGAGATTCCGAAATTACTAACGAATATTCTAATTTAGTTATTATTTTATGGTTTTGTTTATCTCGCTCATTCTGATCAGACTCTCTGACATCACGCCACTCCGGTGGCGCTGCGGTCGGCATTGCGCATGCGCAGACGCTTCACTTCTCCCCGATCTGGTTTCTGCGCAGGCGCGCCCCTGGGGTGGCAAACGTTGACTTGTTTGTAGTAAACAGTGTGTTGGGGTATGAAAAATCCACCACAACGTTCTTTGTTTTGTCTATGTTTTTTTGTGTTTTTTTTCCTTGTTAAATGCACAGGTTTTAATTTCAAAACGTGCTCCAAAGAATAATACATGTACACGTGACGAGACAAAGAGTGAGAGGATTTCAGGAGCACAACGAGCATGTACCATTTCAGGATTAAAAGCGCTAAAAAACGAGGACCAGTAAACGAAGACACACACACAGTAGAGCGCTCTACTGTGTGTGTGTTTTCGTTTACTGGTCCTCGTTTTTTAGCGCTTTTAATCCTGAAATGTACAACCAACTAGCCCAGGTGAATACCCTTTTGAGCATGTACCACGTGCCAGCAAGCATAATACCGCGTTCCACGCGGCGGCGTGGGCTTCCAGAACACCTCCGATTGGATCCATTTATATAAAATTACATTGTAGGCGCACGGTGTTACATTGACAAAACAAAGGACCTTTTAAAAAAAAAAAAGGAGGTTTTGCACATTATCGATCCGTTGCGCGAAGTAGTTCTTACAATATTTGGCCGTTGAAGGAAGAAACGATGCTTATAGCGTTTGAAACACGTATACATCTTGATAAAATAACATGCCATCTACATATATCTTAATTCAACACATGAAAGAGGGAAATTAGTAACGTTCCGCGAGGAGGCCGGACTTTTTTAACTACTGTTCTTGAGGTGAAAACGAGTTTAGGCATGGTGTGCAAAAATGATTGACAGGGCGACGTGGACACTGGAAAGGCATCAATGCTAAACGAAAGACAGAAAGAGCGAGACAGCTAGCCTATGTCTCCATGTCCATTTATTATGTACCTTTTTTGGCCATGCATATCCCGATGGTTGTTTTTTTTTTTTTTTCGCTTTGTTTTTCTTTATCCCCAGAAAATTATGAAGGCGGTTCGCATGCTATATATCTGGTACAGTCGTGTCCCGTTAATAAGGGGCGCAGCATGGCCTTCGTCGCTTTTGCGCCATTAAACCGTTAATCATCATCATCATCATCACCGTCAATAGAGAGTTTTAGTAGACCGTTCCGATACCTCCGATAGCCCCGATAACGATACTATGCATACGCAAGGGAGGCGGTGGCGGAGTATAGGGTATCGTTATCGGAGTCATGGGAACGATCTACTAAAACTCTCTAATTTGGGCCCCGTTAATAGGGAATTGTAGTAGACCGTTTTTCTCCTCCGCTACGCTGTCCATGAAGAAAACGCCGCAGCTGCGCATGCGCGCCGCCAGCCTTGTCTGTATAGTTTAAGGTGGCGGATTACGGACCGTTATCCGGGTGCTTAGCGGGCTGCGGAAACGGTCTACTACAATTCCCCAATATAGATACCCCGCTATATAAACACCAATTTCGGGGAGAAACTGGGAAAATACATGCATTTTTGTCTCGTTATTATGAACAACTCACATTATGGACATTTTTTAGGAGAACGGAGGTGTCCATATTAAAGGAGCGATGCAACAATTTTTGTACTTTGCGCAAATACCGCTTAAAACGGATCCCTAACGTTAATGACCTATGAAACACGCGTTCGTTCTTCACCCCACGCAATAAAAGTCCCAGAAAAAAAAAATTAAGAAAAACGAGCAGCGTTCACCCCCTCAACTCACAGCCAGAGCAAGCGGCCACGTGATCTGGAGCCGATTATATGCCGCCAGTGTTGATCATAGCCACGCGCTGGGGTTGGCAAAGCACAGGACACGCGCTGAGTTCCAGACATTGTTATGTATGGCTCGGCTATTGTCGTCGTTGCAGCGATTGGACACGGGTCACTACCCGAATGCTTCTCGAGCTAGCAATTATCACGAGCCCAAATCGAGTGCCCACGCAGGGCTTGGGTCCAATCTATGAACCGCATTCAAATATCGTCACTTGGGTGTCCTGCGATCCCCGAGTTACGTCATCAAATTTTGCAAAGGAGAGATGGAATGAAAATGATCGCTTTTGTCCTTGAAATTACACCGCAACAAAGGAGTTTCTTGGCCAGTGGCGTTGCGTGTGAGTATCCTTGAGTCCCAGGTGTGCCAGTAAGCTCGGGTAGAGTGAAAAACATTCCAATTGAATATCGTTGCACCGCTCCTTTAACGAGACACCACTGTATTCCCATCTTCGTCGATTTGGAGCGTATCCCGAGGATCACACGCTCAGTACGGAAATACCCCGCCAGCACGCAAAACTTTGTCACGTCTATGATGCGGCTTAATTATTTTTTCCCGGCACTTTTTTTTTTTTGGTGGGGGGGGCTATTAAGCTAACGAATGACGAGATCATATAAATAAAAATGACCACGTACACACACACGCGCACACACACAAAACGTTATGAAAGAGAAGACTCTTGGGACCGCGCTCTCCTATGTATGTCGCCGTCGGTAGTAATATTTAATCCGGCTAATCCCCCGGGGCCGCCGGTCATTTCAATCGGTAATCCGCGTGTCCCTCATGGCTCATTGAGCCCAGATCTTGCCGCGTCTTCCTGCCGAACTCCGGTTCTGAACTCGGTGTCGATGTCGCCCGGCGTTTGGCAGCGCATTTAGGCGATCTAAAAAGGATTAGCTTGCCGTCAACCGGTCGACTCTGTGACGGCAGCAAGAACGAATGGAAACTTTTTAAAGCGTGAAATGCTTTTTAACGCTACCCCCACCCCAACATTTTGTCCGTTCGTCCATCCGTCCGGGCATTTCCCTCTAAATTTAGCGGGGAAATCGATATCACGAGACCTATACACGAATTCACTCTCTCAGCTAAATTTAGTGGGAAAATGGATATCACGTGACCTCACGTTATGGAACATACAAAGCAATTCAGCTTCCCCGCTAAATTTAGCGGAAAAATTCACGTCACGTGACCTATACACCAATTTCGTTTGCCCGCTATATTTGGCGGGAAAGTGGCGTCAGGTTACGTCAACTGACGTCACGTGACCTATATAGCTTGGGGAAATCGACGGCACGTGACCTATACGTCAACTCAGTTTCCCCGCTAAATTTAGCGGGAAACTTCACGTCATATGATCTATACACCAATTCAGTTACCGGCTAAATTTAGCGGGAAACTTCACATCTTGTGACCTAGACACCGATCCAGTTTGCTTGATAAATTTAGTAGGGGGAAATCGACGTCACGTGACCTATACAACAATTCAATTTCCCCGCTAAATTTAGCTGGGCAAGCCTCTGCACATCCGCACACCCTCTCTTCTGACCTTTTCATCCTGCTGTAGCCATTTCCGAAGGGCAAAAAAAAATTGTCCGTTCTTGTCTTCGCTCGCATTACGCCTTTCCAGGCTTTTTTTTTTTTTTATTATGGGTAATAAAAAAAGTCATGTAAACATGGCCGCCCTGAGAGCGCCATTCCGGTACTCTGCTACGCGAGTAATGCAACTACAGTTACTCTAGAAAAAAGTAGAGTAACTGCATATGCTCCGCCTTGCGGAGCAGAGTACCGCTGTAATGCTTCCGGGCCGGCCATGTTGGATCCAAGGCCGCACTGCGGGAAGCGACAGTCGCTTCTGCAAGAGCACCGGATGCGCGAGCTACGCGATCGTCCTCCGTGTCGTCTGCTTCCCAGACTTTGAAAATGTGTTTTTACACATCGCTCGCGTTATAAGACAACGCAATTATACTGCATCCAGTGGCTACACATGATGTTGAATGGTCAAGGAACATTCCAGGTCGTTCTATTTTAGTGTGGGATGTACATTTCGACAACGCAAAGCGAGAAGCCTGGTCCGCCCGAAATTCGGCGCCTGCAAGGTCGCTTTCCCGCACGGAGGTCGGAGCCAGCTCGATGCACGTGACCGCTTGGCCGATACGGAGTTGGCGGCGAAAGGAAAGGGAACGCGACACTATGGCTCTGCAAGCAGAGCCTATAGAGTTAATGTCTAGAAAAAGGCAGAGCCGTGTGTTGGGAGAGTTCGGCCATTCACTAGTTTGAATAGGCGAGCATCTCGTGGCCAACCACAGGTCGGGAAACAGCCCCCAGCGGTGGTCGTGAGCTAGAGTAAAAAAGTGTAACTCTTGGTGAGTGAAAACTTGGCGCATGTGAGATTTTTGGCACGTGCATGTTCAACGGTAGACTAAACGAACCTGCGCTCCAAAGCGGAGCAAACTGCGTAGTTGCGATCATTGCTGCTGCGAGATTGAACGCTTCTATTTCACGCTATAAATGTCGTTTCCAATATTGTCACGGTCGAAGTCCGCTGATTGGTCGACGCTGTGTCGCACTTTTAGTTTACGCTCTAGCCGCGGGGGTAATATTTGGCGCTGGCGGCGGACTTTGCTCTGCCCATTGGCCAAACTTTCCCAATATACGGCCGTGGAAAAAGGTTCATCGGCGTGACTGCCGAAACAACGGACACGATCAACGCAATCTCAATAGTATGGCAAAAGAAAAAAAGAAGTTTTGTTGATTAATAGGGAGCCATTGAAACACGCCCAAACCGCGCTGAAGTTTTGTCCGTGGTTATCTGTACGACGAGAAATCGTTCTGCCCTGAAATGAAATTTGTTGTTCCCGCTGTATGGAGCGACGGGTCCGTAGCAAGGAATTGAAGAACATCAGATAGTTCCTTCAACTTTTGGTATTTGTTCTTATTGGTCTTTTATGCATTCGTGTTTTTGACCGTTGTTGACCCCTTCGTACGCATTGTCAGTTTCATGCGAAGAAACGAGTTGCTGTACCGGCTAGACATCTTCGATTTTCATCGAACGCAAAGAAGGCGACTACTTTCTCACAGCCAAATCAGAAACACAAGGGGGAAAAAAATGGGAATAAAATTGGACGAAGCGTCTTGCACGAGAATAGGTTTATCGATTTTACCCACCTCCCGTGCCGATTCTCCGAGCTGTCGAAAAACGCGGGAAAGTAAAATTAAAACCACTCAGCGGAACAAAGAGTTTCGGTTCGTGCGCTCTTTTTATCGACGCTAAAAATTCGCCACGAAACCAAGTAATCGCAGCAAGTGCAGCCGGGGAAAAAAAGAAAAAGGTAAAAATGCCATAGTGTTCTCGGCTTTAGACCACTTTTATAGACGTGAACTTTCCATCTCTCTCTCTCTCTCTCTCTCTCTTTCTCTTTTATTTACTTATTTATTTATTTATTTATTTATTTATCGTACACCGTCTGCTTTTAGGTCTTCCAAGCAACATCGAATGCCCGTTATAAGTCCACGATTCTTTTTTTTTCTCTCCTCCATTTGCTTTCTTTCTTTCTTTTCCTTCCTTTGCATTTTGTTTGTCGTCTGTTCAAACCATTTCTTTTTACTTCAAAGCCAAACGAATGCCTTGCTACATAAGCGATAATAACCATCCCAGACCAAACTTATCAGAAAAGCAATATACCTGTAACTATCTTAGGGCGATGGAATCCGACGTATTTTTTTCCTCTCCCTGCAGTCAAGCGCACTCCTTCGCATCAGCTTCCTGCGCACGCTCTACATAATGCCCTTCCCGCTATCCGGTTCTTGTTTGTTTGTTTTTGGAGAGCGGAGACGTCTCAAGGCCGGCTTTTAATGCCCCATGACCCGAGCTACTTTACCCGCTACAAACTCTTCGTAGCGATGGGCTGCTCTTGCTTCAGTCTCCTCGTTGTTTTTTGCTCGGCTTTATTCTGTGCCCCTTCTTGATCCTTTCTCGAGCGTCTCGCGGTGTTGTTGCTGTTCCATATCTGTCTGTTTCTAACCATCCTATCGCTTGTTTCTTCTTCTTTTTTCTTTTTTATGTCGTTACAGGTTCGACGTCCCGATTGCTACACTCCGACACAACGTTTTGCTTTTAAAACGTTCCTTGAGGGGAGAAGGGGAGGTGGTGGATAGTGAGCGTGTGTATGTGTGTGTGTGTGTATGAGCGTATGTGTGTGTTTGTGGTGGTATAATGTGTCTGTATCTGTGTGCATGTCCACTATATACATACTGTCACTCTCAATGACATTGTGATCTTAATTTTTTTTAATTTTTTCTACGCGTTTTTTTTTTTTTTTTATGGTACTATTTTGTGCCTTGACCAGAGCAAATTTTGAGTAGAACTAACGTGCCACCTTGTGTCTTTCTCCTCCAGGTATCTCAGCTATTGTGTTTTAGTACGACTTTTCTTTCAGATACCGATTCTGTATTTTAGCAAGGCGAGGCAGGCGTCTAGTTCCTCAGTAAATTAAAAAATATATATATACATACAAACAATTGACCATCGAACCTATTGCTTCCTTTCCCTTCAGTTAAATACGTTATCTGCCATCCTTATTCCGACGCATGACCGCTCGACCGCTAGCAGAAACCACGAAAATTGAACGACCGTGCCAGAGACTGATATAGACCCCTTCAAAAATTCACGCCCTCTTACGGTCGGTCTGAAAATACTGCAAACTGGCGCGCGCAAAAGACACCATAACAATTACAAGTCTATCAATTCTACACAGTCTCTTGGAAGTGAGTATTATAACAGTTCCAGCTTAATTATTTTCTTTCTTTCTTCTTTTTTTTTTCGCACACAACTTTTTGGTATTTTTAGATCTACCGCAAAGAAGCGTAATTTTTTTAAAAGCAACGTTTTCGCGAACACCTCAACCGTGCGCGTCAATTTAAGCGAGGGAATAAACCGCTGGCAGCTTGAAATCTCGGAAAAAAATCCGCGTGAGTGCCGAAACGCCGAAGCGCCTCCCTTCGCGTATTCTGTCATTCGTCGCTTCCTGTTTTGTGGCGTTGAACCCCCGGGCCGCGTGGCCCCCCGGGTGAGCCCTTGATTTCCCGATTATTCAGCGGGCAGGAAACTCCCAATCAGGGCCGCTCAGTCGCCGACCGAGGAAGCGTCGCCGGCCGCCCTTTGAGACGTCGTGCGCCACATTTTAAAAAAAAAAAAGACGAACAAATAAACAAAACAACAACGTCAAAAGCAAACTAGCAGCCGCGGTTATATTGCTAAAACCAGGACCAACTGTTGATCCTGTCTAATACATCAAATAAACAGTGTCCGAGTCGTGTTACTTCTGTGTATATGACGGTCTTCGCAGATTGGTCGTACAAACGCATGCAGACATATTCGAAGCCTACATGTGTATGAAGCAGACGAGCTTCGAACATACTTGAGGCGTCTCCGCGGATAAGTCTGCCATCATGTCTGCGGAGAAACTCCGCGTCGTCTTTTCATACGATGCGTGAGCAAGCCCCTCTCACAGCAGAACGAACGCCGGAGAGGAGGCGACCTCCTCTCCAGCGATTCGCTCTGTCGAAGTGCAAAGAGCTAGGGAGCGGAGCTTCCCCTCAACTCTCAACGCGTCAAGGCCCGTTCACACTCTTGCGACTGCTTGCGACCTCTTAAACCTGGGTCCCTTAAAACTTCTTAAACCAGAGAACACACTGGCGCCATCTATTGGGAAGCAGTGCAAACTCGGCGGTCCGGCATATTTTTTTTTTTTTTATTTCTCGCGCAATATCCTTTCTTTTTTGGCTCGAAAAACTTTTGTCAATGTTATAAACGAGCCTTTCTATGGGTATTACGCACATTTGACCTCGGAAATCCCGCAAAACCTTCGCTTTTGTGAAATGCAGTTCTAGGGTCACCGCATAGATGGCGCCACAATGTCAGTGTCTTCCCTCATTCTAGAAACATTTAAGAAGTTGTAAGAGATCTCGTCTCTCTCAGTCGTACTCGGTCGCAAGAGTGTGAACGGGCCTTCACAGTCACTTCGAAGAGGTCTCCTCCTGCTTAGTTCTTCTAATCTCACATCCCAACTGTTTATGCAGAGTGGAAAACCAAGCAAAAATCATAAACATCGCTTTCGGGAAAAAAAAAAAAAGGTTTACAATCATGATTATACGTTAACGATGTTTTCATCGGCGCCTCCGGAGGGTATGCCATTGCATTACCTTAACGTAATAGGTGAGCAGATTGCGATACGTCCGATGTTTCAAAAAGCCTCAGGCCGGCAAAACTACAGTCAGTGAGAGCCTAATTAAGATACGCGGGGCGTGGCTTCTTTGATTGTCCTTATCGCCAAATGTCGTAATCTCAATGGCGGAGGAGTAATAATGAGCTGCTGCGTGACTATGCGACGAACACTGAAAGGGGGGTAGGGGAGGGAGGGAGGGAGGGAGAGAGGAGGAGAGGAGACCGTGCAAGGAAGCCGAAACGCCAAGCTCTGATTGGAATAATTAGTGGGTAGACCTAGACCTAGCCGGACGCCGGCGTTCCGCGTTCTAACCCGTTCGACGATCGTGCAGTGGCGTAGCCTCCTACATACTGACAAAGCCTGGCAGATCGCCGCGAGAAGCGGCCGCCGAAATGGAAAAGGTGGAGCGGCAGACAACAGATGAGAGGAGAGCCACGTGGCTGGCGCCCCGCTGCGGCGAGACACCGAAACACACTCCTCCCGAGCGAACAAGTGCGTTTCGGGTCCTCGCCGCTGCAAAAGCTGTGCGCTGACTACAGGCTCCCCGAGAAATGCTCTGCGCTACCAGATCCTCGCGCTCCAACTCCGCTACCCAGCACTCAGTGGCTCCGTCGTCGAACGGCCAGACTTTGTGAGTATAGAGGAGGCTATGGCAGTGGAGACAAAAAGGCTGCTAGCTTTAGGTCTACCCACTAATCGTACCAACCAGAGCTCGGCGTTCTGACGTCCCCCGCGCTCTCTCGTCTCCTCTCTTTCGGTTTCTCGGCCCAGGGCGTCGTTGTGCGACTTCGCAGCTGCACTCGTTGTCACGAGGCATGACGACGGAATTTCGGGGTCGACTACGTGTGACACCTGAGGAAACAAACTTGAACGAGAGGTGTGCTGGAATTCCGCGAGTCGGCGGCGAACGAAAGGTCGGGGGAAATAGGGTGCACCGCCGATCGATGCGTTGCGAGCTGCAGACGCCGCTCGTTCGGACCACGGGCGCTATTTCAGGACCACACTATGCTCAACTCTCCCCGCTCAAAGACGCTGTTCGCAAGAGAAAGGGGAAAAAAGGGGGAGGATGCATATATGGATATGTTTGCTCACGTCAGATGCAGTTTGGTTCGTAAGTCAAGAGTTTCATCCCTGCGCCTACCCCTGGGGAAGAACGCACCACGCACCGTCCTACATGTCCGAATTGGTTTTTGAAGGCTCAAAGCCCGGAAAGAAAGAAAGAAAGAAAACCGCGAATCAAGTATAATGCGAAAGTATGTCGCGAAGCGCGAACGTGTCAGTTTTGAATGCAAAACCTGTTCTCCTTTCGTTTCCACTGGGACAAATACGACAAAACGTCGATAGTGCTCAAAACGGTGGACATAACGGAGCGCGTTGCACTCAAATCTTCCGTTCTTTCCCCTCCTCTTCACGCGTAATGTAGCGCAAGCTTTAGGGTCACGTGTCTGCCGCTAGGACTAATCTTTCTGTCTTTCATTAATTGTCATCAAGATATTTCTCACACGGGCACTGTTATACGCTAGCGACGCTTTCTCTCTCCTTTTTATTACTTGACATTTGGTTTTATTGCACACCAGATATGTTAACTAGGGCTTTAATTGTCCCGCTCGCTCCCTTTTTACGATTTCTTCGAGAAACACCGACCTATTTAACTGCGTATTAACTTGTACGTTCTGACTATGACCGTCGGGTTGGATCTTTAATGGTGTATGAACGTGCATCGTGTTATGCGTTCGCGACGCTGTATGTGCAACCTGCCGCTGTGCGTCGTCCTCGCAGTGCCCGCTCGGTTCGAGCAGAAGTTCAGCGTGGAGAGCGTGCGCCGCGGGGACACGGCGATCCTGCGCTGTGAGGCGGTCGGCGACAGTCCCATGGGGGTCACGTGGCACCGGAATGACGATCCACTGCCGCTCGACTCCCCCAGGTGGGGCCTTGACAAATTTGTTCCCTTTATATCCTGCTTCCACGAAAATCCCTAAAGAACGCCCGTCCACGGTGGAGAGACGAAAGGAGAAATGTGAGGTGGGCGATCTTTCGGGATTTTCGGGGACGAAGCAGACAACGGTAAACAAGAAGGAGGATTGATGTTACACTCATTTCCTCCGACTACACTCACTTTTGTAATGTCTGTGTTTTACTATTGTTTCTTTTGCTCGAGGTGCGCCTGCTGAGTACTTTCTTCCTTTGCTTTCAACCGCCAAGGATAATATATAGAAAGTGACTTGTGTGCGTGTGTGCCGCCAAACTGTCTATTGTGCGTCAGACAGTGGGTTTCTGTTATCTCTGATGTATGTAATCTCTTTAACCTAGTGGTCCAGTAGCAAGGCAGCAGTGTTCTTTGGCGCTCTAATGAAACATTGTCTACATAATTGTTTTGTAAACTGATTGATTGATTGATCGATTGAGTGATTGATTGATTGGCATTGCTCCTCTTTGGAGTGCTGCACTTCGTCATCTTCGCTAATATAAAGTGCTAGGACTTTTTGTGTCGGCAACCCCACCCACTAACAAAAAGCTGGCACGTAGTTCTGCGGCCCAAATACATATTTGCTTTCAAAATAAATTGATCTACTGACTTGCGTAGATTTATTAATAACACCGCGGCCTGTGCAGTGAAGTGCGCGCCCGTGTCGTTATACTTTGAGAAGGCATTTTTATTTAGTACTGCCGCCAAATAGCCTCATATATAGCTCCGAGCCTATTTGGGTGATTTTACGGCCAGGCTGCCCACGCCAATCGGTGAATTAATTAGCATGGAACTGAAAAGCGACACCGCACGTATCGCAATTAATTTTCTCAACCACTTCCTTTTTTCTTTTTTTTGTTTAATTGGGGCATGTTTCTTGTTAACCATGTGTCATATATCGCATGATCTGTGTCGTTGTTCCCCAGGTTGCAGGTGTTCGAGAGTGTGACCGATCGCGGCACCGCGTCGGAGCTGCACGTCCAGGGCGCCGAGCGGTCCGAGAACGGCCTCTTCAGCTGCCTCGCCAAGAACGGCTTCGGCTCCGACAGGCGCAGCATCAAGCTCGTCGTCCTCGGTACGACGTCGCTTTCGGGGCCCCTTTGACGCAAGTTTGGCCCTCTTAAAGAAAAATGGACGTTAGCCATGCCAAGGATGTGCTAGACACCATCTCATGATTCTGACGTCGCGCTTATTGCGGTGGTGCTTCCTGGATAGAGCCACTAACTAAGCAGCGCTTAGACTAGCAGCACTGTATAGCGGCACTGTAGCGGTACCCTCTTCTCCGATTATCTTGTGGGCGCGCCATTTTGGTGCTCAATGCAGAGCGGGTGCAATAGGCGATCGTCCCGTTTCGGAAATGCGACTTAAGGTGCTAGGCAGCTCTGCCGGGGACTGTTTTAACATTTCTGGAGAATGGGGAAGAGTTTCCCGCGATTTCAGATAAGAGTTCCAGACAGCTGGCAACAATGATTCGCACACGTACGGTTCAAGTGTGTCGTCACTTTGAAGCGTAGGGCATTTAGTGGTTCTATAGCGCAGGCTACAGAAGCTACAAAATGGCGCAAGCGCAAACATGCTGCGCCTTTTGAAAAAAGAAAAAAGCACAAGCGCAGTGTTTCTATTTTCTATGGGAACGGTTTAACGAAACCGAGATTTCGCGAAATCTGCCTGTTCACAGGGAAGAGTTTGACGCGCGAAACCTGTGACGTCTGGACTCACGAGAATTTCGCCAAACCTTGTCATCTGTACCGGTCATATCGAGCGTTTCGCATCAAAACGATAAGTACGCGCAGTGTGAAGAGACGAGTCTGCTTTATTGATACCGCTCGATAAACTTCGTCGGATCCGGCTCACTCGGTGTACTGTAGGCCTGCCAAACCGGGAAAAGACCACGAACGTCGAAGAACAGGCGGGCGATCTTGAAGTATTTCGGACATTAAAGATCATACAGTCATCGTGTTTATATGCAGTGCTTGCACTCATCTTGGCTGGAGGAACCTGCAGCGCTCCACCAACCCGTACTGCCCGTATCGCCCGTACGCACTGCTTCTCCGCCTGTCTCTCGCCGCCATGTTTGTTTTTGTCTTTTTGGCTTTGGCCACCTTGGCTCGGATACAAGATCGGCCAAAAACCAGGTTCCTGCAAATTCTCGCTCCGCGTCGAAGTTCAGGCATCCTAGCGATATCAAGCGGCCATTGGCAGCGTCCGCATTTATCTTTC
This sequence comes from Ixodes scapularis, assembly GCF_016920785.2. NCBI lineage: Eukaryota > Metazoa > Arthropoda > Arachnida > Ixodida > Ixodidae > Ixodes > Ixodes scapularis. The sequence goes on from NW_024609857.1 coordinate 25,224,236, forward strand.
GGGTTATTGACAGGCCTCGGTGAGGTTTTAAGGGCACAGGGTAAGGTGAAATTGAAAAAAAATTCGATTTTAGTTTTTTTCGCAATTTGAAAAGTTTAGTTCTTTCTGCACATTTTCCATTGTCCCAGTGTTTTTAGAAAGCGATATTTCGGGCTGAAAATCACTTCTTCCGAAAGCAAGTAGCAGGTGACCGCGCCTCCTTTTGGGATACACTCCCTGTTTATCGATGAATTCTCCAACAAAACAAAATCAACACAAGACCTAAAAGCTTGTCCAGTAACAGATAATCTCAAAAAATTATTTTGCAACTATTGCATAGCTTCTTTTCAACCAAGACAATGACGAGACGCTGTGCACGTTTTTCCCAGGTGTGTACCGTGTGTACATTCAAGCTTTTGTGTTTTCGTAACGACAAAATGGCGCCATTGAATGCTGTTGATTTATTCAATGGTGGCAGCATTGCACAAGCCAATGTTTTGGAGTTTTGTGGATGGAACCCTGTTTGGAAAGCCATCAAGTGGCTGAGGGAAGTTGACGTCACTCGAATATACTTTACGGACCAAGCGACATGGCGGGTCACAAAAGAGGCCCGGCAAGCAAGGCGATAAGCCTAAAGGCGAAGACATGACTTTAGCAATGCCTTTTAAGCTGGCGGCTATTGAAAAAATGACTCTGAGGCTGTTGGTGCCAATAGAAATTCGTTATTCACCAGTTTTTTTACTTTAAACTCAATTATCTCAAAACAGTGTTTTTTAGTACATAGGTACCATTTTTTCCTTAACCTGACATTATAGAGGGTTGATTTTTTATTCCTACCACATACATGGGTGTTCAAAAATACTGAACTAAAATTAAAAACGTGCACCTAGCAGTTTTTGAGTTACGAAGTTTTTAATAGATGAAAACAACTAAAATTTCAGTACTAGAATAAAAAAATATTTAAAAAAAACTTATTTTAGATTGGTTCAAATAATTCTAGTTCAGTGGATAAAACACAATATTTCGAACAAATTGATATTTACATGACAGGAATACTCCTAATAGTCACCGAGAAAAATGTTCCTCAACATGGCCTCAAATGCATGGGGAGTATAGGACTTACCCTGTGCCCTTAACACAATCTCGCTCCAGAAGCAAGGAGCGCGCGCTACCGTTTTCGGAGGCGCGTCACTTTTTCGGTTGCGTTCACTCGGGGCACCTGTTTCCCGATACCTAGTATCGCGACAAAAGAGTCGCTAACATGGTGCATCATGTTGCTTATAAGCAACATGATGCTTAATTGCTTATAAGCAGTGAGTTAGCTCATGTCCCATGTCCTCGTTCTGCTGCGCCGAAACTTGATATCATACCGCGTTATTTATTGCTCTTTCTTTTACGGATACAGTTTACTGATTATTTCATCACAGTTATCACATTAAAAGCATATGTCGGTGCAGGCGTTTTTCGTCACATGAAATTAAGAATTGAAAATCTAAGATAATCGGACAGCGCACTACCTAGCATTACAAAGAGCGCGGCTGTGTTGTGGAGGCAGATCGCGGCGCTTTTGCAATTGACGTATATTCCTGAAGTTTAAGACAAACGTTCCCACGAAGTAAAAGTCCACTTGCCTGGACGAGAGCACATTCCAGCGAGGGCGGTATCATTCGCACATTTTACCTTACAAAGACCGATTCAGCGCGCCAAGCCCCTGCTGAGAAATGCTCGGACGTACCGAACCAACGAAGAGCATCTGGTACGCCCCAAGAGAAGACTGAGGATTCATTTAGGTTACCTGTGGGTCTTGTGGCGTGGAACCCAAAACTCGGTCGTACAGTGCCTTCTGCACAATGAGCCTCCGTTAGATTGTGGGCACCTGGGCCGGGACTTGAACCCGCCACTTGCCGGGAATCCGTAGGCTGGCGCGTTAATTGCCTCGTTGTATCCACCGAGGCAAGGCGGCTTTGATGGGACTGTCGTATAGCTTTTCCGCATTCTGAATGTGGCAGTGCACTCCCTTTCTTCCTGCAGAAGTTCCTGCGTCTCCGCTGGACGTGAAGGTGGACCAGTCCTGGAGTCGGTCAGCGAACGTGCGCTGGAACGCCCCGTACAGCGGCAACAGCCCCGTCTCCAAATACATCGTGCAGTACTGGAAGGACCACGGTGAGCGAGCGACGTATACCCCGTGACGAGGTCGCTGAAGACAGCAGAACACGTGCACGCCCTGTCAAGTCTTCTTCCGAGATACGCTTTCAGTGTTCTTACGCGGGAAGCTGGCGACTGTCGATCGCATAAGATAGGACCTACAAGGTTCGTTTGCTGTGTGTTCCAGTGGTGTTTGTCGTTTGTCGACATCAAAGCTGTGGTCAGACCCGATCGTCACCTCGACATCTATGGCGTTACAGCGTGACGGCGTGACGGAAAGAAAAATCAAGCATCATTCGACAGGGGGTCATGCCCGTCGTAATTTGCCATTTCCGATCTTTTGTGATCTGTCAGTAGCTCTTACCTCATTCTGAAACGATGCATATTGAAAAGAACGACTTCATAGATATCATGGGCTGTTCACACATGGTGTATAGGTCCTGTGCGGCGAGACGACCATTTAGGCTTTTCACACGCGTACGCGTGCGCGCGTCCACAATTCTTAATGTACGATATTTCCTCAACCATAAAAAAATAAATATTTCGGAGTTCGAATTTGCAGCGTTCCAGACTTCCGACCGACGCCAGTGCATGAGGTATCCTCGAGACACAGGCATGCTCCGATTCACCTTCCGATGCACCGAAACGGACTCAACCACCGGAGCCAATCCACAGTTCGGAGCCTGCCACGTGTCCTTCCGGTTGGGCGGAGCGACGCACAAAGCTAGAAGCCGCGTGGCACGCGTGGAACGCTGGATTGGCTAACGTGACTCGTAACCTCCGTTGCGGTTCATCGTAAGGTGAAACGGAGTACAGCTACGAGAAAGAGATGCACCGAAATAATATGCGCACTCTTCATTGGCAGAGAATTGGATGCGCGCGGACGGCATCCTCAGAGGGGACGCGTCTTCTCCTTCCAGGGGCCGCCCACAGGCTCGAAGAAGCGAGCGTGACGGCTCCCCAGACGTCGACGCTGCTACGCGACCTCCAGCCGGGGACATCGTACATCGTGCGCGCACTGGCCGAGAACACCGTGGGCCGGGGGTCCCCTTCCGAAAGCCAGAAGTTCCAGACGAAAGAGGAAGGTTCGAAACCACGGACCTTAATGTCCGTTGCAACTCAAGAAACTGAACAGATGCCCCTCCCACAAAGCTCTCTGGACTCCATGATCCGCGGTTTCCTCTTCTCATACTCGCCTCCCCTTCAGCGTTTGCGCCGTCAAAGTGGAAAGAGTAGATGCCTTTATTGGAAGAGCTTGTCCTGCTGTTCTTGACTTGCAACAGTCTATAGTAGCAGTTCCGCTTGGGACAACTACCCTATACGACGCATCGAGGCACACACTCAAACTAACCGAACGCCCTCCTTTATCTCAGAGCCCGGCGGAGTTCCCACCGACGTCGCTGCCGAGCCCAGGGGACCGTCGAGTCTTCGAATAAAATGGAAGGTACGGTCTTCGCCATTTCCACCAACGGCAACTAGCAACGTATAAAATTTCCTACCCGAAAGATGAAACTCGTAGTTGCGACACGGGAACAATGCTAGCATTATTTTTATCCTCGTGCCGGTATTCTTATCGACACCGGTGGGACGGAACATGAACTATTTCCACGAATTCATAGACGACAATTTCGCGAATTATTCTTTTGCATTTCGTCGCCGATCTGGTCCGTAACGTCACTGGTTTCTTTTGCGTCAAATGTTTTGGATCTTCTTCCTCTCTACCTAATGGGAATGCGCTAGGTCACGAGTTTCGTTTTTGGAAAGCGTGCAAACATTTTTTAGCATATATGCTTTACTGACATACTGTCGAGGTCAACGTTCGTTCTTCTTGTCCGACGTCCAAATTTGAATCTCATGGAAAGAAAATTGTTATTTTTGATTAGTGTGATCTAACGACGATGTGGTACAGCAAGTCAAAGAAAACGTGGGTTCTTCGCTAACCCTCAAGCTACTACAGTAGACGCATTACCTGCAGCCTCCACCGAAAGAGCAGTGGAACGGCCAGCTGCTCGGCTTCTACATCGGGTACCGGCCCAAGGGCTCCGAGGACCCATACAGTTACCAGTCAGCGCCCATGACCGACCAGGCCGAGGAAGAGCACCTGCTGGCGGGTCTCAAGAGGGCCACAGAGTACGCCATCGTCGTCAAGGCCTTCAACGCCGCCGGCTCCGGTCCGGGCTCCCAAGACATCGTAGCCCGCACCGCTGATTCGGGTACATATATGAACGACTCAATATACTTATTCCAGGGTGCGGAAGGCTAAGACGTGTGGTTTATTGATTATAGAAGCGTCTAGCTCGAGCCTCATACTGTGGTGGCCAATAAGTCACTGATCAATACCAAGAAAGGCAAAATAAATGATAACAATTTTCCTGCACTTAATGTTTGGATGTCAGACTATGTGTGGACATAATAGGCTGTTCAATTTTATCACATGTGGTTGGCCCGTGCACGTGTCATTAAGCATGTGCAGTATAGTACACATCTACGCTAAGCGCGCACATCGAGCTTGGCCGCCACACGAGTTTTAAAGTGTTGATGAAAATGTTTGGACGTTTAGTGGTTTGGTTTGTTTCACGCAAGGTTTCACAGCAGGCAACGAAGAGATGTTTTCTTTTTTGTATCTTGCAGAGCCCCCATTACCACCGCGGTTGTGGCTCGAATCACACGAGCGATTCTCGATCGTAGTGCACTGGCAGCAGCCTCCAGGACCACCAGTGACTCGTAAGTAGTTTCTCTCTCAGATGTGCTATCTTGACCCAGTGCAGTTTAAGTAGCTTTTGTATCAATAAATTCGTCATCATTTTTCTCCTCCTCTTTCTCTTTAGCCTTCTAATCATCATTATCAAATACGTTATGTTTCCTTCCAACGATTTTGCTTCTGGTTCTTCTTAAAAGTGTCAACTTTTTTTTTTCCTTTTTCTTGTGCCTTTAATAAGGTTTTTGTCTCCAGAGTTGAACTCGCGAGTTCTAGGGAACCCACTAAAGTGGAACTGTGGGAATTTGCAGTCGGGTTTTAGAGGACTTGTGGTGGAAGTGTCAGCGAAACGCATCCATTTACAAGAATAGCAAACTAGAATAATTCAGTTCGGTTAACCTCCTTGTCTCTACAATAAATCAACTTTCTCTTTCTCTCTCTCACACACACACACGCATATACACACATCCATTACGAGCTCTCTAGAGAAACATTCTTCTCAGCGTATCAGAGCGGCGTCTGACCGTTCGCACAGGGACGCTTCCCTAAAGCCGGTGTTACACTATATACATCATATAAAAGACAGTCTGCATACAAATTCGAACCCGAGTCACGGCGAGGTCCGTGCTTCCAATGCCGCATGGCAATGGGTTTAAGGAGAAAACTTGGCACGCGGCATTCGAACCGCGGATGTTGCGGCGGCTCGATCGTGTCTGCAAACTGTCTTTGGTACGATGTATGAGCAGTTTGACCCCGGCTTTAAAGCTTTCTGCTTTGTGAGACCGCCACTGACGTTCGCGGACCGCTTGCACACCGCAGACTACATCCTGTCGTACCGCGAGGAGACGGGTCCGTGGCGGGAGCTGACGGTGCCCCAGGCCGACAACTCCAAGTACAGCCTGACCGGCCTGCGGGAGGCCACCCGCTACCAGATCTACCTGCAGGCCGCGGGAGAGGGCTCCACCAGCGCTCCGAGCGAGATCATCACCGTGCTCACCGAAGGAGGAGGTGTGCATCACTATTCCTGTAGCGATCTCGCACGCTATTTCAGCAGTCCCTTCGTCTTCGATCCTATTACCCGTCCAACGGAAATGACCATGAACGTAACTGGATGCGTGCGCACGCGAATTATCTGGGAACCCTTTCGAGACACTAATTTACTACTCTCCTTTTAGATTTCCTTTTTACGTTCATCTAACTCTGCATCACTGAAGACTGCTGGAAATCTTACCAAAACCTTTTGATATTTTGTGAAACCATCCAAATGGGCCATTTGATGGGCCATTTGATGGCCCATGGTGTCCTAAAGACACGATTTTTATTGGGCTCAGTTTCTGAAACCCAATATTTATTCAATTTCATACCTAAATGAAGGCAGGCAGCCAGTGTATATATATATATATATATATATATATATATATATATATATATATATATATATATATATATATATATATATATATACAGGGCTTTTCTTTTTTTTTTTTTTTTATTCTTACATCTGTTTAGAAACAACGTCAAAGCTACACTAATGCGGTTCGTGCAGGCGTTATATCCTGCTAAAAATAGTTGATTTAGGGGTTTTCGATGATGCTCAGCAACTTTCGAATTGAAACCATATGTTTATTTTCAGTAATTATAAAGTTAATTAACGAATTTCCATTAATTAGCCGACTTATCGCAAAGATTAGCCACCCACATAATGTCCGCCTGGCCGTACAACCCACCTGCACAAACCGCATTAGTGTAGCTTTCACGTTTTTTTTTTTTTTTTTTTTAAACAAATGTGTAAGGATAAAAAAAAAACACCCCGTATATATATATATATATATGATATATATATATTTTTTTTTGTGTGTAAGTTTGTTGTTGTTTTTAACGTGCACCTTAAGTTGGCGTTTTCGTTCTTGGTTCCCTCTTTCCTTATTATTACCTTTTTTTTTTTTCTTCTTTTCTTTTCTTTTTTGTGGAGAGCGTGAACTTGCCCGGGTTCAGCTTGCCTGGATGACTTTTAGGCTACTTCTGTTTCAGACGCAATTACTTTAGGAATATCCTCAAATTCACCTTTCCAGTGCTTATCACCAAGGAGACAAATGCCGAGTCGCGCGTTTAGTATTCCGCAGAAGAGAGGTATTGCGCATGCTCGGAATGCGTTCCACAGCCCAGCAGACAAAGTTGGCAGCACGCAGGGGCGAGTATTGGAATGCTTTATACCACTCTGGAAAGTAACTTTGTAGCCCTTACGTCGTGGGAATGCATCTCTACACTTCATTTCACCTTATGTTGTACCGCAGCGAAGGCTAGAAGCGCGAGAACTTGTGCCGCCGAGATGTGCCCTAGAGCAAGGAGCTTCCGTTTGTAGCCTTTCCTGCGGTACATCATAAGGTGAAATAGAGTATAGTTTCGGCTCTGCTCGTGCAATAAAATCAACAACGTCCGTTATTTTTCTTTTTTTTTTTTTCTTTCGTAGCATTGTCGGACGCGTCCATGCCGGCTCCGCAAGGGAGTCAGAGTCGCGAGCTGCCGGTCTACTTCCGGTTGTCCGTGGTGGCACCGGCGGCCGCGTCGCTCACCATCGTGGTCCTCGTCATCGCCGGGGCCTGTCTCTTTGTCAGCCACGAACGCCGGAAATACCAGAACGTGGCCGGTGAGTGTGCAGGCTTTCTTTGCGCTAAACTCGCTGAGGACAACCTGTGAACGGTACAGTCATTTGTTTCGATGATATTGAAAGTATGTTTCTAATTCTGCACCTCCATTGACTCATGAGCCTCTAGCGAAAGGAATTGGATATGAGGAGTCAGAGGATAAAGTGAAATGCACTAAATGTTGTCCAGAAGGCCCCCTTCAAGTACGAAGTCAAGAAAAATGCCTTGCGCTGTTGCGGGGTCCCGGCTGTGTTTTCATGAATTAAGATTGTATGCTAATCATCCATATCTCAGGTTATTTAAAGGTCCAAGCGTAAACGCGTCATCGGGACAGCGTTTTGGTTTCAAAGGCGTGCTCAACAACTCATCCTCTATCTTAAGTTGCAGGACGGCACTGAGCCTTTCAAATTTGAGACAGGAATCAAGACAAAGAGGCAGCTATTGCCGCTGCGGCAATTATTCGTCCACAGCAAACACTCTTGTTGTGTGCACATAAAGTCAATGTATACTACAGCCTCAGCAATATAAGTGTGTCTATGTACTACACCGACGCTTGCGGGGTTCCCCACGACCGCACAGTGCCGCCGCTAAAGCCGCTCAAGACCGGCACCTGCATGAGCGGGCCCGGAAGCCTGGGCCGGCCCTCGGGCCAGCGCTACGTGGACGTGGACCAGCGGTTCGGGCCCCCCCAGCCGCGCACCCCGCGCCACACGGACGGCGTCGACCGCGGAGGGGCCCGGCCCCTGCTGGGCCCTTCGTCGTCGTCCTGCCTCCCGCAGTACCCGGCTCCCTACGCGACGCTGCCGCTGCGATGTCCGCTGGAAAGGCCGTCGCCCTCGCGGCTCTCGCGTAACGCCAAGGGAACGTCTCTGTCCCAGGTACGTGTCCCACAGGAGCCGACTTGGGACGCGCAGCAGCGCTCGGGGGTTTGGTGCGACATCTGGGCGTCTATGACGCTGACGGCTGGCGGCAGTGTGCGATTGAGTAAGGCCCAAACCCCCTCTCGCCTGCTCTATGCTGCACGCTCCTCCGCGCGGGGACGCGGGCGCCGCGCCGCGTCGACACCGACGCCATGGGACAGGCGGACGACCCGCCGCAGCCCCGCGGACGCGTGCTCAGAGATGGCGCCCAATCTGGGAAGGGGGGACCGCTCGTCCGCTGCGGTCTTGTAGCTATGGATGTCGGCTAGGTGAACGAAGATAGTGGAACTCATACGGAGAAACCGACTTTACTCCGAGCTCCATCCATTGAGCAGTAGTTCCTTACGGGTTTTCGCTAGCCGTAGCCTGGCGTGGCTTCACGAGGTCTCGGGTTGATGCAGAAGAGTGTAGGATACGTACTCCAACGATTTCTCTGTGTTGAATCGATCCCCGAACAACCTGCCTTGACTCGTGCACAGACGCAATGCGCGTCTTAAAGTAACCCTTGGGGCCATCACTGCGACCACGCGCACTCCGTCGGCTGTCCCGTCTTGTCGTATCGCGTCGTGTCATGTGGCGCGACACCGTCCTGAGCGCGCGAGTCCTTTTGCCCTTGGTTTGACGAGTCGGGGTGGCCGTGCTCGCCCAGTAACCATACTGTGCCAATCCTCGACAGAAACCGTTTTGCCGCCACCCGCTTGCGTCTTGCTGTCTGGTGCTCTTTTTTTTTTTCCTTTCCTTCCCGTCTGTTTTCGCCTGTTTTTCACAAGGACAGAAGAGGATTTGGCTGCACGTACGTTTTTTGTTTTTTTTGTTAGTCTCTTCCTTACTTTCTTGCTATGGTGTCTTTCATTTGGACTGGACAGTGCTTAGCGGTTCGGCTGAAGGGTTGCGAGCTTTTCGTCGCAGCGGAGTAAATTCTCCTCTTGTCTCTTACAAATTGGAATAACTTTGATACGTCCTTTGCGCAGACTTACATGTCCAGAATTCGTCTGCCGTAACCATGATGTCGTAACTATGTAAAAATTAGTGCCAACGACCTGGCAATATACCTTCAAATTTCTCCGCAAGCGCACCCTGTTTCACGGGCAATTCAAGTTACATATATGCCAAAGGCCTTCGAGATTCCTTACTCCTTTCTAATTTCTCTTGCAAATTTATATTTTCAACTGTAACTTTTGGGTGAACATGAAGAAATAACGGTATGATTTAAAGGAATTAACGGTGTAACCACTTTTAAGTTGCTAATGGCATTAACAATATTTATTATAATTGGGGTAAACCTCCGCACAAAGCTGAGTGATTTACACCTTAAACGCTGGTGACGCACTGCCTAACCTGAAATGGGTGCTTTCACATCTCTGCAGATCGATCTAACATGAAGCGGCCATGCAAATTTGAGGTACCATTTCGTTTAAGTTCATCCTCAATTTCGACATCGGTTTCGGCAGAAAGTGTGATGTGACTTCACCACCGTCGTATGTCGCAGAGAAATGCAACCACATATATCATAAAAGTAAATATGGACGTGGAAAAACTCTTTTTTGTGTGTGTGTTTGTGTTCAGTGCACGCACATTAAGCAAGGTGTATCTTGAGAGCTGTCGGTGTTCGTTATAGTCTATATAAATGCGGTTTGCCGTGAATGCCATTTTAAGGTGTGGTATGTAGTACTACTATAATCACGCTTAAAGTAAAGTTTCTCAGACTTCAGAGGCCTTTTAAGGTGCCCGTGCGACAGGGGTGAGAGATTGCGAGACGAGCCATACGTAGTCATGGCAGCATTCTTTTTCTTCCACTTGGCTGCGGCTGAACTGCGACGTATCCCTTCCAGCCAGCTAGAACCAATGGCGTTTGCACACGCACTGGTCCCTACCGACCTTCAGTTCATAGCGCCTTGCCATCATCCTTCATTTCGCCATCGCATGCTTTATTTCTTGATAACGGTCGGCAGACCTCATTGCGTGTGCACGTCAGAATGTAATACATGTCGCCGCACTGTGAGCACGAATGCGAGATGGTTGACAGTGAGAACTCAATTCAAGGAAAGGTTTTTAAAACTGGACTTACGAAGCGGATATGCTGCGAACAAGCCACGAATTTCGCCCGCTGGCGTTTTCTCTGCGCGTAGTGTCAGCACAGTTGCTCTCGCTCTGCGCGCAAAGCGAACATGCCACCAGTCGAAGTCCGTCGGCTGTTCGCCGCATTTTTCCTCCCTGGAGCCCAGCCTTTAGACGTTGACGTCGCACATAGGAACATTCCAACATAGCTTTACTTTCCTATGCACAAAACTAACCAGTTTTGTGCAAGTGGCACCTTGCTCAACTCCCCTCTAAGTTACTACCAAACCAGAAACAAAACAAAAACGATCGCGCGTTTGCGCTAACAGTGCAATAGAAATTCATTAACGCGCATCGGAATCACTGAGTTGAATTATATTCTCTAGATCGCGTTTCTGGCGTCCAGTGCCGTTACTGCGATGCAGTCGCAAAGCCGCCATCTTACCACTACCGAAGGCGAGTGAAAGGCTCTAGCGGTATGGCCAATGCCACCGACGAAACGCGACCTAGTAGAAGTAATATTGAGATCAGTGATAAGATGCTAACAAAGTCAGTCCGTATGCGCAAATTGCAAATAATAAAAACGATTCACTCTGCGAGTTCGAGACGGGTCATGCTCGCCGTCTTCTTCGCCTCTTCCTCCTCTTTTTCGGCCACGTCTCCAGGACATTCTGGACAGGGATTTGCCGTGCCAGGGCAACATCACCGAGGAGGCGGCGGAGATTCACCACTACGACATCGCGGCCTAACCAAGAGCGAGGGAGACCTCAACAGTGCAATGAAACTGAGTGAAAAGGTCGGCAAGAACGACATGGTGGACGACATCACGGACCAGGTTACCGAAGAGGCGAAGAGAGCGTGCGACAGAGAAGGCAAACCCGGAGGACCGCCAGGCCTCGAGCTCAACTCAGCAGTGTACAAAGCGGACGACCCCGCGGTAGCAGACCCCAACTCCTCGCAGCCCAACAACATGGCCGTCGCTTTCGAACTCAACCTCTGATGGACTCCCCCCGCAGTGCCGCTGCTTCGAAACCCTCTGGAACCACCTGTCCTTTTCCCCAACTGCGTTGGCGTCGATTTGAATGTGCGTGCCTGTTTGTTTGTGTCCGTGTGCGTGTGTGGTGTCCTAAATGACTAGTCCCCAAAACTGTGAATTTTTTTTTTTCTTTCTGCACTCCGTTTAGCGAAGACCCCTTGAAGATCTGTGCTCGTGGCTCCTCTGATGTCATTCAGTGTTTGTTCCTGCTACTCTCGTACCGGCGATCCAAGATCTGTTTTCAGACAGTCATGATGCGTTCCTATATGTCATGCGTATTTAGCCTTCGGGGAAACGACTTACAAAATTTCGTGTTTTTATTTTTTTATTTTATGTTTGATTATTTTGTCTTGCCCGGAGACACCGAGTTTCCTTTATCAGAGTTAATTTTGGACGGTAATTATATATTAGGGCATCGATGCATTTCAAATAGGCATTTCCAATGAAGGAGCCAGTTGTTGTGTAGAGGCTTTGTGCTCTGAGCGCGTCATGGAGGTACATCAGTCTTCTTGTTTTCTCCGGTCAATTTGATTTTGTTGTCACAAAGAAAGCGAAGATTTTGAAACCGAGCTAAAATATGGATTAAAGAAAACATTCCAGTTATTTGGCAACCGATGTGTTTAAAATGTCGCGTCCGATCCTATTTTGTTTCACTTCTCGAAATTTTGGTTGCTGCGCAGAAGCGCCGGAGTCGACGTTACGTAGTACATTATGCAGAGCTTTTTTATTGTTACGTCGCTGCACACCTGATTTCTGTGATATTCTGTCAATATTTATGACACTCTGACGAGTCAAGAAAAGAGTGTTTGTTTTTTCTCTTGTTTTGTAGGAGGATCGTTTTTGCGTCTCTAGTTCACCCGGTGCATGAAGCAACTCAAGCATACAAGAGTTTATTTCGACTGTGTGATTTTTTTTTAATGCGATTGTTTAGTAATTTTATTTGCTTAGAGCAATTTCGTACACTTCGCTCGTACTGTTTCGACGCAGGATGTTTCATTTCTTCTCACATCGACTACGCTCACTGTTCTCTGAGAGTAACTTTTCACTAATTTCCTCGCCTGTACAAAGCGCGTTTCTCTCTCTCTCTCTTTCTTTCTAGCGTACTGTCCTATACTTGCTACGAGGAATGACTCTATATATAATAGCCGCTGCGTCAACACTCGCGGACGCTTTAGAAGGAAAGGCTACGAACTAATAAGGATACAGGAGGGAGCGACGAAAGCTCAAGAATCAATGTACTACTACTACTACTACTCTAGTAGCGCGCCTTTCAAATGTCACGCTCTCCTCCCCTGTCAACTGAAGTATGGTGCTCCGATACGAAAACGGGGTTGCAAGATTTGAGTATCCAATTCTTTGGCGATGTCCCCGATCTTGTCCAACCCCGTCAACCAATGGTGCTGGGAACAGGCCGTCGTACTCGAGAAAGTGCAACGCGGTTCCGCGACCAATTCGACGCTTTTTTTGTTCCACGAGTATTACATTCTGGCACTCGCCGAAGCTTAGACGCCGTCGCCGCCTTTAGAGATGACACGGGTCCTCACGGTAGAAGGCCGCTACGTCACGCAACATTGCCAAATTTGAATAAGGATTGGCTGAATTCCACGATGACGTCAGGGAGTGGGTTCAAATAAATTGACCATACCCTTACGGATCAAGTATAAACCGGGATTGACTGAGACCACGGTGACGTACGAATGCTGCGACCTTGCATACGTTCAGTCAACCACCTGCATCATTTGGCATACCGCTCGACGATGCTAGGGTATTTAATATTGAGAACTACGTGGGACGCTATGTAAGGATGGAAAAAGAAACATGAACAAGTATAAGAGAGATATTACACATCTCGATTAAGGCCGACACTGGTCCCTTTCCAGGTGCAAACAATCGCGCCAGTCACTTGTGCGAGTGTTAATTTCTCGCCATCTTATCACTTTGAAATTAGATATAGGGGATTCACGAAGGGCAGGGACTCGCTTGACACTACAGATTGGAAGGTCGTGCAAAGCCGGAACTCTCGCTCTCGACGAAAGATTAATATTATAAAGACATGGATTCTGTAAACGATGTCAAGTACATCACATTTTATTGATAGGAACGAATGACGAAGGGACTGCTACAGTAAAGACACCGCGTTGATCACAAACCGGATTTGTAAGAGGCGGCAAATGTACTCCCAATAACAGCTTGGTATCGTGACTTTGCTTATTAAGGCGAGACACCCGCTTCGCTCAATTTACAGAACGAGACAGATACACTTTAAGGACTTTATTTTTCTGAACTGCATACTTCATGAACAAAACGAAAACAACACCCTTTCGTGCTTTCCCACCATAATTAACGAGATCACAAAAAAAAAAGTATTGATACATAATTTTAAGAATACGTACTTTTCAGGTAATCGATGCACTCTAGAAAAACGCATGCGCACCGGTGTCTTCCCGACTATTGCCGGATGAATCTACTGCCAAGCGGCTTCCGGAAAAATATATGACAGCCTAGCGGTTATGCGCCGCAGCATCTCATTTGATCGAAATTGCCCCCAGAGGACATATAATACACGATTGTTATATAATCCCCATGGGATCAAAGCGTCACTCATTCAAGCTCACCTTACCGAGCGATTGCGATGGAACAATTTATTCCCGTACACGAAGACCACGCGAGGAAGACAGCCGCCGCAACCTCCTAAACTTTAGCGCTGAGAATAGTCACGCGATTTTTGAGGCTCCGCGTATTCCAGCAGCTGACACGCGGACACCACTTGACACGCGGACGTCGCAGTTTCTACAACCTGTAGACAATGCCCGCTAAAAAAAAAAAAAAAAAAAAAAAACATACATGTCGTACACGTAGTGCCAGTGAAACGTCCCGTAGAATGTGTGTGCGTGTGTGCATTTGATGCCCATTGTACCACGTGACTGTTTGAAATCCCGTACATGAACACCATCTGTGCAATGTTAGCGTGTAAGCCATGTAAGCTGTACATCCTGCCTGGTAGTCACTATTCAAGGTTCGTGCGCAAACACGGCGACTAGCAAAACGTTCTGAGAGACACTCAAATGATGATGTCGCGGAGAGTATATGCCCACAATCCGTTGCCTTGAACAGCACACGAGTTCGTCGTGGGGTAGTAATTCCGAACGGCTACTTTTTGTTCTCATTGTAATCTGCGCGCAATTTTTTGTTTCCATCTATCAAAACGCCAAAACAAATCATAGCATCAGCGGCGAAGTAAGAAGTGCACGTACAGAATGCCACGTGTGCGCTTCACCTTCCCTCGCTAAATCCATGTCTGCGAAGAAGTGGAGGATCAAATCTTAAGTTCAGGACAGCGGCAGAGGTGAAATCAAGGCTCAGTACCTGAACACCTTTAGTCCATATCAGGAGTAGAACCATAACCGCTCATCGATCACAGACACTGAGATGATCACCATACTTCAGCATGAACTGCTTCGCGTGTCTGAGTCCGCTCTAAGTGCGGACTCACACACACGGCGGTGAACTATGTCACGTGCCGTACTGTCCCCAGAATACAAGCAGCCGTTCAGCCGAGGCCTGAGGAACTGCACCGAGTCACAAGACTACACAGTCTGGTTTCACGCGTGGCATTTAGGTGAAGATGAGATTTTATGAGTCGAAACGTATACAATATGAACACCGCTTTGCCATTTCGGTGAAACGCTTCCGTCGTCGGAAACTTTTACACGTCTTAGCAGGCTACTGGAAGCCCTTGTGGACGGCTTGACGTGGCGCTAAGGGGACAAATCAACACACCTGGAAAAATTCGCGAACAACTGCAAACATATGTTGCCCTGTTCATAGAGGTGGACGACATTTTGCCGCCATGAACAACCTTTACAGTCCCCCCCCCCCCCCCCCCCTCCCTGCCCCCTCCCAAACTCCCGCTCCCTATGGTCAGTGACCATGGGAAGCTAAGTTTTGAATTAAAACTTTTAAAAGTAGCTGGATTTGGAGCTAGTATCCCCAATATAGCTAAATTCTCAGCTGGATTAAAAAAAAAAAAAAAAAAAAAGAGCCAATTATTTTTGGGGCAGACACAAATTGGTCACCCAAAAGTTCTTAGGCCCCAGGAGGCGCCTATTCTGCCTATTGGGAAGTCCGCCTCTGTCTGTTTAATAAAGCTTAATAAAACAATTATCAAAAACAAAATCAGTTTATACTGTAGTTTTACATGGAGTACTTGGTGTTTGCGGTCCACTTTAAAGCCCTTTCGCAAAAATCTAAGTGAGTATAGTTTTGCAGCGTTACTTGAAGTAAAGCATTTATTTAAGAACATACAGAAAATGCTGAATATTACCAGGAAAAGTGAATGAAAATAATTATACAATTTAGAAGGCGTCAAAAAGGATTGAGTCTAGCTACATTATTTTGCTATTACGAACGATTTAGTCACCTGGTACTACCTATGAGTATTTCAAGATCATCAGTGCACAGAGCTTGCGGTTCGTGAGCAAACGCGATACATTTTTCTTTTCCGCTCAAGTGGGGCATTAAATAAAATCGAAAATTAAAAATAAAATGCACGCCCACGTAAAATTTGTGTGTAGAATCTCGACGGCCATGGTGACCCTGCCGTAGATCCGCGTTATCTCCATCTGTTCCCAAACAACTCATGCGCGAGCACTGGAAACACGAATATCGCCTACTGTTGCGGGGCCCTTGCAAATACAAAACGATTGTGTGCCAAACAACACGATTTGTTAATTCCGGAATCCCAGCATCCTCTTTTACCTCACACCTAAACAAACAGTAATAACCGTTAAAGTAACGAGGCGGCTTTCTCAAGACTATATACTGATGTACGTCTCCTTGTATTCAATACATAATTGTATCTGTATAAAACAAACCCACATCCGTGTCTATTTATTAGACTCCTTGAACCATATAACCAAAAAAAGGCAGACAGGAGGCAAGGGAATAGGCTCGCTCGTAGGTCCCTGTTCCTGCGCAGGCAGGCTACGACGATTTCCTTGCAATCGACGACACGTGACCTGGTCACGTGATTCTTCGAGTCTCGTGACGTCAATCTCGTAGAAATGTACGGAGCAGACGACTGGCGAGGCAAGTTTCGTGTAGGTAACTCGCGCGGTGGAAACTGCCCCAACGCTGTAGTTAGACTTTCACTATTACTGTACTATTGTTACGCTGTCATCTATTGGCCCCCTAAGAATGGTAAGTGGGTTCAGCTAGCCTTGTAATTTAGCTTCTTTGTAAATACATCTGCTATACTGAGACGGTTGGACGACTGTTCGCGTGCGGCAGGCACGTCTTCTTTTTTTCTTGGTCTTTTGTTTTTAGTCTCGTTGCCAGCAAGTCTGTGCGAAGTGTGTATGTACAGATACTGTTTTATAAAGTTTACATTAAAGGTTGAGATGACCGATGAACCGTCTTCTGCAGTTTTCTTACGGTGAAAAACCGTTACCGCTGCTAAGTGATAATCGAGAGAATCTAGGGTAAAGAAAATCTTCCAGTCAAAGATTTTCAAAAGGTGCGTACATTTTGTTAAGTTTTTTATTTCATAAGAAAAGAAAAAAGAACCTGTCGGAAGCTTTTGAATGGCAGCCTGTGATACCTTCGGGCTTTGTTTGGACTACATACAACAGCAAAGTCAAAGCATAAAGTCTAAACTCTTGTACAGCAGTATATGACCCTTAAATGTAAATATTTTGGCGGAACACCGCCTGGCTGAATAAGCAGTATGAAAGGGGTACTTAGTAAACTCTAACCAAATTCTTCATCGTACCCGACATTTCGGATCCGGCTCGGCTCCTTGCTCACGGGGGACTGTATATGGGCCCTGAGGTCGCAATCTGTCGTTATCTTCTTTCTGTCAGTATTGTTTTCGCTCTATTCCGTTTTTCTGTGTGACCTATCGCAGCCCGTGTATGTAACTGCTCGGCAGTGTTCCGGTGGATCGGTTCAGGTTGCTCTTATTATGTATATGTCAAGATATATATGACGACGTCGGGCACGATGAAGAAATTAGTAGTTTACTAAGTACCCCTTTAATGTATCAACCTATAGAAGACCGTGTTTTTATTCCAGTTTTATTTTTCCTCGTCTTGGGTAACTTGAGTCTCAATCTAAGCTGCATTCATAAACGAGAGCACTGAACAGGTGCAACAGCTTCACCGTTCTAAAAACTTGGTCCCTGCACGTGCGCCATGCCACCAGACGTATACCACTTGTTTGTAAACAGTACGCTCG
Organism: Ixodes scapularis; assembly: GCF_016920785.2. Taxonomy (NCBI): domain Eukaryota; kingdom Metazoa; phylum Arthropoda; class Arachnida; order Ixodida; family Ixodidae; genus Ixodes; species Ixodes scapularis. Next base: position 25,241,951 of record NW_024609857.1, read on the forward strand.
TCCTTTAACATTCCAGATTAAATAGTGTGGGAAGGTGCCTTTTCCTTGTCTATGAGCATTCCAATGTCTTCAGATTCTCAAAGCAAGTCCTCGTGCTTCATTAAAAAACTGGTGGGCTTTTGGAAGCCGCAGAAAAGGTAAGACAGCCATTGCTCAGGACTGGACTAGCAGAGACGGCGCCGTTGTTCGGCCCCCGAAAGTCTAACTCTGACGCCACTGCTCCCTCTGCGCGAGGTGCAGACGGCGATCTTCCTCGCTCTGATGGGAGGGAGATAGTGAGCGGAGGCAGAGGCAGCCAGCCTTTGCGTCTACCCACTAATCCTTCCAATCAGAGCTCGGCGCTCTGGGGTCACCGCACCCTCTGCGCAAGAAGCAGTGCCTACTAGGGTGCCTCAATGACCTTCTGTTTAGAGTGATGCCACCCTTTGTAGTACCCGATGCCGACAGCACGCGCTCACGGGGAAAATACAAAGAAATCGACGAAAACAAAATGTCGCCATAGCACACTCAGCGCCACAGACGCGTGCAGGGACACGCTCTTTCACGCGCTTCTGAACAAAAAATAAATGTAAAAGTGGGAACAAAATGGCCAGATGTCTCAGATGTCTCCGCCCTAAGCAAAGCGCACGTGAAGGCACCCTAGTGCCTACAAACGCACCGCCCTGCGTGCAGTCTTTCGACCACCACGCGCATCACCATGAAGCACGTCTTCGTTTTCGGAAAAGCGAGCAAATCACGCATCGAGACGGTGTATCGACCACGTCCAAGTCACAGTCTAGCCCAGCGCGTGAAAACAATTGGTTCGCACAATTTTATTTGTATTACTTGGAGTTTCTAACGGTAAAGGATAAAAATGTCGCCTCGCAATTTGACTAATCAGACTTTGGATTTGCCGCAGACAAGATTTCGTTTCTGACGACATATATGATATATATAGTTTTTGACACAACGAATCGCGCGAAGAGGCTAGCGGGAACGCGTGACGTATATCTGAAATGCAATTTTCTTGACAAAAATATATATAGGGCGTACTGGCACTATGTTCAACTTAATTTTCGTGCAATCTTTTTTTTTAATTGTATTTTTTGAGAGAAAGGTTTTCAGTATTTTCAACATCCGGATATCTTTTCAGTTCTGCTTCGGGTTGACTCAGTCCTTTTCGGGTTTTAACGTGTGTTCAATTCAGAGTAGTGCCTATCAAAATACTCTTACTCCAGATACTGTATTTCAAATACTTTTGGTAGTATTTTGGTATCTTGCAAATACATTTAGTCTGAGTATTCGCTACTCTACCTCAACTAGATTTGCCACTTTCTTGTGCTTATTAACCCAAATATATTTTGCAACCTTGGAAAAAAAAAATCGCCGGAACGATTTACGAAACTAGGGATCGTCAGGTTTCATTGTAAAGCTGAACGGATTGAAAACTTGGACCTAAGCGTCCGAACACAGAACAGAAAACAGGTCACGAGCAAAATGCAATCTTCAAATACCAACAACAGACCAAATAATGGACAGCACAAAGTACGCCCGCCCCTATGAATGATCTTGTCCACTTGTCCACTTTTTGTTTTCAAACTTTTTGAATGGCGCGTCACGCTTGGAATTAGCGAAGTACTGGTGACGTCATTTTGATTTTACACTTAGACCCCAACTTTTGTCTGTTGGTTTCGTCAGCGGAGGATTGTGACGCCAACGCTCGGCACGATCGCAATGGGGAGTTTTCCTATATTATTTCCGCTCTCCCGCGACGTTCTCCGCAACCCGCTACCGAACCGCGACTCTGCGGGCAAGGTTAGCGCCGCGCATGCGCAGTAGTGACGTCATCGTTCCGGAGAGCGTAGCGGAGGTACAAAAACGATCTACGAAAACTCCCTCATGAACCATTTTCGGAAACCGCAGTTTCCGGGTGTTCCAGTATGAAGATTGCGGACACGTTTTCATGCGAGCGCCGACACTGCCCCGGAGTTGGATCCTGCTGGCTTGAGCGAGCTGCAGTGACAAACATTGGGCTTTCCCAAAGCTCCTTGCTTTGAAACTCGTTTCTCAAAAGCGTTTCTTTCATCTTTTTCCAAATGCACGCACTGTTTTTTCTTCACAATCCTCAAAATCAGTTTTCCGCCAGCTGGAGTCATTTATAACCTAGTGGACTCTGATTCAGGAATCTCGACCGCCTTGACTTGAAAGCACCATGAATGGTTTGAACTGGCGCAGAAGCGGTCAGCGGAAGGGAGTTTAGAAGCGATTTGGTAAACACCCTCCTGTTTGAAAAAAAAAAAGCACACACACACACACACACACACGCATAGGAAGCTGACGCTTCCTATGCGTGTGTGTGTTGTTGTTTTGTTTACAGTTTGAAGGTACAGGTGCTGCTGCTCGCTTTTGACTGGGGGAGCAAAGTACTCGCTCTTGGTTGTGCATCAGCGACAGAGACTACTGTCCTTGAGTCGTTGTTTCTCCTGAGTGTGCACACGTCTGTCGCCCACTCGCGTACTCATCAACAAGTCTGGTTGCCTGATCAACTTCTGGTTCGGTTCTTATTGATATGCAATGCCGGACTACATGTCAAGTACCCCGAATCGCGGCGGGGCATATTAAAAACTTCTTGCGGAATGCGTCGTGAGGTGAGCCTGCCGCCAACCTAAAGCACGGCAGGGCCATGTCTACAATACACGAGTCCCGATTGTTCCTGAAATATTTCAGCACGCATTATGTTGCATATCACGAATTAGTTCAAATTAAACTTTAACTGTAGCAGCTAAGGCGCTTCTTGAAGGTCATAAACATCACAGCAAAATCTGATTTCCCGAGAAGTGATCACAAATAGAGCGCCCCCTTTCTGACTGTTTATTCTCATACTAGCTTGCAAAACCTTCCAAGTATCTTCGAATGTAATTCAATTACTTTTTCAAAGTATTTATACTCTACTCACGGTATTTCGTGAGTAGAGTATAAACACTAAAAGTAACTTGAACAGTACTTTAAATACATTTTAAAATGGGTATTTGGTCTCATCTTAAATACTTTTGTTGAGTATTTTTCACAACAATGGCAATTAAGGCCGTGAGCTCAGGTGTGTCAAGAAGACAGGACGGCCGCGAAAGAGGGCACAGAGAGCTCTCATTCAGCCGAGCGACTTTCATTAGGCCAGCATTCAACGAACTCTGTGGATATAACAAAAACAAATAGCCAGTGACCTTGTCCCGCTTCAGCAGTAGCTCGCGTTGGCAAACGTGTTAGTTTGTGACCAAACGGGAATGATTATAAAGGCAAGTAAAGGGGTTTTCTCACTCTCTTCAGCAAATAGAGTTCATGAATTGAATCTTCGATTAGTGGTTTATTGATTGCAAACATGTACTTACCTTGCACGCAAATGATAATAATTAAAAAAAAAAAAACTGCCTGCCCCCTCACCTTGAGTCGGAGAATGATTGAAAGGCAGAGATGTTAGCCTCAGCGCATGGCTCTATCAAAAAAAAATCCTCGGCAACTTTTTTATAAAAAAAAAAAATCATGTTCTTTTTTTTTTTTTTTTTTTGAAATGAGTGCTTTATCCGTAGCGTCAGATCTCTCTGCTCAACGAAGTTGTATGCACCGTTCGTAGTGCGATTGTTTCTTACTTACGTATATCCCTTTTCGATGTTTTGCGCTTGAAGTTCGACTGGCCGGTACCACGAACGACAATTCCAAAGTAGCGGCCCCACGTCCGTCGCAACGTCGGTGCGTCGCGCGCCACCATCGGGTCATTCAGCCCGCGGTACGCCCGCGGTACGTCGCCATATTGTCTCGAATAAAACACATACTTGATTAATATGAATTAAAATTAACGTTTAATGCGGCGCACCTGTGCCGAGAAACATAAAGTAACAACTTTGACGGTGATGGATAGACACTGACTCAAGCAGCCATGCGAAGATTTTTTTTTTTTTTTGTAAGCGCGTGGGTATTTAAAGGTTTCCGAGCGCTAACAAACGGAACAAACAGCGAGTTTCTCGAGTCATCTGGAACATTCCAGCTATGCAAACAATAGAAAGATGAAAAGGACAAGCGCTGGCGGGTGTCAAACCCCAGCCAGCGGCGTGTGAGTCGAGCATACTGCTGACTCAGGTATTCGCACGCGGAAATATTGAGAATGACGTGCACATGTCCTTCCTGTAATCTGTGTAACATTTTTTTTTTCTTATTCGATCAACTTATTAGCAGCTCCTCGGAGGTCACAAAAAGAAAAAATGGGGTTCGTATTCTTTTCTATCTTTAATATTGAACGTGGGCCTTAGATGACCCCCGTCTTTGAATATATTTGCTACACGTAGTTTGAACACCAGGTGACCGTGGAAAAGAAAGTGAGCGCGACTGAAACTGGTCAATTCTCGATCGACTGTTTTGGGGCGAAAAGAAAACAAAATTCGAGCCGCGAATTGTGTTCTGGGTAGTCGGGCTCTTTTAGGTCATGTTCAAACATGGCCGGACTGGAAGCACGCGCTCTCTTTCTTCTTACGGCCTTTGCAATTGGGGCAGTCGCCACCTCCCGCTGCAATTCGCGGGGAGCGCTGTCACCTCACCCCTGGGCTGCTCTTTGCCGTTTGCACAGAGCGCGTCTGACACTGTATCTCAGCGCTGCCGCAACTTGCGGCCAAGATTTTTATAGCCTTTGACACCTGATCCTCACGTTTAGGCCCTCAGCCACTGTCTAATGCGCTTTCGATGAGCCCAAAACGGTGAATATTTGACGCACATCTACGAGAGATTCGGGAGTAAAAAGTAGTAAGTAGAGGCAGCGAATGCAATTGCGGAAACACTATACTCGTCTTTACCTCCAAGACTTCTGCTGCAACTCAAGAACAGGAGGAGACGGACCCCTTCTACGTGGAGGAACTTTAAATGATAAATAATTCGTACACTCTCGTGAAATGTAAGCAGGCCCAATCTATCTATTGCCGTTGTCTGCATCATCACTTCATAAGCCGCACATGAAGTCGGTCAGCTGCTCCAGACGAGGCTGTAGTAGTCTGTACAATTTTTGCACAGTGCATATTACAGCCTAAAGTGCTTCCTCGAGGGCTTGTGCACATATCCAGCTGATTTTTCGTTTTTGTCAGTGACCGTCTTTGCATGGTTAATCAGAAGTATTCTGAGGAACCGTTGCCAAAACAACAACCTACGAAGCTCGAACACCAGCGCAAAGCAGCTCGAAGGGACTCTCCGAGTGGGGTGAAGTGGGGTGAGGTGGTTGCGCCCCTGGCGGCAAGCAAGTGAACTCCATACGGAGAAAAAATGCCATTGACTCCCGGGCGATTGCAAAGGCCGTAAGAAGAGAAAGAGAGAGCGCGCTTCCAGTCCGGCCGTGGTTCAAATAAAAACCCTCGGCGTGCATAAATACCCTGTCAGTGTCCCTTTAAGCCCTTAAATCCGCCCCTGGATGGATGCGTGTGCGTTTATAAGGCGGGCCGGTTGTCTACGTCAATATTATATGAATTCATGAGTCCCCACACTTCCTGATGAACTAACTGCACCAGGAAGTCCAGGATCGCCTTTCTGTGTTGTACTTGCCTCTCGGTTGAGTCCAGACGTCTATAGCTTAGTGAGATCAAACAGCAGCTGACAAGAAACGAGCTACGAACACTAGAACGGCACGAACGATGGCGGGAGTAAAGCGTCTCCCATAAGGAACCCCATTCTGAATTATCATCTTTCTCGCCACTCGCAGCCAAACCGCAACGAGATGACCACATCTCCGAGAAGAAAATAGTCTCCCTTTCAGATCTCTGGCCCGTTGCCAAAGCATTTCCTCGTCGTCCCGACTAGCAGACGAGCAGGTGTTCAAGCGCAGACTCCTCCATCTGTCGTTCCCTTTAAACCGGACCTTTAAATGGGAAGACCGCGATGGGGGGGGGGGGGGGGGGGGGGGGGGGGGGGGGGAAGAAATACGAAGCAAAATAAAAGCCTGTGCCAGCTGGAGAGCAGGCCATGGAAGCGAGCAGTGTCCTCGGCCCGCTTTCGCGGGGGCAACCACTCTGGCTACCCTCGGGGATGGAGATACACAAAGGCAGGTGGGGGACCGCGCTGCACCGGGGATAGCGCGCGCGTTGCCATGATTACGGACGTCGACTGCACCTGGCACTCTCCAAGGGGAGGGCAAGGCGGCGGGCGAGGGCGGGTGTAAAAGACTATTTCTGAGCATAGATGGCAGCACTCTGCAATCACCTATCACGTGACGCGAGTAGATAAGTGCACACGGCTAAATATTTTGAATTAGGTGGTGACTTGCGCCATGTATGCAAATAGCGGTTTCTTCTGTGAAATTGTTCTCTGTAACGGAGGAGATCAATGAACGAGTTTACGCGTGATCATTCTAGAATTAGTCATACAAAACTGACCGTCTAAACTTTTAATTATTCGTACGCCGATACGGAGATACCTGAAGACAAGCACGGCAACTCAAGAAGGTAGGGCGAGGGAAAGGAAGGCCGGAGAGGAGGAAGCAGACGAAAAGCTGGAGAGAGGGAAGAGGTTTCCCTCTCTCCTCTCTAGTGTACCGTCTGCTTCTTTCTCCCCAGCCTTCCTTTCCCTCGCTCTACCTTCTTGAGCTGCTGCTCCAAGCGACAAACACGCTGAACAGGCGCTCACGTGACTTGGCGCTGGGACTTCCGTCGCTCTTTTTCTCCTTAGTTTCGGTATCTCCTGACTAGGGCGAAGCATAATCTGGCTTTACGAACAGCCGTG